>NC_138369.1:118864114-119006321 GCF_054177405.1 Leptonychotes weddellii | reverse complement strand
TGACCCCACTTGGCAGATTGTGGAACTGAGGCTCTGCGAGACCAGGTAACCCCTTTTAGGTAATGCCACAAATTTGTATCAGAATCAGGATTTGCAATTACGTATCTGATTTCTGAACCTGTATTCTTCCTTGCTAAGTCAGGTCCACCTTACCAGGCTTCTCCACTTTGCTCTTTCTATGGACATTCCAGTTCAGCCCCAGAAATGCACCATCTTCTCGACTCTCCTCTAGCTGGCAGGCCCCTCACCCTGACCTCCAACTATGACTTTTTATGCTGACTCAGTGTGCCAAAGGCCTATTCCCTCTTCTGGGCCCCCTTGGCACTTTGTTTACCTTAGTGGTTCTCCAAGAATATCTCCAGACCAGCAGCAGCAGCCTCAGATCCCACCTCATACCTACTCAATCAGAAACTCTGGGCATGGGTCCAGCAATCTGTTTTAACAAGCCCATCGGGGGATTCTGATGCATACTCAGCGTGAGAGATACTGGGCTACCTCTGGCTTCTCCAGACCCCATCAGTCTTGGTAACAGTTAAGGATAAGGTTAGCTCTTGCTGTAGTCTTTGACACCTGAGCCCGCATCATCAGGTATATTATAAAGGGATCCTGAGCAGCTAATAATGAAATGAGTGAAGCTTGTTTTGGCTTCCATTGTTGCTTTCCACTCTACTACTTGGCATCCTGTTCTGGAACAGCCAACAGAGTGACCATTGCCACATGGGCTTTATTACCACTATCTTCAGAACCAGCTTCAATACCTTCAACCACCTCTTCCCCACCTCAAGTGGGGCCTGAGCCATAGGGTGTCCATAAAAATCACCTGGAACCATTAATGTTGCATCCTCAAAGAATCTTTCCAGGCTTTGTTGCTGAACTGCTGCTTAACTCTCTCCCGGCCTCTTCCTTCAGGCATTTCACCACAGTCCACAGCCCACAGCCCAGCCCTGGCCTAGAGGATGGCCTCCCAAACCCATTGGTCTCAGATGTGCAATCAGACAAATCCACCCTTACTGATGAAATCTCCACCTCTGATTATGGTACTGTCTGTGTCTCCCTTTAATTCTGTCAATGTGTGCTTCACTGTGTGCGTGAAGCATTGTTATTAGTTGCATTCATAGTTATGTTTTTCCTTCCTGAAGAATTGACCCTTCTACCATTGTAAAATATCCCTCTTTATCTCTGGTAATATCCTTTGGCTTGAATCTATTCTACCTAATATTAATATAGTTTCTCCAGCTTTTGAATGTATATCATTTTTCATCCATTTATTTGCAACATATCTGTGTCTTTATATTTAAAGTATCTCTTGTAGACTACAAATAGGTCTTTTTTCTTTTTTATCTATTCTGACAATCTCTGCCTTTTAATTGGAATGTTTAGTCCATTAACATTTAATGTAATTATTGGTATGGTTACATTTAGTTTTATTTGCCCCCTCTGTTTTCTATTTCTCTGTTCCTCCTTCCCTGCCTTCTTTTGGATTTTTAGAATTCCATTTAAATTTATCTATTGGATTTGTAGCTATACCTCTTTGCATTAATTTTTTGATGATTGCCCCAGGGATTATAATATACATCCTTAACTTTTCACAGTCCACTTAGAGTTACTATTTCAAGTAAAATGTAGAAACCTTGCAACCACAAAGGTCCATTACTCTCTACCCCCATCCTTTATGCTATAGTTATCATATGTATTTCATCCACATACATTATAAAACCCACAAGACAATGTTATAATTTTTGCTTCAAATAGTCTCATGGACTTCAGAGCCATTAAGAGGGCTCATTGCCAAAGGGAACCTCAAAATTAGAAGAGGCTTTCTTTGGAAGTTGATTCAGCTTATTCTTATCAAAAGGGACTTGGAGTTTTCAATATTCCTTCACTCCCCTCTAGCTGATGGTGAGTTCCAGGTCCACAGGGCAGAACCACAATTGATTCATCCTTATTCTTGTCTTTAAGACAAGAGCCCTGATTATCAGACACAAAGTTTTCCCTAAAATTTCTTAGGAGTCCTTGGCATTGAGACATGATAACCCAGAATTCCCAGAGTGATATGCTGACGAAGCCTCACCAGTATCCTGTCCCTCAAAAGAGGCACTTCCTCCCATGTTATTACTCCTGTGTTATTATTATTCTCCTATGTTATAGTTATGGGTTTTTTCTCACCTCTCCTCTTAGATTATAAATCCTGAAGGTAAGGGATGTGGTCTTATGCATAGTAGGTACTTAGACAACTTTGCTGAATGAGCAAATGAACCCCAAATGCATTTCCTGGCACCTCCGAGGACAGTTGGGCACAGAAGGGAAAGTGTGCTGGGAAGAGAAGGAGGTCCACGTGTCTGCATCTGGAGTGGTGGGAAATCATTTCCAGGGGCAGGGGGTATAGCCAAAAACATCACTGTGGATTGATGAGGGGATCCCAGAGAGCCTGGGGTTGACTCCAGTGAAATGTAAATGTGGGAGTTGAGAATGTGAAATCTGCAAAGTAGAACAGGGGGAGGCTACCGGGCGGGGATGTGCGGGTGGGACCAGGATTTTCAGCATGCTCACGTGTACCTGGAGGAAGTGTGTGCTGGGCCACCCAGAGCTGCTGACACTGCAGCCCGGAGTGCTGAGGCTTTTTAGAGAAACCATTAGTCTCGTGACAGGGAGAAGAATGAAAAAGCCGCCAGAGCCAGGGTAAGCACAGGGCTGTTCCACAGGGCTCCAGGCCACACCATGAGGGAGGCAAATGGAGGCCATTCATCTGGGTACTTCCAGGAGACACTGGGGAGGGAGGGTTCACGGGAGTGGAACTGGAGCTGGTCAGAAAAGGCCCTTTGTCCTGGAACCGAGGGATCTGAGAGTGTATTTTAACCCAAGCCTCGGGGGGAAGAAGGGTGTCCTGACAAGACAGGGTCTCCCCAGGGTCAGGATAAAGGAAGAGGCCATGACTAGAAAGAGGTGAAACTGGGAGTGCCTCTGAGTCATGCCCTCAGCCTGTGCCGAGCTAAGTGAATAACAGGAGACCTGCAATACCTAATTTCATATGAAATGTGATAATCGAGTAATGGGGCAGATTTTTGCATGTGGCTGGTAGAAGAGCTGAGGAGGAGGAGAGACGGAGCAGGAACAAGCCGCAGCATGTTTCAACCTGTGTGAGCCAGCTAGCCAGTCTGCCGGGCGCTGCCAGCTGAGGTGAATGAAATGCCTGTTGTTTCAAGGCAGGGGGAGAACGAGTGACCGTTATTTAGAGTAAGGAATGTGTATACCCAACGTGGTGTGAGGTTAAGCAAATCTGCCAGTGAGCCTTGACCTGTTACAATAACCTTAAATGGGTTATTTGGGCTCAGGCCAGGAGGGCGAGGGGAGGGCACCCGTGCTCATGAGAACCTACTGTGTGCACATCCTCCTGGCAAGGTGGCCCCAGTGGAGGGCACCACTAGAACTCACTGACAGACTCGGGGCCCTGGGGGATATTTAGGTCATAGGCATTTTCCCATTTTACAACAAAGAATGGCGGCCTCCTCCGTGCATTTACCTTTCTTCTAACACCACACGGTAAGCACAATTACAAAAAGACAGGGCAAAGCCTTCCGTTAGGTTTCTGGGGGATTCAAGCCAAGAAGAGTGTGAACCCCGATCCCAGCTCCCTCCCACAACAGGCAGTGTCTGAATATTGGAAAATGCCCTCTCCTTCCAGTCTAATCCATCTAGATTGCCTACATCCAAGCTGACTGCCATTTCTAGTTGGTTAAAGACCTGGACAAACTGGATCTTGGAAGAATTCAGAGCAGGTTTGAATAACTCCTAAAAGCCATCTCTAGCAGGGGAATCAGGGCCATCACCCCAAATCTTCCTCATCCATCTCCTGATTTCTTGGCTGGTCAACAAAAGTGCTGAGTTCTTTCTTGGCTGTGTAACTACCCAGTTCTATCAGGTGACCCTGCTTCTCTGCCCAGTACAAGAGACAGCAGGGCTTATCCTAACTTTTGGGTTGCTCATCCCTGTCGGGGAATTCCAAACTCAGCAAGGTCCCTGGTCAGGATCCATTAATCAGGATGTCCCTTTTTGGACTCTACAGCATGAATGGTTCTGCCTGGACACAACTGTAGGCAGGTCTATCCTGGTTGAAGGTTTTTTTTAAATAGTTTTATTTATTTATTCAAACTAAGCTCTACATCCAATGTGGGGCTTGAACCCACAACCCCAAGATCAAGAGTTGCATGTTCTACAGACTGAGCCAGCCAGGCACCCCAGTCCCGGTTGAAGTTCTTAAGTGGGGACTTTAAAACAAAGGAATTACAGAATCCCTGGTGAATAGCCAAATCACCCAAAGAGTCAACTACAACTTTACTAAACAACTAAAGTAAGCATTTTGCCTAATTACAGGGGTAAGGCATGGTTGTCTTTCTGGTTCTAGCGGCCCATCCCTGCTCCTGCAGGCAGGGGTAGGTGCGCCTCACGCTGCCCCTGGACCTCAGTCATCTCTCCATGTTGTCAGTTTCTGCCTTCCTCACCTGCCATGTTGCCAGGTGCCTGGAGACCCTAGTTCTATTTTCTTTATACCTGGTGATTATATTGCACTACTTGGCTGCAGGATTGGCACAAAGCTCAGGAGAGCTCTTCTGCTGCCAATTCTCAGCGTGCTTCTCACCCCCCATCTCTCATCACATCACCCTCTGCTGGCTCGCACTTCTGCTCTCCGCAGTCACTGCGCTGGCCCTACTCCCCCAGTTCCTTCACCAGCATCTCAGCGCCCACTCTCAAGGCTCAGCCGCTCCCAGGCCCAGGCCGCCTTCCTACCTCGGCTGTTGTGGGCTCCAGAGGCTGGGCCAGGGCTGCACAAAGCCTTCTTGTGACAGAGCCCTTTGGCCAAGCTTGGTGGTCAGGGCTGACAGTCGGCCCTAGGACGCCTGCGTACTTACTTTTTGTTGTCATTACCTATCAGCCCTGCAATCCCAGTTATACACCTTGATTGCTTTCTGATTTGTCTATTGGCAAAAAAATTCCTTCAGGATAGCGTTATTGCAATGATTATCGCAATCATTCGGAGCTACTAATTCATAAGCACCATCATTAGTACCTTAATAGTTAATCAAATATTAATATATTTTATTTAATAATTAGAATGATTAATAATGATTCATTATTAAAATATCATCATCAGTCTGGGCCTCCGCTCAACTCCCTGAGGGCTTTGGCCAGCTTTTGCAAGAGGTACCTGTGACAACTGGTTACACGTGGAACCCTGACCCCTGGGGTAGCTGCGGCCTTTTGTTTTTTGTTTGGCGCTGAATGTTCATATTGTGCCCCAGCGCCCACCGCTTCCTGTGCCTCCTCCCCTTGGCTCTCCTCATGTCACATGACCGTCACAGGCTCCCACACATGCATGTCACACAGGTGTAGGTCAGTGGGGGGCACATGAGAAATGCTCAATGTTTCTGAAGGCTGTGAGTGGGAAAACTCCATGGTCACATTGTATGTTCAGTGTATGAGGCTGGGCCACCCTCAGGGGTTCACACATTAGCGTAGCACCTACTGCTTCCGGGTGCCGGCTGGAGACGAGAAGGGCCTGGGACAGGCCTTCTGGGATTGCAAAGCCCTGGCCTTCACATTCATATCCTCCCCCTCTAGGTACTCAGGGTGGATATTGTCCCCCATTGACAGAGAGGAAACTGAAGCCCAGAGAGATCACATGACTTGTCTCCAGCCACCCAGCTGATGGAACCAGGAGGAAAATCTGGGTCTCCTGCCTCTCCAGCCAGGGCTGTCCTGTGTTCTGTTTTCTGAAACAGAGAGGTAGAATTTTCTCTCTCCCTCTCCATCCCCACCCTCCCCAATCGCTCTGCTTTTTTTCTCTCTTTTCTCTTTTTCTCTGGTGTTTCTGGGGAGATGTATGGCTGGTTCCCGCCGGGTGCGAGGAGTGAGAGAGGCAAGAATTACACCAGCTATGTGGGTTTGGGGCATTGACAAAGGAGTTCTCTTGGCTTTCCAGAGGCTACTAATGGGAGCGGGGGTGGAGCTTAGCTGGGGACGGAAGAACGGATAGAATCACTTGCAAAACCCTAATAAATCTGCAGGCCCAGCTGTTCCTCATCTGATGATCCTGAAGGGAAAGTGTGAAATAGTAGAGATGCTGATGGGCCTGGGGGGCCCCTTCAAAGGCAACCTGGTTTTCCCAAGGACCCCAGAGCAGGGGTGGGAAGTGTCCGGAAATGTCTGAAGGGCCTTTGTTAGAGTCAGGAGGCTTAGGCCTCCAGAGGCCATATGCACACATGGAGTGTGCCTGGGAACGCCCCGGGCCTGGAAGTTGGGGGAGGGGGGGGTGGCCGGTGGTCAAGCCATCCTCCCCCAGAGCGAGAGAGCATGGCTGGGAGTCAGGCAGACCCACGTCTGAATCCGTGCTCCACCGTTCACTGGCTGTGTGGGCCTGAGTGGGACGTCTAACCTCTCTGAACTTCATTTTTGTCACTTGTAAAATGAGGATAATAATCCTCCCTTCGGGGTTGCTGTGAGGATTAAATGTGCTAATGTATGTAAAGCTTCTGGCTCAGGATAGGTGCTCAATCGCTGTTCTTTCCCTTTCCTTCTTTTTCCTGCCCCAGGGAATCAAGCGAGGCCAAGCCGAGGAAGGAGGAACAGCCCCCCTTCCCCCCACCTCACCCAGGCACTCACCCACTCAGCTGCGTGTGGATGGGGTGGAGTCTTGTGGGGCCCTGTTCCCACGTCCAGGGCCTCTCCATCTCCCCTCCAGCCCCTCCAGCCCCTGCAGGGCCAGGCCACAGAGGTGGCCGAGGGGTGGCAGAGTGGTGCCCCTCCTGACCTGACCTGATCATCGCTGGCCGGTAGGAGCTGGGCGTGCAGGGGGCTGCTCAGTCCCGCTAGGACTAGCGGCTTCCAGAGAATGAGCCTCGGGCCCCCAAAGCCAGGGGCGCCCTCTCTGTGGCTGAGGACTCTGGCAGGAGTTGAAAAGCCTTTAATTGGGTTCTGACTTCTCCATTCCCTAAGAGATAGCCATCAGTCCTGCCAGCAAACCGGCTAGCCACAAGCCGAGCCTCTGAAAGCAGGTCCAGGGAAGACTGGCCACAAGGACACCGGGCCCTGGGGACAACCCGGGCTACTTGAGCTCACATGGACCAAGCCAGGAACCTCTGCCCCAGTGCCAGTAGGTGAGAGCCCTGCATTCTCCAGGGCCTAGAACCTGCCCTGGGCTTGAATCAGCCAGTCCTGGGTTCAAGGCTTTCGCCAGCTGGGGAACCCCAGGCCAGCGTGGAACCCCTCTGAGTGGAGGTTGCCCACCTTTAAAACGCTAGCACTCCTGGGGCGCCTGGGTGGCTCAGGTGGTTAAGCATCTGCCTTCAGCTCAGGTCATGATCCCAGGGACCTTCTCAGTGGGGAGCCTGCTTTTCCCTCTCCTGCTCCCCCTGCTTGTGCTCTGTGTGTGTGTGTGTGTGTCAAATAAATAAATAAAATCTTAAAAAAAAAAAAACGCTAACACTCCTCTAAGGATGGGGAAGCTTGGCCAGGTCATCCTCCTGTATTAAGCCCTGGTTTGGTGACTTGGCCCAAGTGACACTATTTGGGGCCTGTGGTTTTCTTTTTCTTAAGATTTTATTTATTTATTTATTTGACACACAGAGAGAAAGAGCACAAGCAGGGGGACCAGCAGAGGGAGAGAGAGAAGCAGGCTCCCTGCAGAGCAGGAAGCCCGAGGGTGGGGGAGGGGCAGAGGGAGAGAATATTCTAGCAGGCTCCCCAGGGGTTCCATCTCAGGACCCATGAGATCATGACCTGAGCCAAAACCAAGAGTCAGAGGCTTAACCCACTGAGCCACCCAAGTGCCCCACCCAGTGGGCTTTACAGTCTTTTTAACACTGTAAATGGAAAAGTTTGCTATCAGGTATGAAAGCTTAAAGCCAGATCAGAGTAAGGAGTTGGGCCTTTGCTGAGTTGACAGTGAAAAGTGGTGATATTTTAGGAGAATGATACACTCAGAATGCACAGTGGAAAACTGTAGCCTTAGATAGATGCCCCTGTATGGTTCCTGGCAGCATCCCCCTGAGACCCAGGCCCGAAAGGCCCCGCTCCTGAGCCTACTTGTAGGGCTAGCATAGGCTTCTATCCCCGTTTGGAGATCAGGAGGCCGAAGAATGGTGCAGTGCCACCTGATTTTGGAAACTGTGGATGCGCTTGGATGTGTAAGTTAGTATTCAGTGCATGTGTGCAAGGCCCATCTCATTATGGGAAGTAGCCAGCCAGTAGCCCATATAAATATGGGAATTTATAAATCTTAGGCATTTAGACACATGGCATGTGAGTCTCTGTTAGTACTCTTGTGCTGAGTCCTGCAAATGTTAGTGGCAAGACTGTAGATTGGCCCACAGTAGATGCTCAATAAACTTTTGGGGAATGAATACTTGACACAATGAGCACAATAACTCAAAATGAGCAGAGATGGCAGAGAGCGGACCAAATTGGCCAGAACTTCCAGGAGACAAACTCTTCTGCTATATTTCCAGTTCCATTTAGACAAACAGCATAAATTCAGTGAAGCCTGCCTTGTGGGCTCTCTGAATGCTAATCCCCTTCCTGCATTTCTTTTCCACTATTTCCTCTCTTGGATTTTTCTCTTTCCTTGTCTCTTTGACCTTTTTCCAGCTCTAATTCCCTCCCCAGCACTTTCTTCAGTTGCTCAGGCTGGTTGCTTTTCTCCTTCCCACAAGGTGAACAGCAGAGGTGGGGAGCCATGGGCCCTGCACTCACGGGCCTGGCTGGCATGGGGCTCACCCAGGCTCACGGCCTATGAGCAGATCCTGGTACTTACCTGGGTTCCTCTTTCCTTCTGGAAACTTCTGTCTGGTTCAAAAATGGGAGAGGTCAGGAGACAGCAGGGTGAGATTGGGAGCAGAGATCAGTGAAGCTGCAGCAAGTAAACACGAAATGACTCCTTAAGTCGAAGATAGCAAGTCAGCCCACCTGCTCCTCTCCGCATCACGTGCACCTGCTCTTTGCATCCCAGCCCCAGAAGGAAGTCCTTCCTCGTGTCTAACCGACACCCTGCCTGCTGTGATTCCTGCCTACTTCCTTTTGGTCCCTGTGGATGATGCTATCTTCCTCATCCCTCCATTGGCACCTCCTCAACAGGCCTCTCCTCAATACCGTTCAGCTCGCAGACCCCGAGGGAGTGAAAGCGAACTTTAAGAGGATGTTTAAAGTTTGGCTTCTCATCACCACATCTCAGCTGAGTCCATAAAACCGCCCTATAAAGCCCACTGGCCAGCCAGCCGCCCTCAGCCTCAGGGGCCTCCCTGTTTTATGATCAGCCCCAATTCAGACACCAGCTGGATATAGGAACTCGCTGGCTTTTATGAAGAGATGTTAACGAGAAGCATCTCTTTCCTTCTGTCTTGTTCCGCATCTCTACTCCTTCCCTCATTCATGTGCTTCTTCAGTCAATAACCATTTACCGAGAGCCTCCTGGAGCCAGGTTCTAGGTCAGGCCCTGGGATGGGGGTGGTCACAGGTAAGAGCTGGGGGAAGGGGCGGCTCTCCCTTGGAAGGGCTGACCCCGCAGGAACTAGAACCTGGGCGGGACCTCAACAGTAGCTCTAGCAGCTAGATCACACCACACCGTCAGTGTTTGTAAATTGCACGGTAATTGTGAAACAGTGTTGGGAAAACAAACAATTACAGAGCGGCTGATAAGAGCCACCACAAGATGTGCTCATAGGGCCGGGGAGCCTGGCAGAGGAGACTCCAACGCGCTCGGGATCAGGGAAGTCTTCCCAGAGGAGGTGCCCTTTGAGCTGTTGCCTGAAAGATACTCAAGAGTTTTCAAAGTAGGCAAGGTGGGGCAGGTGGAGGAAGTCACAGCAAGGGGGGTCTCTTCTTTGCTAAGGACTGGGATGAGGGCTGGGTACTGAACGAGTGCTGGGCTCCTGGCAAAAAGCCCGGGAACAACACAGGGTCAAGCCTTTTCATCCGTGAAATGGATAGTGCTGGTTAGTTAAAAGAAAAACCAGCAGTAATAATAGCTGGCACATGAATATAGCCTTTCATCATTTCTAGCCACTTTCATATGCATTACCTCCATCAGTCCTTACAATAATACTTTAATCCCCGTTTTACAGATGAAGAAACTGAGTCTTAGAGAAGTACAACGACCGTGTGAATGGAGACACAGCAGGCAAGTGGCAAGTGTGTCACTTGTATTCTGTTGGGACAGCTTGGAGGTGCTTAGGGGAGTGCCGAGGGATGAAGGTGAGCAGCGGGGAAGGAAGAGGGCAGGGCAAATAAAGCATTCCCTCTCAGGACCCTCTGTTTTGGTGACTGTACCCCTCTCCCCTCCATGTGCCACCTAACACTGGGGTGAGGGCTAGAGGCAGGTGAGGGAACACAGGCAGGTAAAGTCTCAGATTTCTCTGGGAGCAGGAGAAGGAAAAAGAGGACCCCCTGAAAGGTAGACTCACCCAGAGAAGGGTCCTAGGCAGAATCACATTTATCACATTTATTGGGGTCCCTTGACAAAGGGAAGGATTTGGGGAGAAGAGACACTGAGGGTCGGCCCTGAGCCCCCAGGGCAGCCACTGTCTCTGGGTGGGGGTGTTTGGGGACTGAATGCCCCCTCCTGGCCTGCCCCAGTTGGGGAGATGCCCTTGTCCCCTCCCCACCTCCATCTCTCATGGCAAACTGCAAGGGGCCAGTTCAAGCCTCAGATTTGTAAGTGAAGCCCCAGGGACTAGGGAGAGAATCCAAACCCGTGGACAAGCCTCCATAGTCAGGTGCTCAGAATGGAAGGGGTAGAGGGAACCGGGACTTGGGCATGCAGCATCACACTGTCCCAAAACGTGCAGGCTGGACAAACAACAGAACCCACACCTGCTCACCTGGTCTCTAACCCACACAGCCCCTCCACTCCCACCCTAAACACAGACACCCCCTCCCTACGACCCTCTTCTCTATACCCAAACACACAATCAGACCTCTACCCCACCCACACGGGCCCATTCCTACTCACCCACTAGTATGGACGCCACATACGATGGTTTAGCATTTACAGACTGCTCAGACGCATAAAAGCACGAGGCCCCAGATCCACAACAGTATCCAAATTCACTTGCCCATTCAGGTGTATGACTATGTATGGAAATAATGTTCACACACAGCCCTGGGGGCCTGAGATAAGGGACCCAGAGAGCGCTGGGGTCTAAGCTATGGTGCCCAGCAAGGGTCCCCAGCCTGGCTTCCTTCAAGCTTGTCATTGTCTTCCCAGCCCTCCACTCACTCTCAGCTCTGGCAGATAAGAGTTGACCTGACTGGGACCAAGTCTCCATCCCTATCTCCAACCCCCATTCCCCTTACAACCTCTCAAGTACCTGTCAGGACACCAGGGACACACTAGGGGCTCTGTCAAGTTACCCTCCCCCTTGCCCTACCATCATGCCCAGTACCTGGGGCCAGGAAGTGTGAGGTAAAAATGGCTGCCTGGTCCTAGGGTCCCTTCTGGTGGGGGAGGGGGTACCACCCGAAGCAGGAAACACTCCCACCAGGGCCTCCCCTCTCAGGCCTCAGACCTCCAGCTTCCCTCATAAAGCAGGGGGGACTGGGAGGGGTGGAGAGGGGGGAATGCTGTACCCACAATGGGAAAGAAGTGCATCTTCTGGCCAGCAGTGTCTAAGTCTCTTCATACACACACACACTCACACTCACACACAGGCACACCTCCCCCACTGTAATTAGAACGGTGGCTCCAGCACCAGGGGAATGGCCGTGATTTATGAATGGGAGTTGGTGTAAAGAGATTCCAGCACCATCTGCTTGGGAGCAAACAGGAAGAACTTCACCGTGCTGCAGACCTGGGGGAGGGAGCCAGTTGGTGGAAGGCGCTCATAAAAGCCAGTCCTAACGGCCACAGGTGCTCCTCCCCGCCCCCACCCCCAGCTCCCCTCGGTAGCACACATTCCCTAGGTGGCCACGCTGCCCTGAGGTGGCGCGGTGGAGGGAAGAGCCTGGACCAGCCAGCAGACCTGCGTGCCAGTACGGATAGCTACTGGGCTTCGGCTCATTCACCTGTAAAATGGAGGAAATGGCAAGAAAGAGCTGTAATGTGTCTCACATTCACCATGCGCCTGACCAGGTAAACTGACTTAGCCCCATTTTACAGAGAAAGACCCTGAGGCTGTGGAGGTGAAGAGACTGCTCCAAGTTCATGCTGGTGAACCTCAGGGCCTCGGCTTGAACCTGGCTCAGCAGAGGTCACTGCTCTGAACCATTTTTTTCCCCTACGGTGCTCCCCAACATAGAAGCTCTGGGGATGAAAAGAGATAAGTGTTTCAAGTGCCTGGCATATGGTAGGAGCTCGGTGTGCGTTAATTTTCTTCTTCCTGGGTACCCCGCTCTGGAAGCCAAAAGATTGAAAGACCGAGTCGGGAGGAGAACCAGTGAGAGAGATGCTGTGATTAACGCATGGTACTTTGGGCAACAACAGCCAGGCCAGTCCCGAGAAGTTGAGAGCCATAAGCCAATGTCACCTACATAAAAAAAAATGAGCTGGTACCTTCGAACGACGTGCCCAATTGTTATTATGCTTCACAGTGATGAGTTTTTTTTGTTGTGCGCAGGGCTCATGAATGACTGTCACCATTATGTGGCCAGTCTGAATGTAGTTTTTCTCTTCTTCCTTTGTCAGTCCCCAGCATGTTTAACTATACTTCCCTGATAGAGGTTCCCAGCTAGAAGTAAGATTCAGAACCACCTGAGGTGTCTAAAAATTCGGAAGTCCTGACCCTTGCCCCCTAACGGCCACATCCAGATCCCTGGGTGTAGCCTCTAACCTTGAAAGGTTCTCCACGTGGTTTCAGGGTAATTTCTACCCACCCTTCTCCCAGCCTTCTATTTGCAAGTCCTAGCCCTTCAGAACCAGAAATCAATCAGAATTCATTGACTGTATGACCAGAATGCAAGCTCCTTCCCACAAAGGCTGTGCCTTAATTGTCCCCATGGCCCCTTCAGAACTCTTGCCTTCAAGAATGAAGTTGTATAGAAAATACACTCTTAGCGACCAACTTTAAGACTGGTGGACACAAATGCAAAATGGAAGGACCAAGAATCTTGTTATCAAAGTGACGGACATTGAGAAGGGGAGATCAGAAAGGAGGTGACACCTCCTGGGGGGGCCTTGAAGGTCAAGCAGGATCTTGATAGGGGCTACAGGAGCTGAGGCATTTTAGACAGAGTGAGCCACCATGACGCTTGATACCACCGCACCTTAGCTGGTGCCCTAACACACAGCAGTTCTTGGTCCTGCCTTCATTTTCCATGTGGGAGTTGAAGGGTAGAAAAGTTCTGCATGTCCCAAGGAGATGGGGAAGAGGCAGAGAAGCCTGGCAGGTGGCGTAGCTTGATCCAGAACAGCTCCACCATCAATAGCCCAAGCTGTAGCGTCCAGGCCCCTTTGTGCTGTGTGCATGGCCCATTTCTCAGAATATGACTGGGCCCACAATCCACTCTACAGGCAAAGTCCTGCCCTACCATTTTGAGGGGAGAAAGCAAGTATTGGAGTTGTATATACGCAAGGATTAAGTGGAGTCCTTCAGATTCAAAGAACAATGAAGGCCAAGAAGAGAGTGAGCAGGTGAGCCTGCAAGAGGCACCTGGCCGGGCTGGGGTAAGAGTCGGCATTCTCCCACCTTCCTCCATTATACTTCCTCTCCCACTCAAAATCAGACCTCCGGGGTCCCACCATCCAGCCATTATACTCTTCACCCAACCCGGCCGATAGCACCTATCCACCCAGAGGTCACCCGACAACTTTTGAGGACTTGGTCACCGGCTCATAGTCTTCCTCTGTATCCTCTGCCATCATCCTGGGTAACTTGAATGTCCACATGGACACCCCAACTTCCTCACGTCTTGGCTCCCCTGCCTCCCCATCCTCAGTGCCCTTCTTTTCCTCACCTCAGCCACCCACATACCACCTGGAATGTCTCCTATAAAATCTTAAACTTAATATCCGCCGCTCGGACCACAACTTCTTTCTTTTCTTCCCACTAAACCTGGTCTCCTTTCACTGAGATTTCTCCAATTCCGCCATTCTGTCTTGCTCATTCAGCTATGGGACCAGAGGCACTCTGGCTATGAACGAGGCACTCTGCCAGGCTGTCAGCTCCTTCCTGGCTCTCTTCCTCCCCTATCGACCTGCCTGTGATCGGCCACATCATTCACTCCCCCTGGCACCCTCGATTCCCACACCCCCTGGCCCTGCCTTTCCCAGCCCTGGGGGATTCCAGTCATCTGCTTTCCCCATCAGGATTCCCAGGCTGCGAGAAGGCATAGGAAAATCACCCAACCGTGCAAACTGGTGCCACTCCAGATTTATGGTCCCTGACGTCAGCCTGGCCCTCCAGGCTGCTGGGCTCCTGATGGTCAGCTCCCGTTCTAAGCCTTCACCACTCGACCAGGCTTCCGGCCTGCCCCTCCCTCACACAGACTTATCGGGGAAAACAGAGATCCTCAAACCAGAACCCCCTGCAACTTCCCTCTGCTCCTCCCTTGGGCTTAATCCAGACCCAACCCCCCATTTGCAATACCCTGTTTTCACATCACAGACCTCCAGCCCTCTCTCAGCCTGCTGCGACACCAGCGCCCTCTTCCAAACCTCCTACTTTCTGATCGCCCCTTCCCTGTCTCTGCCGCTCACTTCTCCTCCTCTGCCCACTGCCTCTGTGTTTGGTTCCCAGGACTCCCCCTATGACCGCTGGTCTTGCCCTGGCTCCTGTATCCCTGAATTTTCTCATCTGAACCCATGGCTTCTTGCTCCAATGGCTCTGATATCTGGAGCTCCGTGTCCAAGCTGGTCCTGCTGTCCCGGACATTCACCTGTCTATCCTGTAGCAACACCAAAGCTGCATGTTCCCAACTAGGGCTCTTAGCTCCTTCCTCAAACCTCCAACCCCTCCCTCGCTCCTTCCTCGGTCCCTGGATGTTCCATTGTGGCATCCCCATGCACGCAGCGCCCCAAGCCTGAGACCAGGGAGTCACCTCAGCTCCTTCCCCATCCCCCATCCCCGGTCACCACATCCCATCCATCTGTCTCAGAGATGGTGCCCAGACCCACCCGGCATGCAGCCACTCTCTTCTCCAGTCTGTACCATCTTCTGCAATGGCCTCCAACTAGTCTCCCTCCCTCCAAGGGCTCCCTGCTCCTCACTCACTCCCGCTTCTGTATTTAAGCCAAACACCCTGTGATGGCTCACAGAGGCCTTGACATGGACAAGTCCAACCCCTCTCCGCTCGCCTTTCCTGCCTCCCTGACTGCCACCCCAACCCGCTGCCTCCAGGACCCACGGGAACTGCTGGGAAACCCCGCCTGTGCATTCGGGGACGCTTCTGTCCAGAACGCTCTCCCTCCCTCTTCCTTGACTAGGAAACCTCATCCTCCAAGAGCTCATTCAGAGGTCACCTTCCCAGATACCCCAGCCCCTCAGGCGGAATCCACCGTGCTCTTCCCTCCCTTCCCCTGTACTTGGGTACCCAGTCTATGCTGTGTCTTGGTTCCTGTTTGGGGCCTTCATGAACCACGCCTGGCAGGAACATTCTTCTACATGCATTCGCCTTTGAGGCGTGCCATCTTTGACCTGACGACTTACATAGGGACAGGCTGCTACACAAGAGGTATCGGACTCCTCGTTGCACAGCTTCACCAGGACTGGGTTTGAGCAGACTTTTCCATGCGCGCTCATCTGGCGAGTACTTAATACAATCTCACTGGGATTTGAATTAGCATGTTCTTGATTACTAATCAGGTCAGACACCTTCTCACATATTTATTGGCCCCTTCGATGTTCAATTCCACAGTCCAGTTTTTCCACTGGGTCCTCAGTCTCCCGCATCATCCTCTGTGGGAGGTCTTGACACCTTCTGGAGATGAGCCCTTTGGTGGCTGAATGTGTTGCAAATCTCTTCCCCACTGGGACTTCCCTTTTCTCTCTCAGCGGTGTCTTTTGAAGAACAGAATTTCTTGATTTTAATGCACTCAAATGTACCAATCTTTCCCTTTATGGTTAGTGTTATTTTAGGGTGTTGTTTGAGAAATCTTTCCCTACCCTGGGGTCATGGAGATATTTTTCTACATTGTCTTATAAAAGCCTTTATTGTTTTTGCTTTTCACATGGAGGCCCCTGTTCCACCTGGAATCCCACAGCACCTCATACTTATTTCTCCAGCACCGCTAACTCCATCTGTTTATGTGTCTGTCTCCCCAGCTAAACAAAGACCTCCTTTAGGGCAAAGCACACATGAGTTTTTTAAATCTTCGTATCCGGGGGTCCTAATACAGTGCCTGGCACACAGTAGGCCCTCTGTGCATGCCCGGAAGCACATGGATTGCAGGATCTGGGTGTGGCTGCTTCCAAACCGGAAGGCCCACTCTTCTGAAGGCTCCTACCTTTGCTGACTCCTGCCACCCCCCCTCAATAACCTAACGTTCATGCCACAAGCATGTACCAAGCTCCTACTGTGAGCAGGCCCCGGGCACAGTCTAGGGATATAGAGCTAAAGATGGTGAAGTCTCAGATTTCAAGGAGCTCACCACCTGGCACCTGGCTTTCTGGCCACACTGATTTGGGAATTCAGACAGACCTGGGTTCAAATCCCAGCTCTATCATCTGTGTGACCTTGGGCAAGTCACTTCAGTTTTCTGGGGTTTCAGCTTTCTACTTTGTTAAAGGGAGAACAACAGACCACTGCCTGGGTTGCAGTGAGGACTGAATGAGACAGCCAAGCAGGTGCCGGACACATGGTTGGTATCCAAAGATTGTGGAGTAAATGACAGAATAAAGGAGTGAATAAGCGGGTGCAGTGGGACGGGGCGGGGGGGGGGGGGTGCTCAGGAAGCTGGAATTGGGCAGGGGCCACTGGCAGGAAGCAGGGGCTGCCTGGGGGTCTGTGGCAGGCCCTCCTTGTTGTCACAGTAACTGCTGTCAGCAAATGTCTCCGAGACAGGAATCCCCTTCAGGGCTCCCTTCCCCAGCCCGCTGCTTTGTTGACTCAAAACCTCTCCACTGCCAATTTAGCCTGCAGTAAGGAAGGGGGTGGGGAGGGGGAAAGAGGTGTAGGAGGGGTGGAACTGTATAGAAAGGGGTCTTTGTCTTAGCACTCTGTGGCATTTCAGAATTTCAGCAGAGTTGTTTTTTTTGTTGTTGTTGTGTTTTTTTTTTTTTAAGCCTCCTAAAGAGTTGAGTGGGCTGCATTTAAAGTGGGAGGTATCTGAATTAGACAGCAGGGAGGACTTCCAATGGGCTCTCTGTATTGAGTGGTGGAATAGTGGGATGCAAGGCCAAGGCCCCGGGGAGTCTACCCGGGGCTTAGGCACAGACGCGGCCCCATCCTTGCGAGAGTCTCCAAGGGGCTCAGCCCTCTGCTTCCCCAGAAGCTCCCTCCCTGCTGAGCTGAGAGGCTCCATGTTCAGGAAGCTCCTCTGGACCCAGCAGCCACTGGGCCATCTGACTTCAAGGCAAGGCTTCAGGGGGGTTCTCGCCCCCTGACATTTTCCATTTGGGGTCCCCTGTCCTGGGGCCCCTGCAGTGGCAGCTCTAGATCCTGAAGGGGCCAAGCCTGGCCCCAGGCTCTCCTCTGACTTCCAGCCAGCCCTGCTTTCAGGCCTGCCTCTTCAGCCTGCTCTGCACCCCCAGCTCCCAGCCAAGGAGAGGAGCCTCACTGACAGGGTCTGGCCTCCTAGTGCCCCCAACCAGCCCCGGCCCCTCCAAGCATCAGGCTGGAGCCTTCTCCCCTCAATGCCTTCTCTGTCCCTTTAGGTGACTTCCTGGCTTCCTCCATTATATGCATCCATGGGTTTGTCCACCTTCTCTCAGATTCTCCCGCACCCTGCATCTGTCTGTCTGTCTGTCTGTGTGCGTCTCTCCCGACACTGTCCCCTGCCCTCTGGCTGCATCTTCCTGCTCTCTTTGCCTATCTCCCTTTTTGTCCCTTCTTCTTCCTCTTTTTTTTTTAGAGGGGTAGGGAGGGGCACAGGGAGAGAGAGAATCCCAAGCAGACTCCCTGAGATCATGACCTGAGCCAAAATCAAGAGTTGGACGCTTAACCGACTGAGCCACCCAGGCGCTCCTGTCTCCTCTATTCATCTCTCGAACTTTCTCTTCCTTTCTGTGCCTCTGTTTCTATATTTGTCTGGGTGTCTCTAAGCCTTTTTCAGTGTCTCTCAGTCTGTCTCTGAGTCTTTTGGTCTCTTTTGGTGTCTGTGTATCTATCTCCCTCTCTTTTTCGCCCTGTCCCTCTCTCTGTCACCATGCGTCTGTCTGTCTCACCCACAGTCCCTGTGGCCTCCCAGCCTCTGCCTCCGCCTCTCCCCCTCTGAGCCTCTCACTCTCCTGGACTCTCAGCAGGCCATGTCAGAGCCAGAGCCTGGCCAGAGACCCCTACCTCTGGTGTCACGGCTGGGGACAGGCTTTACCAGCAGTTGCCAGGTGAGAGCAGCCCTTGTGAACTCTAGCCCCGCTGCCCGAGCTGGGGTCGCAGGGGGCTGCAGCCCAAATTCACTCAGCACCCACTGAGGGCGCCTTTCTCCCCCTCTCCCGGACTTGAACTCAGCACGTGCGTGCTCACACACACACACACACACACACACACACACACCTCCCAGCCCCCTTTGAGTCCCGGAGCCCTGGCTGTGAGCCCAGTGCCACTCAGAGCTCCACGGGGGCTCCCCAGCAGGCCAGCTGAGGCGGCCCCACTCTCACACACGGGAAGCACAGCACAGGGCATAAGAATCTGAGACCTGGTGTGGGCCTGGGGGAGGCGGGAGTCTATGTCGGAGAGGCCAGGCTCGAGCCGGACAGGACTGAGTCACGCGGAGAGGGCGTTCAGAGGAGAGGCCCGAACCGGCAAAGGCACGGAGGTGGGAATAAGTAAGGGACCCGGGAAGCGCAGTAGTGTACGGGCCAGAATTAAGGTTTGTGTAAGCATCTGACGGCAGCGAGAAGATTAAAAACCATCCGTGTGCTGGTAGGTGGAGGGAGGCAGGGTTTTCACCAGGGATGAAGAAGAGGGGAAACGCATTGCAGGGTATGCGGCCCGGCAGAGAGGCACAGAAGGGCTGCTGTGCTCAGGGAAGCACTGGCCCTGTGTGGTGGGGAACGGAGCTGTGAGGGACAAGGCACAGAACGAGGAGCCTGGCGGGCCACCCGAGGGGTCTCTCCTCTACCTGCTGGCTACCAGGGAAGGGTTTTGTCAGGTTTTAGTGGTTTTTACTTTTTAACGCATCACTGGCAGCTGTTTGGAGGATGGACTGACAAGGAGGGAGACTAAGGGTAAGAGATCAGCTAAGAGCTACTGCAATGGTCCCTGCAAAAGCTAAAGAAGGGCCGACCAGGGCTGTGCTCCTGGGAGTGGGGACAAGAGAACACTTGGAGGACACTGGCTGTGGTAGAATTTTGACACCCAGCCAGAAAAGGGAAGGCAGGGAAGGAGGTGGGGATGTTTGAAGTTTCCAATAAAGGGGACACAGGAGAAGAGGTGGCATTTAGAGGGAAAAAGCCGAGTACTTTGGGTTTGACATACCTATGGGACTTCCTGGGGGTAGAGCGCTCTTCTTCCTGGGCCCCTCTTCAACTCCTGGCAGGTACGAAAGCCTAGAGAGGACCCAGGTGGCACAGAGGGGGCTGGGAGTTGGCAATCCTGGGGACTGAGCAGAAGCTGAGCGTGGGTCTGATCTATTTATGGCTGGTTCCAGCTCCAAAGCAAGAAAGGGGTAAGAAACGGCTTAGGAAACTTTGCCTGGTGCCCTGTCTTGAGTACTGCTTCCTCTGTGTCTTCTTACTCATGCCCCTTACATGGCTGCACCCTACACACACACACACACACACACACACACACACACACACACACACACACACACACTGGATCAGCAACACACTAAATGTTTCAGGCCAACCAACAAGAATTCTCAAATGCAAATTCCCTTCCACAGTCCCCACACAACTGCTCTCTGAGCAGCTGGGGGCAGAGTGTACGTGGGGGGGGGCAGCAAAAATAAATCCCATTTTCTGCTCCCTTTCAGCGCTGGGCTACAATCCCCTACTAGCTTCCCTCCCTCTCCACAGATGGGGGATTCGACTGGCCTCAGGTTTGGCTCTGTCTCGTGGGGAGGGTGACAGGCAGGGCAGGGACGGAGTCGGGGAGGGGTGGGAGTGTTCAGTGACAGGACTAAGAATAACAGCTTCCATCAGGCCCGGCACCCTCTTCCACTTGCCAGGGCTCAGGCTGTCCCGTGTGTGCGGGAGACAGACAGACAGGCACAGAGTGTCTGCACAGGGCCGTGTGTGCTTCTGCCTGAGATGGGGACCGAGCCGGGGCCGGGGGCCAAGCTGACAGGCTGGGATGTGCCTGGGGGAGGCGGGAGACAGAGCAGCCCTGTGCGACAGCGAGCCAGCAGAGAGGGAGAGAGAGAGAGCATGCTCTGTGTGCTCTGTGTGAGTGGGCGGTGCGGGGGGGGGGCGGGGGGGGAGGCAGTTAGAGGCTGGAGGGGCCGGGGGGCGGGGAGCATGCTGCTGTGAGAGAGGCTGCTGGTGTGTGGGAGGGCAGACGGGACAGGCAGGGGGAGGCTGGGTCCCAGCGTGCGTGGGTGAGCGGCCAAGGTGGGGGGGTGGGGGGGGCGGTAGGCCTCGCTCTGCCTGGAACCATGAAGCGGCCACACGCAGGGCAGTTCAGAGGCTGCCTTGTCCCCTCCGAAGGGCCAATGAGGAGGGAATGTGTGTGTGCACACGGGTGTGTCTGAGGATATGGAGTGTGTGTGTTTCATATAAGGGCGTGACGTGTGTGTTAGGGTCCGTGTACCTGTATGTCCGCACAAGCGTGTGTTGGAATGTGTCTCTCCGTATATAAGTTTGCGTACGTGTCTGTTTTTGTGTGTGCATGGTCTGCGTATGAGTCTCGTGTATGAATGTGTATGTCTGCGTGTGAGTGTGTATGTGTATGCACATGAATGTGTGTCTGTGAGTGTGTGTGTGTGTTCTAGAGACAGATGATGGGATCCTCAGGCCCTCAGCCTGCCCAACTGCGCCCATCGCCTCCAGCTCCCAGCAGATGGTGAGGAGATTGTGCGTGTGGGTCTTTAAATCCGCCTCGGCATTTCCAGAGGAGAGTGCGCTGAAGATGGGGGCTGGGGGGGGCACCAACAGGCTGCTGCCCTTCCTGCCCTTTCCAGGACCAAGCAGGAAGAACAACCACCAGCGTTTGCTGACCTTGAGGACCTCGCCCACCCACCTCCACTGCAGGTGCTAGTTGGCAGTGCAGCGATGCCTCAGTTTACCGAAAGCACGTGTTGGGGGAGGGGGCATACACTGGAATTCCTGTATGTGAGTCACAAATGCCATGAGAGGTTCCCCAAACAGATGTACGGTGTCTTCTTTGTCAAGCGGTGGGTCATGTCGTGTGCGGCGCCCCAGCCTTGTCAAATCAGCCGTCTGGGAGGATGGCGTCTTCCCAGAACCCTCCAGGTCTGGGCCCCAGGCCTTGCTTTCAGCAGCCAGGAGGGTCCACCTAGCCCAGGTATCTATCCGTCTGGAACATCACCTAGATGGGTTCTTTAATACAGGACTTTATGAAACCAACTAAATGGTTCATTGAGAATGACTAAACTCAACCTTGGAAAGAAAATCATAAACATTTTACTACCTGGCTAAGCCAAGCATGATTACATATGGAAACTATGGACGCTACTCAGTGGGATTTTGATATTAATTTCCGATTTCCTCTTCACCGAGGAACTGATGAAAACCCAGTCTCTGAGCTATCCAGGCGAGAAGCAACCTCGCTGCACACTGTCCACCCGAACTCTCTGCTGCCCCCCTCACTCCTTCCTCCCCGCCGCCCCAACCCCGCAGCGTCGCTGGCTGCTCTGGAGCCTTGCCTTGCCCCACAGCCTCCAAGGGTGCGCACGCTCCGGGTTAATTTAAGGGCGAGCTCTGTCGGTTGCACTCAGGAGGGCTGCTTCAGCTGTCCATTCTCCCCAAAATCACCAGCAGCCTGCGGCCACGGAGGGGGTCCTCTCCCTCTGCGGGCTCCTTGCTAAGCCTCTGCTCTCTGTCCTGTTCCCAGCACGAGATGTTTGCCCGTTCTGGACCTTCCTTCTTGCTCTGCAAACAGGTGCCCCGTAGAGAGCTGTGTGTGACTCCCCGAGCTGAGCAGAAAGCAGAGAACAGATTCCCCCATCTGGTAGGAACAAAAAGACACCTCAGCGCCTTCCGTGTCACACCTCGCTGTCCCCTCTGACAGAGGGACCTGCCACTCCATATGCCGTGTCTGGGAGACTCCACTTAACCTCCCTGTTGCACGGAGCAAGTAGCTTCAAGTGGGAAATCACTCCGGGGTGGGGGCGGGGGGCCCGGAACAGGGTTTGGAGACAGGCGCACCTCAGTTTGACTCAGCCCGGCCACTGCGTGACTCGGGGCAAATTAGTTGCTCTCTCTGTGTGAGAAGGGAGGGTCATACCTTTCTTGCAGATATGAAAAATTAAATGAAATAACCTATTCCTGTATAAAGGCCTTGCACCTAGAAAGCATTCAGGAAACGACGCTTCTCGCTACTCCACCGAGAGGGGATTTGGAGACCATCCATTGTTTACCCAACTTTGGCTGTCCATCAGATCACCTGGAAAGCTGCTTAAAATGCAGATCCCCGGGCCCCGGGCCTCAGCATCAGTAGCTCAGGCCTCAGGCCCTCCAGGTGCCCTGGCTTCAGGATGCCAGACGCATGTGGGAAAGGCTGGGCTCTGCCCCCCTCCCGCCCCGTTCTTGCATTTCAGAGGCCCCAGGGTGCGCCAGCTCCTGGGGACCCCATCCCAGGAGAGGGCCCGATTGAGTTTGACATCGTCTTCACCCGAGAGCACCCGGGCGGCCGCTTTGGTTTTGATGACAGGCGGCCTGGCACCGGGTAGCCGTGGCCTGTTCACCTGAACTGCCGGCACCGGGCACAGACGCTAATTACATGGGTAAGTACTTGCAGATTTCCCAGGAACAACAAAGATAATTTGTTTGCGGCATGGCTTGTTAGGAGGGAGGCTGGGCTCTGGGGACTGGGGGGCTTGCAGATTAGGCCCATGGCCTTTCACCTCCTCCTGCCCTTGCCTGCTGGTTCTCCCAGCTGTGCTGATTAGAAGCAGGAGAAATCAAGATCTTCCCCTCGCCCTCCCCGTCCCCCGCCCCCCCACCCCCTCCCCAGGCTGGAGGAGGTGGGGGGAGGACAGAGGGGTCTGGCTGCGAGGCTAGGCCCCGCTGAGGACATCTGGCAGGGGTCCCCGCCTGCCCAGCCTGGCTCATGTGGAGCCAGTGCAGACGATGAGCCGGAAGCGGGGCTTTTTGCCGGGTCTCCCTGTGGACGCGCACGACATCGCTGCCATGGCTGGTGTGCATTGCGGACAACAGGCCGGGCGGGGCCGGAGGAGGGATGGGGAGGGCTCGCATCAGGGCCAGAAGGGCTGTGACGGTCCTCTCTCCTTGACTCCTTCCGCCTAAGGGAACAAGAGGAATGGGATAATTAGTGTAATTATTATTAGGGTTGGTATCCCTTATACTTTTATGTGTCTTGATGGTTTTACACATTAATAATCACTCTTTATGGCTGACCTACTATGTGCCACACAATGAAACGGGTGCTCTGCACATGTGATCAGGCATCTAAGGTAGAAGTCATTAGGTCCAGGGCGCCTGGGTGGCTCAGTCGGTTAAGCGGCTGCCTCCAGCTCAGGTCATGGTCCCAGGGTCCTGGGATCGAGCCCCACATCGGGTTCCCTGCTCCGCGGGAAGCCTGCTTCTCCCTCTCCCTCTCCCCCAGGCTTGTGCTCTCTCTCTCACTCTCTCTCTCTCAAATGAATAAATAAAATCTTTAAAAAAAAAGGAAGTCATTAGGTCCATACTACAGATGAGGAGACTGTTGCTTACTGAGGTTAAGTACCTTGACCAAGATCACACAGAAAGACGCAGAACAGGGATTTGTACCCAGGGCCCTATGTCTTCCCCTGGCCTCAGGTGACAAGCATCCCTTGATGGGCTCCTCCCCACGGGACGCTGGGGTGTAGTCAGGCCCGGAATGCAGGTATCTCTCTCCCAAACACACGGCTTTCTCAGAGAGGCTGGTGAGTGGGAAAGACTGGGGAGGGAGGATGAGTTGTGTGTCCCCTAAGTCGGGTGTGCGGATGAGCAGACTTACAGGGAATTCCACCCTTCTCCTGGGACGGTGGCCACTCCAGCAGAATAACCTTGCTGTGTTGCCGTGAGAAGAGCCTTCATCCTGGGCCTCACAGCCCTCCCTTCCCCTCTAGCCCACCTTCCCTTAGGCTGCAGGCGACTTTGAAGGTAGATGGAAACTCTGCCTATGGGGGCTGGAACCTGGTCTCCCCCTAGTGCAGAGGCCAGTCCGGGGTGGGCGTGGGTACAGGACCTGAATGGCTAGCAAGCTTGGCGGGGGGTGGGGGGGGTGTCAATAAAACGACAATGCTAGCCCTTTGATCCCCTGCTCCCTGTGGCCCAGGACTTGCTCTCATACTGCATCTACTTATATCTTTTCACGCTGCTTTCGCTAATCATCCTGCCTCTATATTCCCCTTAAAAACTGTGGAAAAGTTGCTAGTTTGGGAGAATTTGTTCGAGGTGACTTCTGCCCGTGGCCACCCCCGTCTACCTCTCCACTTCTATCCCTGGGCCCAAGACTTCAAGCCCTTAGCTGTTGAGAAAGAAAGCTCTCCTGACATCATTAGTGTGGCAAAGACAGCCCTGTTGTACATATTTGTGTGCCTTCCAATTAAGGTGATTCATTTAAACCTCTGGCAGAGTTCATTTTTATTCCTTGATAAGAACTTTCAAATAAATACATTCAGCCATGGAAAGAATCCTTTGACAGAGCCATGTCCTAATTTTGGCTTAGGGAATGTAGTCCTCAAATTGTCAGCTGGCAATGTGCAGGAGAGACGTGGGGGCAGTTTTGCAGACCTGGTGCAAAGGGAGGTGAGCAGGCCCAACCGATGCCGGCCGCTGGGCGGGAAGCAGGGGGGCTCTGGTTTCACCCTGGGGGCCTGGGGACAGCACCCAGCCTCCCAAGGTCTCAGCAGGCCTTGCAGGCCCCGTGGCCCAGAAGGGGAGGCTCCCTTCCCTCGAGCCTGTTGTGGAAGGGGGTAAACACCAGCCTCGGCGCACACTGGATTGCCACCCAGGGACAAACCTTGGCTGTACTTTCTGTTCTGAGTGAGTAGGGAAGAGCACCCATCACTCCAGGCACCAGGCCTCCACAGAGGAGGCCACGTGGCTACGGGTTCGCACCTTGATGGAGACTTGGCATGCTGAGTCTCTCCTCGGCTCTGCTACGTGATTTAGGCTCCTTGATGTTCTTCTCTGAGCTTTGGTTGTCTTCACATGGAAGACATTTCTCAGGCACCCACCATGTTACAGATTTGCAATTCTAAATCTTTTTTTTTCTTTTGAAGATTTTATTTATTGATTTGACAGAGAGAGAGAGAGAGACAGCGAGAGAGGGAACACAAGCAGGGAGTGGGAGAGGAAGAAGCAGGCTTCCCTTGGAGTGGGGAGCCCGATGTGGGGCTCGATTCCAGGACCCTGGGATCATGACCTGAGCCACCCAGGTACCCCTGCAATTCTAAATCTTGCCAGCAACCCCAGTCATCCCTATTTTACAGGAGAAGATGAAAAGATTTTTGCTCAGAGAGACTGACTTGACCAAGACCATAGGACTATAAGGGAAAGATCCAGAATCCAGGACTCTTGGCTCAGGATTCTCTTGAGACCTCAAAGGGAGCCAGTGACTGGCATACCCTGAGCACAAGGTCCTGGCCCGGTGGCTGCTCCTGAAAAAACAAACAGGGCTCAGAGACTGTAGGAGCAAGCCTCAGACTTGGAGGCCTGCTGGGAATATCTTGAGCTAGAAAAGGGACACCACCCAGACTGTGGGTGGGCAGGCAGTAAATGTACCAGGCTGCAGAAATCCAACTCTCCGGTTCCAAGGCAGGATTGAACTCTAGTGGAATGGGACTAGAATCTGAATCCCGGGTACTGTCTGAGGAGATAGGGCATGGTGGTAGAGTCCTGTATCTATTAGGAAGCATTTGACCACAAGCAACAGAAAATCTGACTAACAATGGTTCAGTCAAATAAGGGGTTGTTACTCCCACAAAACAGGAAGTTAGAGAAGGTGATTGTGGTATTGATTCAGCCACTTAAATAGTAGTATCAAGGATCCAGTTTCTGTCTTGACTTTCTGCCACCCTCAGTAGGTTGGCTTTTTGTCCTCATGCTTGTCTAGCCTTATGATATTAATGTGGCTGCTGCAGCTCCAGCCATTACATCTGCATTCATGGCAAGAAGAAAGGAGAGACGGTTCCAATGGCATTTTCCCCCTTAATCAAGAAATCAGAAGCCTTCAACTTCCCAGTTGAAAGATTTGATAAGCAGGTTGAAAATGTAGAAGGAAGGAAGGAAGGAAGGAAGGAAGGAAGGAAGGAAGGAAGGAAGGAAGGAAAAAGGAAGGAAGGAAGGAAGGAAGTCTTCTCAAAGCCCTTCCTCATATCTTTTTGGACAGAATGGAGTCATGTTGTCACTTTTAGCTGAAAAAGAAGCTGGGAAGCAGATTATCTGGCTTTTACCTTCTAGGTGAGAGAATAACAAGCAAGAAGGTGATTGAGAATAGCTAATTGAGTTTGCCACCAACAGAATCTGCCACAGAATTCTCCATCTTAGCCAGGTCACAGCATTCAAGGGATAAATCACAGAAGTCCTGGTCCATGCACCTTCACACAGGCTGTTTCCTGGAATTGGGACCCTCATCCCATTTCTATACCTCTCATATTTGCCTAACAAAGCCCTCAGTGTATTCTGGAACTATACTTTTAGAAGCAATTTGGCAACATGTATCAAGGGCCATAAAAATGTTCATAAATTTTGACCCAGTATTTCCACTTCTGAGAATTTATTTGTTCCAAGGAAATAACCCAAGGGGTGGGAGGAGCTACATGCTCCAGGATGTTCACTGCAGGTTTAGAAATAAGAAACAACCTAAAGATCCAACAGTAGGGGAATGAGCAGTTAAATCATAGTACACTCACGGGATGGTATATTGCACAGCCATTAAAAGTGATTGTTATAAATTTCACTTAATAATATAAAAAGGGCTATGATATAAAGTTATATTAAAAAAAACAGAACATATGGGGGCGCCTGGCTGGCTCAGTTGGAAGAGTAGGTGACTCTTGATCTCGGGGTCATGAGTTTGAGCCCCACGTTTGGTATAGAGATTACTTTAAAAAAATATATAGATAAATAAACTTTAATATATATATATAATCAAATGCATGATTCAAACTGCACACTTGTCTTAGTCAGCCTGGGCTTCTATAACAAAATACCATAGATTGGGTGGTTTAAGCAACTGCAGTTTATTTCTCACAGTTCTGGACACTAGAAGTCCAAGAGGTCAAGTTGCCCCAGGGCCCATGCCCGGTGGGATCTCTCTTTGGTTTGCAGATGGCTGTCTCCTCACTGTGTCCTCACATGGCCTTTCCTAGGTGTATGCACAGAGAGTTCTGGTGTCTCTTCCTCTTCTTAGAAGGCACTAATCCCGCTATGAGGGCCCCACACTCATGACTTCATCTAAATTTAATTTTATCTCCCAAAGACCCCATCTCCAAATAGTATCACATTTGGGGTTAGGGCTTCAACATATGAATTTTGTAGGACACAATTCGGTCCGTAGCAATACTTACCATATGCCTGCCTTGTGGACAGAGACTTGAAGGGAATTCACAAAAGTTATTGGCTCAGGGTGATGGGATTATGGGTGGTGTTTTTTCTTTCTGTCATTCAAAATTTCTGTAACGGTGTTATGTAGTTTGTAACATAATGTGTGTGGTGGGGCGGGGTTGGAAACAAATATGACCCATCTTTCAAGCCTCAGTTCAAATGCCACCTCCTCTAGGAAGGCTTCCTTGGTTTTTCCCAAGACACCTTTTCTGACGTTCCTGGTTTGTTTGTTTTTTTTAAGATTTTATTTATTTATTTGACAGAGAGAGACACAGCGAGAGAGGGAACACAAGCAGGGGGAGTGGGAGAGGGAGAAGCAGGCTCCCCGCTGAGCAGGGAGCCCGATGCGGGGCTCAATCCCAGGACCCTGGCACCATGACCTGAGCCGAAGGCAGATGCTTAACGACTGAGCCACCCAGGCACCCCTGAAGTTCTTATTTTGCTGGACCATGAGCTTTTCTGGAGCAAGGGCCATGAGCAATCCCCCTTTGTTCCTGACTATGATAGATCAAGTAGCATAGGTGGAGAACCCAGACGAGGAACCCGGTGTGATAGAGGTGGTGAAGGGTAGGTGATGTGTGCAATTAGGAACCAGGCATGAGATCCAAGCAACAGGGGGGCACCAGCAGGTTCAGGCTTGAAAACTAGGGACACAAACTGCTGGGCACTGAATAAGAGCCAGTCTTTATAGTTATTTTAAATTTATTATTATTATTATTTAAGTAATACATGTACACATGCTTACTGTAAAAAAATTAAAATATTTCAGATAAAGCCCACCTTGGCTCCTACACCATCCTACTCGCCTCCCCAAGGATTGTCTGCTTGGTACGTACCCTTCCAGAATCTTCTTCCTCATGCACACAGTTTCAAAGTCTGTGTTACATAGATAGAGCCAGATTGTTCTGTGACTTGCTCCTCTCTCCTAATGAGCATGTCTCCAGGCAGAGATGTGGAACTGCAGTGGCAAAGAGTTGGGACATTTTACCTTTTCAAAGGCGCTGCAAGACCCAGCTCCACAAAAACCAGACCAATTCCATTCTTACCAACGGTGAAAAGGGTGTTTGTTGCCCTGAAATTTTTGCCAGCGGTAGCTATTGAGAATCTTTGAAAAATTCTGCAGCTCAGGTGAGTGAAAAATGTTAACTCAGTGTTGTTTGACTTGCATTTCTTGGATGACTAGAGCGGCGGAGCCTGTTAGACATTTAATTGGCCATCTGCAGCTCCTCTGAGGTGAGCTGTCTGTTCCCAACGATCACTCATTTTTTCTAGGGTGGTTTATCTTTTACTTTCTTTGTAGGCATTCATTCTATACCCTGAATGGTAATCCTTCCAGTTGCATATGTTGCAGATGTCACTTGTCTTTTAACAGTATTTATGGTGTCTTTTGTCATGCAGCAGTTTTAGATTTGGACATAATCAATGTTAGCAGTCTTTTCCTTTATGGTTTCTGTGTTTTATGTCTTGCTAAAGAAAGCCTTTCCTACCCCAAGGTTATAAGTGAATTCTCCTATATTTTCTTTTAATAGTTTTATAGCTTTGTTTTTTCACATTTAGCTCTCCAATCCATCTGGAATTTATTTAGTGAATAGTATGAAGCCGGAATCAACTTTCTGCTTTTTCACAAGGATAGCCAATTGTCCCTACAGTGTTGATCAAAGAGCGCATCCTTTCCCTGCTGCTTTTAAATGCCACTTTACCCCACACTGAATTCCTCTTTGTACAAACTCTCTGTTCTGTGACCTTGATCCATGTGTCTTGTCCCATGCCAGCACACCACCGCTGTACTTAGTACAGCTGGGCGGTGTTTTGTTATCTGTAGGGCATGTCTCCCTCATTGTCCTTCTTTTTCAAATATTTCTTGGCTATTCCAACAGTTATTCTTCCAGATTAGCTTTAGAATTGGCTTGTTACATTTCACACACACAAATCCTGTTGTGATTTTGATTGGCATTATGTCGCATTTATAGAATTCTTTGGGCAGAAGTGACATCTTCACAGTATCACATGTTCTCACCCAAGGGCTCTCTACTTAGGGCTGCTTTTCGGTCTCAGGTCTGATTCTGAGACCAACTCCGAACTCAGCTGCTTCCTAGCGCTGTGCTCTGGGGTGGGGCTCAGCCTCTGAGTCGTGGCTCCGACATGTTTGCAGTAGGAATACTACTTCCTGTCCCAGGGCTGACGGAGGATTGACTGAGAGCAAGTGTGTGAAAACACCGGATCGTGAGCACCTTATTTAAGTCGACAACTCAGGACTGCAAGTTCTTTGAACAGTTCTAAGAGGAAGAGGAGAACGCAATGTTTTCATTTCAGTAGATTACGGGGGTACCGGGTAGAAGGTTGGCATGGAGAGAGGGTCAAAGAACCAAACTGTCGATCACTGTGTTAGGTACTTTACATATATTACCTCATTTCTCCTCAAAACAAGCCCATGAGGTAAGTACTGTCATCTTTTTATTGCGGAGAAAGCTGAGACTCGGACAGTGACCTGTCTGGACTCAGAAACAAAGCTGCAACCTGCGCCCTCTGTCCTGCCCAGTTTCCTGGTCATCAAGCCAGAGCAGCTAGATGGTCCAGTACTGTCCTGTCTGAAATCTAATGAGCAGGGGCCAGACTTAGCCCCAAGATACACAGGTGAGCCTTCAGCACTTAGCCCAGGATCTAGCACATATTAGGAGCTTGTCGAATTAGATCGGGACCAAGTCCAAATGTCATAATGTGAATGCTACAGATAGTACAATAAGTGCTAGACAAGTTCAGAGGAAGAAAAGGAGTCTGTGGGCCAGGGAAATCAGGGAGTGCTTCCAGGCAGAGGTGAGATTGGAACTTGGCCCTGAGAGATGTAGAAGATTTAGACAAACATAAGAGAACAGAGCATTCCAGAATCAGAGCTAAGATGGCCAATCAGGTGAAACCATCTGGCTGGATGGTCAGTGAGTGTGAACACAAAAAGGCACATGTCGATGACTAAAGGCTTGGCTAGGCTGGGTGGCGTCTCCAGGCTGGAGCAAGGCTGGGAGGCCAGAAGGTCATGGACCTAGTATCTTCTAGACCCATCTAGTTCCCCACAGTGTCCTAAGGTTAAGCTTCACTTTCCACATGCAGCCCTCACCACCAGTTGCCATGGCACCAAAACACACGGAGAAGCTGTGGGAAGTCAGCTGGGAGGGGCAGGAAGGGGCTGCTCTCCTCACGCCTTCTGCCTGTCGCCCCACTCCAGACACCATTGTGGACACATGCAGCACCTGCGCGTGAGCTGTGTTTCCTTCGGTGAGTGCCTCAGCCTCTCTGAACTTGGGCTGTAGAGCTTCCAGGTATGCACAAATTCTCCTGGTCATGGGATGGTCCGTTTTGCTCCCAGCGGAAATGGGAACAGCCTCACAGCATAGCCACCATTAACACCTTCCCACACTGAGGAAGAGAGAAGAGGAACGGCCCAGCACGTGCCAGGTGCTTTCTGTAGACGTTGCCAGGTTGAGTTTTAGGGGTTTAAAAAAACCAAAGCACGTTAGTGCAGGTCCTCTAAGAAGCCAGGCCCTGAGGTGGGATTAGGTATATGCAAGAGATTTATTTGTGGAAATATCTATAAAAGAAAAAGAGAAGCGAGCCAGAGAAGCATGGAACTGTCAAACCGTGCCGTGGGTCTGATGTCTGTGAGGGAGAGAGGGAAGGACGGACGGTCAGATGGACAGTCTCAGGCTGCAGCACGGTTCTAAGGAGGATTCAGCCAAGCCAACAGGAGTCCTTGAGCTAAAGTCGTCCCTGGAGGAGGCCTGCATCTCTCAGGACTGGGCCCATCTTTAGTGCCCCTGCTGTGCTCAGCGATGGCGGGCGGGGGGTGGCCCACGGGAAGCGTGGCTTCCGCCCAAGGCACAGCAGCTGGGGCCCTTGGTCAATTAAACTCCCTGCAGCAGAAGACCTGAGTGCGGCCCTTTCATGGCTGCCCCCCAAAGCAACGTGGCACTACCCCCTTCTAGATTCTGACACGATTTAAGCCCAGGAGAGGCTGGGTGTCAAGGCAGAAAGACGAGGAGCTTGGGCAGGCCTCCCTGTGGGGCTCCTCCATTTTCTAACTGCGTGACCACAGTCAGGTTTCACTCATCTGACTTTCAACTTGCCTACAAAATAGGACAACAAAACCTTTTTTGGTGGGTTGCTAAGAAGATAACCTAGGGCCTGAAACCCTCTCTCCCCAGCTCTACTGTGGGAAAACTAGACGTAACTAAGTGAATGAGAGCCTAGGTCAGAGACCCAGAAGAGGAAGCTTCTTCCTTTTTCCTAAGGGAGGGTCAAGAGGTCGAAAGACTGAGAAAGGATAGAAAGGAAAGCCTCCCTGAGGCTCACGCAAGGTACACATAGAGGTGGTACCGTCACTGGAGGGGGAAAGTACAAATTGTTCTTCACCATCGGGATACTAAGTGCTTCATAATCTCATAAAACTGCATAGGTTCTAGCCCCGCATCAGGCTCCCTGCCGCCCTCTGCCCCTCCCCCTGCACACACACATGCTCTCTTTCTCAAAAAAAAAAAAAAAATATATATATATAGGTTCTATAATATTTCAAACTTTTCTCTCAAAACAAAAAGTTCATTCACAAGATGTATCAGTTAAGAATGCCTTCAGCTGCAAATATCAAAAGATCCAACTAATTGTGTCTTAAGCAACCAAGTCATTTAATTACCTCACACAGCAAGAAGTCGGAGATGTCGGGTTTGTTTAGTTCCTCCATAATGCCACAGTGCTGAATCCATGTCTCTGTGCTTCTCTTGACCTTTGTCTCATGGTTGCAAGATGGATGCCACAGCTCCAAACATCATGCCCTCACGAAATAGCGTCCACAAGAGGAAAGGGTGAGGTATACAAGGGGCTATTTACCTCTCATTTCTTCTTTTCAGGGAGAAAAACCTTTCCCAGAAGCCCTCTAAAGACTAGTCCTTCATGTCTCGTTGGTCAGAACTAGACCACGCCTCAACCAATCACTGGCAAACGTACCTCTGGGCACATGTCTGCCTGAACAAGATCAAGGTCTGTTAGCAACGAAGACCGCAAGGAATAGGTCTTGAGTAGGCAACGGGACTATCTTCCACAGGAAGAATTTCTGGAAACAGAATGAATCTTTCTATCCTTCTGAGCATAACCAAGGGGTTGCACAATTGCATAAACACATATAGTGTAATGGGAACAACGGTAACTAATGTACATGACACAGGAGTCAGGCTTAAGAAAGGAATCCATTCAATCAATGAAGGGCGGGGGTTCAGGGGTGACTAGAGTAGTGGACACAGTCCATTACGGTGGAGCTGACAGACTCTGTCCTGGGGGTGGGAACAGGTCAGAGAAACCCTCACAGAATCTATGTCTGAACAGAGCACTGCCAGATGAGTAGGCGTTCACTAGGCAAACGGACTTGGAGATGAGCAGACTCAGCCCATGAAAAGCTATGTTTGTGCAGGTGAACAAATGGTTCAGTATTCTTAAAGGTTAAAGTTAAAGAACGGGCAGTGTGTAAGATGAGGCCAGATCATGCAGCGGCCGGGAATGTGGATAGTGAGGAGCCACTGAAGTTTTAAGCAGGAGACTGACTTAAATAAATATTCACTTTTTCAAAAAAAGATTTTATTTATTTATTTGAGAGAGAGAGAGCACGAGCGGGGGTGGGGGTGAGGGCGGCGAGAGGGAGAAGCAGACTCCCCGCTGAGCAGGGAGCCCGAGGAGGGGCTCAATCCCAGGATCCCAGGATCATGACCTGAGCTGAAGGCAGATGTTTAACCGCCTGAGCCACCCAGGTGCCCCAAAATATTCACTTTTAAGTGATCACATGACAACATGAAGGGATCTCGAATACATTTTGCTAAGCAAAGAATACAAACTATATAATTTCATTTACATGAAGTTCTATAGAATAGTCAAAACTAATCTCTGATGAAAGCAGTCTGTGGAGTGATGGCCCAGAGGAGAGGATTTGGCTGAAATGGATCACAAGAAACTTGAAGGGATGATAGAATTTTTCTGCATCTTTATCAGAGTACTGGTTACACACATGTCAAGTGTCAAATTGTACACTGAAAATATGTGCATTTTATTATGTGTAAATTATACCTCAACTTTAAAAAAAGGATTGGTAAAAAGTATCCTGGTGGGTGGGTTCTAGGAGAATCTGGAAGTGGGGAACCAGCGAGAAGGCTGTGGGCGCAGTCTGGGAGGAAGATCCCAGGGCCTTCCCTGAGGCAGAGAGCGGGAACTGAGGAGGGACAGGGCTGAGGGCAGGAACAAGGCTGTTTGAGGCAATGGATTTGAGAGGGGCCTGGGAGGGAAAGACGTTTCCCATCTCATTATTCTGGCTTCTCACTAGGAAGAATAACATCAGTCACTGAGACAAAGACTCCAAGAGAACATAAAGGTTGAGAGTAAGGAGGAATGAGCTCAGACGTGGAAACACTGAGTTTGTGATGGTGTCCGTTGTCTTCGGGCCATTGACTATGTGGATCTAGATTTCGGGGAAGAGGACGAGCCAGAGAGAGTGTGGTCCTCAGACGTATGGAACATGGGTCATCTGAAAGGACCAACCTGCGTGGGAAGAGACAGGAAGGAGAGAGCCCTGGGGAGTACCAACATCTAAATGCTAGTCAGAAGGAAAGCTTCTAGTTCAGGAAGCTATGAAGGAAAGGTAAAACACAAGAGAAGAGTTGAGGTGGCAGGTGTCATCACAGGGGCCAGAGGGAGGAAGGAGGTCAAGGAGGGGAGAGTGGCCAGTTGTGTTAAATGCTTCCAAAATGTCAAATAGGCTCAGAGAGATGTGTGGATTGACCCGAGACCCACACACACGGATGAAAAGAGGCTATGTTCAAACTCCCATCTCCTGATGCTGGAACCAGGGCTTTCTATAGCCTTTGAATCACTGGGCTCCAGAAGAACAAGGAAAATGCAGGAGAATTGGGGCACCTGGCTGGCTCAGTCAGTGGAGCATTCGACTCTTGATCCCGGGGTTGTGGGTTTGAGCCACGCATTGGGTGGGGAAATTACTTACAAAAAAAATCAAAAAAAGAAAGAAAATGCAGGAGAGTCTACAATGGCTGGGGGTGGGGGGGGAGGGGAGGAAGGTTGTTTTGGTTTTGTTTTTTTCAGTCGGCCAGCACCATTCATCAAGCTTCCAGGTTTAAATATACAGCGGTTCACAAGCAGGGGAGTACTATGTAGCAGTTTAAAATAAGACGGGGACCTGCATGTACTTCTGAAAGAGGCCCATATTGCTGACTACATGTTTTGTTAAAGGAAATTACACACCTGGGAGGATATACATCAAAATGTCAACAAGGTTAACTCTGAATGGTGGGATTATGTGTGATTTTTGAAACTATTTTTAAATGTTTGCCAATCTGTATTTTCCATGTTTTCTAGACATAAAAAAAAATTGAATCCAAAGGCACCTGGTGGCTCAGTCAGTTAAGTCAGGTCACGATCCCAGGGTCCTGGGACGTTGTTGTCAACGTTGTCGTCGTCAGGCTCCCTGCTCAGCGGGGAGTCTGTCTGCTTCTCCCTCTGCCCCTCCCCGCCCCCGCTCGTGTTCCCGCTTTCTCTCTAATAAATAAATAAAATCTTTTTTAAAAATTTAATCTAGAGTGGAGAGGATGCTTAGCTGGATCCTGGGAGAGTACAGCCCTGTCTTGTCAGGGGAGGGATTCAAGAAGGGTTCGTGGAGGTCCCACTGTCACAGCCATTACAAGAGGGAAGGGATAAGGTCCCGAGTCTCCTCTCAGGGATGCAGGGACACTGGTCGGCCAGGCTGGGTGGAGAAAGTCTTCACTGAGGAGGCAAGTTTGAAGACAATGGCAGACGACTGGGAGCACTGGGCCCCTGGGGAGGCACGGGAAAGGGGCCCGGGCAGGGCCATCCTGACAAGATCCGCCAGATGGCGGCGAGCCGGGGAGACCACGGGCCCTCATGGAGTACAGAGGCTCTGCCCGCCCCACATGGCCAGTCCCAGTCGTCCTCTCTGCCTCTGCGTCAACTTGTTCCGCCCGGGATGCCCTCCTGTATCCCCCTTCCTGGCGAATGCCTTCCTAACTTTAAAGACCTTGCTCTAGTGTGGTTTTCTTGGAGAAACCTCCCCCAGCACAGAAGCAGAGCACATCACGCACACACCATTGTCTTCACGCCTGGCAATGGCCACTTCTCTGTAATTAGTCTGATTTCGGGTCTGTGTACCATACTCGGGCAGTGCACTCCTCCAGGTCGTCCTCACCCTGACTCTCGGGAAGACCCATCCACCCTGTGAGCCTGCAGCTGGCAGGGCCCCAGACAAAAACAGAAGTTCTAGAGGGAATGAGGGAGTCTGAGAATGAACAAATGGGTCCTTGCGCAGAGAGAGCCCTCCATGGTAACCAAACATTCCTGGTAAGTGCCCACACCCAAACTCGGCACCAGTGACAGCATCCAGGTGCTAGTCCCTGTCCCCTGTGCTTACCCCAGAATGTGTCCTGGGGAGCAGGGGCCAACTAGGTGTGACACACCCTAACGCTGCTGGAGGATGGAAGAGCACATGAGAAAGGTGACCGCCACCCGAGAGAAAGGGAAGAAAAAGCAGGAACTCAGACAAGATCCAGAAATTGGCCCCTTCTAAAAGCTTTCCGCACAAACTTTGGGAACCAAGATGAAAAGCATAAATACTGAGCTGAGGAACCAGTAGAGGCTCTCTCTAAGGAGAATTGGACATTTCCACATAAGGCAACAAAATTAGGAGAAGAGAGTGAAACTCTCCTGATGCATAAAACAGCTAAAAGAGGTCCGGAGATTACTTGCTAGTTATGCAGAAAGCTTCCCAGAGAACTAAAATGAAAATGGCCGTGCCAAAGAAAGTGGAAATCAGGCCAGGTTACGAAGGAGGGGTACATACAGAAAAATAACAAAAGGCTGTGGAGATAAAATCAGAAGAGTCGTTCAGGGAAAGAAATGAGATACAACTTGCACAAGGCGGCAAAAGAATGAGAAAAACATTTTCTAACTGTAACAGGCCAACGAAAGGGGATAAGGAGATTGCTGGCTCCTTTTGAGTGGGGAGAGAAAGCCTATAAGCAAGGACACTAAAAAAGCAGAGGCCTTTATTTTTTTCTTAGCCTAAAAAGGTCAGCTGTGATCTGAAAACTGAAAGAGGCACTGCATGGGATCATGAGAAGGCAGGAAGCCAAGAGGGAATGAGGAAAGAACTTGTGTATTCACATCCACAGGCCCTGATGACTTACATGCTTAGGTACTTAAGGAATTGGCCCAAGGTGGAGTCAGATCCCTAGCTCTCACTCTGAGGGGATTTATGGAGAACTGGTGAGGAGCCTGGAGACAGAGGGAGACCCAGGCAGCCTGTCCTTGCCTCTTTTTAAACCTGGGGGAGAAAGCAGATGCCTCTGGAAGTGCTGGGCCCATCAGCCGAGCTGCTATAATAGAAAACTACTGGGACACGTCGTCAAAAAATCAATCTGCAAACACTAGGTCATAAGGAATTAGGTCATAACCAGCACTGCTTTCCAAAGAACACATTCTGTCAGAGTAATCCAATTTCCTTCCAGGACAGAATGATGGGCCTGGTAAATCAGGAACGGCAAGAGACACATAATCTTCCTTAACTTAAAGAGCGCGGCATTTAATTTTGTCTTCTTTGAGAAGTCTCAAAAGCAAAACTGGGGAAATGGGGTCTATAGTTGGGCCTTTCTGGGGTTGGACAAATGAAGAGGGGTTGAAGGATTAACCCAAATAGCAGTTCCTTTATATTCTATGTAGTGTAGATGGGTCACACTGGGCAGCCGTAAGGGTGGACGGCAGCAGGCGACAGAAGGATTAGGGGAGGTGAAGGGTGGGGGTGAGGGGTGGTGATAATGGTGGAGATGTTTCTGGAGGTGGAGGTGGTGATGGTGACCGTGATCACGGCAGCAGCAACCAAACCCAGACAGGACATGGTAAATCTGGGTTTCACAGCCATGCTTTTGGACATCCTTGATGGACACCCACACTAGCCTCTTCTTTCCACATCTTTGCTGAGAGAAGCTGGCACAAGACTCCAGACCATTCTGCGTTCAGCCCCATTCTGACTGCCTTACCATTATCCTGTTAGTCCTGGGACAATGAGCCCCCTCTGCCCAGATAGGATGGAAGGCTATGGACCCCCAGAGGCCTGTGCAAGGGAAGGATTTCCTCCAGCCCAAAGGGGTGGGCACAGTCTGAGAGCACCCCCTCCCCAGCCAAGGAGAGGAAAGACTCCCAGGGCCAAGTGGGGACAGGCCGTCTGTGCCCAAGAGCCCCCATTAGCTGAAGGCCCTGGGAGCCCCCCCACCCAGGAAGTTGTGCAAGTGAGGGGTCTGGGCAGGACTCCTGCAGGTTCTGACTTTCACACCTTTTTCCAATCTGAGTTCTATTATTGCAAAGACTAGGGGTTGGGAACAGTGGGCTAAAGACCTCCCTCCACTTTGGTTTCTGCCAGGATGTGGCTGTTTTGTTGAGTGGAAATAAAATTAAAATACCCCCAGGCCTGTGGGCCAGTGGGCCTCCAGAGCCCTGGAGGCCGCAGAGGGGTGGGTTGCTGGAGTCCGCTGTGGGCTTCATGGAGTGTGTGGTGTAAGAGGGGGTCGCCAGCATGGGCTGGACTTCCTGAAAACATTCTTGAGGCTGTAAACTCGGCTCCAGATTGAACACATTCTTGCCTACCTCCTTGCTGTCTGCATGGTCCCAACTGGCCATGTGACCTTGGGGAAGCCCTTGAACCAATTTGGGCCTCATGATGTTCTCGTGTACCCTAGAGAGCTGGATGAGCTAATCCCCAAGGTCCTATAGGTGGTCCCCTAAATGTACTTCACACCTCGGCTCTGTCCACAAGCCCACCCCACCCAACCCACTCAAGGCCCAGCTCAAAGCCACTGCCACTTTTTTTTTTTTTTTTAAGTAAGCTCTCCTCTCAATGTGGGGCTTGAACTCACGACCCCGAGATCAAGAGGCACGTGCTCTACTGGCTGAGCCAGCCACTTCTGTCACAAAGCCCCCCTGTACCCAGAAAGCACAAGTTAGACCGCTAGGCTTTGCCTACCCTCTGCCTTGAACCATCAGATGGGAGGGTGTCAGGCTTGGTGCCTTCAGCAGCTTGTCTGGAGCTCATAGCCTTAAACCTCACTCATCTCCTATCCCTCTTGGGAACCAGGGCCTTTCTGGGGTTGGACAAATGAATACTCCACCAAGGATTAACCCAAGAAGCTGAGACCCCAAGTGACCCCAGGACTGAGACTAGAACCCAGATTTCTGGGCCCCAGCACAGTGGTAGACATGATGCCAGGGCTGAAAGGCCCCCTGCAACAGAGCTTGCGCCACCATGATCCTTGCACAGAGCCTCCCAAACTTGCATAGGAACAGACCTCTCACAAGGAAAGGTATTCTCATAGATCCCATCTGGGAGCTCCCTGTGGCTCCCAGGCCCACGTTGGTGCAACAACTTAAGGAACTGAAATCTTCATCCATGAAAACATTTAACCTCAGAGTCCTGTCCTTACAACTGCTAAGATATTTTAATACCAGTGGGATCCAAATTTTGAAAGTATTCAGAGAACTTAGGAATTCTGAGGATAGATACCCGCGTTTGAGACACGCTGTCCTAGCTAACAAATTAATTCACAGGAACGTGTGAATGATTCCTATGTCCTCTTCACTATGTTGCTAGGTCCCAGGGTACTTGGCATTTTTACATGTACCCTTGGGAAGGGCAATGGGTAACTTACCATGTGGCCCAATAAGATGAAATGGCAGTCTTTGGGTCACCCAGGATGGTGGGAGGCTCTTAGAACCCTTCAAAAGCTCTGTCCAGGACACCAGTTTATGCTTTATGCAGGTTGGTCATGTATATTGGGGGTCGGTGGGAAGAGGGTAAAAAGGGGAAAGGGGAAGGGGAAAGTTTCCAGGTTCTAATTATAGGAAAAGAATGGCACCCCCAGATTCCCCTTCCAAACTGCCCCTCTGCATCCCAGTCGGCCCGGCTGATGAGGGAGGGCTTTCCCAAGCACTGCCTACAGCTCCCTGCTCATACCTGCCAAGCAAGCACACACACACACACACACACACACAGATTCTCCCTCCAAGCTGCACTCACATGTGCTCTCCTCTCTACAAAAATGACGCAAAGCCTTTCATCCCCAGAGAAGACCAGGAGCCCAGGAGATGTGCTATTGTTCTGAGATCAGCCGTGTAACCTTGGGCAAGTACCCTCTCTGACCCTCCATCTCTCCATCTATGATGAGAGATTGCAGTTAAATGGTTTCAGAGATCCTTCCAGCCCTGACCATTCTGTGGTTGTGTGAGTTCTCCTCTCCTTATGTTGTAAAAGGCCCTGGGATGATGTGGAAGGGGCAGGGCTTCTGATTCATTCAGATCTAGCTCAAATTCTTTTTAGCTGCATGATCTTAGCCAAGGTATTCAGCTTTTCTGAACTTTACTTTCTCATCTTCAAATTAGGGGTAACACTTACTATTACATAGGCTTGCTGTAAGCATCAAAGGTCTGCTCTCAATTCATGGTAGTTATTATTATATTAGCTAAGGAAGGCCATAGGAAGTCATGCATGGTGATGGCTGGAAGCATGGACTCTGAAGCCCTGTGGCCTGAGTTCAAATTCCAGCTTAGCCACTTTTTAGCTGCGTGACCTTGGGTAAGCAACTTAACTCTATGCCTCTGTGTCCTCATCTATAAAATGGGGATAATAATTATACCTATCTTGTAGAACTGTTGCAAGGATCCAATTATTCAATAAATTGAAATGCTTAGAGCAATGCCTTATTACATAATAAGCACTCAAAAAAATATCAGCTATGGTATTATGAACAGGCTGTGGACAGAAGTATATATGGGTCAGGGGAGGGTACTCCCACCCGGCACCTTTGCTAAGCAGAGTCTGGAGTCCCATTCTCTTCCCATCATTCACCTCCCCAGCCTATGGCTCTCCCAGTTTTCATTTAGCACCTAGATCCTGGTGACCCTCCTCTTCCCTGCACCCTCCCTCGAACCTGCCCTCCTGTGCCCCAGGCAGCCTGTTAGTTTGTTCCTGTAACCTCTGCAGAACCAGGCTTCACCAATGGGTATCTGGCTGCTGGCCAGGAGACCCTACGTAGCCAGCCCTCACTCAGAGCTCTGAGAGTGCCTGATCCACCAGAGCATAGGAATGTGCCCAGAGAACAGAATGCTGCGCCCCCTTGCCTAGGTCCTGATAGCCTGGCATTAAGTCCTTCCTCGGAGCTGCCCTGAACCTGCTACTCATTCTTGAGCTCTTCTTCAGGTCTTCACAAATGATGCTTTCTTCAGCTAAGGGGCCTTTGGCTGAGCTGTACTGACTCAGAAAAACCAAAATGAAAACAAAAGTGTAAAACTTTTTGTCTCACTAGATCGCAAGTATGTATATACTACATGATACCTGGTGGCAGGGATGTGAAAGGATGAGTACACTCCTATTTTGATGGAGGGAGTGTAAATTGACATTGCCTCTTTGGAGGGAAGTTCAGTACTAACGATAAGAATTTAAAATGAGCATATTCTTGACCCAATGATGTCACTTCTAGGAATTTATCCTCTAGAAATACCCTTGGTTGCACAAAGATATTCTTACAAGGATGGATGTGCACGGAAGCACTGTTTGTGACTGCAAAACTTTGGAGACAATACAAATGTCCAGAGGGAGGGGAATAAAGGAGTACTATACAACTTTAAAAAATTGAATAGACATATACATACATAAGCATGGAAATATTACATAAGCAGAGAAAAAAATAGCATGTTGCAGAATGACATATATGGTTTGATCTCATTTAGGGAAAGAGAAAAAAAAAAGTCCACCCTTTCCCCCTCCTCTCAGCTGGGTGGAGGCTTCCTGCTAAGTTCAGGGTGGCTCAGGACAGGCTGCACTGGGTCAAAAGCCCAGCCTCTTCCTTCCAGCCAAATGGGTCAGTGCCCAGGATGGCCACACCTGGGGAAGGAAGCACTGCTGAGACCCCGGGGTCAGGTCTCTTGCCCAGCGGAGCACTGGAAGCAGCCTCCATTCTGAGGCAGACAGCCCTGAACAAGGCTGAACAAGACAGCCCTGGGTTCAAATCATGCCTTCAACCGTCACCAGCTGAGCGACTTCGGGCAAGGTTCCTCACCACTCTGAGCCTACATTTCCCCATCAGTAAAATGGGATGATAACACCTGCTGCGCTCTGTGACGAGCATTAAATGAGACAATGTATAGAAAGGTGCAAGACCGTGGCAGGAATGGCCAGGCCCTCTCCCATCCCCACAAATGTTTCCTTTACGTTGCTTTCAAATTCCTGTAATCCAGCCTCAGCTGCAACTCTGCTCATCAGCCCTTCCATCATCCCTACCCTCCTCCTGACATTGGGTGTCCATAGCAGACTCTCCCCAGGTTCACTTACTCCTCACTCAGTGACAACACTGAGCTGAGTAAGCTCCATGAGGAGTGTTCCCTCCAGGTCAAAATGTCCTCTCCTTCCCCCACCCCAGTGTGTCTCCCGTTCCTTCCTACCTGTGCCCTAGCTCTCAGCCCTCAGCCTTGTTCAGGACACGACCCCATCAGTCATCTCCCCTTCCATTCAGCATCTTTAACCCAGCCCTCCCTGCCACCCCAACCTTATGATTAAGCTCAGGTGCGTGCCACCATTGAACACCCACTTCTCTACCCTGCTCCCCACCCCAGCTCCCGTCTTCTTTTACCACCAAGCCACCTCCCTCTGATCCTCCTGCCATCTATCTGGGCACCTCTGCTCAGCCTCCCTCCCCCAGCCCCCCTCACTTTGACCTCTGGGCAACGGTGGAGACAGGCACAGGCCCTTGGAAACGTGTTCCTGTCTTCTGCAACTCGGACGCTCTGCATCAGCCAGGATTCTTCCTTCTGATACACGCCTCCTCCTCACCCCTCCTGCAACCCATCTCCCCTCTATCCTCCGAGAGCAACCTGAGGGCCAGACTTCCACCTCTTTGCTGAATGAGCTTGGGAAAAGACGTGCCCTGCGTTCCTTGTTTTTCAGAGGTCCCCAACTAACTTCCCCAAAGCCACACAGCGGGTGAGCAGCAGAGCCGAGTACTCTTTTATCTTGGAATCAAGCGCTTCCGGAAGTTTCCGGCTCGTCGGAACTTCTTCCCTTCTTTTCTACCCCCTTTCTCGGCCCTAGAGAAGCGCAGCCAGGTGCATATTAGCATAAAGACGTCCCTAATTAGTCTCCCATTTCCGCCCGCGTGAGTCAACCCCGCCGCCTGGGTCCCAGCCTCTAGCCCCAGCACCCCTTCCCAGCCTCTCCGGAGCCCAGGAGTCTCCGAGCACCTGCCCTGGGACGGGACTGGCAGCGGGCGCTGAGGCCCGGCCCCTGCCCCACCCCGGCCTGCCCGGCCCGGGACTCCCACCTCCGGCCCGTCGCCCCCGGCTGCCGGGAGCACGCGGCGCGCACGGCCCGAGCGTGGGAGGGGTTGGATGACCTTGGCAAGAGGCAGAGAAGCCCTCAAAGGCCCCGGCCCCTCGCGGCCGCTCCGGCGCGGGGGCTCCGGTTTCTGCTGCCACCATCTCTGTTCCTCGTCCCGCCAGGGCCCGGGGGCAGGGGTGCTGGGAGGAGCCCGGCCCGACCCCCGGCAGCAGCGCTCGGCCGCCGGAGACGAGATCTGATGAGAATGTCTTCCTGCAAATTAAGCCTTCTCGGGACTCTCCATCCGGTGCCGGCAGCTAGCCCGGCGCGCGGGGAGCCAGTCCCGGGGGCGGCGGAGGGGCCGGCGCTCCGCACCCCACCCTCGGTCCCCGCCTCCTCCCGCCTGCACTCGGGGTCGGAGGGTGGAGCCCACCTACCCCAGCTCCCAGAAAGTGGGGCAGCTGTGCCTCTCTCCTCGAGCACCCTGTCCCTCTTGTACCCGTTACCCGTGCGGAGAAACCCTCCTGGGCTCTGAAGGGGAGACCCCTGGGTTCCAGTCCCGGTTCTGCCCGCAGGTAGCCGCGGTACTTGAACAATTGCGTCTCCGTTTCCCCAGGTGTAAATCAGGGGCCGTAGTACCCTCTGCGTTTGCTTCTCGTGAGGATTCATGATCCGCATGCCAGGTAGCCGCCGCAGTCCCAGTAGAGTGAGCCTAGGGTCCTACCCAGCTTCAACCCCTGAACTCTGGGACCTCCTCCCACCTCCATTGTTTGCAAATGTTAGCTCTCCGCGGGTTTCTGCGAAAGGGACTCTGCGAGGGGTCGCTTGTAGAGGGAGTGGAAGAGTAGAGGAGTCTGCAAGGGTCGTGAGACTTTCAGGTGTATTTGGAAGAAAAGAGGTAGGATTTTGGAACACAGAACTATCCTAGAAAAATACTAGACTCCAAGATTTTCTCCAGGAAAACAAAAAGGGATACTGAGAGAACTTCCCCTTTCTCTGGGGCTGCCGTCTTACGGGCAATAAATCTCATTATTGTTAATAGCTACTGTCATCCCCATTTTACAGAGAGGGAACTGAGGCTCAAGTGATTTCTCGAGATTACAGAGGTGTTTAAACAACGGAGTTCCAAGCTGAACACAGCTCCGCATTCCAAATCCTGTGCTCTTTGCTCCTCTATAATGTCTTTGGACATGACTATTTTGTGCTATTTATAGTTTGTGCATTTATCACTTTTTTTCTAAGTATTGGTGAATTAAAAAAAAAAAAAAAGACTCCGGCCTGTTTTAACTGTGCTGAAAGAAGACAAAAGGGAAAGTGTGTGTCTGCATTGCATCTGGGCTCAAGATACCAGGCAGGGTGCTGGGGTAGGGTGGAGTGGAGTGGGCAGAGTGGCAGGGAAGTAGAGATCTCAGGAGCTGGAGTGGCAGGACATCTAGAGAAGCCCCTGGGATCCCCTCTGGCTCTAACCATGAAGAGTTGGTGACTCAAACACAGCTCTCCCACACTTCCCACACTGGGGATTCAGGTCAGTTGGCAAGTGTCCAGCCCCAGGCCTGCCCAGCCCTGCAGTGGGAAGGATGCTTGGCCCAGAGGTGGCCCAGCACTACGCTTGCTCCCCTTGGGGATATCTGCCTGGCAGCGAGGGCGGGCGGGATGCACCTCTGGGAGGACAGACAGAGAGGCATTCAGGGGTAGAGACAGGGAGAGACAAAGGTGGGGAGGAAGCACTGGTATGAGAGGGAGAGGCAGGAACCCAGAGGAGGAACAAGGGAGCTATTCAGAGTTAGAGAGGGGAGGCCGCTGGGGAGAGAAAAGACAGACAGACGGGCAAAGGGGTGGTGGGCAAGAAAGGGAGGAGACAAAGAGCAGAGGGGGAGAGTGAAGGAGTGACAAAGATGGGCAGAAAGGAGACAAAAGAGAGGAGAGAAAGAAGGAGAGGAGAGAGGGAGAGGCAACAAAAAGAGGAGAGGAGAGGAGAAAGGAAGGAGGGCCGGAGGGGGGTAAGAAGGAGTGGGAGAGGAGACGCGGGCGGGGGGCGGTGAGGCCACGGGAAGCGCCGGGAGAGGGAGAGGGAGACAGTGAGCTCGACGCGGAGGGCTGCGGGGCCGGTGGGTGGGACCGTGTGCTAAGCCTTTTCTTTCTCTTTTTGGGGTGGGCGGCGGATCTCCGCCGAGATAACCCAGCCAAGCCCCCTGCCCCGCGTCCCAGCGAGGGGCCGCAGCTGTATAAATACCGGGGGTGGGGGAGCGGGGCTGCTGCCCAGGGGTCAGCGACACCGGAGAAGGCTTTGCTGTCATTAGCTAATTGAGCCCCAGATGTTAAGAAAAGGTTACGTCCTCCTCCGGAGAGTTTTTCTTTTTACACACTTTGCACAGATTCCCCGGCCAAAATGGCCGGGAGGCGCCGGGTCCCCCCGCCCCCCCCCCCCCCCCCCCCCCCCCCCCCCCCCCCCCCCCCCCGTCTCCCCGAAGCCGCCAGCCGCCGCTGCTGCTGCCCTTGTAATCCAAGTGGCCTGCCCGGAGGCGCGGCGGGGACCACCGGCGGCGGGCCAGCCCCCAGCCCCGGCCGCCGACTGGGAGGTCAGCCCGGAGGGAGGGCGGCTGGGAGCGGGGGACCCCGGGGAGAGGAGCTCTCAGACTCTTAATCCCCCTGAAGGTTGCAGATCAAAGACGCTGGTACCGAGGCAAAGGCGGTGCGGCTGGGGGCGGGGGCCTGGCTCGGGCCTCAGCCTTCCCCCTGCTCTGCGGGCTCGGGCTCCCCCGCCAAGGACCCCAGGCTGCCAGCTCAGGGGGAGGAGGCTCCGGCTGCGAGCGGAGGACCGCAGGCCTGCGGGAAAGTTGCCCAAGCGCCCCCACAGGGCCTTCATGGAACTTGCCCCTCCCCGGAGGCCGAGGAAGGGTGTTTGTCCCAACCACTCCCAGGGAACGAATTATTATTCGTTCATAGATTATTATTATTAGTTCATAGATGAGGAAACAGGCTTCTAAAAGGTTAAAGTCGCTTGCCCAAGGACACACACCGCTAGAAAGTGGCAGAACTGGGATTCCCCAGGGCTCCAAGTCCTGCCCTGCTCTTTCCCCTCGCTACTCTCCTCCAACCCCTCTCCCATTCCCTCTCCTTTCCAATTCTCTTCCTCTATCCTCCCAGGCTCCTTCAGCCCACAAGAAGGGATCCACCCACCTGTGGCCCTGGCAAGTGGGGTGGGGGTGGGCGTGGGGGAACAGCGGGGTGCCAAGGGCGTGGCCAGTGTGGCAACCGCTACTGGCTAAATGTGCGGGATGGGGCTGGGCAAGCATGTGCCTGGGTTGAATCTGAGCTGAAAGAATGTTCATGTTGCCCCTGCCCCAGAGGTGGGGCTCCCTGCTCAGAATAGAACCAAGCAAGTCCGAGCTGGAAGGGGCCTTCAAGATGATCTGATCCAACCCTCTTGTTTGACAAATGAAGCTGAGCCCCAGAGCAGTGTGGCATCCTCCCCAAGGTGACAGAGCTAGTTGGTGGCCGAGCAGGAATGAGCCCAGGCCTTCGTTGGGTGCCCACTTAGTGGTCCGCACTGGACGAGCCCCGCACACGTGATCGTGTTTAACCCTGCAGCGACAGGGCAAGGTGGAGATTAGCATCTCCATTCTAGAGGCTTGGAGGCTTGGAGAAGCTGTGTGTGCCGGAGGTCTCCCAGTGAGAAAGTGGTAGAGCCGGCTTTGAACTCAGATCTTCCTAACATCTTCCCTCTCTGTGCCCCCTGAATATTGGGGCTAAGAGTGGAGTTTGAGGGATGGAGAATGTGTCACGTGTTCAACAGCTCTAGAGACATGAGGTGATGAGGTGACAGGGACATAGGCTGGGAAAAGTCCCATCCTCAGCTTTAGTCTAGACCAGCTCTCCATGCCCTCCCTAAAGTGGCCCATATATTGAGGTCCTTCTCAAACTCCCTTCTTAGAGGGTCAGTGGGAGGGGAAAACAAGGTGGTTAGTGATCCTTCTCGGTTGTGAGGGTCTGGAGATGCAAGAGAGGCCTGACTCCACGGGCTCCCTCTGATTGCCTTCCTGAGGCTCAGCTCAGAAGGGGAACAGGCCCTAAGGCTTAGGGGCCCAAACCCAGCCACACCTGGCTTCAGGGGGGCAGTCCCACCCCAGCTCCAGAGACAGACTCCAAAAGCTTCATCTCTATACCTCGTCCCCTTCTTGGCCTCCTTCCATGGTCCTGACCTATCTTTTCTTAGCTTCCTACTGACTCTATTACACTCATCATCCACAAAGGTGTTCAACAAAAATCTGTCAAGTACCTGCTATGTGGTAACATTGTGCCAGGCCCTGGGGATCCACCAGAAAGCAGACTGCCCCTTTGGAGCTTGCGGTCCAGCAGGAAGACAGATTCAACTAAAGAGATGTAAATAAATTTATCATTACAAATTGGTGTTGTGGGGGCGCCTGGGTGGCTCAGTCGTTAAGCATCTGCCTTCGGCTCAGGTCATGGTCCCAGGGTCCTGGGATCGAGCCCCGTGTGGAGCTCCCTGTTCAGCGGGAAGCCTGCTTCTCCCTCTCCCACTCCCCCTGCTTGTGTTCCCTCTCTCGCTGTGTCTCTCTCTGTCAAATAAATAAATAAAATCTTAAAAAAAACCAAATTGGTTACAGCAATAAGAAGTTTGTATGTATGGTATGATCATTAAGACAATAGAGGCTAAAAATTATCACTAATAATTACCCAAACAGGCAGGCTGAGGCAACTGCCCACTTGCAATCATGCCTTCACACCACCTTTAATTCTATAGTGGGTCTCCAGTCCTTCCCCAATGGTGACCGCCCAGCCTGTCCCAGAGGGTCCAGCTGATGATGTGGGTGGGAGTGGGGTGATTAGATGGTGGCCCCAATGCCAACAGTCCCCTCTGCTAGCCAGCTCAGGATTGGGGAGGGCCCAATCCAGAGGTGGAGAGGAGGCTGGGAGTGAGGGTGTTTGCCCAGGTAGCAAGTCAGGGCTGAGGCTTGTGACTGGGAATACTGGGGGAGAAGGGACAGTGTGCCTCACTGATGAGTGTGAGAGCCTCTGGCATGGCCCCAGGGAAAAATCCCTGCTGCTCTGCTTTCTGACCTGGTCCTCCCATACACACTCACACTTAGACACGTGCGCTGTCCCTGACTCTTTAGGGAAGGGCAGGACCAGCCTGCAAAAAGCACAGTAGAGCTGGACAGGTCTGGTCTTGAGGTCAGACAGCCTTGCCCTCAAATCCCACGTCAGCCAGTTTCTGACCGGGTGACCTCAGGCAAGGCTCTTGGTATCCCTGAGCCTCCTGTCCCCTCTCTGTTCTTTGAGTGAGCCTCTGCCATGGAGGGCTGTGAGGATTTGATGAACTCAGGTACGGAGAAGCACTGAATACAGTACCCAGCCCAAGGTTCACCATTAATACAGGACGGCTGTCACTTTGATTATATAACCCGATAATTAATATATAACGGTAATAAAAGAAACCTCCCTCATGCCCTCAGGGCTCCCACCTGGTTTCCTGAGCCTCTCTGGGAGGTCACTCACAGTTGGCCTCCTGTGAGAAGGAGTTTGACTAGTCTGTGAAAATTGTCCCAGCAACCCCAGAACCTCTTGAGGTCCAGGCAAGACACACAGTAGGTATTCAGAACTGACTGGGGTAGGTGGGGCGAGGTGGGGAAGAAAAGCCTGGAAACCCCCATGTGTGCTGCTGGGGGTGGGCACAGCACCTCCCGCCTTTGCAGCTCAGGCTCTCTGACCACGGGGCCGGCTGGCCCACCCTTGTGGGGAGCTTTCCATGCTACACTGTCCCAGCTCTCCACACTTCAGAGGCTGGAGGGACTGGAGAGGTCTGGCCTATCAAGCCTTCCCAGCCTGCCGGGCACCGAGGGCACCTGGAACCCATTAGGCCTGGCCAGGCCCTTGTGTCCTCTTGGCACAAATAGAGTGAAGAATTTTTTTGACTACTTCAAATTGTGCAGATTTTAGGGCCCGAGAATTGGAAGTCCCCCATTCCCTGATGGACAAACAGACGAAAAGACAGAGGGTTGAGGCAGCAGGGAGAGAGTCCGGTCTCGTCCTGACCCTTGTGACCATCTCTGCTTAGCTGGGCCTCTGATACTGGTCATCACGCCATGCTGCGTGGAGCGCATGCTGTCGCCTCATGCGCCTTATCTTCTCAGCAACCGTGCAGGCTAGAAATGAGAATCCCTGACTTCTAGGTGAGGAGGGCCAGTGACTTGCCCAAGGCCACTGGGCTAGTAAGTGGCAGGTCTAGATTCTCTACCAGGTTTGTCTGACGTCAAGGCCAGCAGAAGTCTTTCCAGGGACCACCAAGACTGCAGGGGGGTGGGGTAGGACTCCGGGTCCCTGTCAGGAACACGAGGCTCCCAGAGACCCTCACCCCAGTCAGAGGACAGGAGTCTGAACCTCTGTGCTGGGCTCCCTCTCCCAAGTTACCAGCTCCTGACCTCAACTGCCCCAGGGAGTTGTGCCCCCCAGGTCAGGGTTGGGTTGACCTTGGCAGGAGGGAGAGTCTGTGGGCCCTGGGCAGCTGCCAAGACCTCATGAAATGAAAGGGAACCTTGTCCTGTCCCACACAGGGCCCATTCTCTGAGCACTCTTGGGCCAGCCTGGCCCCCATGGACCAAGACCTGATCCCTCTGTGCCAGCTATTCATAGACTCACGGAAGAGCATCCGTCGCCAGGGGCAGGGCCCTTAGAAGTCCCCAAGCCCAGCCCCATGAAGATTACAGTTATGGAAACTGAGGCCCAGGGAAGGGAGGGACTCCCTCAAGGCCAAACAGTGAGTTAATGGCAGAACAAAGACTTAAACCCCATCTCTTGCTTCCTAGGCCTGAGCCTTTTCTCCACGACCCAAGGCCTCACCCCCAATAGGCAACCTTGCCTTACCTCCCTCCCTCATGGAGACATCCACAGCTGGCTCCCTGACCTCCTCTTCACTCCCCCAGGAGGACTGGCAATAAATACTCGCTGGATTCTCCATTTTGAATCATCTCGGCTACCCAACCTAGAGGGGGCTGCCTTGTGAGGTAATGAGTGCCCCATCCCTGGGATTGGTCAAGCAGAGACTGGATGATCACCTGCCAGGGAGGTTGCAGAGTGAGGAACTTGTTGTCTGAGAAATGATCTCTCTAGACAGTCCCAGTGGACCTGGCTGATCTCCTCACAGCCTTGGGGTGACCCAAGTGACGATGAGGCCTCATAACAGCAGGGGGCCCAGGGGGCTGGCATCTAGTAGAGGAGACAGATTTGTGAAGGTACTCTAAACTTGACAAGGATACCCAGCAGCCATCCCCTCTCCTCTCCTCCAGCTTCTCACACTTCCTTCACCATGGGGAGCCCACACCTCAGACAACAGTAGTCTGGTCCCCACCAGAGCCACCCAGCAAATTCCAGGCCCTCTTCGGCCTCTGATTCCACTGTCCTCTGCATCTTGGGACACAGTCCCTTGACGCTGCATCAGGGTATGAAATTCCAGAGGAAAGCAAGGCCTCCTGGGAAAGGGGAATCCCAGCTAGAGGTTTCAAGGGGGATCAGACCAGCCCCCTCCCAACTCACCCCAAGCTGTGCCCTTGGCATGGCCCAGCCCAGTGGGTCTGTTCAGACTCCAGAGTAGAGACCTGAAGTAGCCTATACAATGCCTGTCCACTCCCTAACAAACCACATCTGCCCTCCAGAGATTCCTGAGGCCTAGAAAAGGAGGTGATTCTGGGAGTGGACCAGGGGAGCTTAGTGCAGAATTTGGGTTAGTCAAAGATAGGTTCTTGGGAAATAATAATATAATGTAGCTGCAAAGAAAACATTTTCTAGGGGTGTCTGGGTGGCTCAGTTGGTTAAGCGTCTGCCTTCGGCTCAGGTCATGATCCCAGAATCAGGCTCCCTGCTCTGTGAGGAGCCTGCTTCTCCCTCTGCCTCTGCCCCTCCCCCTGCTTGTGCTCTCTATTTCTGCCAAAAAAATAAATAAAATCTTAAAAAAAAAAAATCAACCCTTTTTGCTGGTTGAAATATCTAGATATATCATCATGGGGATCTGGTTGAAAGGGGGTGAGGCCCAGGTCCAGCAGGGGATGCTGAGGGGCTCTGACAGAAGCCACAGGAATCCGGATGGGGATGCAGTGGGAGGCAGGAATGGGGCATTGTGAGGAGGACCCAGAGGCGAAGGCCGAGAAAAGGCCGTACTAGACGCCTGCAGGAAGAGGCCCATGGCTGACAGGACTAGGCCGTGAGGGCAGGGTGGCCGATCTTCTGGTGCACATGGCTGGCCACGCTGTGCTGGCTGCATCCTCCTTCGACAGCCCAGACCTTTGGTGATGGCCCACAAGGCACGAGCCCAGAGTTCAGGTGACCCTATCGGGGCGGTGGCCAAGTGGGACTACAGCTCAGGAAAACAGCAGCCATGGCAGGACGGATGAGTGGGAGCAGAGTGGTGGCAAATACGGAGGGGGTGGGTCTGTGAGGGCTTCTGTGTTTGGGAGCTGGGGCCACTTGATCATTATGAATACTTGAGTAATAAAGGAGAGAAGCGGTCCTTTGGAAGCCTGAGAGACTTGCAAATACCCAAGAGGCAGACACAAAATCAACAGCCTTTGACTGAGAATCTGCCCTGCCAGGCACTTAACATACATTATCTCCTTCACTCTCATCACAGTCTGGCCAGGGAGGCATGATTATGCCCATTTGACAGATGCAGAAACTGAGGATAGGAGAGCTTATGTGCCCGCCCAAGGCCAAAGGTAATAAAGGGCAGAGCCCAGACACCTAACCACCGTCCTGCCAGCTCTAGAGCGACATTCCTTCCTCCGCCAAGCACTGAGAAAGGCTGTAGTGTGGTGTCAGGGGACTGGACCAAGCCCACACCCTCATACCCCTGAGGTGACTGAGGCCTAGAGAAGTGAAACAACGCGTCTCAAGTCACAGGGCTTCTCAGGAGTTGAACCAGGCCAGAATTCAGGGCAATAAAAGTGCTCTGAATTGCTGAGCAGAGCCTCCCCCCACCCCTCCCACCCACTGCCCCCATCAATCTGTCACAGCCACCCTAGTTCAGCTCCTGGAGTTGTGAAGTTGTTTTCTCGGACCCCTCCCCCTGCCACACACACACACCTGTTGTTTTGGGGGGCTTGAGGCAGGGCTCTCTGGGCAGGATGCTGCCCCTCATTTCAGCCTTCCCTCCTGCACAGCCCATCGGATGGTCTGTGCCCCCCTCCGCTGCTGCAGCCCCCAAGGGACCCTGGGTCTCTGGTTTTTGTCAGGCCTGAGAGCTGGTGGGATTGATTTATGAGAGGAGCCCCTACCCCCACCTCACCCTGAGCCCTTGGTCCTCCTCCCCCTTCTCCTCCTCTTCCTCTTCCAACTCCTCCTCCCCTGACTGACTGCCTGCTCAGTTTTCCACAGAGTCAGGATTTCCCTGGGGCTGGGGGCTCCAAGCCAAGAACAACACAAGACCGGTTCCCCCACCTCCCCTGCCCCCCCTATCCCCCTCCAGCTCACTCACCCGCCACAGTGGCCCCTCAGTCGAGAGGAGGCGTTGAGAGTAGAGGTCCAGGCCCAGCCTGATCCCTAAGGAGGGGCCAGAAGCCGAGGTCCCTCCCATCCTGAGCCTTGATTGCCCCCCCTTCCCTCCCTCAGAAGTGTCTTTCTTCTAGGGCCCCCACTGGAGAGTGCACAGACCAGAACTTGCAAATCCACACTGGGGTGAGGGGAGGACAGAGAGAATTCTGAGAGCTCGGTGAGGTGGGTGGGGGTGTCCAGAGTAGTGAACAAGACTTGAGACCCACACTCTAAGGGGGTAGGTTGGTGAAGACCCTTCGGAATCCATAGTGAGGGTAAGCAGAGAGGACTCTGGGAGGGAGAAGGGCAGAGAGGCCTCTGAGACCCCCACACTGGAGGTGGGTAGGAACAGGTTTTCCCATTGGCTAGTGGGCTCAGGGAGAAGTGGGAAAGGGGGTCCCAATCAGTCTCCAGTTCCCTCTCCGTGGAGAGGGACTTGAGTCACAAAGGAGGAGGTGGGCACAGAAGGTAGGACAAAGACTCTTGCATGCTGGCGGGATAGTGTTGGAGGAGCAGCAAGCCAGACAGACCCCAGGGCTGGGGTCAGAGCAGGGAAGGATCCGGGCAGAAGAAGGGTGGGAAGGGGGGTCATGGCTTGTGTCTGAGTCCTGCTTCCGGCTGGCTCTGAGACTTGATTTTGGCCCTTGAGGAGGTATAGAGATATGGAGGTATGGGGGTGGGGTGACTGAGGGACCCTGTTTCCTCCCTAAGAAGGGGCCCAGACACCCAGACCACGACAGGCAGACACAAAGCTTCTCCTGAGAACAGAGCTTGGCGAACCTCTGCCCGCAGCTAGCCCTGGACGAGGAGCCTACTATCCTGTGCTTTGCCACTCCCTCTCTCAGCCCCAGGCACCTCCCCCTCCCCCCATCAGACTAGGCCTTCGTCCCTCTCCAGGCTGCGTGAACCCGGGTGACCCCTCCAAGTTTGCCCCTTTCACACAGCAGCTCCTTTGATGAGTCTCTGAAGGCTTCGGTTTTCCTCTGCTGCGAGCCCCTGTCTGGCCCCGCAGTGAACCCCCCCGGCTCACCCTCCCCTCATTTCCGACCCATGGCTATCCCTAGCTCTGCCTGGGAAGGAGAGGCATTCCCCAGGCTGCCCAGGGCACCCCCCGCCCCCAGACACCTCCTTAGTTGGGACAAGGAATGAAAATCCATTTTGTAAGTCACACCTCAAAGGCTCAGCAATGGACTCCTTCCCACCCTGCCCTCTGTTGAGTGCATCCTTGCATCCTGGGCTTAGCACAACACAGGGGACTTAAAAGGGAAATAGAAAATTTTCAGTGAGGACTTGGTAAGATGGGGAGTCCCAGGGGCCTCTCTGCTTCAGAGGTAGGGCAGGAACAGGGACAGGGGAGGGGCGTCGCTGGGTTAGAGCTGGGCAGCCCTAGAGTGTCTCTGAGGGACTGGACAGCTTCCCCCCAGGACAGGCCAGAAGGGCAGTGGGGGCACCTGACTTCTCCCTCCTATGTCTCGGCAGGCAGCCCAGGGGACGGCAGGGGGTCGGTTGCTCCCTCTACCCATCACAGCCTAGTCTCTTGGGAACACACAACGGGAGTCCTGTCCAGCCCCTCCCCCTCAGCCTGGGCCCAACATCCTCCACTCCCCTTGTTACCCCCTTCCCCCAGGCCAAATCTGGCCAATTTGTTCTGAGACTGGGTTCTGGTTTCATAGCCTCATTTGAATGATTTCCAACCAGAATTCCTTCCTCCTCCTTTACAAAGCTCTGCCCTCCCATCCCCCAGCCTCCCTGCTGCCCGAGCTGCTGCCTCAGCCAAGGTTGGTGTGGAAGGAGAAGGGAGGCCCCCCATCTGAAATGACACAGGCCATCCCCACTTCCCCTGTGGGCACTCCGGGCCCCCACACAGCTTTCAAGCCCAAACAGGAGGCCCCACAGGCTGGCCACTCCAAGCTCTGTCTCAGGCCTGAGAATGTGCGAGCTCAGGCTCTGCTGGCTGTCTCCTCTGGGGCCTCAGTCACCCTACCTGTGCCAGGAGCAGATGATGTTCTAGATCGGAGCCCAGAGCTCAGCCCTGCCTGCAATAGAGTTTAGTTGCCAAAATAGAGTGAATGCCATCCTACTAACCCTCCCTGCCTGCCCCTGAACATATTCTCCAGCCCCCAAGAACAGGAAAAGCTCTGTTTCAGATACCAGAGAAAGGGTGTCAAGAGGAAGCTGCCCCTTATGCACAGCCAGACTTGTGAAAAAAAAAAAAAATTACAGGCAGCCCCCAGGGTGCTGTTCCATTCTTCTTTCACTTCTTACCAACAGAGAGATCAGGTGGAGATTCTATTCCCTGACCTCCTTCTGGAGGCTCTGTTCTGACCCAGAGTCAGAGCCCCTTGGGGTAGGAGGTCTCCTCCTCCAGGCCCTCTGCCAGGAAGGTAGGCAGAAGAAAATGTCTCCCTTTGTTTACCAAAGAGGGGTAGGAGGCCCAGAGATATTTAGCAAATTGTCTGCGATCACTCAGCAGGACGTGAGCGGCAGCCCCCTGGCCCGCAGGCTGCCACGTCCACCACCCCGCGCTGCCACGTCTGGGTCAGCCTGGAGGGCACCCCTCATCCCTCCTCCTTCCCGGGGGCAGCTGAGCAACCATCTGCAAACCCCTCCCCCGGGAGGTGATCCTGGAGATGGGTCCAACAATCTGTTCTGCAGTTCAGGTGTGTCATTTCCTGAGCCCTCAGGTGGGGGCTGGGCTTGGGTATGGTCCCGTTGGCACCTGTTCAGCATCTTCATTTCATGCACGCAGAACGGGGCTCCTGGCACGGAGCCGCACGTGGAGCCAGGAGCCCTGGTGCCGAGTCAAACAGAACAGCACCCCGCTCCTCCCCGTGCCCCTACAGCCTCTCACCTCCTCTTCTAGGGCCCTGTGGGTTTCCTGTCATCAAGGTCCCCTCTCTAAGGTACGGACCACTCTTATCAAGTCTCAGGCAGCCTGGGCTCAACAAAGGCTCTGTTACTAGGCATGTGACCTTGGATATGCTCTTTCTCTGGGCCTCGGTTTCCTTATCTGTAAAATGGGGCAATGCTGTCTTCCTTACAACCTCATAGGGTTGCTATGGGGATGAAACTACATAAAAAGTCGAATACAAGACCTACTCATTCCCTTCTCCTCCCTTCATATATCCTGTGCTGAAGCCTAGTACAAGCCCAGTTTAGGAGGCAAAAGTATCTCCAGCAGAGTCAAAAGTCCAGCTATTCAATATCACAGACATCTCTGAAACCCAAGGCAAGAGTCCCAGCCTCTGTTCTTCCATCTGAAAACATAAACACGGTAGAGCTAAAATGAGACAAGAGAAGTGAAACAAAGCAGTGGGAAGGGAAGGGTACAAATACAAGTTTCTGGCTTCCTTTAATCCCCATGCCCCACACCGAGATCTAGCTGTGGGAGAAGGCCCTTTCCTGGGTTGGGGAGGAACCCTCTCCCCCTCTTTCCTCCCAGGGCCATTCTAGGGTCTCCATGACTCATCCTCCACAACAAGCAGCTCTTTTTGTTAAGCACCGAGCTGGGTGCCCTGCCTGCTGGCGCCTGGCCCAGAAAAGGAGGGTCAGGAGCTCTGGGGAGGGTCTACCCTCTTCAGGGGTTCCAAGACGAGCTCCCACTCCCACCTGCACCCTGACACTATTTCTTTCTCCTCAGGCCTTGGAAATTTCCAAGCTTGTGGGGACAGGAAACAGGACACGGCTTCTCAAGGAGTTTCCCATGAGGCTATGCTGGTACCCAGAAGCCATGGGGACCCTAGACCCATGATGTAATCATCCCCCCAAACGCACACTTCTTCCTAAACAGACACAGAACAGAGGTTCCTGAGTTTATCTTTCCAGAAAACAAAATGAAATCTACATACTTTATTACCTCTTGAAAGCATTTTATTAATGGCCTACTATGTGCCACACACTCTCTTTGCATCATCTTGTTTCATCTTCTCAGTGGTCATGGGAGGTGGATGTTATTAGTTCATTTTGCAGATAAGGACACTCAGAAAGGCTAAGTGAATTGTCCAAGGTCACACAGTTCCCACGTAATAGAGCTGAGGACTTAAAATTGGATGCCTTCAGAAGTGGATACTGTCTTCAGACTCAGCAAGGTCTTATTCCCTCCAGTCTGCCTGAATGCTCCTTCTTCCAAAAACCCCTTCTCTGCCTGAGAATAGATATAGCTGGCCTGCCAGCCCCACAGAACACACCTCCCCCTGACACTGTGCCCCTAACACTTTCTGCGATGCCTGTTAATTTCCCACTCTAATCACAACCTTCCAACCCTGGCATCTTGCTTGGGTCCTGGGGCTCCAGGGTTAGGCCTATTAAAGACACACCAGGGGATAGAGGGAGGAGCCCTACAATCACCACTTGCCTTTTCTCTGGCTGGTCGTTTCCCTGGACATCAAGACAGAAGCGCAGGAAAAGAAACAGGATGGCTGGAATCCATTCCAGAATGTCTCTGTACTTGGGGGTGACGGTAGATAGGTGAGGACCAGGCTTTGGTGCCTGGTTAGGGATTAGGGGAGTGGTGCGTAGGGCAGGACAGATTCTATATACCAATGTGGAAGAAATGGTCAGGAGAAGGCATAGATGTATCTAAGGGAAAAGGTAGGGGCCATAATTTGTGCATTTCTTATTCTCTTTTATAGCCCTAAATAGAGGAGTTCTTTCCTCTATCCATTCGACCACCTAAACATCCACTCATCCATCCAACCATCCATTCATCTAATCATTCAGCCATCTAATCATCGAGTTGTCTTCCATTCATTCATCCTTTCATCCATATATCCATTGTCTATCCATTCATTGATCCTACCATTCATCCATCTTTCCATTCACCTTCATTTATCTACTCATCCATCTATCACTCCATTCATCTAGTTATCCATCTTCTCATCTATGCTTGTGTATCCATTAGTCTTTCCATCTCTCTTTTCATCCTTCTATCTGCTCGTCCATTCACCTATTCTTCCATCTATCCATGTATTCATCCATGCATTTTCGCACCCATACACCTGCTTGCATATCCTTTCATCCAGCCACCCATCCATCGACATATCCATTCATCTATCCATTCACCTACCCATCACTCATTCACCCAACTATTCTTCATTTGTATAAACATTCACTTATCTATTCATCTTTCCATCTATCCTTCCATTTACTTTCTCATCTACCCATTCATTCACCCATCCATTCATCCACTTGCCCATATATACATACGTATGTACATACACATTTTACTCCACCCATCAATACATTCATCTATTAGCTTATTTATATGGAATTAAATTAAATAATCTAATAAAGTTCTCAGCACAGTGCCCAACACAGTAAACACTCAATAATGGTAATCATAGTAGACGTTCTTATTTTAAGATTTTATTTGAGAAGCAGAATAGTGTGGGAGTAGAAGGCATCAGCTCTGAAGCTAGACTACCTGGATTCAAATCTTGGCTCTGTCACTTACTGGTTCTGTGACCTTGGGCAAGTTACTTAACTTCTCTTAACCAAGCTTTCCCGTCTGTAAAATGGAAATGATAAGAGTACATTTCAACTGAGAACTGGAAATGGAGAGCTGTCCTAAGGAGTAAATGAATTACTAAATGTAAAACACTCAGAATGGTGCCCCCCACACAGTAAGCCCTCAACACATAACTATTACTATCCTTTCATTCCCCCAGGCATTACTGAGCCCCTATCTTGCGCCAGACCCAGGCCCATCTTCCTGGGGAACATGCATCATAAAGATGTGGTAGTCCTTCAAGGAGCACACAGCAAGGCAGGGAAGGCCAACAGGAACATTTACAATGTAGTGTGATGAGAACTCTCAGAGAGGCATGAAGGATGCCCATAGGAGCAGTGAGGGGGCATTCCCCACACACCCACCTCGGCCTGGTCTCTTCACTCTATAGCTCTTGTAGGCCATCTCACCCACTCTCTGAACTTCATCCCTGGCCTCCATGCCCAGACCTCATTCCTGAGCTCCAGATCCACATATACAGTGGCTTACTGGGCATCTCTCCTTGAAAGCTTCAAACCAAACCCATTGTTCGCCTTCACACTGTCTTCTTTCTGTACTTTCTGAATTATAAATGGTGCCAAAGCACACCTAAATGCCCAGTGTTTAGAATCACCCAGGCTCAGACTTCTGCGTCTCCCCTCCCACATCCTGGCAGTCACTAAGCATGTTGCTTCTTACCTCTGCAAGATCCCTTACACCTGCCTCCTCCTTGTCATCTCTACAGCACCTCCTCCTCACCCCATCTCCACGTAGGGCCTTATTACCCTTCACCTACACTGTGGCCTCCTCCCCTGCCTTCCTGCTGCCATCTCTGTGTCCTCCCGTGCATCCCACACCTGTCTCACCTCACTTCCCAAGACACTGTTCTCATGATGTCACTCAAAATCCAACAGTGACGCCTGGAATATTTCTATGTCACCCTGTCACTTGTCTTTCTCTTCCACTGGACTGCAGGCTTCTTGAGGGCAGCTCACTTATCTCCATTGCCTGAGGCTCAGTGCCTGGCAAAGAGGAAATCTCAACAGGTGTTTGTTGAGAGGATGTATTATTTTAGTAAAGTAGGAGGTGAGAATGGAAGAAGGTGCAACTGGGGGCTCTCGAGTAGTATAGAAAAGTGCACCAGCTGCTATCAGAGAATTTTGTTAAAAATTAGCAAAACAAGAAAAGGATGGGTCACAGAGGTCACGGTGGCAATGTCTGGGAGTGAGAATAGCCCAAGTTGGGTAGGGAGAGAAGTGTACCCCAGAAGGTCCCCAAGTGGGGAGAAAAAGGGGTCTGGGGACCAGAGATTTCAAAACTGGGCAGACAGGAGGAAGTGGTGGGAGCATGGGGCCTCAGACTTCCAATCTTGGAGATGGCTAGATGATAACAAGGGTCCATGTGTAGCTCAACGTGATGTTGAAGGCCAATTGGGAATGAACATCACTGGAGGGGGTGCCTGGCTGGCTCAGTCAGTAGAGCATGCCACCCTTGATCTTGGGTCGTGAGTTCAAGACCTATGTTGGGCATGGAGCCTACTTTAAAAAAGGAAGAAGAAGAAGAAGAGGAAGAGGAAGAGGAAGAAGAAGAAGAAGAAGATGAAGAAGAAGAGAAAGAAGGAGAAGAAGAAGATGACAAAGATCACTGGAGGTGAGAAGTCAAGCTAGAGCTGAGAAGAAGCTGGTGGGCTGGGTATCAAGTCCCAGAAGAAGCCTGACTATGAACGTGAGGCTCAGGAAAAACGAAGGAGGTGAAGATGGGTCAAAGGGAGCCTAAGGGAAGATTCAGCAGTGGAGGTGCCTTCAAAGGTAAGCAGAGAGGAAACTGGGGGAACAGTACAGGGGAGCGGTACAGGCAGGAGGGGCAGGGTGTGTGGGAGGCCGTGGTGTCTGGGGAAAGCCAGTTTCTGTACCCCTCACATTCCTGCAGACACACCCTTGCCTGGTCCCTCCAGGCCAGTACCACCTCTCTCACCTGCCCCACGTTCAGTGCCCAGAGAAGGGACAGGGGTTCAGGAGAATTGTTTCCTGCCTCTCCTTCTCCCTGTCATGGCAGGACAAAGTGGGGAACAGGGTCTTCCCCAGCCCCCAGTAGTCAGGGTCAAGGCAGCCACCTATGGGCTGATGTCACAGCAGGCCTTCAGCCAGATCCCGAGTCTGTTTTCATTCCTGCTCCATGAGACAGGAATAACTAATGAGAAACAGAGAGGGGCAGGGAGGAACAGTGGAGGGACAGAGCTGCTTGCCTGTCAAACCTGTGCCCCCACCCCGAAGCTGGAACCCTATGTATTCCTGGACTGTGCTCCTGACAAATGCCTTTAGTGCCTGGGGCCCGGCTCTCCTCTCTCTTCTTCCCTCTCTGAAAAAGGAAAGCTTAGGTAGCCCTTGCCCGTGTGTGCAGAGCCCCCTCCTTGGTGGGCAGAGTGTCATTTTGAAGTGGCCCAGGAAGGGCCTGGGTGTGCCATCCAGATGCAGTGCTCCGAGGTTCCCCTAGGGCCTCTCCCAAGGTATCCTGATGCAGTGGGAAGAGCACAGAACAGTAGACAGCTTAGGTCCAATTCAGATCTTGGCTTTGCCACTGACTGGCTCTGTGACCTCAGGCAAGCCATGTAATCTTTCTGAGTTCTTCTGTAGAAACAGGGATAGAACGCATCGTGTACTCAGAAATGCTTGTGGACAAATATGCCTTGCAGCAGGGAAGAGGTAGAGCAGAGGGCTACAGAAGGAGTGGAGTCCTAGAATACTGGTTCTAGGTGCCCAAGACTGGCCCTCTGGGCTTTGAGAAGCCGCCGGCTTAGCTGGGGATGAATTACGAGGAGGGGAAGGCTTAGTCAACACTGTATGTCCCTGACCCTCCTCCTTCCTCATCCTCTGAGTTAGGACAGCCTCTGTGCCCCTAGACTGCCCTACTCGTACAAGCCCCAGGATTTTTGCATATGTTTCCTTCTCCTTCCTGCTAACTGCTAACAGCCCCCAAGGCTTAACTTAGGTCATCTTTTCAAGCAGCCTTCTTTGACAGAATTTCCAGCCTGAGTCCCTTCTTTGCAGTGCCTGGTGCTTACCTCACTGTAGAACGTACCATACCACATTGCATCGGCTGATTTATATATCAGTGATCCCCTCTGAGCTGTGGGTACCTCCAAAGAGTAGGAGCTGTAGCTGGTTCACCTCCATATCCTCAACTCCATATACTGGGACTGGCATATGGAAGGGCCTAACTGAATAAATGAATGAGGGAGGGAGGGAGTGAATGAAGATATACTCAGGGTCAGATACTGAAAGGTTAAGGGGAGTTGGTTTGTAATGGGGGCCCTGGCTCCCCCTCCTGGGAACCAGATAACTGGTTAGAGGACCCTCAGCCTTGCCCAAGACTATGTCAGGTCTCTAGAGCTGTGATTTGGTCCCACACCCATTAATATTTACATTGACTTGTAATTTTATTCCTTTCTTTGTACGATTATTTGAATAGCATCCATGTCCCTATTAGACTGAGCTCTTTGAAGCAGCGGCTGTCTCTGTTTTTGCTCATCACCAACTCCTAGTGCCCAGCACAACACCTGGTACATAGTAGATATCCGGCAAATATTTGAAGAATGAATGAATATTGGAGAGAAGGAGCCCTCCACCCCAAGCCAGATCCGGGATCAGTGTGCTAAGGGGAGAAATGCAGAAACCACGTTCCCTTCACAACTTGCATTCTCTACCCCTTAATAAGGTTCTGTACCCTCACTGCCTTCAAACCACCCAGGCCCCAGCAGGAAGTCCCAGGAAGTGGGCCAGGGCCTGGGCTAAGCCTGCAGCAAAATGTCTAGCACCCTGTGAGTAGAAAGGGGTTAGTGGATTTCCCCAAGTGCCTTGGTTTATTCGGTTCCTGCTATGTATGCATCAAGCACTATTCAGCATTTTCCTATCTTTTCCTATATTTTATTTAAACTTCTAATTTTAACTTTTAAACTACTAATAAAAATATTAGCTGATATTTTTTAGTACATCCTATGATCTTGGCACACCCTTTACATTTATTCACTGACTGAATGTTTGTAACCATCTCATGAAGTTGGACGGATTACTATACCTTTTTACAGATGAGGGCACTGAGGCACAGAGAAGTCAATCTGCCCAAGGTCACAGACTAGGAAGCTGGGCTTTGACTCTAAGTCTGCAGCCCTTCCCACTCACTACCCCACAGTCACCCCAGCTTTCCAGGTTCTAATTCACGGTCTGGCCACGCAGGTTTAGATCTAGGGGCTGCTGTGCAGGTCCCTCTCCCTGGGGCCACCCTGGAGGAGGGGGATACTGTCAAGGGCTGAGTACAGCCTAGAGCACCTTACTTTCCCTACCTGTCCGTACTCTGAGGTTAGGCACAGCGAGGGGCATGAAATGGGTCATTTGGGCTGCAACTACCCCTCTGAGGCAGATGGGATAAGGGAGGTTCGCCAGAGCTGCCCCTCCCCCAGCCTCAATACCTCCCCCCGCCGCCCTACTGGCTTCCCTCTTCAAGCACTAACTTGAAAGATCTAATTTTCTGCCCCCAGGAGTGTGTAATTAAGACTGGGCAGAGTAAGACCTCACTACCTCTCATTCCTTATCTGCTGCCAGAAAAGCCAGACAGACCCCTCGTGAGTACCCTCATTCTTTCTCTGCACTAACCACTCCCCACCCCTCCTTGCACTCCTGCTCTGAGGTCTTGAGGACTCATCCCAACCTCCCCCCCCGCCCCCCCCCGCCCCCCCCCCGTGAGACACAGGCTGGCTGGGTTAGGCCACACAGGTTGGCGGGGTTAGGCCGCCCAGGTAGGAATGCACCAAAGCAGGTGCCTTCAAGAGGGGGGTGGCTTTAGCGCTTCTGGTCTTTGCATTCCTTCTCCCACCCCTTCTCCGTCATGGAAGCTCTAGCCTGTGTAGGTTGGATGGTTGGGACGGGAAGGTCTGCCACTGAGGACGTGTGAATCTGTGAACCTGAATAAAGGCGGTGACTTGGGGACCTGCTGTGGGTATGGCTTGGGTGAGTGCAGCGTGGCCCTGTCTGCTGTCTCAGGGGTTAAGTGAAAGGAGAGAGGTGTGTATGCAGGGGAGTACAAATCTGAACACACTTGGAGGGAGGTGTGTGCGGTGGGCTGCACAGGGCACATCCAACACAATACCTTACCTACCCCGGATTTCTGGATTCAAGACCTCCCTCGAAATCTTCCGCCTGGGGCGCACGCACCAAGTGCCGCCTCTGTGCCGCTCCTGGCCCCCACTCCGCCCCCGGCGCTCAACGTCCACCAGCGCGCCCTCCTCGCGGACCCAGTAGGGGGCGATCCCTTACCTCTGCGGGCGGAGCCCCCGTCCCAGACTCCCGCTAAGACTGTTAAAGTGACGGGTAGGGCGCTGAGGGGGGCAGTCCAGGACACATGGGCCGCCGGCCCTCTCTCACCTCGGAGCCTCAGGAGCAGGAAGTGGACACTTGAGCAGGCGCTGGGGGCGCCCCTCCTCTTTATCTGAACCCTCAGCCCGGGAATGCGGCGCGGGGTGTGCAGGACGCCACTCAGCCCCGCGTCCCCTCCCCTGGCCGCCCGCGACACCTCGCGCCGTTGACAGCTCCGGCGCCTGGGCCCAAGGCGACCTCGGACCCCCCCACACACCCCCACCCCCTTCTCAGCAGTCCCCAGCCGGGGCCGGAGGGCTCGGCGTTGGAGCTCCGTGCCCACCTCCCTCCCGAACTCCCCCCCTCGCCACCGCCCCGCCGCGGGCCGAGCCTGGCAGGGCGCCCCTCCCCCGGGCCAGCCGCTGCAGCGCGGCGCTCGGCTCCGTGGGGGGAATACTAAGGAGCGGGCGCGGCGGGAGCAGCGGAGCGCGGGAGCGCGCAGCCGCAGGGCAGGGGAGCGGGCCGGCAGTCCGCCCAGCGCGCCGTCCGCTCCCCTGCCCCCGCTCCCGGCTCGCGGGCCGCCGCCCAGCCGCCCCGGCGCTGCACGAAGCCGCAGCCTCCGCGCTCGGCCGCCTCACAGGCCTGCTGCTCTGCGCCTGAAGCAGCTGCCCCGCGCCTCCGGGCCTGCGGCTGCCCAACCCCGCGCTACCTGCCCCACCGAGAACTCTGCCCTGCCAGACGTCTGGGAGATGTGCGGGCCCGCGAGGCGTGAACCCCGAGATCTAGGAGGCTTTGCCCACGCCCCTCCCCCTCCCGGGTCTGGTCGAGACCCTCTAATTTAGGGTTTGCGGGTACCTTGGAAACATGTTCCACGCCCAGAAAAGGTTTACTGCCTGGAGGGTCCCTCCTGACACTGGGGAAAAGGACTGCATTTGCCACCCCCCCCCCAATCTGGTCTCTTTCTGTATCCAAGGGGCCTCTGAGCGCCCCCCACAATTTCTCCTTTGACATTTCCAGAAGCTGTTTTCCTAATCCTCTTCCTGGTTCTTGTTGTTTATCCTCTGAACCTTTCAAGTGTGCAGGCAGTCTCTGGGTGGGAATCCCAGCCCCAGGCCTCACTTACTGGCTCAGCGACTTCGGGCAAGTTGCTTAACCTCTCCCTTTCCTCCTCTGTAAAAAAGAGATAAAAATACTTCTGTCCCTGGCTGGTTGTTGTGAGATTAAATAAGATCCATGTATAAATGGAGCGTTTTCGCCCAGTGCCTGGAGTGTAGTAAGCGCTCAGTAAAGAGTAACTGCACTTCTGGGCTGATGTTTGCTGAAAGGAGCTAGCCTCTGTATATGAACACCAGTGTAGACTCTTGCCCTCTGTGTCCCAAGGTCACTTGGCCCCTACACCTTCAGCTCCCTCAGAGACAATGGGTGTGAAAGGACTCTGTAAAACACCAGCGGACTGGGAAGTGTCGGTCCTGACCCCAGGAACACCTGGGCCTTAGCAGGAAGGCACTCCGGGGCAGTTTGCTCTCCTGTTACTGCCCACTTCCCAGAGGTTCGATGCAATAAGGCTGAAGCACAAGATGCAATAAGTTAGATGCAGTAAGTCTGGTCTCCAAAAGACTCCAGGGAGTTCTGAAGAGGGCCGGCACTGAGTGACTGTGAATCTGAGGGCATGAGGGAATCCCACCTCGGGAGGTGCAAAGAGAAGGGGCAAGAGAATCATCTTATTGCCTTTATTCCGCTGACGGCCCAGCTCACCCCACTGCAGGGCACAGGGCCAAGCTTTTACACACTCACCCATGCTCTCTGTGCAGGCCAGTGCATGCACAGACACACACACGCGCGCGCACACACACACACGAACACACTCACATACACATCCAAACTCTGGCTCTGAGAGTCAGTCTCTGGGGGGCAAGGGGCTACTCCTCAGCCTGCCCCTGCCTGCCCTTTTATGACAGCACCAAGGGTGGGGGTGGGGCAGGGCCCTCAGCCCCCAGAACAAGTCCCTGTGCAAACTGGAGGTGCCAGCTGGCTTCAGGATGGGGTGTCACATTTCCCCATTCCCGGAGTCCCCTCCTCCAGTTCCTGAGGGAGGGACTACTCTGCCTACCTGGGGGGGCCAGACCCCTGCCAGGGCTGGGCCCTATAGAACCCAGGCTTATCCTCCACCTGACCCTGCCAGGACCTCCAGCACTGAAGAACAGCGAAGTCTGAGGTGGTGGGGATCCCCCACTGGAGAGCAGGAAGGCCTGGGCCCTGAGGGGCTTGGGGAGGGGTCATCACCCCCTCTCCTAATCCATCTTCAATATGAAGAGGTTTGGGGCACACTTCCTGGGGAGGGAGCACAGGCCTGGAGGAGAAGTCCCAGTTTGGGCCTTCCCCAAACTTCCATCTTCTGGGCCACAGCCTAAGGCCAGGCATCCAAAAGTCCAAAAGTCCAGCCGGCTGGTCAGAGTCCCTGCACAGTCCTTGGGGGGTACCCACCCAGTGGGAGTCAGGTGTCAGACCTGCACGGGCAGTGTCTGGTTCATCTGTAGCCGCATGTCCTGGATACTGCTAAGGATCTTCTTCTGATGGCCAGCCAAGGTGACCCCAATCCGGAGCAGGTCTCTGCAGATGGACCAAGGGCAGGGTCAGTCCCTCCCCTCCTGCCCACCACTCTGGGCCCTGTTCGGGGCCCCCTGCCCTGCCCCTCCAAATCTGAGGCACACTCACTCTGCAGTCATCTGAGCCACCAGGTCAAAGGTTGCAAACCCCGCGCTGACAAAGCTCTCCTTGTACCGCCCCATCTTGATGGCATCTAGCCAGTCACCAACTGTAGTGAAGGTTGTGTAATCTGGGACCGTGCGGTCCAGGAGGGGCTGTGACATGCTGTGGGGAGAAGAGAGAGACTTGGGTGAATCCTAATGGCAAGGGAAGCAGGGGTGGGGCTGCTGGCCCAAGAGCAGAGTGGGAACATGGGGCGCCTGGATGGCTCAGTCGGTTAAGCGTCCGACTCTTGATTTTGGCTCAGGTCATGATCCCTGGGTAGTGGGGTCAAGCCCTATGTCGGGCTCTGCGATCAGCAGGGAGTCCGCTTGGGATTCTCTCTCTCCTTCTCCCTCTTCCCCTCCCCCCACTCAGGTGCCCCCCCCCCTCCAATAAATAAATAAATCTTCAGAAGCAGAGTGGGAACAGAGGCAGAGATACTGACCCAGACTGGGCACTGGCGATGACCTTGAGGCTGGCAGCATTGCGGATGAGCTTATCCAGGGTGTTGACAATCTGGGAGAATTTGGGCCTGAGGTTCCGGTCCCGCACCCAGCAGTCCAGCATGAGCTGGTGCAATGCTGTGGGGCAGTCCATGGGTGGGGGCAGCCGGTAATCCTGCTCTACGGCATTGATGACCTGAAGAGAGAACAGGGAAACCTGGAGTGAGCCACCACTTCGCTCCCCAGCTGACTCCCACCCACCTGGCCACTCTGGCTGGCCCCACTCACATCCTGGTTGCTCATGTCCCAGTAGGGTCGCTCTCCATAGCTCATGACCTCCCACATGACGATTCCATAGCTCCAGACATCACTAGCAGAGGTGAACTTCCGATAGGCTATGGCCTCTGGGGCAGTCCAGCGGATGGGGATCTTCCCGCCCTGGTGGGGGGGGCACACGCCCTTCACCCTATGACTCGGGGCTGGTCCCCAGCCCCGAGCCCCTGCCTGGTTGGCCCCGCCCCCGGTGTCCCTCCCAGCTGCTTCCTGTACCAGGGAGCTGGTGTAGGTAGGATCAGAGGGATCATCCTCCAGGAAGCGGGAGAGGCCGAAGTCTGAGACTTTGCAGACCAGGTTGCTATTGACAAGAATGTTGCGGGCAGCCAGGTCTCGGTGCACGTAGTTCATCTCGGATAGGTATTTCATGCCAGCAGCAATGCCCCGCAACATGCCCACCAGCTGGATGACCGTGAACTGTCCGTCGTTGAGCTGGAGGCAACGAGCAGGCTCAGGTGGGCCCATCACCTCCCTACTAGCCCAGGGCCCGCCCGAGACCTTCATGCCCGCCCCCCTGTGCCTCCACCTACCCTCTCTAAGGCCTTGGAGACCATGCCTCACCTATCCCTGTGACTATGTGCAGAGTGCACTGAAAGTAAGCGGCCCACTGTGTGGCGGGTATCTGTATACAACATCCCAACGGACCCCGGTGAGGATCCAAATAGCTCTCACTGCTTTCATTTTATAACTAAGGCAGCTCAGACTCAGAGAGGTTACGTAAAGCCTGAGGTCACACAGGCAGAGTCGGGATGGGAACTTGGGTCTTTCTGGCTCTGAGGACCTGGCTGTTTCCCTGCACCAGGCCACCTCAGTAAATATTTGTAGACTTGGAGAGGGTTGGGTGTGTCTGACCTTGTGGGAGGGGGTGGTTTGCCCAACACAGCTCTCTGAGGCAGGGCAGGGAGAGGGGCTGGGGGCTGGCTCTTACCCGGAGGAAGGAGTCCAGGGCACAGTTCTCCATGAACTCGGTGAGAATCATGACTGGCCGACTTTTAGTGACCACGCCCTCTAGTCGGATTATGTTGGGATGGTCAAACTGACCCATGATGGAGGCCTCACTGAGGAAGTCCCGCCGCTGCCTCTCTGTGTAGCCCACCTTCAGCGTCTTGATGGCCACAAACACCTCCCTGCGGCCTGGCTGTTTCAGCCGACCCCGGCACACTTCCCCAAATTCCCCTGCAGGGCAGAGGGCACAGGTAGGAAGGGGCTTCTGGGATTGGCCTTGTATCCAGTGCATGCTGGCCCCTCCCTGGGGTAACACCCCCCACCCCCGACACCTCTCCTCTCCACTGTACACTAGGGGACTCACCAGCTCCAATCACCTCCTCAATCTTGACACAGGAGACATCGATTTCCTTGGCAAACTCTCGCACAGCCTCATTAGGGTCCTCATACGTAAAAGGGTCAATATAAACCTTCATTCCGGGAGCAACTAGAGAAAGAAAAGGCAGGCATGAGAGAGGCCAGATCTTTGGCCTGCGGTGGCGGTCAGTGAGGGAACTCCTCAGGCTGCGCCCTCAGGCCCAGCGTACTGCCCTACTGCCCCTCCCCCCCAAACCCTGATGGGAGCACATTTCACACCCTCCCTCCTAAGTCTTTCCTCCCTGCTGGAGTCCCAACCCGCCCCTTCTCCACCCCCTCACCATTCCCTCCATAAGAACTAGTGGCCATAAAAGCTAGACACCTAGGATTCTTATTCTTCTTTCTGAAGAAGAATGAGAGATGACCATCTCTCATCACGTCAAAACATCTCTCAGATTCATCCCTCTCCTCATTCCCACTGCCCCTGACCTTATCCAGGCCTTCAACACTCAGACTATTGCAATAGTCTCCCAGCTGGGCTCTCTGCCTCTGGACTTTTCCCACCAATCTATCCTGCATACCTGTCTCCCTAAAACAATACTCACATTGTATTACTCCCCAGCTTGAGAGCCTTTCGGATTACCTATGGTGGAGTCAAGTCCAAACTCCTCTGCCTGCCTTTCACGACCCTCCAAGGACTGGCCACAACTACCCAGCCTCGCTCCCCAGCAGCTGTCAAACCAGTCTTCTCACTGCCCCCACAGTCGGGCACTCTCCCCACCCTACCCACTACCTTCCAGAGGCTTCTCTAGCCAGGAATGCTCTCCCCCACCTCCCTAAACCCTGTTCAACCCTCCTGGCTCAGCTCAGCCCAAGGCCACCTCCTCCAGGAAGGCTTCCTTTTTTCTGAACTCTTACTGCCCTTTGTAACAGGAACACCCAGCTTATCACTAAACTGTCCTCTCATTTTTTCCTGTGTTTACGTATCTTGTCTTTCTCCTAGGATTAGCTGCCTTTGAGGAAAGGGGTCACTTCTCATGCATCTCTGGGGCTAGCAGGAGGGAGGTAGGGGCTCAGGAAATAGCACTTGAGTGGAAGCAGGAGGGGCTATCCGGGATAGGAGTACAAGGGATGAAATCCCAGGCAGGGGAAAAGGGTATCTCCAAGCCCTGCAGGGACCACGGGAACTTTGCCGGGGGGCGGCAGGATCAGGATGAAAAGACAAACTCACCGTACTGCTGCAGCTTCTCGGTATACTCGGAGTCAGAGCCGCGCCGCTGCTTCCTGGAGGGGGCAGGGCAGGGGTGCGGCCTGAGACAAGCCCGACAGCTCCCTCTGTCCAGGGGACCCTCGGGCTCCCAGGAGGGGCAGGGTGCACAGGGGATGGCCTGCTGCCTGGCCCCACAGGTAGGGGTAACAGCAGCTACTGGGTCTCTGGGCAAGGGACGCAGTGGACTCAGTCCCCGAGGGGATCTGCCAGCGGATGGGCAGGGGATGGGATGAGCACAGGGGTGTGGACTAGAGACGGCCTTGGCAGCGAGGAGAGTCTGGGCCTACCAAGGGCCTCTGTGGCATGTGGGCTCTAGGGTGCTCCAGGGAAGCTCTCGCCAGCCCGAGGGAGCAAGCCGGGCCTGGGAGTACCTGAGGCAGACGACAGCGATGACCACGACAGCCACCACAAAGACAAGCCCAGCCGTGGCAGAACCCACGATGAGGGGAAGCTGCTCCTGGAGCTGCTGGGCACCGGAGCCTGGAGACCGGGAAGGGACTGGGTAAGTGGAGGGACAGAAAGTGAGGAGGGACGGAGGTGAGCAGGAACAGGGGCCGTGGGGTACGTACCTCTCTCGCTTGTGGTCTCAAACTCAGCCGGACGGCTGTACTGCCCGTAGCCGGCTACGGTGCGGGCACGGACCTGGACCACGTAGCGGGCGTCAGGCCGCAACCCGCCCAGCTGCACCGAGTTCTTCTGGCTGGTCACCGTGGAGGCGATGCCCTCACTCTGCAACACCGCGAGAAATGAGGCGCCTCAGTGGCCCTGAGGCCCATCGCCCCTGCCGCCCCCCAGGGCCCACCTGTGGCTGCCTCAGTACCCAGGAGGTACTTGCTCCCAGGGGCCCCTGACGCTATCTGGGGGTCATCTTCTCACCCCAAGGCCTCCGCCTGCCCCCCAAGGCTCTGACCTTCTCAAAGTACTTCATCTCGTAGTCCAGGATGACTCCATTGGGCCGCTCTGGGGGTGCCCAGGACAGGGTCAGGCTGCTGCCGGAGCTGCTGTGCAGATGTAGTGTAGGCACTTCGGACGGGGCTAAGGGAAGATGGGCGCGGGGCTCACAACGGGCTTCTCGGCCCTGGCATCCTTCCCAAGGACCCGGCGCCCAGGGGACCCCTGGTGGTCCATCGGCAGGCCCTGGGCAACCTAAGCTCCGTGTGGGAGAAAATGACCCAGGCCCTACCCTCCCGTGCCCCCTCCTCACCAGCCTGGTTGGTGGTGATATTCACAGCCGCGTAGCGGGGGGGCAGCGGGCTCTTGCCCGAGACACCGTTGACGGCCTGCACCTCAAAGGTGTAGCGCGTGTGGGCCAGCAGATGGCTGATGTGGACCCGGCGCTCTGTCAGGCCCAGCTGCCGAGGCACAAACTCCACATTGTCATCACAGCGAGAGCAGGCTGAGGCGCCCCCGGCCCCAGGGCCCCCGTGGCACTTCTTGCAGATGACGTTGTATAGGAGGTCGTCCCGGCCACCCAGGTCCCGGGGCTCGCTCCACTCGAGGATCAGTGAGGTCTCATTCACATTGGAGATCACACCCCGGGGGGGAGATGGCACCGCTGTAGGGAAGGTGGAGGGAGAGGGCAGTAAGCTAGGGCCCCAGCACCACCCTTCCACCCAGGGTTCCTGCGTACCGCAAGCAGCTTCCTACCGCCTTGCTCTTGACTCCGCGTTAATAAGCAGAATAGCTTTCCTACAATTCTCCACTGGGAAGACGCTAGTTAGCCTTCAAGGCTCAACCTGAGATGTCACCACCTCTTGGAAGCCTTCCTTGATTCTTCTCCTTCCTGTCCTCTGCACCCCCATAGCACAATTCCTGGGCATCCTTCCAGCCCGGCACTTAGCACATTATATGGTCATTATCTGTTTTCATATCTGTTTCTCCCACCAGGTGGCAAGCTCCTTTAGGACTTACTGACTGAATCTTATTCTCCTCCACATCACTGGCACCTGGCACAATGCCTGGCACCAAAGGCCAGAGCAGGGAGGAAGCAGGGCACTAGGCTGCCCCAAGGACGTGACGCCCCCTCTATGGTTGGGGTTGGGCCAGGAGAACAGCAGTTCTACACAGTGGGAGGAGTGAGGGGCTAGAGGCCCAATGGCTCCGGATGCCTGGCTAGGAGCTGGTGGGCGCTTCCTGAGTGTTGGTGGAAAGGCTGAGGCGGCTGGCCTAGATTCCGGCTCAGGGCCAGTCACTTCTCAGCTGTGCCATGTTGCGCACAACATCGCACCTCCCCAAGCCTCAGTTTCCCTATCTGGAAAGCGGCCGTTCATGGCGGCCGTCTCGGGCCCCCGAGCGGGGCCATGAGTTCACTTACTGGTACAGGCACTGTCTGCGGAGTCCGAGTCCGCACGGTAGAAGTTACTGTAGCAGGTGCAGATGCTGGCAGCTGGCGAGGCGGTGCGGCTGTGGGGCGGGCAGGGGAGGCAGGGCCCCTCTCCCTGCTTCGCCTTGTAACTCCCAGGGGGACAGGCTGCGTGGGAGAAGAGGATGGGCATGCTCTTCAGATCGGTGAGACTCTGGCCCTCCCGCAGCCCTGGTCTTGGCCCCGCCAGCTCCCAGACTGTGGGGGCTATGCTGGGATTGCCTAACTCCGGTACAGCTACAAAAGGCCCTTTTGCCCCGTGGAAACCCCACGTCAGCGGATTCCTCCCCGCCCCGGCCCCCCACCCCTACCCCAGGGCCTCACGGGCGAAGACGTCAGCCCCATCACCTGGGCAGCCTGGGCTTGTTGAGGCACGGGAGGGAGAGAGAAGGAAGAGGAGGGGTGGGGCAGAGACCACTGGCAGGTTGGCAGCACCCTCTACTCTGCCAGGATGCTCCCGCCCCCTCCCTGAAAGTGGAGGAAAATCACTGCTAGGACCCTCATGGCCACCCCAGAACAGCCAGAGGCGGGGCCTTGGTCCCAGGACCAGCCTCTCTCCCCACCCACCAGGAGCAGGGCAGCGGCTCCTTCCTGCCCTTGGGCAGGGGTGGGGGCTGAAGAGGGCTGAGAAAAGGAGAAAAAGACAGCAGGCAGGAAGGCTGGGGTCACCAGGAGTTCAGAGGCCTCAAAGCATCCACAAGGGGCACCCCAGGCCCCAAAGCGAGCCCAGAGCTGGGTGCCTGAACATCCCTTCTCCTCAGTTTCCTCTCTTGTCATCTACACCGGGGCCCCTGGTCCTGGGCTGTGGGGTTCTGCCTGTCTATGACAGCCATAGGATTTATTATTCAAACTGGAATATTTGGAGAGCGAAAGGGGCCGCTAGTAATAATCATGTGATAATGAGCATAAGCCAGGACTGCCCCAAACATGTGAAAGCATATGGTCACTCTATCCATATATGACTGCCCCTGGGGAGGTCATCCAGAGTGTGGAATGCCCAGAGTTGGGGCTATGCTTTTCTCTGGGATTTAATCTCCCCCTCACGAAGGTGATATTCCACCCAAGCTCTTTTGAGCCAGTGGGGGAGGGGGCAGAGGCCAGGCCAGGCTGGTTGCTATGGGAACCAGCATGCATTTCCTGCCAGGGACCTGCAGAGTGTTAGCCCCTCTTCAGGCTGTCAGGCTCATCACCCCCACCCCCTTTCTCCACTTAGGAAGAGGAAGTCTGGGGCAGGTTCCCATAAAGTGGAGAGGGGCCGGGCAAGGCACTATTCACCTTGCCATGCCAACACCCAACACAGGGCCTCCCAGCCAGGTGGGGCAGCCAGTCCCCCTCACACCTCGCGCTGTGCTAAGAGCCAGCCCCCACCCTTCAGAGTTATAGGCTGCAAGTGCCGGGGCAGAAGGGATAGAAGGCAAGGCCCTTAGCATCTTGCCCTGCATGGTAGAGCACTGGACAAGGCTGTAGCCCCAACTCCCACATTCCCAGCTATGACACTTTGAGTATAGTTGTTCTCGGAGACTCCGTTTCCTTACTGGCAAACGGAGGCTCGAATGAGAACCCTTCGTGAATGGGTTTTAGAGCCGGAAGTCTAGTACACTGTAAGGTCTTAGGAGTCTCGGCAAGCCACCACGGACAAGCCTCCTGAATCTCCTCCTATATGAAATAAGGACAAGAGAATCCCTGTCCCCACGCATCCCCTGGCTCCCGAGAGAGTCATGGCTGACACTTAGGTGGTGATGGTGTTGCCATGTGCCAGGCACTTTTCCAAGAGCTTCACATGCATCGACTCACTTAAGCCCACTACGAGCCCATAGAGGAAGCCCCACGATTGTCCCCATCTAGCACACGAGGAAACCGAGGTTCCAAGAGTTAAGTAACGTGCCCAAGGTCCCACCAGTGCTAAGTGACAGAGTTAGGACTCAGACTTCAGGGACTGGGCCCCCGACCACTGTGCTGTAAACACCGCCTCTCGAGGAGCAGATGAGACTTGAAGGTAAAAGGGCCAAGCGTGAGTGCCCACAGCCCCTGTCCCCACAGCTCGGAGGCCCAGCTAGTACTTCCGGGGTGGGGTGTCCACTTGGGGCCAAACAAAGCAGGCATCTCGGCCGGCTTCCTGCCTCTCTGCCCAGGGGCCTCCTTACCAAGGATTCTCCATGTTTTTCTCTTCCTGTCTCTTTAGTTTCTTTTTTATCGATTTTAACGATTCTGGTGCGTCTCCTCATTGTCTCTCCTCTCCCTCCTCGCAGCACGTTCTGGGCACTCGATACCCCTCTTCCTTTCCCTCCCTCCGCCTCAGACCCGAAGCCAGAGCTCGTTGACTGGCAGGTAGGAGTCCTCCCCAGCCCCCGGCCCCAGGCCAGCCCCCACTCACGGCGGCACTGGGACTCCTTGGCAGCTGGCTCGTGGCCGGTTGCACAGGTGCAGGCTCCCACGGGCACCATCCACTCCCCATCGCCGTTGCAGTAGAGCTTGAGTGGTACGGACACCTCCACAGCATTAGCGATGCAGGTGCCAGGGGCAATGACGAGAGAGGTGGGCTCGGCCCCAGTGAGGGTCTCGGGGAAAAGGGCGAAGCCTGCGGTGGTGGACGCACACTTCTTGTAGAAGGCCCGCACAGAGATGAGCGACATGCAGGCACCCTGGTCCTGGAAGGCCAAGTAGAAACCGGCCTTGGAGAGCGGCCCAAAGCTTCGCACCTTGGTGTTGACGCGGCCAGCATCAAGCCGCGAGAAGCTCTCATCGGGCGCGATGGTGTCCACCTTCACGTAGGGGTTCTCCATCCAGAAGGGGGAAGAGGCCGAGGCCACATCACTGTCAGCCTCGTAGTAGAAGAGGTTGAAGGTCTCTTTGCAGGAGCCAGGGATGTTGGGGATGCTGTTGCAGTCACGCACGGTAAACTTGAGCTCCACGTAGACGCGCTGCACCTCTCGCCGCCAGATGAAGCCCGTGCGAAGCCAGTTGTTCTGGCTTGACTCCCGCACGTTACACACCTGGTACGTGCGGATGGGGTTCATGGCCTCATCGTAGCCACTCACCTCTTCCCACTGTGCATGGGCCAAGTGAAAAAGACAGAATGAGCGCCAGCACGTGCCAGGTGCTTACCACGTGCCCAGATCCGTGTTTACTTCCCGGGGATGCTTCTGTGGTGTACTGGCTGGGCATGCAGACTACATGGGTTCAAATCCCAGTCCTTGCTGTGTGACTATGGGTCAAGCCACTTAACCTCCCTGTACCACCGTTTCCCCATCTGTAACATGGCGAGAATAAAGCCATATAAGGGATAAATGAGCTTAAGTGAATAAAAAACTTAAAGCATTCGATAAGTATTACGGGACTATTAGCTATAATATTTGTTATCTCTGTGCCTCAGTTTCACTGTCTATAAATGGGGCCGACTGGATGTAAATGACATGGTAGGGAATCAAATCAGTTTAATATATACAATGGGCCTGTAACAATGTCCCATACAGAGCACGCATTCAATAAACACTGGCTGTCACTATCACGTTTAACCTTCACTACAACCCCATGAGAAGGTACATCTGTTGTCTTGCCCCCACTCTACAGAAGAGGAAGCCAAGACTCTCAAAGGTAGAGACTTGCCCAACGTCACACAGTCAGGTCTGGTGAATGAGGGCCTGGAGCGCCATCCCACCCCAGTGTTCCAGAGCTCAGTGGAGTTGTGAAGGCCATCTAGGGAGGTTAATTAGAATATGTTAGAAATGTCAGAACTACAGGAATTTAACTGTTTAGAAATGGAAGCCCAGAAAAGTAAGCTGCCTTGCTAAAAGTCACATAGCAAGTTAGAGATCTGGAGCCAAGGTTTCCTGGTCCCCAAGACAGTGCCCTACCCAGGGACCCAGGAAGGAGGGAGATGGTTGGAGAAGATAGGCAAAGAGCTCTCAGGCAGGAGAAGGATGGTGACAGGCTGAAGGCAGGCTGAGGGGTGGGCAGAGGGAGAGTGGGACAAAGATGGTGTGTGGGGGGGAGGAGGACACAGACAGGCTGAAGGCTGAAAGGGCGAGAATTACCCATAGGCAAAGAAGGAAGGTGACAGGTGCAGGGGATGGGAATGACGCAGAAGGTGAAACTGATAGGCAGGGGGCAGAGGCAGCCCTTCTCAAGCCCTGGGGAGGCGAGGGGGATGGACGCTGGTGGCGGAAGTGGCCTACTTGACAACCAGCACTCAGGGGAGATGGTGGGGAAGGCTTACCCCACTTTCTGGATGAGATGTCCATGCCAACTCCGATGTCACCCATTTTGTGTCCATGAGGGTTTCTGGGGAGCAAGAGAAGAACAAAGGTCAGAAGCCATGCTCAGGATGGGGAGAAAGAGGTCGTCCAAGAAAGGCCAGGACACCAGAGAATGATTCCCACCAGGCAACAGCCCATCACACCCCACCCCGCCCCCAAGTGCTCGAAGCTCTCAGCCACCCTGCCCTGGAGAAGAGCCTGCAGCCATCCCCGGAAACGTTACAGCCCCAAAGACATGAGCCATCAGGTCGGCCAGCCGGAGGTGGGTGTATGCTACTGACAGAGGTAAAAGCCAGGCCCAGTTCACACACCTACAGGCTCGGCTGATCTCCACACAAGGGGGTAGCAGGCCCTTGATCCTGGAGCAAAGGACCGTGTCCTTCAGACCCTGCTGCCCAGGCCCCCCCTGACTCCATTCCCAACACAAAGGCCCGGCACCACACATGCCCAGGGGAATGGGAGGGCAGCTACAGGGCAGAGCCTGCTCCCACCCAGCCTCCCACTCAAACACCTCTGGGGAATGGGCACGAATGCTCTTTGAGGCTGGGCTGAGGGCCACCAAGACAAGCTAGCTCAGTTCTTTCCACAGTCCTTTGATAAGGACTGTTGGTGTACCCCTTTTATAGGTGAGAAACTGAGGCCCAGATAAAGTAAATATACGGCCTAAGGTAAAACTGCTAGGACTTGGGGTGAAGAGTTGAAAGGTAGCAGACTCCATAACTAACCCCTTAACCAGAGCACTCTGACTACAGTGTGAAGGGAAGAAGAAAGAAAGCCGAGAAAGCTCCTGTATATCCTATAAGTCCCAATCCAGCTGTCACCTCCTCCAGGAAGCCTTCCCTGAACCACCAAATTAGGGTTAGATTCCTTCCTCTGTGCATCCAGGGCCAGGGGCTTTGTCATAGCACCAATCCTGTTCCAAGCTTCAGTTTCTTATCTGTTTCCCCTTGCTCACCCATAGGAGGGGCCCATTAACGTTTCTGACATAAACTCACTCCCCTAGGAATCAGGTTCTGGGTTCTGACTGAACAATTCTGCTCTCTGAGAGGAGAGAGACGCCAACTCCTTTCTTAGAGCCTGGGAGACAGGGCAGCAGCAGTTCTCCCCTCTGCCCTGAGCTGGAAGAGGGCAGGTTGGGGCTGCCCAGGAGGAGAAAGACCCAAACCCCACAGGTTCCAGGCTTATGGCCTTCACTGGTTTCCTGCAGTCTGGGTCTGAGCTGAGGATGGTGGGTGAGGCAGCTGTGGCCCCAGACCCTCATGTAAGGCAAAGAGGGAGTGAAGCTCCCTCTTCTTCTATTAGAGGTGGCTGGTCCCTGGAGGACCTGGCTGCAGGGTGAGCCATCCCAGCCTCATCGGTCGGTGGCCCGACAGGCCTCTCTGGCAGACAGACAGACAGACAGACACAGACATTTGGCAGGGGGCTAGGAGGCAAGGAGAGATGGGCAGAAGCAGGGGCCCAGAGACAGGCAGGGAGAGAGGTGGTGGAGCAGGGGCCTCGCCAAGGCGGACGGTGGGTGGCTCCGAGCTGGAAGGACGTGCAGAGCCGGCTGGCTAGGACCAGCCAGTGGGGTGGTCAGCTGAGGACTACAGAAGACGGTGAGCTGGAGAGACAAGGAGGCCCAAGGAGACAGAGACAGAGAGGGAGGTTTCCAAGTAGCCTCTTCCCCAGCCAGCAGCCCAGAGTATTCCTGTCCCTGGAGCCAGTCGAGCCCAGCGCACCCCCTCCCCCCCAAACCAGCCAGCCAGCCAGCCAGCCAGTCCGCCTGCTTGTCTGCCCGCTGCCCGCCACCCGCCCGCCCCGAGCAGGCAGGGGCTCCCACCGCTCCCTCGAGCTGCCTCCCTCCTCCCTCTCCCTCACTTCCTTCTGCTCAGCCTGTGCCAAACCCATCTGGAACTGTTTAAACCCAAATATTCAGCCCCCTCCCCCCTCCAGCCAGATTCCTCCACAGTTTAAAACAAGCCCTGTGCTGGCTCTGAGAGGACTGAGGGGAGGGAGGGGACGGTGGGGACCAGGAGGGGAGGGGGTAGGCAGGGGTGGAGGGAGGCTCTTCATTTCTGTTTAATTTCTGGGGAGCGGGAGAGGGAGGGGGCGGGGATCGGCCCTTGGCCATCGCTCAGCCTTGGCCATCGCTCAATCTCGGCACATTTTTCCCATTAATGAGGAGAGGACTTGGATTTTGAGTCATGTGTGCCCGAGGAAGGGCTCCGGTCATCCTGGTGGGGAGGGGGCTTGCTCTCTGGGGAAGGGGAGGGGTCTGCTCCCTTCAGCAAGAGGGAGACCCTGAGGTGCCTGTGTCCCAGCCTCAGGAAGGGCATGGAGGGGGGTCTCAGCATCCATCCGTCTGTGGCATGGGGAGGGACAGACCCAACCCGACAGAGCCCACCTTCCTCTGCTACATGAGTGCCGCACACGCGTGCACGTACGCAAGCTGGGGTGAAGATTATGAGGTACAGGAGTAAGGACAAAAGAGGACTGAGCGAGCAGTTTCCAAGCTCCCCAGCTGCCAATTGCACCCCCATCCTCCTTTGCCCCCCATGTGGCTGCTGGAGGGAGACCAGAAGGCAGACAGCCACTCTCTGCTACAGGGCTCTGCCAGGCCGGAAACCCCACCGGCCCCTCCAAAGCGAGCAGGGAAGTGGACAGCAGGCCTGGGGGCTTTCTGGAACTGGGGCTTCAATGCTCAGAAGTGAACCAGCACCCCTTTCAGGTTTCCAAAGGGCCACAGAGAACGGCCACGTGGCGGCAGCTGTGTGGCTCTTGCCTGTGCACAAATACACACCCGCACAAGCATTCCCCAGTTCTCAGTGGCTGGGCTCATTCTCTGCCACTGGGGCCAAAGAATGACAAGTCAACACATATGGTGGACAAAAACACACAAAGCCACAGCCGCCCGCAAACACACACACACACACACACACACACACACGGCTTCATACACAGCCACGGTCGGTCTTTTTCAGACACACAGATGCATATGGTACAAACAGATTAGTCTCCCTTAGACATTCACATACAGTGAAGCTTCCCTACACACGGATTTGGTTTGTCTTAGGCAAACACTCACTCTTAGAGTCTTCATGTGTGCAGATTTCCAGAGACCTCGGCGTACACGGAGGGCACGCACACCAAACAGTACATTCTCCTTACACACCCAACTGCCCACGATTGCCAGCCCCAAGTCACAGTCTTGAGTGTAGCCAAGTGCAAACCCAAACACCAGGTTCTCCGTACAGACTCGACGACGTGCTCTTACGCAGTCACGCACAGCGGGCATCAGCTGCACACACTGATGTGCGTGTGCACTCAAACATGCCACAGGAGCACGCAGTGTTAATGCCCACGTCTACGGTTTGGATAAAGCCTCAGAGGTGCATCCTCCACGCACATGCAACACACGCACACACACACATTGCAAGCATGTCCTTTCTATGAGCTGAGTGTTCAGGTGGGGTGGAGGAAGGGCTAGGAGAAGGCAGTGTCTGCTAAGAAAGCAGAGGGACTGCGCCAGTCATGGCCAGAGGTGCAGGGAAGGAGCAAACCCCAGACCTGCCTCCCGTGGCCCTGGCCGAGGCCGGAGCGGTCACTGGTCACGAGACTGGGGGTGGGGCAAGGGCCTGAAGATGATTCTGGGTGTGGCTGGGTGTAGCCTCCCCAGGTACTTCCTGGCCAGCACGATGGCACTGTCCTCAGCACTGAGCCCTTGGAGAGGGGGGGCATCACGAAGAGACTTAGCCCCAGGAGCTCTGGGCAACACTTCCACACATACATTGGGCACCCAGCAAGAGGAGAATATCATGGGCACCCAGCCTGTGTCTGAGGGCCTCACTGGGCAGCCCTGGTGCAGCTGGGAGCCAGCCACCAACCCTGGTGAAGGGCCAAGTACATACAACTTTATGGAACTGCCAGACCCCACAGCACCCCAGGTCCCAAGTTACACAGAGCACACTGCTCTATGTCAGTGAGACCCAGGGAATCAAAAAACCCCAGAGACAAAAGCAAGAAGCCCAAGCTCCAGACGAGGGACTTGAAGGCGGTGGGGAAGGTCATGCTCCTGGGCTGGGCCAGCGGAGTGTGCAGGGGCCGGCGGACCGAGGGGCAGAATCCGGACAAGAAGGCGCATAGCCCTGCCTGCAAAGAGAGGGAGAAAAACCCCACGCCGGCCCTGAGTTGGTCTCCCTCCTCCTTGATGGGGTCCCGACCTCGGCCAACCAACCCAAGGCCTCTGTCCCATCTTCTCCCATCTGGCCCCTACCCTGTGCATCAGTGGGTATACATGTGCGTACCAAGCTGCACACTCAGGGTGGTCAGCCCGAGGAGGAAGGGGGCCTGCGGGAGGGTTGCTATGGGACCTAGAAGAGCCTAACTCACCCCCCCAGCTACCTCTCCCTTTCTCCGCCCATGGCCCCTTGGCCCTCCATTCTAGGATGGAGGGGAGGGGAACATCTCAAAACAGAGAACACATTTTGTTTTCCATTCCTCCCTTCAGATCGTGGGGATTTATAATTAAATAAACCTGAGAGGGAGAAGGGAGGAGAAAGCACAGAGCAAGGAGCCCAGATGCCTCAGTGTTCATCCATGCCCCCACCCTCGTCCTGGCCTTGCCAGCCAGCCAGGACGGATGGACAGCTAGCCCTTCAGTGAGGCCTCTGAGCCCTTCCCTGGGATCCCAGCCACAGTGGCTCTGGCCAGGGGTCTGGGGGCAGAAGGCAATAGCAGATCTGGGGCCAGGGCAGCCCTTGGGGCAGGGGGCCTCTCCCACCCCATCAGGTGCCCAGCTGTACCCAGTCTCCCTCCCCCCCCCCACCTCCCCAGCTGCCCAATCCCGACAAACCAGTTTGACTCAGCACAACAGGCAGGGCTACAATTTTCAAACTATGCAGGCCTGGTGATTCAGCCTCTTCATGCTGTTTAATTAGTGTAAGGCCGGGTGGCGGAGGCCTTGCCCACGGCAGCTTAGGCTTTAGCTCCCCACCGCTGAGGCCACAGAGCGGGAGGTAGCAGCAGCTCTGGCTAAAGGGAAGGCAGTGACGAGCAAACTGGTTCCCCCAAATACCTGCCACCGTCCTTCAGCGGCAGCTCTGAGGTGCCAGCTCGTGACAAACAGGGATGGGGTGGGGGCGCCAGAGGCAACTCTAGGAGTGAGCCAGCCCAGAAATCCCAGGCCTGGCGTCCCCTCTCAGCGAGCACCTCCTCAGGGGCCACTGCTGCTTCCTCGGCGGGCGAGAGGGACTCACACACCGCCTCCTTCCCTCGCACACCAGGGGCACTGCGGCCGTCCCCACCTCCTGCACCTGGCAACCGGTTCTCTTTCCTCACAAGGGTAGGCTCTCTGCAGACCTCCCCGTCCCATCTAAGGGGTGAGGCCCCTACGGCCCAGACTTCCTTCCTCATCCCACACTTGTTCCTGGTCTGCTCACCTTCCAGTTCGTGGTCCTGAAGGGGAGAAGGGTCTTGGCTCGGGGGCCTGGGAGACACTACTCGAAAGGAGGGTCAGCAACGAAGTGGCCCCGTTTTCTTATGACTAAGGGTAAATCTGAGGGTAAAATCAGTGTGTGTTTGCAGGGAGAGGTAAGCAGTCAGAGGGCAAGGTGAGAGGAGTTTCCTCAACCAAGGAGGACGAGCAAGGACCCTGGCTCCATCCTCATGGAAAACTGATGAGGTCCTTGGATGCAGTCTTGGTGGACCCCAAGTATGTAGGGAGGTAGAGCAACCAGGTGCTAGACAGCACCTAACCAGGGGATCCATGACGAAACAGTACACACAACTCAGGACTCTGGGCCTAGATATAATGGCCCCCGGATGCAGACAGCCAAAAGGCTCCCCTAGGCCCAGGGCAAACCAAATCCTGGCAAAGCCAAATGGAAGGTTGGAGCAAGGAGCCTGGATCCCCTGCCTGTAAAGCTTGGGAGTGGGGAGGGTCCCAGCTAGCCCTGCCAGGTGGCCATAGCCCAGAACCACCAAGTCTTCCCACCTCACCCTTCAAGCTCCAGACAGGGCTGGGGGATGGGCAGGACACAGACAGCTGCCCCTGACCTCGCTCTCATCCCATCCCATCCCATCCCTCCCAGAGCTGAAGGGAGATGGAAGTGGGGAGACAATTTTCTCTTCAGACCAACCTTCCCCCGTCACACCGCCCCCCTCACCCCTTCCTCTAACCTCCCTCCAGCAGGTAAGGCACACACCAGTTTCACTTCTGTCCCTCCTCAGAGAGCAGACCCTAGGATAACGATAATAGCAGTTAATCCCTGAATAATAATGGCTGTGTGCTAAGCACCCCACACACATTAAGGACGCAATCTTCCCTACAACTCTAGGATAGTGGGTGCTATCACTGACCCATCTCACAACGAGGGAGAACTGAGTGGGTAGGCGTACTTCCGTGTGGGGATCTGCACCCCAAAGCATCTCTCTTTTTCCTTTCATTCTCCCGCACACAAACTGAAAACCCTAAGGTCTGAGGTATGGCAAAAGTAAAGGAACTGGTAAAAGCCACACATGGAAGGCACTGCTACTTCCTTGGGGCATCCCACACTGGCCTGGCCTGCCAGCCACACCTGCCCAGTCGGGGAGTAGCCCCAGACACAGCCGAGGGGGGGGAAGGAGGGACAAGGTTGGGGCCCTGCTGCCCTCTCTTTCTTGTGCTGCTACTGCTCATGGGTCCTCTGTCTCCTGGTCAGCCCCTCAGCGTTCCGGCCTGGAGGCCTGGAGACCTGGATGCCAGCTCCCAGCTACGGCCTGCCACTGAGGGTCTAGCAGATTGTGAGGGGTGAAGAGGAGGAAGAAAGGGAGGAAGGAGTGAGCCTCTTCGGGTAGCCCTTGCTCACCTGACCCAAACCACACCCCCTCCGCCCCCCTGGCAGCACCAGCACCCACCACACCTGACAACAAGGGCCCCGCGCCTAGCACACACGCAGCGCCCCATAAGCGACTGTGCTTGCGTTGCCCGCCCTGGCCTAAGACACAGAGACATAGACCTGGTAACTCCAACAGGCTCCCAGGCTCACACCCTTGAGGCAATCAACAACAAAGCCCCACACTGGTTTCTCACGCCTCAGATCCTATCACACACATGTGGGCGCGACCTCAGTGTGTCTGCTTGGATTTGCATGTGTCCACCCGTGTGAATCGGTCTGTCAGGGCCGGTGGGCTCAGAGGTAAAAGGGGGTGCGGGTTCATAGGAACATTTTTTCCATAGAGAAAACTGGCAAGCACCAGAAGATGCCTCTCTTTCAGAACTGTGCTCTTTCTTCCTTCCAACCTTTAAGTTTACCAGTTGTGAACATACAAACAAACCGAGTTACACAGAATTCATATTTTTGTTTCTGTACGAAGAAAGTGACTAGTTGGCTGTGAAAGACTCCGAAAATAAAAACTGTCTATATTCCAATTTCCCCCAAATTTCTGTGGTGTCCTGCCCTCCACATTAAGGAAGGTTTTTCTTCTCTCATTTAATGGCTTCAAATTTTTTGGAAACTCTGTGTGTGTGCGTCTATTGTTCGTGACCAGTGTCAGCGCCTCTATCTCCCGCAGGCTCGTGTCAAGTGGCCCCATGAGTGTGAGCTCTCCCACCAGGGCCAACAGCATCCTGTTCCCCCGAGTACAGTCGCTTGCAAGTTGGAGCTACCCCACCCCCGCCAGCACCGTCTGGGTCGGCTTCACACAACCTATTGAGAAACTCGGCTTTTCCCCACCGGCAAATGGGGCAAACCCCAGAACTTCGGGGGTTCAACGGAGACCCGAGCCCTCGGATGTCCTGCTAGAAGGCGGAGGAGAGCCGCAGAGCAGCGCGCACTGCCCGTGCACGCAGCACCTCGTGGGTAACTGGCGCTCCGTAAACCATAAACAATAACAGGCCCCCGCCTCTCCAGCCCGCAGCCATCCCCTGACAAAGCGGGGTGCACGCACTCACACCTCTCACAGTCAACTCCAACGGCTTCCTAACCAACGCCGCCCCCCAACCTGGGAGTCCCGCTTCGCCCCCACCCGCCACAGCCCCGCGGCAGCCTCAGAGGCCCCCGCCTCGCCCGGTGGGTCGCCCACACTCCCTCGCCTCCCCGGGCCGCTGGGGGCCCCGCTCCTCTGCGGTGAGCGCGGGGTTCTCCCCCAAGAGCTCACAGCGCTGCCGTGACTTTCGGGGACGCTCAACCCGAGTCCAGCTGCCCGAGAGCCACGATCCGCGTACCGCCGGCCTCGGAGCCAGCTGGAGCCTGCGAGGCGGCTCCGGGGGCGTCCTCCCCACCCCATCCTCCGGCCCCCGGAGCGGCGGCGCGGGTGACGGAGCCTCCTCCGACGTGCGCCCAGCTGGCATCTGACCCACCCCGCGGGTCCCCTCCGGCCTACGCCCGGGTGACCCCGGGCACCGTAAGCCTTGGACGCGCCCCCCGACGCCGCTCACCTTCCAGCGCCCGGCAGCCGGTGGACAGCAGCAGCGGCAGCAGCAGCAGCGGAGGGAGCAGCGGCAGGAGCCCCGGCGGCGGCGGCGGCGGCGGTGGCGGCGGCGGGCGGGCTCGGGCCATGGCCGGGGCGGGCTCCGGGAGCCGAGCCGGGCCGCGCCGGGCCGCGCCGGCGGCGCTGCGGGCACCCGGGGAAGGGTCCGCTCCTCGGGCTCCGAGGAACGTTCGCGTACGGTCCCAGGAGATCCGGGCAAGGAAAGGGTGCGATCCAGGCGGGCGGCTCCGGGACCGAGGCGGCGGCCCGAGCCTGGCGATGCTGGGGGATGCAGGCAGGTCGGACCCGCGGGAATCTGGACGGACCGGTCCAGGAGGATCCCGGGCGCTGGAGAGCTCGGAGCCGAGAGCTCCGGGAGGCGGGCCGGAGCGGAAGGGTGCAAGTGGTGGTAGTTCGGGGGCACAGTTATCTGGCGTTCTGCCGCGGGCCCGACTCGGATCCGGGGCTCCGGGTGCGCGCGCCGTCCGGGGTCCGAGCAGGGATCTTGCTGCGCCGCTCACCTACTCACTTCTGCTGTCCCCAGCGCCGGCGCTGCCGTTCTGGGCGAGAGGGGAGGGACCGGCCTCCTGCCTGTCAGCGCCGTGGCCCCGCCCCTAGCCGCGGGCCGCCCACTCACAGACCGCCAGGCGCACTGGTTCGGCCTCGGGAGCTCTCTGCTGGAGTCCAGTTGGCGGCGCCTCCATCAGGCCCACCTTCAGGGTCTCCGGAGCCTGGAGTGGGCGGGGCCAAGGAAAAGATGAATTAGATTGGGCGGAGCGATACTGTCAATCAAATGTAAACCCCGCCTCCTGTTTCCAATTGGCCACTAGTAACCGAATCTGAGTGTGAAGTGATGCCAGTCACATACAACAAGCTGAGGGCGCCCCCCAGTGGTCTACACGCGCCCAGGGACGCCCCCACGTGGCTGTCTTTTCTCCCGGCACCTCCAGACCCTGAACTGAGTTTAGGCACTATCAAGGGGGCGCCCATCCGCAACACATCCTGCGACCAGGGCCTTCTGCTCTTTTATTTATTCATTCATTCACTCATTCAGCCGTTCTTTGAGCATAGACTCTATTGCTGCCGGTGCTACGGCAATAGACAGAGGCCTGCGTTCTCTTGGAGCTAGTTTAGTGATGGAGGCAGGCATGAAGTCATCATGGCAGAGCATAATAGGTATTATCATGGAGGAAAGACAGAGTTGCCAGAGCACATGTGAGGGGAATAGCTACATCTGGCCCTGAGTAAATGACATTTCAGCTGAAATATGAAAGATGAGTAGTAGGTGAAAGATATGTGTTTGGAGACGGGGTTGGGTGGGGTGGCTGTTTCGGACACAGCAAACACATTTTGTGTGAAGTCCCAGTGGCAAGAGAAACTGATATTCACTAGAAGAATCTGAACGAAGTTCAGAATATCTTGAGTGTAGAGTTAGATAGAGGCAGAAAGGAGGCTTAGAAGTAGGTGTAGGGGGCCAAGAGGAATTGTTTTTAGACTCATAAGGCCTTCCTGAGAGCTGAAGCTTGAACCAAAAGCTTTGCCTTATCCGATTAGCATGGCTGCCCTGGGAAGTAAGGGTAGAAATAGGGAGATGGAGAGGAAGCTGTGCAGTGGTCAGGTAGAGGAAGGTGGTGGCTTGGACTAGGGTAGAGACTGTGGGGATGGAGAAAAGTGGGCAGGTCTAAGATGTTTTAGGAGGTAGAATTCATGAGTTTTGTGACTGAGTAGTTGAGAGATATGTGGTGGATGGAGCCATGAAGGAGGAACACCCCCCCCTCCTCAGGTTTCTGGAGGGCAATGAACTTCTACCCCATTTGCTCAACAAATCTTTACAACGGGCAATAAACACTGAAAAAATAGGTCTTCTTTATTAAGCAGAAGGTGTATTATAACCTCATTTTACAAACAAAATTGACATCTAGAAAGGCTTGGTGACTTGCCCCAAGTCATAGTGCAAATAAGTGACAGGGGTGGGATTTGAATCTAGGACCATATAGCTTTTAGACTCCCTAATTCCACTTCATCAGAGACCTTAGGATCACCTACGTGCTTTTTAAAAACTCAGAATCCTGAGCCACCCATTCCACCTTGGACCTTGGGACTCAGAATCTCTGGGGTATGGGGCCCAGGATTCTGCATTGTATTTTATTTTATTTTTTTATTTTTTTAAGATTTTATTTATTTGACAGAGAGAGACACAGTGAGAGAGGGAACACAAGCAGGGGGAGTGGGAGAGGGAGAAGCAGACTTCCCACAGAGCAGGGAGCCCAATGTGGGGCTCGATCCCAGGACCCTGGGATCATGACCTGAGCCGAAGGCAGATGCTTAACAACTGAGCCACCCAGGCGCCCAGGATTCTGCATTTTAAATAAGCATTCCAGGTGCTGCTGATGCATGCTGACATCTGAGAATGACTATCACCATGCAGCCTCTCAGTGTCCTAGCTGGAGAAACATCCTTCCATGAGCCCTCTCAGGGCCTTCCCCAGCTACCCTGAGATTCCTGGGGGACAATGTAAAAGAGGAGACTCTAGGTGGCCTCAGAAACAAGATGGTCATAGTTAATCCTCTGGATCATGAAGTACCTCAGTTCCAGTCCTAGAAGCTCCATGAGAGCAAATGAAGTCATGATCTGGTGCTTGACGACATTGCTCTGAAAGAGGTCCCTCCTCCCAGCCAGAGACGGGGTATGTGTGGGTCCACAGAGCTGAGGTAAGGGGTGGCCATGAGACAGAGGCCCGGATTCCACCTCAGCCTCCCAGGCACTTCTACCTTCAGATCTGTTCTCAAGCCCTAGAGACCTCTACCAACATCATTCAAGGCTCTAGACCACAGACGGGATCTTGGAGCTCATCTTGTGCAACCCTTCCATTGTAGAGCTAGAAAACCTGAGGCCCAGAGAGGACTGTTTGCCCTACAGTCCCCTCTGCCCTTGGGTGCTGATTGGCATTGGGCAGGGTAGTATTTTGGCAGGTGGCCCAACAGCAACACCTCTTAGCCGAAGCCCGGCTCGTTGTAAGGCGGATCTGTGAGGCCGGCAGTCCTGTTTGCTCAGCAGCTGTGCCAGGCTAGGCCTCGCCCTGGACAAACACAGCCTGCCCAGCGGCAGGCACCAAGCTGCTTTGTTCTGGCGCCTGATAGCAGGGCTAGCAGGTAACAGAGGGCCCGTCCTCACCGGATGTTGGCACCATGGTTCCCACGGGAATGCTTCCTGATCAAAAGGCCGACAGGCTGAAGGGCACCCAGGCATTGGCTTCAACAGCCTGGGGCAGGAAGGTGACCACCTGGCAACAGAGGGAGAAGAGCAGGGGGCAGGTGGAGGCATGGGGACTGAAAGCCAGGCCAGATCAGGAAAGCTGGGCCACCTCCATCTCTTTGGGGCTAGGCGGGCAGAAGGTCCTAACCTATCCTTCCAGGCTGAGAAGGTGCCAAGGAACCCAAGGAGCAGCCTCTGAACTTTGATTTGGAATGAAGGGAAAATGTTCAGAGGGAGGTCAAGGTCCCTCTCTCTGAGCCCATCATCCTTTGCCCATTTGAAACTAGGAGGAAGCTTAACGTAGAAGCCAGAGCTTGCTGAGACCTGAGTACAAATCCTGGCATGGTCATTCACCAGCTGGGTGATAAGAAGCTGAACCTTCCCGAGTCCAAGTATCCACAGGAATGAAGGTGGGATGAGGACCATACCTCCCTCGCAGGCCTATTGTGATACTCTGGCCACAGGGCAGGAGCACAGCAGGTGCCTGTTAAGTGGTCCCCAGGATAATTAATACCCAGTCCCCGAACCTCTCTGGAAATGCTGACAACTAGAGGAATGACTATGAATTGAATCGGGGCTTAATGCCCCCTGTGGCTGTGATCAACTTCAGATTCTCTTTTAAAAAGATAATAAATAGGGACACCTGGGTGGCTCGGTCGGTTAAGCGTCTGCCTTCAGCTCAGGTCATGATCCCAGGGTCCTGGGATGGAGCCCCGCATCGGGCTCCCTGCTCAGGGAGAAGCCTGCTTCTCCCTCTGCAATATATTGCAAATAAATAAATAAATAAATAAATAAATAAATAATCTTTTAAGAAAGAAAGATAATAAATATGTGTCCCTGGGTTTGTGGGTTGGGGATTGTTGCAAGAAAGTTGAAACTGGGAAAAGAGAGCTTGGGGGCAGTAAATGATGGTGGGATGGATCTGATGAGTGCTTTTTGGGCTCCGATCGAGGACCAGGGTGGGGGCAAGGAGACCAGTGAGGAGACCGCAGGCAAGTGTTGATGATGACCGAGCTGGTCTGAACAGCAGCGTGGGTGGTCATTTACAGGAAGAGAAGTAAAGACTTGAGGAGGAGCCATTTGGTTGGGGAGGGGCAGGGTTGAGGACTGAGGGTGTCATTTCGAACTGGCTACGTTTAGGAGGCTGGTTAGAGATCCACACGTGCACATCGAGCAGAGAGCTGGCTTCACCACTCCCACCTCCTCCACTGACCACACCCCACCCCCGGCCTTGCCATCTACACAGCCTCAACTCTGGTCTCTCTCTGTCCCTTGGAGGCATGACCTCAGGGCCTTGGCACTGGCTGTTCCTTCTGCCTGGATGCTCTTTTTCCAGTTCTTACAGAGCTGCTGTCTCTCAGAATTTAGGTCTCCGCTTAGAGGTGACCCCCTAGCCCACTTTGATTCCCTCCCTCGTCTTCCACGCCATCACTGTCTAGCCCATTGCACTGTTTCATTTCCTTATACTACTGAGCACTAATTGAGATTATACTATTTCGTCATTTGTTTATACGTGTACTGTCTGTCTCCCCTTCTAGAATGTAAGCTTTCTAAGAACAATGAATCCCCGGTGTAAGGCCCAGTGCTCTGCATGAAGTGGCCTCTCAGTAACAATTTACTGACCAAGTCAGGAAGTACGGCCAATAGGGGGTATTCATGCTGCCACTTCTTCTTCCCAAGACTTTGGCGGACATCACTCACTGATTCTGAACCTTTTCTTCAGCATGGTGCTACAGACAGCCCTAATCAGGGCTGGCACCTGAAGTCAAACCTACCTGCCATCCCTGTGGTGGACAAAGGTCCCCTTTTTGCTACCAGCGCGACTTCGTGTGAGTCTTTTTTTTTTTTTTTTTTTTTTAGCGATTTATTTATTTTTAGAGAGAGAGAGAGCACAAGTGGGAGGGCGAGGGGGAGAGAGAGAATCCCAAGCAGACTCAGTGCTGAGCCAGGAGCCCCATGCGGGGCTCAATCTCACAACTCTGAGATCATGACCTGAGCCAAAACCAAGAGTCGGATGCTTAACCAGCTGCTCCACCAGGCGCCTCTGTGTGTCTTTTAAAGTTCCTTGGACCTCAGTTTCCTTATCGGATGTCTCCTCCAAGATGTAAAGTTGTCTTCCCACCATTCCTTGATGGGCAGGACCTCCAGGCGGGAGCCTGCTGCCATGCAGACGCGCCAGATCCCGCAGACAGGGCGCTCCGTTCCCATCTTTTCCCTGAGTCACTCTGAGCTTTCCTCCCACTCTGATCCCCTCTGCTTTCTCACCAGCCCCGGAAGACGGGGCTAGAAGGGACCTTTGATACCTGACCCAACAAAACCCTCCTTTTCAGGTGAGGAAACAGATCAGAGAGGGATTGTGCATGGAGCCAGGAATCCAACAAAGACTAGCTGTCCACACCCAGTGCTTTGGCAGCAGCAGTCCCTTCCCTGGATCGCTGGCGGGGCCAGGGCACTTGCTGTCAGCACCTCCTCGTTGTGATGGGGAGCCGGGGGCTCTGCTTCCTTGTACCCGGGCACTGTCCCAAGCCCCAGGAGGCGCGCACCCTGGCTTCCCTCCAGGCCCTGGCAGTCGACGGGAGAAGGATGCCCTGTGGATTCCTGGCTCCTTCCCCCACTTCCGAGCCACCCGTTCGAAAGAGGGGAGAAAGGTGCAGGCCTCTTCCTCCACGGTTGCTTTTGGAAATTGCCTCAAGTTGTTTGGACCCAGGTGAGGCTCTTAGCTGTTTCAAAGCCAATTAATGGCCAGTTGGCAGCTTCTCGCCTTCATCCTCTTCCGATCCAACCTGGATCATCCCCTCCACTCTCTTGAAGCTACTCCACAGTCTGTCTGACAAGAGCTCGGTTCTGGCTTCCCTTGAGGAAGGGTGGGGGAAGAAATGGATGAGTATTGACTAAACCTCTCTGTGATCTTAAGTGGAGGTGTTTTAAATGTCTCCCAGAGAGGGGGACGCTTCAGTTCCTTTGAGCCTGCCTGTGCGGAGCCCTGGGTTGCAAACTGTCTTTTCTTGGGGAGCAGCCGTACTCCCTTTTCTAGGAGCTATTTGGGGAAACTCTAACGTTTGCAGGAACCGAGAGCCAGCTCCCTGCTCAGGAGGACAGTGAGGACCCAGAGGGATCCAGAAGTGCTAATTAAGGACCAATATCCATAGACATCTGGGGAAAGTTTAAAAAAAAAATGGAAAAGGCTGGGGCTTTCAGGTTTTACAAGGAAGGAGGGACTATCGGGACTCAGGGAAATTTGGGGAGACAGATTTTGACGTGATATTGACATTTCAGCCCACTTAGTGAACAGTTACTGTGTGCTGTGGGGTACAGACAGGCACCGGCCCACCCTGCCCAGGAAAGGGGTCACAGACACCTTCCCGAGGTGGCAGACACTGAGCGGAGCCCAGGCTGAGGCCCCCAAGAATAAGAGGAGGCAGCCAGGGGAGGATGACAGAGGGAAAAGACCAGGCAGCGGGGCTCCATGGCCCCAGACACACCATGCAATCACCCGGGGAGTTTTTGAAAAAGAAGGGTGCCCCCAGAAAGACTGGTTTGGGGGCAGGGCCTGGGCCCTGATGTCAAGTGGGGCTAATGTTGGGGGGCAGGTAGGGAGATCATAAAATACGTGCTGGGGGGACAGTCCAGGAGTCACTGGTGACTGTCAGCGGTAGCCACACGGTCACGTTAAGGAGTTTGGAGTTCAGGTGAGGGAGATAGGAAGTCCCTGGTGGGTTTTAAGCTTCACGCAGATGATTAAGTCGGTCCCATCTGCTTTATAAAACTATGCCATTTCGTCTAGCTTCTCCCCTTCCTTCCCCCATACTCGCCTGATATAAAAGGGTCCCTACAGAGGCCCACTCAGGACCACCGGGGTCAGTGAGACCTGCTGGGGGCTCTCCTGTCCTCTGCCAGCCCGGCCTTGGTCTCTCGGCAGTGTGGGTCTTTGTACCCACCTCAGGGGGCGAAGGGTCATCAGGATGCCCAGCCCCTTCTCCCCGCTTGTGTTCTGTCCCCAGCAGCTGCCCAGGTACTGGCTCTGGTCAGTTCATCCTGGGCTCCTTTCCCGGCCCGGCCAGAAGTGGTGTCTGATCTGCCTCAGGGTTCCAGCAGACACAGCGCAAGCGAGACATCTTCTCCTCTCTGTTTTCCAAAGCTCCCACTCTTGGGGCAGACCTCACAGCTGTTTCCTTGTTGGAATGCGTTTCGTCAGGCCTTCCCCGGTCTCTGCTGCTCCCCACGGCACCCTCGATGTGATGCCCCTCCTGCTCCCAGCTGGAAGTAGGGCGCAGGGAGAGAAAGCAGGGCTTCAGCATCCATGGCACTTGGGTTGGAAACCTGACGCCACCTCTCAGGAGCGCTGTGACCTCGGGCAAGTCGCTCCACCCCTCTGATTCTGTTTCCTCGCTCGTAAAACAGCAACACCAACCTCATGGGACAGTGCTGAGCATTAAGTGAGAGAAGTATATAAAAGCTTGAATGGAGTACCTAATACATAGTAGGTCTTCAATAAATGCTAGTACCATTTACTACTACTACTACTACTATTATTATTACTTGTGAGGGTGAGTAATAATTCCACCTACTACAGGGATACAACCATGAGCCAGATGGGTACGGTCCCAGCCTTCCTGGAGCTTCCCATCAAGGTGTGCAATGTTATAAAGCACACTGGGGAGCCAGCAAGGCCGTGCTCGGAAAACGCTATGGCCGCTGAAACGTTGAGACTGACTTACCCAGGTCGGAGGAGCGGGGAGAAGCGGTGGGGCCAGAAGAGGCCGAAAGAATCGCTCTGGTGTGCGGTACTGAATGAGATACCTTCCCCGCATCTTCTCACACAATTGCAGAACCCAAAGAGTATTCTCAGCTACTCCTCAATGCCGTGATCCCCGACTCGGTCCACAGACCTCTGTCGGTCTCATACTACAGTGTCCCCGGGTCTCATACTACAGTCTCATACACAGTACCTGTGTCTGTGGCTCTTTTCCAGGCCCTAGGCCCGTCCCCTGGCTCCTGGACATCTCCATTTGGGTGTCAAACCCAACATGCCCTCACATCCAATACATCCAAAGTTATACTCATCTCCCTTTGCCCCCAGCCCCACCGCTTCCCTCTGGGTCTGGATGTCAGTGAAGGACAGGCAGTTCCACCTACCAGGTGCCCACACACAGAAACTGGAGTGTCCGTGTAGACTGCTGTCCTTCCTTCACACATCCTCTTCATTATCAGTCATGACAGATTTTCAACTACTTAGCACTTCTTTTCCTGCTCCTGTTCTTCCGTGTCCTCACATCCATCTCAGCCACTGCCTTGGTATAAGGGAGTCCTTCCTCTCCTGCTTGTTTGGTGGCAGTTACCTAATAACTGGTCCCCAAACTTTTTTTTAAAGATTTTTAAAATCTATTTATCAGAGAGAGAGAGAGCACAAGCAGGGGGAGCGGCAGGCAGAGGGAGAAGCAGACTCCCCGCTGAGCAGGGTCCACACACAGCCATGGCAAGCCCTGGTCCTGTCCCAGTCCGTCCCAAAGCCTGGCCTGGCTCTTCATCTTTTGCTTCAATTCTGTGAACTATGCAGTGTCTTTCCAACATATTCTCTCTCTCCCTCCTTCTCTCTCTCTTCCAACCTCCTTTCTCCCTCTCTCCTTCTCTGCTTATGTTAGGCCTGTTTCTGACCCTAAATCCCAAGGTCTGCCCCATAGAGCTATAGCCAGGATGAAATGGGCCATGCCTATCAAGCGCCGTTCTAAGAATGTTAGCTTAGGGGATGATGGATGGCCACCCTTCCCAGTGGTCCTGGAACCAAAGCCGGTGTGGAGGTGAGGCTCAGTGGGGGCCATGCAGTGGACCTTGGGCATCCAGTACGTGGTGAACCATGTGAGGGCAGAGACTGGATCTGATCTGCTCCCACAGACCCCCCAGGCCTACACAGTGTCTGGCATTTAACAGGTCTTCAATAAACATCCGCTTAGTGTTGATGATGTTCAGAGTCTATAGATATAACCACCTGTCATTCTTGCAGAGGGGATGGTCCTTGTATAACCTGGCTGGCCTGTGGTTTAGAGGTGCCAGAGTCTTCCCTACTATAAGAGCAGTCCTGGTCTCCAGCTCAGAATTGGTCTTTTTAGGAACTGCTCAGCCTTCTGTGCTCCGGCCCTGCATGTCTGTTATTTCTGTCTCTTCAGGATCAGCTCAATCCCCCCACTTTGGGGAACTGCTTCTCCCCCAGTCTAGCTAGGATCCCAGATTGTCTTGAACTGAATGGATGGGAGATGGGCGGGGGAAGGGGGCCCGCACGTCTAGAAAAGAAAGTGCCAGAGGGAGTCCAGCCATCCACAAGCTGTTAGCTGGAGCCGGCTGCCCAGTTCACTGGAACCCTCCGGTAGGTGTACCCCACACCATGGTCCCAGGGGTGATCAAAGGACCAGCAGGAGACCATGGAGCTGCCTTCGTTTCCCAGAGCTGAAATGTTGTGAATTGGGACTTGCTGGTTGCCAACCTCCCCGGACATGGAGATGGTCTGGACAATAGAAAATGAGACAGAGGAGAAAGGCAGAAGGGAAAAGAAGATTTGCAAGTGTCGCTGAGTTCCTCTCTCCAGTCTGCTTCGGGGACCAACCCCTTCCAGGTGAAGGGGTAGCTCGTTCCTTCATTCAACAAACTTTCACTGAGCTGCTCGCGCATGAAATCATTAAGATACCATTACTGTCCTTGCGAGAGTAACTGTGCTGTGACAGGCATGTGTGTGTGAATACACACACACACACACACACACTCATCATGGATCATGGAGGAGGCACAAAAGCAAGAGGGTACACTGTCACCTGGGCCACCGGAGGGTGGGTCAGCTCAACCCAGACCCCATGGAGGTGGTCCCCAGAGGAGTCTTGAATGCCACTGGTAGGAGTAATCCTCAATGGGTCTACTCTTTAAAGTGAGGGGCTAAGCTTCCGAGGCTGATCAGCTGGAGATCCTGTGTGGACTTATTTCTAAGAGGAAGCCTTTGTTGTATGAGCACACCGCAGATCTGTAGGCATTCGTTCCGGAGGCAGCAAAGTGCTGGAAGGGATCCACCGAATGCGGATGCCCGGAGCTGTCCCCCACCACAGATCTGCCATTGTGTCCAGTCATTTCCTCTGGAAGTTTCAGTGTTGGAATGCCGCCCTGACCTACCTCTTCAGGTTGATCAAATGGCCCAATTATCTAGCTAGGATCCCAGATTGTCTTGAACTGAATGGATGGGAGATGGGGGGGGCCCGCACGTCTAGAAAAGAAAGTGCCAGAGGGAGTCCAGCCATCCACAAGCTGTTAGCTGGAGCCGGCTGCCCATAAAGGATCCCTTTGTTATTCCAGGAGGTGTTGTCACAAGAGCTTGGCCACAACTCACAAAAGCACATCCAGGAACTGTTTTCGTGAGGAGGCTGGCGGGGAGCACTGTCTGGTGGCCTGGAACGGATTCTGATCTTGAGGAGACGGGGAGGGACCTGGCACCACCTGTCCCTGGAGCTGGCTGTCCTGTGGGCAGTGACCGAGAAGCGTGGCCAGGACTCCGCGGGGAGAGCAGCAGAGCCTTCTCAGGGAAGGGGTTCTGGGCTGTGGTCAGCTCCCTCTGAAAGTCTCCGAGGGCTCCTTGTTCCATCCAAAAGCAGCTGTGGCTTTTCCCCTGTTGATTTGCAACACATGGGCTCTTGGGCCCTCAGTCAAATCCACACTGATCTCAGCAGAGCATCAGAAATCGGAACGGTCTGGATAGGAAATGGATTTGAATTGCCACTCTTATAGTTAGGGTGACTCTCAAACCTGAACATTCCCAAGAGTCAAAGAGGTGCTAGTAGTGATTCTACTGGGACAACTGTCACGAACAGGCAAGCCTAGAAGCTTGGGCTCCCTCTTTACTCCCTGGAACAAAAGGTCAAGGCAAAAGGATGATGCCTTAAAGCAGATCGTTGGTGGAGATGGCCGGCGAGCCCGTCCAAATCCCCAGAGTGCCTCATGTCTCTTACTCCCTATGTCACAGCACGATGTTCTGAATTCAGAACGGCAGAGACTGCCTTAGCGACCCCCTCCAGACTTTGCTGAGGACCTCATAGCCAAGAACATAGTCTAGATGCATTCCTGTGGAACTATTCTTCCATTGTTTTTACTACAAAAGTCTCCCAAGCACAGACTAGAAGGCAGGCTCGCGCGTGTACGGGTGAGGGTACACTGCTAGAGCAGATGGGGTTTGAAGAGCGCACGCCCTCAGCCCAGTTATCCCGCTCCTGGGGGTACACCCTTGTGAGACTCTCCTGTGTGTGCAGAGAGAAAGCTGAGCAAAAATCTTTTTTTTTTTTTTAAAGATTTTATTTATTTTTTTGACAGAGAAAGACACAGTCAGAGAGGGAACACAAGCAGGGGGAGTGGGAGGGGGAGAAGTAGGCTTCCCGCGGAGCAAGGAGCCCGATGCGGGACTCGATCCCAGGACCCCGGGATCATGACCTGAGCCGAAGGCAGATGCTTAACCGACTGAGCCACTCAGGCGCCCCTGAGCAAAAATCTTTATAGCAGCGTTGTCTATAACAGTAAAAAATTGAGGGCAACCTAAGGGTCCATCAGTAGAGTCACAGATTTTTTAAAGGGATGATAAAAACAAACAATCCAATTTAAAAGTGGGTAGAAGATCTGAATAGACATTTTTGCAAAGAAGACATCCCGATGGCCACAGACACATGAAAAGGTGCTCCACATCTCTAATCATCAGGAAAATGCAAATCAAAACCATAATGAGATACCACCTCACACCTGTCAGAATGGCTAGTATCAAAAATACAGGAGATAACAAATATTGGCAAGAATGTGGAGAAGAGGGAATCATTGTGCATTTTTGATGGGAAAGTAAATGGGTGCAGCCACTCTGCAAAACAGTATGGGGGTTCCTCAAAAACACGAAAACGGAACCACCATGCCTTCCAGCAAGTCATAGCATTCTGGATAATTACCCAAAGGAAGTGAAATGATGATCTCAAAAAGATGTAGCTGCACCCCCATGTTCATGGCATTTATAATAGCCAAGACAGAGAAAGAGCCTAAGCATCCATTGACAAATAAATGGATACAGAACATGTGGTCATATATACAATGGAATATTATTCAGCCACAGAAAAGAAGGAAATCCTGCCATTTGCAACAACATGGATGGACCCTGAGGGCATTATGCTAAGTGAGATAAGTCAGACCGGGGAAGGACAAATACTCCATGATCTCACTTCTATGTGGAATCTAAAACACAAAAAAACAAAGAAAACAAACTAACAGATTCAGAGAACAGATTGGTAATTGCCAGAGGCTGGCTTTGGGCGGGGTGGGGGGGTAGGGGGGTGGAGTGGCTTTGGGGGAGGGAGATGGGTGAAATGGGTGAAGGTGGTCAAAAGGTACAAACTTCCATTATAAGATAAATAAGCCCTAAGGATGTCATGTACAGCATCATGTCCACAGCTAATAAGACTGAATCATAGATTTGAAAGTTGCTAAAAGAGTAGATCTTAAAAGTTCTTGTCACAAGGAAAAGAAATTATAACTATGTTTGTGGTGATGGACATTAGAATCCTTGTAGTGACATGTCACAGTATATACAAATATCAAATCATTGTGTTGAAACTAAACACCTGAAACTAATACAATGATATATGTCGATTATATCTCAATTTAAAAAAATAAATTTTAAAAAGTGATGATAATACATAAATTAGAGATATATGCATCAATGTGGATAAATGTCGAAAACAATTTTGAGAGAAAAACGCAAGTTGCAGGAGGATTTCTTTCGGGTGACACTGTGACACAGAAGGGGATTATGTGCCGTTTATGAGTTTTCATATAGATGGTAAACAAACATAAAGATGCGTGAAAATGATAAGCATCAACTCCCAGAGAGTGGCTGCAGGGGAGAGGTAAGGGAATCAGAAGGGGGATACAGAAGCTTCCACTGTGTAAATTTTTTTTAAGATTTTATTTATTTATTTTATTTTAGAGAGAGAGAGAGTGCACTCGAGCAGGGGGAGGGGCAGAGGGAGAGGGAGAGACTCTTAAGCAGACTCCCAGCTGAACGGAGCCCCCCACTTGGAATCTCCAGAGCCCTTGACCCCACGGTTTCCTAGGTGACGCTGATGCCCAGCCAGGATGGAGGGCTCACTCACTCCAGTTCCTGTGTGCTCCGCCCTCCTCACTTACCCCACCAGTCCAAGCATCCTTGAGGTGCTGTAACTGCTAGCCAGCCCAGAGCCCCCACGTCCATGAACTTCTTGACAGCATAGTACGTACCCTCCATCCTTATGGCCCCAACACACAGAACAGTCTCTGGCATGCTTTTGGAAGAGTGCCCAGAACTCTGCAAGAGAGAACTGAGTGAGGGGAGGGTTTCAGGGAAGGCAGACAGACTTGGCTTGCCCAACGTTTGGTGCCCACCCACAGAAAGAGCTGCCGGTCAAGTATGGAGCGCCTCACTGGAAGACGTGTTCCTGAAGAAGCAGAGGCTGTTTCTCTTCCTAAAGAGCTACTGCCTCTGTCCAGATTCTATTTATCTCGCCACCACCAATAAAGTGGGAATTTGCTCTTCACATGTCTTATTCCTAGAGATACACAACTCTAGTGCAGGAAGGTGACAGGAGATCACTACTCCAGCCTCCAGCCAACCTGAACAGAGATGTCCCCAGCAGCAGCTCTGCTCTCTCCATGGTGGGGCTGTACCCCTCAGTGGGCGGACAGCTGGCACAGCTGTGATTACTGAAAATTCCATCCTTCCCTGGGTCAAAGTTCACGCTCTGTCACCCCTAGCGATTGGTCCTGTTCTGCCTTCTAGCGTGGCATCGTTCTTTTCTTCCACACATAGGGTCTTATAGGCCACAGGAAGGAGTTTGGGTTTTATTTCAAGTGAAGCAGGAGACAAATAAAGTATTATTAAACAAGGCATGGCAATGTGATCTGACTTCCGATTTTAAAAGAACACTCTGGGGGCGCCTGGGTGGCTCAGTTAGTTGAGCTTCTGATTTTTGATTTCGGCTCGGGTCATGATCTCAGGGTCGTGGGATCTAGCCCCACATCAGGCTCTGTGCTCAGCACGGAGTCTGCTTGTCCCTCTCCCTCTGTTCCTCCCCCCAACCCACCCCCACCCACAGCCTTCGCGTGCATGCGCTCTCTCTCTCATAAATAAATTAAATCTTATTTTTAAGAAGATTTAATTAATTTATTTATTTATGAGAGAGAGCTAGCACATGCGAGTGGGGAGAGGAGGGGCAGGGGGAGAAGGAGAGAGAATCTCAAGCAGACTCCTCACTGAACAGGGAGCCCAACGAGGGGCTCAATCTCACGACCCTGAGATCATGACCTGAGCTGAAAACGAGAGTCTGATGCCTAACCAACTGAGCCACCCAGGCGCCCCTGAATAAATAAAATCTTAAAAAAAAATAAAGAATAAAAGAACATTCTGGTACTGCATGGAATCTGGAGTGTAGAGGAGTAAGAGTAGAACCCAGAGGGTAGAGTAATTGGGATAATTCAGACTGGAGATAACGTAGCTTGGGCAATGGCCTGACAGTGAGGATAGATTTGGGATGTGTTTTGGATCCAGAACCAACAAGATTTACTTATGTATTAGATGTGGGTGTAAGAGATGTATTAGATTAGCTTGGTGTAAGAGAATTGTGACCTTTATGTGTCATCTTGTTTTAGGTACCCTTTAAAAAAAATTTAACAGAATCAGGGCAACTGTTGAGTCATTTCTGCTTGAGAAGAAAAGAAGAGAGGGTTGGGGAGAAAGGGAAAGGTTGGGCTTTCCCCTACTTACCCTACTTTCCTGGGCCAAGTGGTCTCAGATCTGGTCTAGTGACGTCAACCCTTCTCCCTGGCCACCCCAGCCTCGCCCACACACACCCTCAGTTCTTACTGAGCCTCCCTCTCTGAAGGCAGAGCGACCAACAGCAATGGAGACCAAGCCTGGCTGGATTCCCAAAACAGACTTCCAAGCAGCGGAACCTCAGACCTTAAGAAGTTCAGAGAAAATCCACTAGAGGGCACTGCAGCGCTGCCCAGAAAAGACTATCCCAGGACTGCTTTTTTTCCGCATTCAATTAGCAAAGTACTGCCATATTGAGCACACATTTAGCCAAAGCCGTGGGTTAGAGACTAAGATACAGCTATCAGGGCACACGTGCTGCCCACAGTCGAGCTGAGGGAGCAGGGACGGGCTCCGAGCCGTGGAAGTGGGTGAGGTGGTGGTCCCCAGGTAGGGGGCTGTCTGTCTTCTTCCTGCTTCTGGGGACTTAACTGTAGGACATATGCATACATACAACACATTGACAACGCACAAACAACACACATGCATATACACACACACCACAAAAACCGCATGCAAACACCCGGCAGTCCCGTGAGGGCTGCACAGGACCTAGGCTAGAACTCCAAGAATAATGGGGAGTAGAGGAGTGGTGAGTTTACAACTTGAGAGCACAACCCCACAGCACCCAGACAACCCACCCATCACTAGAGTCACTGTAAAAAAGCCTATTAAAATACACACATGTTAACCACATGTGACCCAAGGGTTACATGAAGTCACCGACACCCACTAACACATTAGCACAGATTCACCGAGCGCTGGGGGTGGGGTGGGGTAATCTTTTGTCGGAGGGTCACAGGGGAGAAGAATGATAGGCAGCCTTTAAGGATCGCTGATTACGTGCAGACACCATTCCAGGGGCCTACATGCTTTCTTTTCTTAATGCTCACAGCTCCACGGTACTGCGGGCACTGACGTGTTCCCAGTTTACAGAGGGGTACACCAAGGCTCAGAGAGGGGAGGTGGCACGCCTAGGATCACATTGCTATGTAGGCAGAGGAGCTGCGATTAAATGCTGCCCCAGAGCAACTCACAGTTAGTTGGGAGACAGGTACATAAAAAGATCCAAAACAACATGAGAGGAGCCAGCAAAAAGCAACCTCATTTTCTTTCTAACAACTTACCATGTTTCATTTGCAGAGCTTCGTCTGAGACGGAAGGGGACTCAGCCTGCCCCACTCTGGAGTCTGCAAGTGGCCCTGTGTTACCTGAGAGGCTGGCAGCTCTGTCCCCTGAACTGTATGACCGGCCAACACTATGGTTTCGAAGGGTTCAGTGGCAGGGAAAGAGGCTTTGTGGGGTTGGGGGCAAGCTCCCATGGGACACTCACGATGAGACCCCTTAGCTTTCCAGCAAGGCCATGCTATCTGCAGCAGAGAACTATTCATCAACCAGCAAAACAAAACAAACTTCCACGGGACACCAAGTGACCGTGCAGCCAGAACTGCCCGTCCTGAGCTGGGTCTGGTCAAGATGGAAGGCCCGGCAGGCCCAGCACCAGTCCCTTGTACGATGGAGATGGTACCTCCGGGACTGAGCAAAGGCAGGAGCAGAAGGTGCAGGCCAGCCATGCCATGGCCCCCCACCCCAACATTCTTGTCCCAGTGCGCCTCCTTTAGCTCACACCCATGGCTATAGGGATTCCTGTCCAACCAGCTGAAGGAGGAAGAAAAAGCCAGAGCTGGGGTTACGGCCAACTGCAAATGATGCTAAGTGTGCTACAGCCTCTCTCAGGGTGGCCTTGAAAAACACTGGGTGACAACCCTCCAGCAAATAGGCCGGGTTATGGATGGTGCAGCTCATCATTTCCTTTGTGTGTACAGAGAAGTGTCCTGAAGTCAAAATAGGTACAATGCATGGATGGTGGCTAATGGCTTGGCTGGTCAGGGGCCTGGAAGGGAAAAAATAGGTAGATGAAGATGGGGAGGACTGGGGTAGAGGATATGGGTAGACATACGGGAGTAGGCCAAAGGGTGAAGATCTCTGTGTCACATGTTAACACCCACCGGAGAGCATCTACTATGGAAGAGGCACGAAACAACCAAGTACACGAAATGACCTAGGCAATGGACATGGGTCAGTCTCTGTCATTAGACACCCCTGTGCTGGCACGACGGGCACAGTGGCCACAGTGCAAATATGCAGGTCACGCATGGGCGCAATGGCCTGATTCTCCTTACCTAAGCCCCATCCATCTAGGTACTTCCTCCTCTGAACCCCAACCTTCCCGGTCAGGGAAATTAGAGAGGTTCAAAAGAGTCACCACCAGGGGGCACTGGTTGAACAGCTACATCCTTGGGCAGCAAATGACCCACCAAATGTGAAAAAACTCCAATGTGGGGAGGATCACTGTTCCTCTTTTCCTACTTACGGAGAGTAGAGCCATGGAAACTCCAGGAATTGGGGAGATAAAAGAGAGAATCAGTCCCTACCCGGGACGAGTCCAGTGAAGAAGTCTCCTCATATATCCAAGAGGAATTTAAGGAGCTTGAGCAGTGCTGAATCTGGGTAAAGGGAGAGGTTTGTACGTCTTCCTTTCCTTGCCTTCCTTCCCTTCCTCCTTCCTTCTTTCTTTCTTCCCTCTTTTTTGTGGTTTAAGAATACATTGTATCATGTTAGGATTTTAAGGTTTTCAAAGTGCCCCCAGGTAGTGCTTTTCTCGTTTAGCCTAGCGTCAAAACAATCTTGGGAAGTAGGTCTCGTCCTCCTCATCCCACTGAGAGACAGGCTCAGAGGCCTTAGCTGACTTGTTCAAGGTGACGCAGCTGGCCCTGGGCCCAGGACCTTTCCAACTTGAATAACTTGGATTCACACTCCATCTCAGCACAGTTGGATTTCTGGCCTTAAGCCAGAGCCTCAGGCTTTCTCCGTGACTCAGTTTCCATCTATGGGAGGGAGAACAAGGGGGGCTTAGTCACCACTTTTCCAGCTTTCATTAGGTGCGTACACCAGTGCAGCCAGTGGCTGGCTGGGACCAGAGCCCCCCGGGCTTCCCCTCCCCCCAGATCCCTTTGATAATGTTCACAGCACGCCACCGTGTGCGGGCAGACGTGGAGGTCTTGACGTTTCCCTCAGGCTGGTCTCAGCACTGCCCAGCAGCCCTACTATAATCCTCCAGACCCAGTGACCTTCAACTCAGGCAGCAGCATCTCCCAGGCTGCTTCTAAATGATGCCAGCCCGCCCCGAGCTGAGCGTACAGGTTCACGGGGCACAGAAGGCTCCCAGGTGATCCTACTGTAGGCAGCAGGTCAAGGACCCCATCCTCCCACAACTGGGGCAGAGCTGACGATCTGTTCACTTCTGGGCGCTCCTTTGCAAGCACAGAGGAGGGGCTTACATGACTGATGTGGTCGAAGCAAGTTTATCCCATGTCTTTCTTCATGAAGCTTCAGGGCAGCTGACATAGAGGGAAACTGAGGCACAGAGAGACATCCCCACCCCATCCCACCCCAGGACTGATAGAGGATCACAGACCAAGCCATGGAAGTTGAGGGAAGTCTCAGGCTCTTGTCATACTAGAAGCCACTCGGCTTAAAGGGCCCTGGGCTCAGGGCTACACTCTGCCTCTTTAACCAGCTGTGGGGCCTTAAGTCATTTAACTTCTCTGACCTCCTATTTCTTCATCTATAAAATGAAGATAATACCCATTTGTCAAGATCATTTTGAAGTACCAATTAAAACCATCTATAGGGCTCCTGGGTGGCTCAGTCGGTTAAGCGACTGCCTTCGGCTCAGGTCATGATCCTGGAGTCCCGGGATCGAGTCCAGCATCGGGCTCCCTGCTCGGCGAGGAGCCTGCTTCTCCCTCTAACCCTCCCCTCTCTCATGTACTCTCTCTCATTCTCGCTCTCTCAAATGAATAAATAAATCTTTAAAAAAAAATACATAAAAATAATTTTAAAAAATAAATAAATAAAAATAAAACCATCTATATACAGGGGCACCTGGGTGGTGCAGTCAAGTTACGCATCCAGCTCTTGGTTTCTGCTCTGGTCATGATCTCAGGGTTGTGAGATCAAGCCCCGAGTCCAGCTCCGTGCTCAGCACAGAGTCTGCTTAAGATTCTCTCTCTCCCTCTCCCTCTGCCCCACCTCACTCTGTGCACTCTCTCTCTCTCTAAATAATCTTTTTTAAAAAAAAATCTATATACAGATGCTTTGATAACCTTGATAACCTTGAAACACTAATATATATAAACTAGTATGTTCTTAAAAACTTTAAATTTTACTTATTTTTTGAAACAAGAAATAGATGTATATGGACAAAATTCAAAAAACTAAAGGACCCTCCCTCCCTTGTCCCTGGCGAAAATTTCCACCCCTGGGAGGTGACTGCCCTTACCAGTTTCTGCGTGGTAGCTAATGTAGTCCTAACAGGAGCTCTGCCGAGCCCGGCGATCCCTATATAGGCCTCTAGGCCTCCCAGAATGTGCCAGATTCAGGCTCATCTAATGTTACGGAGCACTTACTATATGCCAGGCTCTTTCACACATAGCCTCTTTTAATTATCAAGAGCAAAAGAAAAAACAGTGGTAACAAAAACAAAACAGTGACACCACCAGGGCCCCAATTCAGCTCCTCTACCTCATTTGCCAAACCACTGCGCTCCCGCCCCAAAAACCCGCCCCCACCCTACCCCCCCCACGCCCACCCCCACCCATGAGCCATGAGCTCACCCAGTCACTGTGGCTTTTGAGTCAGCCAGCTCTTCTTGGCTTGTCTTCGGTCATTTATATGCTTCATGTGTGTGAACATGGCGTCCTTGAGCAAAGCCCTTCCTTTCTGAGGAGACTGTGAGCCCCCTGAGGAAGGTGGCCATGTGAGACCTCCCCGTGGGCCTCCCAGCGCCCCAACCAGGGCGGCCCCACGAGCAGAGGACCCAGCGGCCCTGGCTTCAGCTTCAGCTCAGGGGGCTGCAATCGAGGCCTCTTTCCACATAGCCCCCGCCCCACTGCCCCATCACCCTGATCCTGTTTCCCCTGGGACCCTCTCCCCTGCCCCAGAGGGGGCTGCCACAATCCAGGTAGGGATGCCAGAGGCCACAGGGCCCTGAATGTAGAAGGTTCTCCTCAACCCAAGCTCTCAGCCTGTGTCTCGCTGTCTTGAGTTTCACACAGTGCCCAAAGGAGCACCAGAAAGAACATGCCACTCCTGATCCGTAGAACCTGCCCCCACCCTTCGCCCCCTGAGAGCAAGATCGTGGCCTCCCGTGGCTCCTGGAGCTGGAGGACAGTCATAGGGGGAATAGCCAGCCCTCCATACACCTCTGTTCCACTGGAGGGAAGGGAGCCTGGAGATCAGGGTTGGCATCTGGGAAGGAATTTCTCATTTAAACAGATGGAGCCTTTTGGAAGTCAGCCTCTCCCTTCTGAGAAGCTCAAGAAGGTTCTCCAGAATTGTGGCTTGAATGACAGGAAAGGGCAAAGATAGGGAAGGCCGGGTCAAGGAGAGGCTGGGAGGAGGCTGTAGGAGGAGGCTGTAGGAGAAGGCGAGGGAAGAGAAGGAAGGAGGGAGGGCTCCCCAGGCACCTGGTGGGAGGGCTTGGAAATAGAGGATGAGCAAGTGACAGAGATGGGAATCTACAATAGATTTCCTGGTGGGTCGCCTCTTCTAGAAAGGTCATTAATCAATCAATCAACATTCATGTAACCCATCTCTCCCACTCAGCTTTCAAGAAAGTACAGATTTTCACCCTACCAGTTAACTTTCTATCCTGTTCCTTTTTTTTTAACCTGACAACAAAGAGAATTTTAGAATTTTGGAATTATCTACCTGAGTGGAATCCCCACTCCACCCTGACCCTGGCAAACAAAGAATCTAAAAAGACAAAAAAGATATAAACAGTATTAATGAGGTGAAATGAGCTATTTTGTTGGGGGTGGTTTTCTGCTTCTTAAAATAACGCATCCTTATTGAACCTCTCCATGCCTCAGTTTCTGCATTGGTACAGCAGGGATGTGAACAATATATACCCAGAGGTTTGCTGCAGGGATTAAATGAGACAAAGTATGTACAGTGCTGAGTGCGTTGTCTGGTGCACAGTGAGCACCAGGTAAATGGTAACTGTTCTTTCATAATCGGCAAATCACTTCCGAAGCTAAGGTGCAATTTGTCGCAGTTTGGTCCCCTTCTGCATCTTGACTTTAACAGCTCCTAATTGTTCCCAAGCTAAATGTTCACTCACAGGAAGCATGTCTCATAGACTCTCTTTGAGAGCAAGCTCCCTTAGTCAGTAAAAAATGTGATTCAATTTATAAAGGTTCTATTTTTGTCCTGCCATTTTTAGAACTATCTTTCTCTATTAGCTAAGGAATTGAACCAGATAAGCTGTGAGATATTTTCCAATGAAAAATTCATGACTCAGTTGCATAAAGTGAGGAACTCTGTCTACTCAAGTATCTTCAGGGCCAAATATCAACAAAAGCAGATTAATATTTTTGCAGAGAATAATTTGCAAACTGAGAGAGCCCAACCCAAACAGCATCCAGTGATGAATGTCTTGTCAATAATGAGGTTATTTGTATGCAGTGCATAATTCAGAGAGGAATCAGACTCTTGTAGGCTTAATTTCGCAAACTTTTAAAAATAAAAAATAATTAATCCTAAGGAATCAATCCATAATGCAGGGGGATCAAAACCTTTAAGGTGTTCAGCAGCGCATTATTTAGAGACCCAATCAATACATAATCTAAATCTTTCACAGTATGAAAATGGTTAAGTAAAGTTGGCTCATCCAAACATTTGAAATATTATGCAATCTTCAAACAAAGTGGTGGTTATAGCCACCTGCACTGGTCTTAGGCTGCCTGCGTTCAAATCCAGGCTCCACCACATATGAGCTGTATGACTTGGACAACTTACTTCATTTCTCCCTACTTCTGTTTCTTCCCTTGTAAAATGGGGATTAAATTAGTATGTATCGTTGAAGATTAAATGTAAAGCTCTTAGAACAGTTGCTGGTGAAGAGTAAATATTTAACAAGTGTTAGCTAATATGTGATGTTAATAACAGAGTGTGGCAGAGACTGCTAACTTAGTATCCAATCCTTTTCCTCTTCTTCTGGGGCTCCTGGCTAGACTACAGTTACCGCCTCCCTTTCAGTTAAGTGTAGCCATGGGGCTAAATTCAAGCCAACAGAATGAGGGCCCATGGGATGGGGGCCCCTGCCAGGCCTGGCCCTTAGAAACCTCCCATGCACAATCTCTAAGCTTTAACTCTGCTGCTGGCTTGGTGGAGACAAATGCAATAGCTTTGGAAACCATATTATGGGGATGACGGAGGCCAAGATTCTTAAATCACCACTTGGAGGAGAACTGCGTACAGATCATGAGCATTCATTTTGGACTTCCTGTAAATGAGAAACCTTTTTATATTAAGACAGTGGAATTTGGAGATTCATTGGTTATAGCAACAAACCTTAACTACTTCACAAAGGAGGGTTTCTTGCATTAACTGAAAAAATATAAGAGATAGATGATATGCTAGACACTGAGATGTCCCCCAGTATTTGTTCTTGGTTTCCTTTTTTTTTTAGTTGAGGAACACTTAAGTACAGTGAAATGCAAAGATCTCAAATGTGTAACACAAAAGGTTTTGATGAATTTTTACTCCCATGTAACCAGTACACTAATCAAAATGTAGACTATGTCCATCACCCCAGAAAATTCGCTTGTCCGCAACCCCACAGGCAACCACCATTCTCATTCCTATCACCACAAATTAGTTTTACCCCTCCTTGAACACCATATGAGTGGAATCATAAATTATGTACTCAACTCTGTCTGGTTTCTTTCACTCAACAAACATGTTTTTGAGATTTATGCATGTTGCTGAATATATCAGTAGTTCATTCTCTTTAAATTGTTAAAGACTATTCCATCGTATGAACATGCCACACTTTGTTTATTCATTTTCCTGTTGATGGACACTTGATGATTTCTAGGTTTTTACTATTATGAAAAAAGCTGCTACAAACATTCACATGCAAGTATTCTTGTAGATTTTTAATCCTTTCTCTTGGGTAAATATCTAGAAGAGGGATTGCTGGGTGTGTTTTTCTATTGCCGCTGTAAAAAATTATCACAAACTTTGTGGCTTAACACAACACAAATTCATTATTTTATAATTCTAGCGGTCAGAAGTTGGACATGAGTCTCACTGGGCTAAATCAAAGCATCCCTTTCCAAGGGCTCTAGGATTGCTTCAGACAGATCTGGCAGCCAACACAAAATGCCAGAGATGGGGTAGCTTAAAGGACAGAAATTTATTTTCTCAGTTTTGGAGACTGGAAGTCTGAGATCAGAGTGTCAGCACAGTCCGGTTCCAATGAAGATTTTTTTCCTGGCTTGCAGATGACTACCTCTCACACTGTGTGTGCTCACAGAGGCTGGAGGAGACAGAGACAGAGAATCCTCTGGTGCCTCTTCTTTTAAGAGGCTATTTTAAGAGCACCAGTCCCATGAGTGCCTCACTCTTATGCCCTCATGTAACCCTCGTCACCTGCCAAAAGTTCCATCTTCAAATACTACACATTACAGGTTAGGGCTTCAACATCTTGAATTACAGGAGGACACAGTTCCATCCGTAGCAAGGGTGAACCTGTTTTTGTACTTTTTTCAGCTTCTAGAAGCTGTCTGCATTCCTCTGCTCATGCCCCCCACCCACTGTCTTCAAAGCCTACAAAATCCAGTTGTTCCACATCTCTGCCAACAGTTAGAATTTTCAGTCTTCTTAATTTTACTCATCCTAATGGGTGTGACGCGGTACTTTATTGTGGTTTTAACTTGTATTTCTCTGATGACTAAAAATGTTGAATATCTTCTCCTGTGCCTATTGGCCGGGAGAATCTTGTTTTGTGATTTCTCTTCAAGTCTTTTATCTATTTTTAATTGGGTTATTTGTCTTATTATTATTGACTTATGAAAGTTCTTTATATATTCTGGATACAAGTTCTTTCTCATATACACGTATTACAAATATTTTCTCCTAGTCTGGATATGACTTCTTTTTCTTTTTCTTTTCTTTCCTGCCAGAAGAGTCTAGATGAGTTTATTATCATTCAAATATTTAAACAAACCACGGGTCTATACCAGCTGGTCCCCGCATCAGGCACAGCGTCTGCACTGTCTGATGTCCCCCCGCAGACCCAGCCCTGGGCACACCTGGCACAGCCCATGGGGCAGAAGGAGAAGCAGCTCTGGCAGGAGGCGCATTTGCACTCCGCACTTGCGGGAGCTGGTGCAGGTGCGGTGGGGTCAATGCAGCACAGAAGAGTCACTCGGGCTGGCTGGAGGCCTGGTGGTTTTGACTTCATTTTTTTTTTTCTTTTTAAAGATTTATTTATGTGTTTGAGAGTGAGAGAGAGTGTGTGTGCATGTGCGCGTGCACGCAAGCAAGCAGGGGGAGGGGGACGAGAGAGAATTTTAAGCAGACTCCTTGCTGAGCACGGGGGTGGGGGGGTGGGGGGGCAGGGAGGCAGCACTCGATCCTAGGACCCTGCGATCATGACCTGAGCAGAAACCAAGGGTCGGACGCCTAACCGAATGAGCCACCCTGGCGCCCTGATTTCATTTTCTGTTTTTTTTTTTTTTTAAAGATTTTTATTTATTTATTTGACAGAGAGATAGAGAGAGAGCACAAGTAGGCAGAGCGGCAGGCAGAGGGAGAGGGAGAAGCAGGCTCCCCACTGAGCAGGGAGCCGGACGTGGGGCTCGATCCCAGGACCCCAGGATCATGACCCGAGCCGAAGGCAGCCGCTTAACCGACTGAGTCACCCAGGCGCCCCCCGATTTCATTTTCTTAATAGTGCCTGTTGAGGAGTAGATTTTTAAAATTTTGATAAGTCCAATTTATTATTTTTCCTTTTGGTTTGTACTTTTTATGTCCTAAGAAATCTTTGCTTACCTCAGTATCACTGTGGCAGATTATACTTTCCAAATGTAACTGTAACAATAATTCCTATCCATGTGTTCCTTTGGAATAACATCTTGACACGATTTCCATTTTCCTTAAATGTTTGATAGAACTCTCTGATGAGACCATCTGGGCCTGGAGTTTCATTTGTGGGACGTTTTTAAAAAATTATTATTAGAATTCAATGTATTTAATGGGTACAGGAATATTCAAATTTTCTTTTTCTTCTTGAGTCAGTTTAGGTAAGCTTGCAAAGAATTTATTCACTTCATTTAAGTTGTTAAATTTATTGGCATAAGATTGTTCATAATAGTCCTTTTTAAGTTTTTTTTTCCAAGGTCTGAGAATTCTATTGGACTTCCTTCTTTTGTTCCTGATATTGGTCATTTGTGTGTTCTCTCTTTTTCCTGACCAATCTTATAAAAAGTTTATCACTTTTATTAATCTTTTCACAGAACCAATTTTTGGCTTTGTTAATTTTCTTCTGGTTTGACTATTGTCTATTTTATTGATTTTTGCCCTTTATTATTGCCTTCCTTCTATTTACTTTGAGTTTAATGTACTCATATATTTCTTGTTTCTTAAGTTGGATCCTTAAATCATTGATTTGAAACCTGTGTTGCTTTTCAGATATAAGCATTTAAACCTATACACTTCCTTCTAAGTACTGCTTTGGTGCATCTCACAAATTTTCCTGCTTTATATTTTCATTATCATCCAACTTTAAATATTTTCTAATTTCTCTTGTGATTTCTTCTTTGGTTTACAATCTATTTAGAATTACCTTGTTTGAAAACAAATTGAATAAACAAACACAAAGCAAAATCAGACATAAAAATAAAGAGAACAAACTGATGGTTACAAGACCAAGGGGGTAAGAGGCTGGTCAAAATGAGTGACAGGGAGTGGGAGATACAGGCTTCAATTATGGTATGAGTGCGTCACAGGAATGAAAGGCAGAGCACAGGGAATAGAGTCAATGATATTGTAATACTGTTGAATGGTGACAGATGGGAGCTACACTTGTGGTGAGCACGGCATAGCATAGAGAGATGGTGAATCACTATGATGTACATCTGAAACTACTGTAATATTGTGTGTCAACTACACTTTGACAAAAAATTTTTAAAGAATATATAGCTATTATTAAACAACGTGAATGTCAAAAATAAAAATAAAAATAAAATAAATTAAACAAAAAGAATTACCTTGCTTAATTTCCAACTATTTGGGGATTTTTTAGCTATCTTATTGTTACTGATTTCTAATTTAATTTTCTTGTAGTCAGAGAATATACTCTGTAAGATCTCAGTCATCTCGTATGTATTGAGAGCGATATTATGCTCCAGCATATGGTCTGTTCTATTGAACGTTCTGTGTGCACTTAAAAGAATGTGCAGTTGTTGGCTATAGAATCCTATAAATGGGTTTCTATCTATTTTACCTTTTCTTGTACCTCACTTTTGTTGGCAATTAATTCTCTCAGCTATCATTTATTTTTAAATGACTTTACCCCATATTTGAGGAGTATATTCACAGAATGTAAAATTATGGATTGTCAGCTTTTTCTTTCAGCCATTTAAAGATGATATTCCATTGTCTTCTGGCCTCCCTCGCTTTTCGTGAGAAGTCAGCCATCATTCACACATTGCTCTCCTATATGTAATGTATGTTTTATCTGGCTATTTTTAAGATTTTCTCTTTATATTGGTTTTTAGCAGTTTGACTATGATGGGCCTGGGTATGGTTTTCTTTTTATTCATCATGCTTGGAGTTCACTGAACAATAGGTGATGTTTTCACTAAATCTTGGAAAAAATTGGCCATTATTTCTTCACATACTTTTTTCCTGCTCCATTCTCTCTTCTCTTTTCTTTCTGAGATCTCTGCTTTGAATATGTTAATTACAAAGAGCAGATTTTGTTGGACAGCTAGTAATCACAGCTCTGACATGCCAGCCAGCAGGAAAAAAAAAAAGAGAAGGAGAGGCACACTCCTTTACTTCTGCTCATTGGCTAGTTCCCTGGACAACTGTGTATCCAAATAAAATTCTCTACCTAGAGAAGGAAGGAATTTTGATTATATCCCCAATGGAGTACCTGATACCACATTCCCACCACCACCACCACCATAAACAACTGTGAAACTAGACAAAATAAATGAGACAACTGGCAGTTGGACAGTGTATTGGACAACAGGCAGGAGCAGACTCTGATCCTTTAGAGAAAGGACACACATGAGGTGAATCCCACACTGGCCCCGGCTTTCTTCCTGGGGGCACATTGTGGGTCACAGTGCAGAGAGACAGCACCCCCAGTGTAGAGCACAACACATAGCACTCTGGCTGAGCTGAAGAAGCAGAAATTCAGGGATGCTAAGTTGGCTAGAGTTTTCAGGGCAGGGTGACAAAGATGTGGGAGCTGCATGGGGGATAAGAAACTCTACTCTGGGGTTCCCCACTAGCCCTTGGCTAAGAGTTTGGCTGACCGTGTGCAGGTAGGACACCGTAAGGCCTAGAAGAAAGTGGTCAGGATGGGGCTGAGAGCCACATGAGAACACCAGAGGTCGCACAGTATTGGGAGATGGGGGAGTAAGGACCATGGTTTAGAGTAGGAACCACTCCTTAGGACTAAGGACAAAACCAAAACAGACCAAGCCTGAGAGTCAATAAAATCCACTAGTAGTTTAACTGCCTTCTAGAACAAAAAAGGACAGAGTCCGAAGCAAGTAAATTAAAGAATAAAATTTTCCTGTGTAAAAATCATGCCTAAAGGAAAACTTTTGACTATAGATACCTCCACATGGCACCAACAGGAAATAAATGGACTAGAAGCCTACTAACTCTTGGAGGGAATCTTATTGCAAACAAAACAAAACAAAACCCCATAAGTGTAACCTGGAAAATCCTGTGATTGTATTGACTCCTAAAGTAACTCCTACGCCCTCCCAAAAGGGGCTGTGAGATCTACAAGTCCCCCTAAAGGGCACACTCTCCGATGCCCACTTGGGATGAGGCCATGGAGGAAGACAGACAAGGAATCATCTTTCCAAAAACTAGCCTGTCCTCTCTGGGGGTCAGTGGACAAGAGACTACCAGATCGACAAGCCAAGGCACTAACCCCACTGTCAGGGAAGGCAGTGTTTGTAACTCCTGTGTGGTAGGATGTGATCATTGCTATGAACTAATGACTACTGGGTGTTTTCCTTTCTTCCATTTTCTGAATGGAGGTTCTGATTACTCATCCTATTTCTTTTCCACTGGTGCATATTGGGTGTGTGTGTAATTGGAAGTAAGGAAGGCAACTTTTTTCTTGCTTATAGGTCACCAGACTAATAGTTGCTTCTGGACCTGGAGGAGAGGACCTTGCAGCCCACGGAGACCCTGAATTTTGGGCTAGAGAAGGGCAAGTGTGTTCTGTGGGTAAGACATGGATATCTGGCTGCCCAGCTGAAAACTTTCACAGCCTCCCTTGCAGCTAGGTGTAGCAACATAACCTAGTTCTGGACAACAATATGTGAGCACGTGTGATGTGCGTGACTTCCAGGTCATGCCCTCAAAGGAAATGGCGTAGGGTGTGCCTTGGATATATTGTTGTCCCTCTTCCCAATAGCTGGAATGCCTCCGCGTTGGCAGGAGCTAGAATAAATGCCTAGACCATGAGAAAGAAGTCATGTGTTGACAACAGCAGGGCAACAAGAGAGAAGAGCAACAGTCCTGCCCCCTCAGGCAGCCAGAGCAAACCTGCATGGCCCACCTGGGTTTTCATCTGAAAGAGAATCCAGCTTCTACTGTGTAAGCCACTGTATTTTAGTAACCCTTAATTACAGGCTCCTGCCTGTTGTCCCGCTATTTTAACCCTTATATTCCTCCTCCTCCTATTAATTCTCTGAGGTGGCATTTGGTTACAGGGGAGACAGGGCTTCTAATGTGGTAAAGGAGGAGGGGAGCCTAAGTTCCTGAGCACAGGTCCTTGGACCGCACCAAAGCTCCTCCAATTTCTGTAACCATGCTTCTTGTTGACCTGGTCACCGGGCAAGCATCTTGCTGACATTTGTTGCTTACATCTATAACTAAGAAAGTCAAGATTTTTCTTAGCTCCTTTGGAGTCCAGTGGTCCTTTCAATGGACTCTTCTCCACTTGGGTCCTACAGGTGCTCTGAGCCACCTTGAGACCTGTCAGCAACTCACATTTGGCTCCCAGCCAAGGTGACTACCCAGTCCTCCGTATAGGGTTATATTTTCCTTCCCAAGAGTATCCAGGAAATTCTGGACATCTTTCATGCCAATGAATGCCAGGAAAGACTCTGGACAGCCAAATGCTGGCCTCTCTTTGCCTAAATAGGCCCCAAACTGAAACAGGATCAGAAGCCTCTCTTCTGCTTTCAATGTTTCCTTCAATCTACCTGTCTGTAACTTTGGGACAGTTGGGACACACATCTCTCACCAACTGCTTTTCCTATTCCCACCTTTCTCTTCCTTCCACAATCCTCGGTCAGGGGGGTAGGGGGTGCAGCTATTTTTCCCACTTCCTCTTGGTATTAGTTCTCTCTGTGTAGATGTTTATGATCAAGTCCACCTAGGTGGGTCCTTGATTTATTAAAGGGCAGTATTTGGGATAAAACTATTTCTTTTCTTTCCTCCACAAAGGCTGGCATTTGAGACTCTGGTCTTGCGAAAGGGGTGAAAGAAATCAGGATTGAGACTCACAGTTTTTCAGGGGCCTCTCTGTCCCAAACAGTTCCTGCCCCTCTTTCTCTGGGCGACAAGCTTCATGGCTCAGTCCTGGAGGAGAGAAGCTGAAATAGTGTGATTTATAGAAAAATAAAGATACGTGGCTTTAATATTGTTGCTGTTGCATATTTTATCTCAGTTTGTCACTTGTATCTTCACTTTGTTTATGGTGTCTTTCAAGGGCAAGCCTTTTTAATATTTATGGTGTCAAATCTGTCAGCTTTCCCTTAATGGTTTCTGGGTTTGGTGCCTTGCAGAGGAAATTTTTCTCTGCTCTAAGACTGAACAGAACTTTTAATAGTTGCAAAATATGCCATTGTGCAAACATGCAAATGTGCCCTAATTTATTTACAGATGAATATTTAGTGCATTTCTACTGTTTAAGCTATCATAGCGAATACAATGAACATCCCTTGGAAAATACATTTTCCCTTCTGCAATTTAAACCATTTCTTTGGGATAGATTCTTATGGGGTTCATGGGTCTTTTCTATTTTAAAAACCTTGGGGCGCCTGGGTGGCTCAGTCATTGGGCGGCTGTCTTCGGCTCAGGTCATGATTCCAGCGTTCTGGGATCAGGCTCCCTGCTCAGCGGGAAGCCTGCTTCTCCCTCCCCCACTCCCCCCTGCTTGTTGTGTTCCCTCTCTCGCTGTCTCTCTCTGTCAAATAATCAAATAAATAAATCTTAAAAAACAAAAAAAAGCCTTAACAACAATTAAACATTTACCTCTTATAAAGCCACACAGGCCAACTAAAATGCCAAAATTACTTTCTTTTGCTAGAACCACAGGAGCTTAGTGTGATTATATTTATAGTTCATATTTATTAGAAGCCGTGGTAGTTACAAATGACTTTGATTAATAAAAAATGAGAAAATCAATTATTAGTTGACAAATGCAATTTGTTTGATAGACTAAATCTTTTCAAAAACAGGGGTGAGCATAATAAAATCGTTTCTTATTTTATTTTTAAAAATATTTTATTTATTTATTTGAGAGAGAGAGAGCATGCACTGCGCAAAAGTGGGGGTGGGGGAGCAGAAGCAGAGGGACAAGCAGACTCCTTACTGAGCAGGGAAGGGAGCGCATCCTGGGGGCTCCATCCCAGGACCCCTGGGATCATGACCTGAGCCAAAGTCAGGCACTTAACCCACTGAGCCATCCAGACACCCCTGTTTCTTATTTTATAGAAAAGTCCAGAGAAGAAAAAAGATCATCTCAAGGATATCCAGTTCATTCCCAGCAGTTTCTAGATTTCATGTTATCAGGCCTTCTTTTGAACAATAAACTCATCATGGCCACCTCCCTGCCCCCCAACACATCACCCCTTGTGCTCTGTCCAGCTTCCCTGCGAGCCCAAACCACTCCCTGCACTGCGGCCTGAGCTGTCCTAGAGAGGTGTCAACTAGCCCAAACCCACACATGAGAACACGGAGTTCCAGACATGTGCTTGCACATGAATGGGAAAGCAAGGTTTCTGAACCTGGGTCTGCTATCCTGTGAGATACAGTACATTTCAGTAGTCAAGAAATTAGGTTCTAGAGTCAGACTTTCTGGATTAAAAAGCCCAGGCCTCTGCCTCTTACTAGATGTTGGCCCTGGGTAAGTTTATTTAACTCTCTGAGATTTAATATCTTCTGCTGTAAAAGCAGATAACGAGAGCACTTACCTCAGAGGATCAAATGAGGTGATCAGTTAGAAAGTACAAATAATAAAATGACACGTAAATGGAAAGAGCTATCCATTCACATCACCAACGTCTCTAGGCTCAGCGCGCCCACATAATACAAGCAATATAAGTAATAGCCAGTAAGAAAATTTCCCTTTGACACTGCCATTTAAACGTACTCCTAGAGTTTGCCATAACCAAATTTCCCTCAGTGGGACCTTGTCCCGTAAGCTCACTCAAATGAGCACACATTACTGAGGGGATAAGGTGAGCCCCCCTCTCGCTGCCAAGCCCCAGGGGCGCCCCCCCCCCGCCACCGTGCAGCGTGTAAATAGATTCTCGGAGCAGAATCCGAGCAGAAGAGGAGCAACTAATCCAGTTTCCCACAGAGGGAGATCTGTGAACTTCTGCCGAGTCCTCTTTTTAAAATAAATAACTTCGATGGTTTTGAGAGACTCTTTTTCCTTACAAAGGAGAATGTGCTTATTGAAGAAAATTTAGAAAATAGACACAAACAAAAAATAGGAAATTAATATCACTTGTAATCCCATCTCCCAGAAAAAGATACAGGTGATATGTTTTTGCACCTTTTCGTGCATGTGTACGTGTACACATTTGTGTGTTTGCATAAGACACACACTTCAAAAAGAAAACGGGGTTCATCCCACATAGACTATTCTTTCACTTTATCATATAACCTAGATACTTCTCCATGTTGATACAGAATTCTTTTTTTTCCATTATTTTATTTGTTTATTTCTTTAAGGAGGCTACATGCCCAGTGTGGGGCTTGAACTCATAACCCTGAGATCAAGAGTCCCATGCTCTCCAGACTGAGCCAGCCAGGTGCCCCTGATAGACAATTCCTTACACTCTTGCTGCTCAGAGTGTGGTCCTGAATCGGCAGGACAGGCATTGCCTGGGAGCTTGTGAGTAATGTAGAATCTCAGGTGCCACCTCAGATCTGCTGACTTAGGAAATCTGCCTTTTAATACACTCTCCCAGAGGATTTACTGGCCAGCAGGGTTTGAGGAGCATGGCCTTACAGCACCATTTTTATCGTTTCCCATAACATGGCGACACCATAATCTATTTCATCTCTCACCAGTAGGGATTTTTCCCTGTGACAAGAAGCTGGTCCTGAGGATCTTGGGCTTCCCAAAGCAGTCCTTGTGCGTCTTCAGATCCTCCCTCCGCCAGGGTGTTCTTCCCTCACTGGGGGTCCCCCCTCCCTTCTCCCCACTTCCCAGGTGACCCCTTGGCCCCTTCAGAGTCTATCCCCAGGAAGCTCCTGACAGCTGGGGAGGCGCTGTCCTTGCCTGTTCTCCACAGCTAAGTGCACACTGCCCACCTCTGTCATCACCTTCCCCCACCTGGCCTGGAGCTGCAGACTTCTGTGGCCCTGTGCAGGCTTCAAGCTGAGCTCTTTGGCAAACGCCAGCCCAGGTCCAGCAGAGGGTAGCCACCGCACCCCCCCCCCCCCCCCCGCCCCACGCAGGCCAATGCCTCCTCCCTCCTGAAATTCCTTTCTTCCCGCTATTCCACATTCCCTTCCTGCTCCTGTAACCCCCAGGTCGATCTGAATGCGCCCCCAACTGCGGGGTCTCCTCTTTGAGCCCTACCCCATCTCCCTATCCCTCCGTCTCTCTCTTCCTCAGGTGCCCCCTCAGGTTCCTACCTCTCTAGTCCGGAAACCTGCCCTCAGCCCCTCCCCTTCCCACCCACCCCCGCTCCGGCCTCCCCTCTCCCACTCCCGCCATCCCTAGAAACAGCCTCCCACTTCTCACCCAGCCCTTCACTCCTCCCTTTCCAACTTCCTCAATTCCCACCTCCCCCCCAAATTCCAGCGCTGCCCATGGGAAAGGACAAGCTCCTCTGGTCCCACCCTGCCTGTGTGTGGCCCGAGGTGGGGTGGGGGGCCGCCCACCCCGCTCGCCCGGCCCGGGAAGGGTGAATGGAGCCCTGTGTGCCCGCGCTCCGTGGGCGGGACGTCAATGGCCAGTGTGTCACTGGGGGAAAAGAGGCCCCAGGACGACTGTGAGGCAGCCCTGTAAATTAGCCCCGGCCCACAGGCCCAGGCATGAACCCAAGGCTACTCCGAGGCAGGAAAGAAGGATAGTGAGAAGTAAACTATGCCCCCGACGACCTCGCTGTGCTTTCGTGGGGGCTGCGCTCCGCGGATCAGAGCCGCCGTCCCCACGGCGTTGAGCGTGGGAGGAAGGGCTGCGTGGGCGGGCCCGGACCCTCCGAGCTGCACCTGCCGCGGCGCCCCGCGGGGGAAAGACTGGGGGCCCCAGGGCGCCCTCAACAGTAAAGCTTTTCTCCCTTTATAAACGAATGATAAGCAGTTGGGGGGCAGTGTTTCTCAGAGTAATACAAATAAGCTTCTATTTTCACCGACAAAAATAGTAAGGTTTTTTGTTTTTTGTTTGTTTGTTTGCGAGAATATTTAGTTCTGAGAAAGCTGCAGAAGAAACAAGGCACCGAAGCACTGCTGGGGGGTGTGAGAGCGAACTGGTCCAACTCTTGGCAAAATGTGCTAATAAAGAGTACTAAGAAGGTTTGAGTGCTCGTACGTATAATATGATACTGTAATTCTGTCTGTGAAAATGTATCAGAAGGAATAATCCTATATATTCCCCCCAAGTACAATTATTCTTTATACTGAAAAATGAGAAAGTGCTTAAGTGACAGAATATATATGGGATAATCACAAGTATATAAAATAAGCATAGAAGAGAGACTGGAAGAAAATCAATTAAATGGAAATGGGTGAAGTGGGAGATTTTTCTCTTTATTTTTTACTGTTTTATGAACTATCTCAGAGACACATTGAGATATAAGAATAGTTTAGCTATCACTAAGCATTAGAAATGCAGCATCTTTCCTGATGAAGCCCCTCAAGGACCCTCCTTCCTCCCCACTCTCACCCTCACCCCTGTGGTAACCTCTCCATACACTTTTATTATATATGAACAAATTCTCGAACATCATATAATACTGTTTTAAATATTTTAAACTTTACATACATGGTAAAGTACTACACAAATACTTCTATAAGTTGCTTTTCTCAGTCAACATGGTGCTTTTGGGATTTATCCATATTGACTCATGTTGATAAATCTAGCTCAGGTTCATTCAGTAAATGAGTTAATATTTATAAAGAACTTAGAATAGAGCCTGGCCTGTGGTGCTACATAAGTTTTGGGGTCTCCTTGATAAATAAAAATTCATTTTCATGGAAGTATAGTATACGATTGTGTTAATATTATATTAAATTTATTTATCCATTCTCCTACTGATGAAAATTTAGACAGTTTGCATTTTGTCCTGATTACAAACAGTGCTGCTATGGACAGTCTAGTCCATGTCTCCTGTGCCTGTGTGTGAGTTCTATAGGGTACACCCTTAGGATTGGGGCTGCAGGATTGCAAAGGATGCCTAGCTTCAACATTACCAGTTACTGCCCACTTGGTCTCCAAAGCAATCGTAACAGCGGTGGATGAATTACTGTGTTCCCAATCCTCATCAACACTAGTTACTGTTGGATTTTTTCCCCCAATTTAATGGGTTTGTGGTATTATTTCCTTATAGTTTTAATTTGCATTTCCCTGATTAGTATGAGGTTAGAGGCTAGGTATCTGTTCATATGCTTACTGGTCATTTGTATATTTTATTCTGTAAACTCATGTCCATAACCTTTTCCTATTTTTCTACTGGTAGTTGTAATTTTCTTATTGATTTTTAAGAATTCTTTATATATTTTGAATATTATTCCCTTTTCAGATGGATATATTACAAATATTATTACTCACCCCGTGGCTTATCTTACAACTTTTTATGGTGTCTTTTAAGGCACAGAAAATGCTAATGTAGCTTAATTTATCTATTTCTTCATAGTTTGTGCTTTGGGTGACTTGGTTGAAAGGTCCTAAGTCTTCCTATATTTTCTTCTAAAAGTTTTAAAATTTTGCTGTTTTGTATTTGGTCTTATATCCACCAGATTTGATTCTTTATGAAACGAGTTACAGAGAGATCTTCTTTCTCATATGGATAACGATTGTGAAATCCCAGCTTTGTCATAAATCAAATTTCCCAAAATGTGCTGGTCTGTTTCTGGGCTCTATTTTATTCCTTTGGTCTATTTGTCTATCCTGAGCAATACCACACTCTTTTAATTACTGTAATTTGATAATAAGTCTTGATCTCGGGATAAGCATGTATTCTCACATTTTTTCAAGACTACCTTGACTATTTGGGGTCCTTTACATTTTCATATATGTTTTAGAGTTAGCTTCTGCTACAAAATCTTTGTTGGGGTTTTGATTTAAACAATGACTTCACAGATTAATTTTGGGATATTGACATCTTTATGAAATTGGCTCTTTCTAAAAATATATATAAGCATGACAATATCTCCATTTATTTAGGTCTTCTTCAAAATCCTACCATAAAGTTTTACATGTTTTCCACATACATCTAACACCCTTAATAGGTTTATCACTAGGTACTTTAGGATTCATTTTCATAATTGAAAAAAAACACCTTAACTTATTGTTTTAACTGTGCACATTTTTTTAGTGTTGAAGAATTTAAATTAACTTGCAGATTGGGCTCATGGCAAGATGGTCTACTTTATAACCAGTTTTCTCAGGTTTGATAAAAAGTGTTAGAACCTGGGGCGCCTGGGTAGCTCAGTCGTTAAGCGTCTGCCTTTGGCTCAGGTCATGGTCCCAGGGTCCTGGGATCGAGCCCCACATCAGGCTCCCTGCTCGGCAGGAAGCCTGCTTCTCCCTCTCCCACTCTCCCTGCTTGTGTTCCCTCTCCTGCTGTGTCTCTCTCTGTCAAATAAATAAAAAATCTTAAAAAAAAAAGTGTTAGAACCTTTGGAGGAAGGAAAAAAGCAAAATAATTTTTTTAATGCGCTTGAGAATTGAAAAAAAAAAACAGGGAGGGAGAAAGGTGTACAAGGAGAGATTTATAAAAAAAAATCAAAAAGTACAAAGTGTAAAACCATGCAATGAAATTCAATGGCCCAGGTTCTCAGACCCCCGGTAGCTTTTTCCAAAACATCTGCAGCTTACAGATCCTTGTAATATGTTAGTGTCCTTCAGTTATGTATATGGTTGATGCTTTCTCCAAATCTATCCCATCCATTTTTTATACAAATGGAAGCATAAAATACACAACAGTTCAGCAACTTGCTTTTTTCATTGAACAATTTATATGTAATCTCTCTAGTTCATTATGAAAATAGCTACACAGTAGTTCATTTTCAGTTCCCTATTGGTGAACATTACGTTGTTTCCAGGCTTCCTCAATAACAACACTGCAATCAATAGCCTTAAAGTATATATGACTGTACACATACCGGAATATAACTATAAGATGGACAGACAGTGATGCATATGTAATTTTGATAGACTTCACCAAATTGCTTTGTAAAAAGACTGCAACAATTTACAATTCCAACAAATGCAAGAGAATGCCTGTTTGCATTGCCCTCATTCATGCTCACACTTTATATTATCAAATTTCTTAATGAAAAACATCTCATTTTTATTTTCAATTTGCATTTCCTCATTTATGGGTGAAATGGAGTTTCTTTTCTCTTTCAGCCATTTGTGTATCTTTTTCTGCCCTATTCCATTTTTCTATTTTTTTCCTTTATTGATTTGTAAGCTTTCACAATATATTAGGGAAATTAGCCATTTATCTGACATGTGAGTTACAATTATTTTATTATTTTTCTAATTTTCCATTTATTTTTTATTTTGTATTTGTGTTTAATTCTCCATGCAGAATTTTGCTTTAATGTCCATTTTTTTTCCTTTTAGTTTCTGAGTTTTGCCCCTTACCTAGAAAGACTTTCCCCTTTCCAAGGTTTTTTATTTTTTAATTCTTTCATCTTTTATTCCAGTACTTTACATGCATTTTTTTTTAAGATTTTATTTATTTATTTGAGAGAGAGAGAATGAGAGACAGAGAGCACGAGAGGGAAGAGGGTCAGAGGGAGAAGCAGACCCCCTGCCGAGGAGGGAGCCCGATGCGGGACTCGATCCTGGGACTCCAGGATCATGACCTGAGCCGAAGGCAGTCGCTTAACCAACTGAGCCACCCAGGCGCCCCTTTACATGCATTTTTATTGTGAAATATACATATATATTGTTTAATTAGCTTGTCAATTCCACATAAATCTTTGTTGGGATTTTGATTATAATAAACATGATATATATCTCCACACAGAAAGCTGAGATTTTATAATTCATTACACACAGCAAACTGAAATATATATATTATATTGCATAATAATATATATATATATGCAATACTGTCAATGCCCGAATACCCTAGAAGCCTTCCCTGTGTCACATTGTGCTCTATGTAGATTATAACCTTCTCCTTCCCCAGTAGAGGGAAGAATTTCTAATTCCTGTAATACCTGATTTCTGAAAAAAACTGTGTATGTATCACTAAACAATACATTTTAGTTTTGCCTTTTGTAAACATTATTCAAATGGAATGATATGATACTATGTGGGATTTTTTTACTTTGCTTCTTTCACTCTTTGTTATGCTTGTGAGATTATGTCCTGTTGTTGCATATAGCAATGAAATGAGCAAGTGAGATCTTATTTGGTATATTGACCTTGCTTCCAGCATCCTTGTTAAATCTACTTATTAAATAAATATATTGTCAATAGATTACCTTAGATTTTCTACATACACAATCACATTGTCTAAATGTATAGGGCACTAAAAGATAGTAAAGAATTTAATATTTTCTTTGTATACTTTTTTACTCTAATTTTATTGTTATACATAAATAGTAGTGTTCATTTCTAAAGTCTTTCACATTTTCTAGTTTTTTTAATGATGTATTTCATACCTACAAAAATACATAAGCGTGTATACCAAAGGTATAAAGAATAATAAATATCTGTAACCATCAGCCAACTTAAGAAATAGAGTATTACTGCATTTTTAGAAGCCCCCATATGCCCTCTCCTTCTCAAGGAATTATTATTCTGAATGTTGTGTTTATCATTCTCTTGCTTGTTATTACAGTTTTACAACATATGTAGGTAACCTTAAATGAAATGTTACCTTTCGTATGTTTTTCAGTTTCATATAAATGATATAAAGAAAAATACAAACATGTAGAATACAAATTAATGACAGTTTTATTTCCTTTCTAATTGTATAATTTTGTTCTTTGTTTTGCCTTATTATACTAGTGAGGACATCCAATAATATGTTAAACAGAAGTGGTGAAATTGTGTATCTTTGCCTCATTCCCTATCTCAAGGTAGAGAATGAGGTAAAAACTTCTAATATTTTATCATTAATTATGATGTTTGCTATAAGTGTTTTTATAGGTACCTTTACCATATTAAGGAAGTCCCCTTCTATTACTAGTTAGCTAAGATATGTTATTTTTAAATCACAAGCCTAGAAGCTAAGGAACAGAAGAATAACAACTATAGATATTGAAAGAAAGGAGAATCACCCAAGAATCATATACCCGGGCAAGAAAGCATTCACCTGTCCTGTAAAAGAAGGATGCCAAGAATGTACTCGAATCAAATAAGAAAATAATCCAGACTTCAACATAGAGTAAGATGAGAAAGGGAGGGACACAGTTATTGAGTAATGAACTTTGTATTTTATATAGTTAACATCAAATGAATGATAAGAATGTGGTTGATATTTGTAATATAAGTGCTAAGTAAGAACTCTCTTTTTTTTAGATTTATTTATTTATTTTAGAGAGAGAGTGCACGGGCCGGGCGGGGGGGCACAGATGGAGAGAGAGAAAATCCCAAGCAACTCCCTGCTGAGCACAGAGCCCATGACCCTGAGATCATGACCCAAGCCAAAATCAAGAGCTGGTCGCTCAAACAACTGAGCCACCGAGGTGCTTCATAAGAATTCTTTTATCAAACAGGAAAAACTTAATGTTAGTTATAAACCAAGAAAACCAAACTGTCTTAGAAAAACCAAGGAGTTTGGAAAGGTGGGAAGAGTGATGAGGCAAAAATGTTTTAAAGGTTTTACCTTGCGGGAAGGAGACACACAAAAAGTGAGTACCTAGGTGGTATAAGAGGAGGGTTGTTAGCATGTTTTGATACAATTATAAAGAAATATACTTTTGATTAAAAAGCCCAGTAGTATTTCCAAATTAACAAAGAGGAAGGAAGAAATGAATGATAATGGGAATAAGCCAGGGAAAAGAAAAAGATGAAAAATTAAAATAAAATAAGATGGAAAGAATAAAATCAAGTATATCAACTATTATACTAAATGTGAATGAGTTCAATTTTCATGTAAAAGATAAAAACTGTCAGACCTAATTGAAAAGCCAAATCCAAATACATGTTTATAGGAAGCACACCTAAAATAAAGTGATACAGAAAAGCTAATGAGTTGGGTTGACTGGGTGGTTCAATTGGCCAATCATCTGACTCTTGATCTCAGCTCAGGTCTTGATTTCATCTCAGGGTCCTGAGTTCAAGCCTCTCATTGGGCTCCATTCTGGGCATGGAGCCTACTTAAAAAAAAAAAGCTAATGAGTAAAGAAATACCAGACAAATGCAAACAAGGGAAAGCAGAAATGACAACATAGATGATGTAAAATTTAAAATAAAAAGTATTAAAGAAGACAGATATTATGTAATAATAAAAGGTACATTTTAAGAAGAAAGTATTAGTCATAAACCTCCAAACACTAAACATCATAGCAACCAAATATATAAGGCAAAAGCTGTTAAAAACACAACAACAGGGCGCCTGGGTGGCTCAGTTGGTTAAGCGACTGCCTTCGGCTCAGGTCATGATCCTGGAGTCCCAGGATCGAGTCCCGCATCGGGCTCCCTGCTCGGCGGGGAGTCTGCTTCTCCCTCTGACCCTCCCCACTCTCATGTGCTCTCTCTCTCTCATTCTCTCTCTCAAATAAATAAATAAATAATCTTTAAAAAAAAAACACAACAACAACTTAATCTTAAAACATGCATGTGCAATTATAGTGGAAGATTCTAATATACATCTTTCAAAATCTGACAGATTTAGAAGGTGAAAATTTAGCCAGGACATAGAAGATCTGAGTATTACAGTCAACCAGCTCAATTTAATAACATGTACAGAACTTTGCAACCTACAAACACAGAACGTGCTTTTTTTGTTTGTCAATAAAACATGTTCATATTTCTGTAATATATATATATATATGTATGGTATTTATATATAAATCCATCATCTACTTGGCCACAAATAAAACTTGACAAATTCAAAAAAGTGAAATTTTTTTAAACACTTTTTAAAAAATTTATTTATTTGACAGAGAGAGAGACAGCGAGAACAGGAATACAAGCAGGGGGAGTGGGAGAGGGAGAAGCAGGCTTTCCGCTGAGCAGGGAGCCTGATGCTGGGCTCCATCCCAGGACTCTGGGATCATGACCTGAGCCGAAGGCAGATGCTTAACGACTGAGCCACCCAGGCGCCCTCAAAAAAGTGAAAATTTTATAGTATATATTGTCTAATCAATATTTTAGAATACAAATGAATAATACTCTCCCAAACTATTGACTATTAGAATAAAAGTAATCTCTAGATCAATATGTAAATCAAAATTGAAATTAAAAACAATCTAGAAAGTAATGAAACCTATGTTTTGGTATGTTAAACCCATATTCAAGAAAAAATCACAGTCTTAAGTACTTTCATTATTAAAGAAGATTGAAATTAAGAACTCATTTTAAGAAATTAAAAATGAACCACAAATAATCTGGCCAAAGTAATTATTAAAAAATAAAAGCCAAACTCAACACCAAAAGCCCAAATAATCTGATTAGAAAATGGACAGAAGACCTGAATAGACATTTTTTCAAAGAAGACATACAGATGGCCAACAGACACATGAAAAGATGCTCAACATCACTCATCATCAGGGAAATGCAAATCAAAACCACAATGAGATACCACCTCACACCAGTCAGAATGGCTAGCATCAAAAAGACAAGAAATAACAAGTGTTGGCAAGGATGCAGAGAATAGAGAACCTTCATGCACTGTTGATAGGAATGTAAATTGGTGCATCCACTGTGAAAAACAGTGTGAAGCTTCCTCAAAAAATTAAAAATAGAAATATGATATGATCCAGTAATTCCACTACTGGGTATTTATCCAAAGAAAATGAAAACACTAATTCAAAAAGATATGTGCACCCTTATGTTTATATGTTTATTGCAGCATTATTTACATTAATCAAAATATGGAAGCAACCTAAGTGTCCACTGATAGATGAATGGATAAAGAAGATGTGGGAGGTGTGTGTATGTGGAGATATATATATATATAGATATGTATATATGTATATAAATATATATATCTCCACATACACACATATATACAGGAGAATATTACTCAGCCATAAAAGAGTGAGATCTTGTCATTTGCAACAAGATGGTGGACTTATTATGCTAAGTGAATAAGTCAGACTAAGAAAGATGAGTACCATATGATTTCACTTATATGTAGAATCTAAAAAAAAAAAGCAAGACAAATGAATAAACAAACAAACAAAAAGCAGAAACAGACCATAAATACAGAGAACAAACTGATGGTTGCCAGAGTACAGGAGGGTAGGAGGATGGACAGAATGGGTGAAGGGGAGTGGAAGATACAGGCTTCCGATTATGAAATGAATAAGTCACGAGGATGAAAAGTACAGCATAGGGAATATAGTCAATGCTATTATAATAATGCTGTATGGTGACAGATGGTAGCTACCCTTGTGGTGATGTATAGACTAGTGTAATGTATAGACTTGTTGAATCACTATGTTGTACACCTGAAACTAGTGTAACATTGTGTGTCAACTATACTTCAATTTTTTAGAAAAAACAATTTTTTAAAGATTTATTTATTTATTTGAGAGAGAGAGAACAGGGGGAGGGGCAGAGGGAGAGGGAGAGAAGCAGACTCCTTGCCAATTGTGGAGCTTGATCTCAGGACTCTGAGATCATGACCTGAGCTGAAACCAAGAGTCAGATGCTTAACTGACTGAGCCACCCAGGCACCCCTAGAAAAAAATTTTTTAAGTGAAAACCAAAATTAGTGAAATAAGGAAAGATATAATGGAAAGAATAAATCCTAAACCTAATTTTTGTATTGTGGTAAAATATACATAATATATTTGTCATTTTAACCATTCATAAGTGTACAATTCAGTGGCATTAAATACATCATAGTGTTGCATAACCATCATCACTAACTATACCCAAAATGTTTTCATCATGCCCAACAAAAATTCTGTACTCATTAAACAATAGCAATCCCTTCCTCCCTCCCCCAACCCCGGGTAACCTCTATTCCACTTTCTGTCTCTGTGAATTTGCCTAATCTAGGTACCTCATATAAGTGGAATCATACAATATTTGTCCTTTTGTGTCTGGCTTATTTCACTAAGCATAATGTTTTTAAGGTACATCCATATTGCAGCATATATCAAAATTTCATTTCCTTTTATGACCAAATAATATGCATTGCATGTATGTTCCACATGTTGCTTATTCACGTTTTGCTTATCTGTTGCTGGACACTTGGGTTGTTTCTCCTTTTGGTTATTATGAATAATTCTGCTATGAACAAGTGCACAAGTAACTGGGTCGCTGCTTTCATCTTTTAAAAGTGTACATAGGTATGCAATTGCTGGATCATATGGCAATTCTATGCCAAATCTTATTTTTTGTAAGATCAACAGGTATTTCATGCTCACCATTAAAGACAAAGGAGAAAAATCAAATACAAACAATATTAAAAATAAAAAAGATCATATAACACTAGGTATAAAAGAAAGAAAAATAATTATAAAACAATATTACATACAACTCTATGAAAACCAACTGGAAAATCTAGAGAAAATTGTTGAATTCCTAGGAAAATACAAATTGACACCAAAAGAAATAGAAAACTTAAATAGATCAGTTACCACAGAAAAGACTGTAAAAGTAAAAGTAATATAGGACTAGAAGGATGCCTCTTAAATATGATAAAGAATATTTACCAAAAATTAATAGCAGATAGCTTACTAAAAAAAAAAAACAGTAAAACCCTCAAGCTATTTTCATTCGAATTAAGCACAAGGAAGAAATGCTCACTATAATCATTATTATTCAACATTATTTGAAAGGCCCTATTGCATTATTAAAACAAAATGAAATTAGAAAAACAAATTCTAACAGCAGAAAAATTATCTACACCAGCAAATAATATGATTGTATACTGAGAAGGACCCAAAACACTAGTAAAAAAAAAAAAATCTATTGGAGAAGAAATAAATAAGCAAATAAATAAGATATTTATAGATTGTAACAAGTACTCTGCAGGAAATAAGCAAAGTAATGACAAAGGGTAGCTAGGCAAAGGGCTCTAGACAGGCTGGCCAGAGGAAATTTTTCTGTGGGGGAGTTCCTGAAGCTAGACCCAAGCAATGAGAATGAAGAGCTAATGGAGGGCATCCAGCCAGAGGGAACAGTGTGTGCACAGGTGAGTTTGAGGAACATCAAGAAGGCAGCAGGTAGGAGGGAGGGGATGCATGAGATAGGTTTGGGTAGGGGTTAGGGGGCTTGTGGGCCAGAGTAAGAGGGTTGATTTTTACTCTAAGTGCCTTAAGAAAACATTGAAGGGCTTTAGGCAGAGGAGAAATTTAGGTTTTTAAAATATGACTGATGTTTCTAAAAGAACATTTTGTCTGCTTTGTAGGGAGGAAGGCAAGAAGAGCACAGGGAACCAATTAGAAAGCTATTGATGTAGTCCAGGTGGGAAATCACCAGGATCTGACTTCGAGTGGCCATGGGGTGAAGAGAAATGGGTAGATGTGAGATGTATTTTGGAGCTGGAACATAAAATGGGATGGGTGTGGGGGCTGTTAACTTTTTCCTGTTACATCTTAACAAACCTCTTTGTTTTCAAACTCTGTCATTTTGTTTTAGCTATGTATCTTATAAACAAAAAGTACGTAGGTTATCATAGGCTTTTTTACTAGGGGATCTTTTTTAGATAGAGGAATTTAATCCATCTGCAATAATTATGATCTCTGATATATGTTTTCTATTTTTTCTTTTATATTTTTTAGTTCCATGATTTCCCTTCCCCTTGGTCTATTGTTCCTGATTCTTGAAGGACTGTTGGAGTCTTGTGGGTTTCTTCTTTTTTAAAGCTCTCATGATTTGGAAGTTTAACATTCTGTTTCTAGTCTGCTGGTCTAGTATCTGTTCAGGGTCTCAAGAGTCATTTTAAGTATTAACCTCACCCCTCTGCTGATCTCCACTCCCCACCCCCCCATCCTTTTCCCTTTAACTTCCTCAGAAATCTTTTCGATCACTTCAACTCCTTTTTAGAAGTAGTGAGTTTCCATAGGACTAAGTGAAGCTGCCCGGTACATATATATTCATTTCTCCCTTTTCCCTCAAGGACAATGAAGACCTGAAAGGAGCTGAGGCCCGCGTGGGGGACAGGGGACCGCAGGAGGAGGCTTCCGGCCTTCCTGGGTCGGGGCTGACTCAGACCTGGCTCGTTCGAGGACTGTACCATCCCCACTCTCCCAGCCCAGCCCCGGTCCGCACACTCCCAAGGCGCCACCGCCCCCGGCTCTCTGCAGGCCGGGTCCGGAACTAGGGGGTTCTAGCGCTAGGGGTTTCCTTTGTACCTTCGCCCCAGACAGAGCCGCGGGACCTCCGGAGGTTCAGAGCTCAGCCACTAGGGGGCATCGGCGCGCTTCCCCGAAGAGAGCGTCCCAGGAGCGTCAGGGTTGTCAATCAGCGCTGCACAGTCGCACGTCGGCTTCGACGGGTTCTGAGCCAGGTGCGGGAGATGCAGCGTGGGGGGGCCCACAGCCTGGCCCGCATGGGGATGGAGGTGGAGCGCAGGCACGCCGCCCGACATCCACACCCCCACCTGCAGTCCGAGGGTCTGGAGGAGGCGGGCAGACGGGCGGGGGGGCGGACGGGGCCAGAGCCCCGGAAGCTGCGCGGTTAGAGACCCGAGCCAGAGCCCGCCGCGTGCGGAACCCCGTGGTTCCCGGTTCCGTTCGAGACCCAGAACTCCCTCACCCCAGCCCAGAGCAGTTATCTCAACGCTGCCCCCGTGCCTGAATCTCTACCGTTAGAATCACTCCATTTATTAAGGAAGACCTGTCAGGGGCCCAGGTGTTAACCACGTTACCCAGGGACAGCTCATTAACCCTCTGGGACGCAGTGACGCGTTAGCACAGATTAATTTTGCACCGAGGTAGGATTGGCGCGGAGAGACCTTTGGGCCATAGGTCTTGGGGATGTTGCTATTTTTACCTCAAGGACTAAAATAATAGTCATTGTTTATTGACCCGTTCCTTGCCAGGCAGCTTTGTCCCATCATCTCTTTTAATAAAGCAGCATTTTGAGATCACTTGGTTAAGGTGAGGTCTGCTGCGTTTCTCCAGTGTGAGTTACTATTTTTCCCCTTTGTAATTAATAAATATTGAGGGAAAGATACTTTGAGACTATGACATATTCTGTTTCCCTTCATGTTTGCCCCCTGCCTCTCAGTGTCAGCTTCTGGAACCACTCCATGCTGTCACTGATGGTTTGGGCACTTGGCTCACAGCCTTCCTGTCACCCCAAATCCTGCCATCTGCCTGAGTAAGTGAAGGCATTAACCTTCCCTCGCCCCTCAACTCCCCTTCTCTGCTGACTGCCTCTCACCCTGTACCCGGCTTGACACTCCCCTGACTCAGCCTCCTCCGCCCTCATTTGACTGGGCTCCTTTCCCTCCCTCCCGACTAGAGGACTGTTCTTGGCAGTTACTTTGCTGCTGACTTCCCACACCCTTCAAACTCTGCAAATAATATCCCTTATCACTTCCCTGGGAACAACCAAGCCTTAAGCCCAAACAGTTTCAACTCCCTAATCCTTTCTCTATATTCTCCAAACATCTCCACCTCTACAGTCATCCTCCTTCTAGCCAATCTCAGACCAAGGAAAGGCCTTTTTGAGGCCAGCTGGAGCTCTGAGGGCAGCCTGTCTAGAGTAGAAAAGACAAGGACTTTGGGGTAAGTCAAGATCTGGTGTGGATCTTCGTACCCCCATTTACTAGCCACACTTTACAACCAAGTTGTTTTGTTTTGTTTTGTTTTTTTCCTTTGAATTCCCTGAGCATCAATTAACATATCAGTGATGTCTCAATAGAAATACTAATTGTTAAGGACTTTAAGAATTAATATCAATGTGTGACAACTGCCTGAATCAGATTCTGTCATGTAATGCTCAGTAAATGGTAGGTATTGTAGATATTGTAATTATTCACAGTATGGGTCCCTGTTCCTCTAAAATTTTCAGGCATTACCTCTTCTCTCCTGTGTTTTCAACCTGTCACTCTCAACTGGTTTCTTCCCTCAGCTTATAAACAAGGTCAAATCTCTCCCATCTTCAAAAACAAACAGCGAGAACACCTCTGTAAAGAAATCCACCAGGTCGCTCAAGTACTCTCACACCTTGTCATGGAAGGAGAATTTCCCAAGTGGGAATTCTTGGTTTAACCAATGCCTTTGAGATTTCTATTTCCTGTGGGAATCTCTCCTTTGGCTTTTTGAATCAGAGGATTGGCTTATTTCATCAATTCTGGAAAATTCTCAACTTTTATCTCCTCAAATATTGCCTCTCCTCCATTCTCTCTCTCCCCTCCTTCCAGAACTCCAAAGAGACATATATTAGGTTTCTGTACTTTCTCTTATTAATCATCTCTTCTGTATTTTCCATCTTTAGGTCTCACTGGGCTTCATTCTGGATGATTTCTTCTGACTTATCTTCCTTTCCATTGACTGTCTATTATTAACCCTTCTACTGGGTTCTTAATTGGATTATTGCACTTTTTAGTTCAATAGCATATAATTTTTTTTTAAGATTTTATTAATTATTTATTTGAGAGAGAAAGAGAACACGAGTGGGGGGGAAGAGCAGAGAGGGACAAGCAGACTCTTCACTGAGAGCGGAGCTGCACATGGGGCTCGATCCCATGACCCTGAGATCATGACCTGAGCCAAAATCAAGAGTCAATCGCTTAACTGACTGAGCCACCCAGGTGTCCCTCTAATTGTTTTTTTTTTTTTAATCTGCATTGTTGCTTTCAAAATTTCCATATCCTTACATAAAACTTTAAGTTCTGCTTTTATCTCCTTGACACAGTATGCATTGCTTTATTAAAGGCTGTACCTAGGAACCCTAATCTGAGCTCCTGGTGGGTCTATTTCTATGGTTCATGGCTTTTGTTTATTCTGAGACATGTTGTTTTGTCTCATGTACCTTGTATGCCTGTGTTCCTTCTGGACATGTTATATGAAATGACTATTTTAAAAATTAATTTGAGACCTAGGATCTTCTTCCAGAGAAGATCCACCTTTCTTCTGCCAGTACCTGAGGGCACTCTGTCCAGGAACAGGGCTTGAGAATATTCTAGAGGGTGGGCTCTATATATAAACAGAGGATGGCCTTATACTAGGTTTCCCCCTTGGTAGACAGTGTCCGCCAACTGTGTCCCTCCAGCTCTGCAGTCTAGATTCTGAGGATTGGCAGACAGCCCCTGCATGTCTTTAGGACACTATGGAAAGCAATATTGCCCCTCCCACTCACCCCAGAATCTTGGCCTATTAGCTGCCTTCTCCCAGACAAGGAGACAAGGAGCAAAGATTCATCCATTTAGGCTCTTACCCCTCCCAGTTCCTCTCAACTAATTCCTTTTTTTTTGGTTAGGCTTTCAATGTTATTAAGAAGATGGTTTGAGGTCTTCTCTAACTTCTGTCATTTCTCTGGAGGGAGAATGGTTTGTACCTTAGTTAGGGAAAGCAGATGCCAGGAAATTGCTAATACCCTTCGTACCACTTCTTTGCTGGCTGAAATTAGATCCTTCCTTTTATTCATCCACAGTTGAAATTCATATGGGAAGACTTTATAATATGGAGAGCAATTTACAACTAGCCACTAGAGATGGCCTAGCACATGCCCCTAGGTCCCCTAGAGGGCTCTGGGCCCAACCAGGAGGCCATCTTCCTGTCTCCCTGACCATCCATCAGGATATATAAGCATTGCTGGAGTGAGTGCTGGGCTTCTGGTGTGCTAATCTGATATGGATTTTATCCCAAGGTCCATATAAGTGGGTGGACAGAATCTTCTATGATGTGAGCAGACCTCTTTGAAGGGAGCCACCTGGGAAAGGGGCCTATTCTTAGGTAGGTAACTTACTCAGACATGATGCCTTCTCCATGAAGCCCGCTCTGATTTCCCTGGACAGGGTCTCTCCCTGCCTTGTCTCACGTGGCCCATTCTCAGTGCCTGCTATGGAGTCCACATCACCCTCTACCTTGTGTGATCAAGATTTTATGTACACATCTTGCTTTCTCTTTTGTGGTGCTGGTTGTTTTGTCTGTTTCATTTTGTTTGCCTTGGTTGAAGAGGCTGGAATTACTTCTATTGCTCAGCCCATGCCATATGCATGAAATCCTTCAGTTATTTTATTGATTAATGTGTCCTCTTTTGTCCCTCTTCCTTACTCTCATTCCCTTCTCTCTACAGGTCATTCTTTTACTGTATTTTTTAAAGATTTATTTATTTATTTAAGAGACAGAGAGAGAGAGAACGAGCAGGGAAGGGGCAGAGGGAGAGGGACAAGCAGACTCCCCACTGAGCAGGGACCCCAATGCAGGGCTCGATCCCAGGACTCCAGGATCATGACCTGAACTGAAGACAGACGCCCAACCGACTGAGCCACACAGGCACCCCCATTCTTTAACTGTATTAATGTTCATCTTTGTTTCTTTTTTTTTTTTTGAACTTTTTTTTTTTTGAGAGACAGAGAGAAATAGAAACAGTGAGCGAGTGAGCAGGGAGGAGCAGAGGGAGAAAGAGAATCCCAAGCAGGCTCCACACCCAGTGCAGAGCCCAACACGGGGCTTAATCTCATGAGTCTGAGATCATGACCTGAACTGAAATCAAGAGTCAGATGCTTAACCGACTGAGCCACCCAGGTGCCCCCATGGTCATCTTCATTTGAATGTGTTCTTGTAAAATGTGCTGTTATACAATATATCTTCTTATGTCTCCTCTTGTCTATGCTTGTAACATCAGGCCTGTTGCTATGTGACACCTAATTCAAGGCATCTAACCTCTCTGTAACACCCCATCATGTGCCCTGGCTCCACTGTCCCAGCACTGGACACTCAGCTTACCTCCAACTACTAGCCCATAGAAACATGCTACAAGGAACTTCTTTAAAAGTGTTCCCTTATGTGTTTGTATGACAATTTGCTGGGCTGTACATCCAGGAGCAGGATTGCTAGGTCATAGGACCTGCAAATGTAGGACTCAACCAAGTAGAACCAGACTCCTTTCCAGAGTGGCCGTACCCATCTACACTTCCACCAGGGATACAGGATTGATTTCGATGTCACCAAATCCCCTCCGACTCAGCATTACCCGGCTTTTGAATGGTTGCCAGCCGAACAGGTGCCAAACGATGACTCACAAAACTTTGAATTTGTGTTTTTCTGATTATCAGGGATTTTGAGCATCTGGCTGTATCCTTAGTAGCTTCTTATGTTTCTCTTCTGTTGTTTGCCTGTCCATATCCTTTGCCCATTTTTCTATTGAAGTTGCTGGGGGTTTTTTTTCCCTTACCGATCAGCAGGAAAGGGGCGGCAGATAGGGAGAGGAAAGGAAAGGAAGAAGACAACCAAACACATCTTTATCTAACACGGTGGAGCTGGGGCCAGGTAAAGATGAAACCCCTCACCTTAGACAGGATTTTAGCCTGAAATCATAGAAATGATCTCTGGTGGATTTAAGCAGAAAGGAGAGTTATTAAAGGGATGATTTGGATTTGGGCAGGTGGTTAGGGTCTGTGCCCACTTCAAGAGAGGCCACTAAGGACAAACCTGGCATTTCCAGCTCCTTGTGGGGAGCTGAGCTCTGCCTCCTGCATGCCCATTAGGTGAGCGAAATCGGGTTCAGATGCTGGGCAGCCAAACAGAATAACTATGTCCACTAAGCTCCTCCTCTTCCATATCCATCTGTGTCCCCTGGACTGTTTGGGCCTGGGGTATGTTTGGAAAAACAAGAACTTAAACTTTGTTAATAGAGTACAGAGATATCTGATACCCTAGGGGTCCCTGACTGAGCCATTGCAGGAAGGAATAATAGAACATCACAGAGAATGCTTGCTACAAAGAAGGAAGGCATCTCATATGCAAACCCCGCTCATCTTCAAACTCTGGGGGGCCAAGGGACTTAGTGGTTTTAGAAGAACTAGGAGGCTGGTCCTCAACCTTACCTGAACCCAGCCTACTATAGCTGCACTCTGAGAAGAGAGGCTGGTGGAGGACCTAAGAGAGGGGCCTCACAGAGTGTTAGAGACCTGCAGAGCTCAAAGAATCTTCCTGGGAGGCCCCTCTCTCCAGTGGAAAAATAGCTGTTTCTGTCCCACTTCGCACAAGCACCATTCCCCGGGGAGAACTGGCAGCAGTGTAGACCAAGCAAGACCAGGACCCTCTTAGCTGTTGAGGCCATTCTCTGTGGATCCCCAGCCCCAGAGACCTACCACGGCTGGCAACAAGAGTGGACCCCCACAGTGCTGGCAACACCATAGGCCAAGAGAGGGCAGGAAGGCGGTGGTCCTGGGGCTGCAGCTTTTCAGGGGGCTGCCGAGGGCAGCAGCTGCAGAACCAGTGCCCAGCAAGCAGCGTGGACAGTCCATCTGCACGTGACCAGCAACATGCTGGCAGAGTGACCAGAACGGATTCTTGGGCAGTGAGATTCCATAATCATCGTTAATGTAGGAGCTGAAGGGAAATTCTGCAGGATTCTAAGACCCTCTGAGAGAAAGTGGAGGCTAAGAGCCATTAAACCGTAGATGCTCATGTTAATCAGCCTGCACTCATAGCCCCGGGCTGGTGAAACCTGGTCGAATGACAAACATAATGGTCATGTTGTGTACCTTTCTCATGCATTAGCTTAACGCCCGGGTGGAACAGAGACGTGAGTGAAAGCACGCATGGGGCGCAAAGTGGTGTGAAGGAAGCACCTTCTTCTGTCCCCTGTGAGCACCTACCTGAGAGGTGAGCCCACCTCTTCAGCCATTGACGGGCTGTCCTCACACTCCTGGCAGCATAGAAAGTGCAGGCACTCCCTGTGAAAAGTCCTGGGCTCTTCTCCTCAGGGCTGGTGTCCTGCCCTACGGGGACCATGTCCTACCAAGAGACATGAGGACAGAGGTGGTGGAAGCAGGTACCTGCGGCAGAGGTGGAGGAAGCTGTTGCCTTCTTAATAACATCCTAAGTTCGGGGCGCCTGGGTGGCTCAGTTGGTTAAGCGACTGCCTTCGGCTCAGCTCATGATCCTGGAGTCCCGGGATCGAGTCCCGCATCGGGCTCCCTGCTCGGCGGGGAGTCTGCTTCTCCCTCTGACCCTCCCCCCTCTCATGTGCTCTCTCTCTCTCATTCTCTCTGTCTCAGATAAATAAATAAAATCTTTAAAAAAAAAAAAATAACATCCTAAGTTCTCCTGTCCTCCAAGGATAAGCAGATTGTGACAGTGGACTGGGAAGAGCGTGAGGAGCTGGTCCCACTCCACGCGCTGGGGCAAGCAGGTCACTGTGCTCAGCCTTCTTCCTGCTGAGCTTGTGGTGGCCGTAATGAAACACGCACGGCTAGCGCGGCAGCACAATGAAGCTGGGCTGGGCAGCCGAGACCGTGGCCTTTGACAGAGCCTGTTGGTCAGCTACCTGGTCACTGCAGCCATGTGCGATGATGTGTCTTCCAGCCACTGGAGCCCCTGGGCTTCCTCACCACCTTCTGCTGGCACCTGACCTTAAAGGCTTCCATGCTGGCACCGTGGTCGCTCCTCCTAGCAAAGGGCAGGTACCGGGTACCACTAAGCCCCGTGGGCCCCAGTGAAGAGCTCGAGAAGCTCAAGGCAGAGCTCACGCTGCAGGATGGCGCATCCAGGCGCAGAGCTGTCCTTTGAGGATGCCCACTGGTGGGCAGACTGATGTGTCCTGAGGGCCAGTTTGACTTCCTATCTATCCCATGAGCCATGTTCTTATTTACCTGGGGCTTTTAGCTTCTGGATGGCCTCAGGATCTTTCAGTCTAGCTGTCCCATTGTGCAAAAGTGGTTTCTGGGCCTCTCTGGAAGGTCAGAAGCAGAGACAGAGTCTCTTTCCTTGACAGGTTTGAGGGTTCTAGAGGATGGGCTGATATGGAGGGGTGGAGGGAATACAGGAAGGCCCATGAAGACTGAGCACCTGGACGAGTCTTTCCTGTTCTCACTGGTGTGATTCCTTTGAGGAGGTTTAGGAAGAAGAGCGTGTGAGGGGCCGTATTCACACAGGCTCATCACTGACAATGTGCCTATGTGTCTGCATGTTTCTTGGTCCTCTTTGAAAACACTGTTAACAGATCAAAATCCAAAACTGTGCTCTGGGGTGCTGAGAATGGGTAGGTGAGAGAATTCTCTATACTGATCTGAAGGAAGTCTGGATGGAGAGAGAGCCAAGCAACATGCTTGGGCATGAGGTTGTTGATGGACTTCTTCTTTCTTCTTTATTTCTAATGTGAATTTTTTATTGAAGCATAACATAAATACAGGAAAGTACCCAAATCACAAGTATCCAGCTCCACAGCTTTCCCCCAAGTCACCTGTGTAACCCGCACCTAATCAAAAGAATTTTGCCAGAATTCCAGAAGCCCCCTCAGGAGTCCTCCTGGTCACTCACCCTCATGCTAACCACTATCCTGACTTCTAACACCTTGGGTTAGTTTTACCAGTTTGGGGACTTTATATGAATAGAATCATATATCACTGAAGGATTTTTAAGAACAAAAATATCGGGCGCCTGGGTGGCTCAGTTGGTTAAGTGACTGCCTTTGGCTCAGGTCATGATCCTGGAGTCCCTGGATCGAGTCCCGCATTGGGCTCCCTGCTCAGCAGGGAGCCTGCTTCTCCCTCTGACCCTCCCCCCTCTCATGTGCTCTCTCTCTCTCTCTCTCTCATTCTCTCTGGCTCAAATAAATAAATAAAATCTTTAAAAAAAAAATATCTAATAGCCAATATTGAAAGTTTTGCTTTGGGATGATGTAATACCCAATCATCATCCTCACACACAATAAAGCCTGCTGTGCAAATAAATGCCTTTTGTAAGCATTTTTGTTTTGTTTTATTTTGTTTTCCAAAGGGTAGAGGTGGGAATCAAAGAAAAGGGGCTGAGTCTCCCCTCTGGGTCAGTGCAAAACAGAGCAAAGGGCACTGCTGCAGAGCACATCAGCAAGTGTGAACACAGCCAGAGCAGAATGCAGACTCTCCGAGTCAGACAGGAGCAAAGCCCCAGCCCTGGAGCCTTCGAGAACCTTGGACAGAGCGTTGGACTTCCCCACCCCAGAGTGTGGGACAGGACTTGAGTAAATTCATTTACATTTCAAAACACAGAGCGGCTTCTGCTAACATTTGGCTACTAACAAAGTAGATAAGCATTTCATTAGAGAATATACAAAGAACTCTGTCATCCCCATGGACGCATGGTCATCCCTATTTGATGTTAACTGGCCGGTTATTCCTGTGTGACATATACCTGCATGAGTCAGATGACAGGGCTGAGTCAAACCTAACATGCCTAAGTCTGGAAGAGAGGAGAGGGAGGCTCCAGCCACAGATACCAGAAGGGACCAGAGAATAAAACCCCTGCTGATAGAGGTTACCATTCAGCAACCTACACACAAGTATAGCTACTCAGTACAGAAGGCAGGGAGAGGCTTCCAGGACCAGTCTCGGGCAGGAGACAGACCAAATCTTAAAGGAAAAGTAAAAAGTGAAACTTCCTTGCCCCGAGTAGCAGCGACAGGTGAACCACGAACAGCACCCAGCTGAGCCTCCTGGGGAGGCAGGGAGCCCACTTAGCTCTCAGGAATCACCTGCCAACAGTAACCCCAGAGAGCATAAGGTCATCCTCAACCTGACTGCGAGTTACAATCACCAGAAAGAAGTTTGTTTTTCACCTTTTTTATTGTGCATAACAAAACATAGAATTTATCTTTTTAACCATTTTTAGGTGTACGATTCAGTGGCATTAAGGACATTCACACTGTGGTGCAGCCATCTTCACCATCCCTCTCTGGAACTCTCTCATCTTCCCAAACAGAGGCTCTGTATCAGTTAAACAGTAACTCCCCATTCCCCTCCCCATCCCAGCTCCTGGCAACCACCTTTCTATTTTCTGTCTCTATGAAGTTGACCACTCTAGATACCTCATGTAAGTGGAATCATACAATATTTGTCCTTTTGTGTCTGCAGGGGCGATTTTAAAAACCTGAACCCCAGACCAATTAAATCAGGACCTCCAGGGTAGGGCCCAGACCTTTAAAAGGCTCTCTGATGATTCTAATGGGCTGCCTTGAAAACCACTGGGTTAGAAGGTCTTCGAATAACAAACACGTCTCAGCACCTGCTGGCTGATGACGAAAATTCCTTTAGTCATGGGCAAAGCTAAGGATTTTCTTTCTTCAGCTGGAGATGAAGGGCTTACAATGACTGAGATATCACAGTGACTGAAACTCATCTGCTAAAGATTAATCTATCAGTCAACAAGTGTACTTGGGTATTAGACACTGCCTCCTTTGGAAAGCCAGGATGACTCAGAGGGTAGCAGATGATAAGTAATTGTCCACTTGGAAGATGGGGAGAGACAGACACACCAGGGACTCATGGTCATTTTGTGTGTGTGTGGGGAGGGGATGATAAAAGTTAGCCTTGCTCACCTTTAGTTATCCTTAGGATCAACACATCTGTATACTTGCCCAGTTTACTGGAAGGGGGCAACTATAACATATGGTCCCCATCAACTGTATTTTTGCATGATTCTTGAGTCCTTACCCGCCCCCCCCCCCGTTTTAATTTAACCACACTGACTACATTACAAAGGAACTTCGCTTACATGGGTTCTAATTGAGGCATGACCAGTGCCTTGTTCAAGGAAGACCTCCTTCTAGTGTCTGTTTCTTCAGAACTAGAAATACATAGAAAATGATCAGGTAGATCAGAGAGACAGAGAGATAAGACACAGGGAGATAGATGCAAACATATATAAAATGACAGAATGACAGGGAAGATCCACACCAAAATCATGATATTGTTTCCCATTCTGAAGGGAGGGAGGCGTAGGTTTGAGACTGGAAAGATTTGAAGGTTTATTTTTCAAAACCCTGGAAGCAAACATGGCAAAATGTTAACACTTGTTCATTCTGCATTGGCATTTGTTATATTATATTTTTAGCCTGTCTTTGTGTTTTTCCGTCTTTAAAAAGATACATACATAAAAGTCAACATAAATATGTATCTATATAAATAATTGTACACATGAATATACATGCATAAAGAAATGTTTTAGTGACTGAGGAGAGCTCTTACAAAATTTTTCAAGTTGACAACTTTGTCATGGAATTAAATTACTAAATCCTCATAGAACATTTGAAAAATACAAAAGAAAGAGACACAAATTAATATTCCCCATAAAACTACCATGTAGAAATTGCCACATTTCGATGTCTTCATATCCAAGCCTTTTCTCTATGCATTAAACAATTGCATCATTGATTTCAAATTTTCAGATAGTTGATTACGAAAATACTCGCTCATTGTAAAATGCAGAAAAAGATAGATAAGGAAAGACAAATTACTTATGGCCTTACTACCTGATGTGCCCCCAACAAGGTTCTCAATGGCAAAAACCAAAATGTGATACTGGTTAGGAAGAGAAGGACATAACTGGAAAGACTGGAAATAGGATACATTGTCAATAAGGAGTTGTATTTACCAGGGTCTTTGCTTTCATTCATTTCCTCCTCTAGGTCTTCATGTGATAAAGTTATCCAAACATTCAGTCAGATACTGCATGGCTGGACCCTAGCGCCAATTTGATCTTGGTTTATATGTTATTTCTTTTATGAATCAATCTGAAGGATTCACTCACTATTGCGATTGCCTTAATTTATTTTTGAGGGAGGAGGGCTTATTATTTAACACTCTCTGCCATTTTTTCTTGTTTACTTATATATTTTTTTTTCTTGTCTCTCTCCTTCATTGTTGTATCCTCAGAGCCTAGAAGTGTCTGATATTATTAGTATTATTATCGAATGAAAAAATGAATCAAAGAGCCTTTGGTGGTCCTGCCTACATAGGATTGTGAAAGTATCTTCCTTTAACAACCATTAGATACCGCAGCCTAAGAAGGCAACCTGGTGAGGCGCCTGTTTTTCATCTGTATCTCTTCCTCCCCACCTCCTTATATGGCTGCAATTCGATGCCCCTGTGTTAATCAGAACCACTTGCCACAGTCAATACCATATCCTTCTTTTTTGCCTGTTTGCCTCATGCCTTGAGGAGCCTGAAATATACATGTGACTGCCTCGCCTTCCGGTTCAATGAAATCATTAATGTGTCCTTTGGTGGGCATATTCTTCCCTTGGATACTAAAAATTTTGAACTCTCAGTGTCCAGTGTTATTAGAATAAGAAAAAATATTTTCCGGACGCCTGAGTGGCTCAGTCAGTTAAGGCTCTGCCTTCGGCTCAGGTCATGATCTCAGGGTCCCGGAATCAGGCCCCACGTGGGGCTCTCTGCTCAGCTGGGAGGCCGCTTCTCCCTCTGCCCGCCATTCTGCCTGCTTGTGTGTGCGCGCGCGCGCAGGCGCGCACGCGCTCTCTCTCTCTCTCTCTCTCTCATAAATAAATAAATAAAATCTTTAAAAAAAGAGAGAGAAAAAGGGCGCCTGGGTGGCTCAGTTGGTTAAGCGACTGCCTTCGGCTCAGGTCATGATCCTGGAGTCCCGGGATGGAGTCCCACATCGGGCTCCCTGCTCGGCAGGGAGTCTGCTTCTCCCTCTGACCCTCCCCCCTCTTGTTCTCTCGCTCTCGTTCTCTCTCTCTCTTTCAATCAATAAATAAAATCTTAAAAAAAAAAAAGAAAAATATTTTAGATAGCCATTTACTAT
>NC_138369.1:118854493-118864014 GCF_054177405.1 Leptonychotes weddellii | reverse complement strand
AGGCGCCCCTCATTTATCCTTCTTTACCACTTTTCCCATTTGGCATTAAGGAGTGTAAGAACTCCATTACCCTCTGTGAAGAGAAGTCTGTGTTGTTAAGGCTACAGATAGGCTCCACCTTTTGTACATTTACGGGCCACTTAACAGTTATCCTTGAATGAATAGCCGCTTTTTGCCCTGTGCCCATTTTTCTACTGAGGTGTTCACTTTTAACTTTTTGATTTGTAAGAGCTCTTTATATTTTAAGGAGACTAACATTTTGTCACATATGGAGTAAAATTTTACAATTTATTTTTCTCTTGAAATTAACTTTTTTAAAGATTCATGAACTTTTATTTTTATTTTTTTTAAAGATTTTATTTACTTATTTGAGAGAGAGAGAGTGAGCGAGAGAGAGAGAGCACATGAGCAGGGGCAGAAGGAGAGGCAGAGGGAGAAGCAGACTCCCATCTGAGCAGGGAGCCCAATGTGGGGCTCGATCCCAAGACCATGAGATCATGACCTGAGCCGAAGGCAGACGCTTAAACGACTGAGCCACCCAGGTGCCCTTATTTTATTTTTAAATATTTTATTTATTTATTTGAGAGAGAGAGCATGAATGGGGGGGCCAGAGGGAGAAAGGAGACTCCCCACTGAGCAGGAAGCCTGACATGGGGCTCAATCCCAGGACCCTGAGATCACGACCTGAGCCAAAAACAGCTGTTTAACCAACTGAGCCACCCAGGCGCTCCTTGAAATGAATTTTTAACCATAACTTTAATATATGATAAATTATTAACTCTAATGTTTAACTTCTATTAATAAAAAACTTTAACATTTTTAAATATAATTAGGTTCTTCCCCTTTTTTTTAATGGTTCCTGCTTTGGTATTATTCGGAGGAATACTTGAACAACTTCATCATCATAGGAATTCAGCAAGGAATGTTAGTAATAACACAGTAAAATTACTAATAACCACTACCATTTATTGAGTATTTATTATGTATCAGACACTCTACATACCTTATTCTATTTAATACAAGAAACCTATGAGGTAATTATTATTCCCATTCTACCAGTCAGGAGACAGAGGCTCAAGAAGACAGAGTAAGTTGCTCATCATCATGTGACTTACAAGTGTCGGAGCTGAAACTCAGTCATTTAGTTATGTACAAACTCGACTTCGTCAGCAGATGAGTAGATCTAGGTCCCCAACCTGGCTCTGCTGTGCTGGCCACCAGATGTGATACCTGTGTGTGTGGTTTCACCCCTCGGAGCCTTAATGTCACCTATAACATTTGTTTAACAAGGACTCTCTCATAGAGTTGTTGAGGGATTTAAATGAGGGAAAAAAGCTTTAATATGGCTGGCACCAAGAGACAGCCAATGCAAAAATGTCAGCCACCGCCCCTTAATTACCTCTTTCCCTAGGGGCGCCTGGGTGGCTCGGTTGGTTAAGGGACTGCCTTCGGCTCAGGTCATGATCCTGGAGTCCCGGGATCAAGTCCTGCATCCCGCATCCCGCATCCCGGCTCCCTGCTCGGCAGGGAGTCTTCTTCTCCCTCTGACCCTCCCCCCTCTCATGTGCTCTCTCTCTCAAATAAATAAATATTTTTTAAAAAATTACCTCTTTCCCTCCCCTCTCTTTGTGGCAGGTGGGGCAGAGGGGAGGGAAGAGAAAGGGAAAACTAGGACCTGCAGCGAGGTGCAGAGGTTGGAACCCCAAGCTTAGCTGACCTAAGTGAGGAACAGAGTGAGGTGAAGTGCCACATGGCTGAGAGAGATCCCACCCAGGGAGTGGCTCAGATGCTTCCAGCACAGACGTATGTCCTTTCGTGTGTGGGAGGTAGGGGTGGAGTTGGATCAGGAAGATCTCACCGCAGCTTAGAAGCAGCAACTCTAACTTGTGAGGAGAGCGCTGCGAGGTTGCTGCTCACCTCCCTGCTCTCGCTCTGCTGGCCCCAACACACACACCGAGACCATGGGCACCTTCCAGGGACACCTGCTGGCGGGGATATTCTTCCTCATCTTCTCCCTTTACTACTCAGTGATGGTGTCCTTGGCCCTGCTGCGGGGACAGAGGTCTCTCAGCTCCCCTTTGCCCCCAAGGGAGAAGCAAGGACACAGGTGGCAGCTGATATCTGTGCAAGGGATGATGAAGTTGGTCGTCTCCCTGGGTGGCATCATTCCTGAGTTCTTCTACCCCCCCGGAGTAAACCGGATGAGGATAATAGACTGGGAGGACCCTCGGCGGCCATTCTTGTTCTATGACAACTGGGATCATGTCACCATGTATGGGTTTTTCATGCTCAGCGGCGTGGTGGACATTGTGAGCCAGTCATGTCAAGCATGGCAGAACGTCAAGCTGGAGCGAGCAGCTGAGGCCCTGGCCTTCTGGGTGCTGACACTGTTGATGGTTGCCCACCTGGAGAACAAGGGCACCTTGGAGATCCGCGTGCATGGGCTGTTCGTAGCGCTCACCTTCCTGGTTAGCCTGGTGCTCACCATAGAGGTCTGGGTCCCTGACCAACCCACGCTGTGGGTGCTCAAGACCTGGATGGGGCTGGTGCTCAGCAGCTGGATGCTGCAGCTCTCCGTGCTGATGTACGTTCCTCCCTTGGGGCAGCCCTGGAGAGCAGAAAACCCTGGGGACCTCGCCTTCCTCACCATCTTCTTCTGCTGGCACCTGGGCTTGGGGGTGGCCATACTGGCCACTGTCTATGGTCTCTGCAGCCTCTGGCACCATCGCTTCTCCTCCTGGAGGGAGGTCCCAGGTGCCAAGTACCAGCTGTGTCCCAGAGGCTACGGCAACGAAGAGCTGGAGAAGCTGGGGACAGAGGCCATGCTGCAGGATGGGGGCATCTAGGTATAGAATCTGTCTTTGTGCTCTGCCTGTTGTCACGGGAGTTTGGAGGGCGCCCACGGTGTGCGTAGCCTGGAAACATCCTGGGATCTACAATGTGGGCTTCTGTCACGAGAGTCACCTTCCCTGTTCCTAAATAAACCTTTCAGCTCCTCGGATTACTTCAATCTGTTACTCTGTTCTCTCCAGGTTGGCCACTGTTCGGTATGGTTCCTGACCATGGACTTACATGACGTAAGGACAAGGAGTAGGGCTTCTCTCTGACAGCTTTTGGGATCCAAGAGGAGGCGACGAAATGAGGAAATAGAGGGAGATGGAGAGTCACTGGAGACTCGGGGGACGGTTCTATCAGTTTGAGGCAGAGCTGGCTTAGTATGTGCAGCTCAAGTGTTTAAATGTGTGAAGGGGGGGTCCATTTTTGCATAGTGGTGACGACTTCTGTTTTCTTCACTTCTCTGTGTTTTATGTACACTAAGTGTGGCAGGATGAAGAACCTGTTTCATTGTCGCTACAGTTGTTTTTAATCTAGACTGAATGAGGCCACTTCTGCCTTCTGCGGGAGCAAGGGCTGAGGAAAAGAGGGTGGCAGTCAATTAGCAGGGGCTCAAGTCTGAGAGAAAGGGGGCAAAGGAGGAAGGGAGTCCCAAAGGTGGGTGTAAGAAACAAGGATGACTGAAATGTAATTTTCAGTTGCTCGGGTTTTGCTGTGATAGAAAACTCCATTGTTCCAACTCTTCCAGTGAAGTCTGTTACAAGTCCTGTGTGTGTGTGTGTGTGTGTGTGTGTGTGTAGGTGTGAGTGATTCTGGGGCAAGATCAAAGAAAAGGCCCAGATTTCAGTTGGTGGGGGCAGTAGGGGAAGAACTGCTCTGAAATGTGGGGTGCAAATGAGCCCAGGGGTTCTGAAGATGCAGGAACTCAGAGCTGAGAGAACACTGAGAACGCCAGCCGCTGGAATTTGCAGAAATTTTCAGCCAGTCATTGAGCTTCTCCCAGAATGAGGAGAGAAGGTGCTAGTAAATTCCTATACTCAGTGAAATATCTGAAAGCCAATTCTATACAAATACTTATCACTGGATAGAACCAGAAAGCCACCGCTTCTGATAGCATGAGTCTGCATATGTGAGATGGATCAATCCAGCACTTGGAGATGTGAAGAGGCAGGAAGAAGGGAGGGGTGCCAGCCATAGATGTGGAGAAAGGACCACAGCGCAAAGCTCACTCTGGCAAGGCAGCCGTAGTGCCACCGTCTCTCAGGCAGTTAGAAATGCTGTCCTCAGAGACCAAAAAGCTGTAGGAAGCATAGAGAGGTGTTTGCATTTGCAAGATAGAAGACAGGCTGCACACTGTCTTCTGAAATGTCACCGGACCGCCCCCTACACAGGGTGCAGGCACATGGCAAATCGGCCCTGGAAACTCCAGGACCAGGACGAGAGCTGAAGGCAGAGAAGAGAGCGAGGAAAGGGGTGGAAGTGGGACAAGGGTCTGGCAGCTCACACCAGCCGGGCTTGGAGGGGAGGAACTCTCTGGATCTAGACGAAGAGCAACGTGTCTTCCCGCAGCAGCTGGAACGAGGCCAGCCCCAGCTTCCTTCCCAGCAGAGCAGGAACCAACCCAAGGAGAGGCCAACACCTTTCTTTCTGTCCCCACCATAAAAAGCCCAGAAGCCCAGCCAGATTTACCCTGAAGCTAATAAAGCTTAAGCTTCAGGGCCCCTCACTTTATCTCCAAATGCAAAGCCCTGGGAGGGGTCATAGCAAGGTGTTCACATGATCACCTATCGCTGAAAAATTGCCAAAGATCTTTCTGTATTTTTTTTTTTCTAAAGAGGGAACTCCTACTTTAGGTATAACTTTAGGCTCCGCAAAACCTGGCTCTGCCTCCACCCTGAAGGCTTAACACAGTCTTACTTTCAAGATGCCTTGTGATATACATCTCTTAGCCTGTTAGTGGAACATTCCTCATTTGAGGACAATGAGAAGACTCTTTCTCCTTCAACTTGGAAATAAGAAGCTTAAACTTCTAATGACATCACCAACTGACTGAAAACCACCGGCTAGAGTGTAATCCATCAGTCAACAAATCCCTCGGTGACCTGTTATCAGATGCTGGGCCTGATTCAATAAAGAGGAATCTGACATGCTGGGGACTGATGGCTAGGGGGAAAGATGGGGAGTGATATACAGGGGTGGGTCCTGTTTATCTTCCTCTGTGCTGTGCAGGGGAGTTTTTGTCCTGTACATCTGGCCCTTGCCCAGTGTATTAATCAGGGCTCTCCAGAGAAACAGAACCAATAGGATGTGGATAGATAGACATTTTAAAGAATTGGTTTATGAGATTGTGAGGGCTAGCAAGTCCAAAATAGGCAGGGCAGGCCAGCAGCCCAGAGACCCAGGAAGAGTTAATGTTGCCATCTTGAGTCTGAAGGCAGCCTAAAGGCAGAATTCCTTTCTGCTTAGAGCACCTCTGTCTTGTCTTTCAAGGCCTTCAACTGATTAAGTGAGGTCCACCCATATTATGGAAGGTAATCTGCTTACTCAAAGTCTACCAATTAAATGTTAATCACATCTAAAAAATACTGGCACAAGGCAACATCTAAACCAGTGTTTGACCAAACAACTGAGTGCCATGGCCTAGCCAAACTGACACATAAAATTAACCATCATACTCAGCATATGGGAACATGGCCACTGAAACATAATTTATGGCAACTGTGTTTGTCGTGACTTTGGAGACCTTCCAAAATAATAACTTCATTTTAAAAGAATTTCATCGGGGTGCCTGGGTGGCTCAGTCAGTTAAGCGTCTGACTCTTGATTTCAGCTTAGGGCATGATCTCAGGGTCGTGAGATCGAACCCCATGTCAGGCTCTGCACTGGGCATGGAGCCTGCTTAAGATTCTCTCCCTCTCCCTCTGCCCCTCCCCACTTGTGCTCTCTCTCTAAAAAAGTAAAATAAAAAATTAAAAAATAGGTGGCTGGGGGGATGGGGTAACTGGATGACGGGCATTAAGGAGGGCACTGAATGTAATTAGCACTGGGTGTTACATGCAACTGATGAATCACTAAACTCTACCTCTGAAACCAATAATACACTATATGTTAATTGAATTTAAATAAAATAGATAAACAAACAAATAAATATAAATAAATAAATAATAAAAGAACTTCATCATTATAAGTTCTGACTGCAGTGTGACTATGACCATATAGTGCTATATGGTCTTCTTCCCTTCCCTGTTCCCCCTGGAGAAAGATAGTGATGGGTATACAGGTAAGTGACATTCATTTTTAAAGATTAAAATCATGTTTAGAGAGGGTTTTTTTTATTATTCATATTATGCATTTTAGACATCTTACAATATAGCAAAAAGTATTTTGTAGTATTTTGAAATCTACCATACTGCCCCCACCCAGAATTAATTGCCGCCTGGGAGGGCTAAAAGAGGAGGAAGTTATTTCAATCAGAGTGGATGATAGGGTTTCTGTATCAGAGATGAGCCCTTTCTTGGTGATGACAGGGATGTGCCTGATGACTAAGGTGTGGATGAGTAAAGAGGCTTGGGGGTGAAGGTCATTGAAGATGAAGAAATCCAGAGCTGGGAATCTAGGTGTTGTGGGAAGGAATGGAGCAGGGATCCTGACGGGGCTGGGAAGATGGCAGCGTTGGGCTGGAGAAGCCCAGAGCCCAGTTCCCAGTGAATCTAGGGGTGTGTGCATGTGGGGAGACCTAAGGCATCAAAGAGGGCAGAAGACAGAAAATGTGGCTAGCATGAGCTTCAAGAAGGAAGTGATCGGGGTTAAGCATAAAAGGTACCACCTACCCCACAAAGGTATTGTTAGAAAGAAATGAAGTGCTGCATATGCAACACTTAATTCAGAGCCTGGTGTACGGTAGACATTCAATCATATTAGTTCGAGAGACTGAGTATACAAATGGGCAGTGACCAGATTATATATAAAAATACAAATCTGACCTACAATCTGCAGCATTCAGTCCAGGAAACCAACCCATTATCTACAGTAACCGGGCCAGGAAGCCAGCCTGCTACCTTTAAGTCAGACCATAGAAAGTCAGTTATAGCTATCACTAGTAACCAGTCCAGGAAGCCCAACAATAACCCCTGTAACGACTGACCCCAAATGGGCAGGACTGGATGAATAACTAACTGCTTCCCTCATGTTCGCCCTGTTTCCAACCTAGGACCCACTGGAGAAAGCCAAATATGCACCTCTAACCAATCACATAGGTTACCCCAATTCTAGTTAGCCTGGCTGCAGCTTCCCCATGCCAATAGCCTCCAATCAGGGTATATCTGAAGCCTCCCCTTTTTTCCACTGTAAAGCTTTCCCACTCTCCGCCTGGCAGAAAGCAAATGATGGTGGCTGGCTCCCTTATTATAGCAAACTCTGGGTAGGTAGCCTTTGCTTGGTCTTCATTTATTTCCACATGTTCAGTTCTTTCATTTATTCATGCAAGCAGTTACTCAATATTTATTGAATGTCTACACTAGCCTCCATGCTAGACCCTGAGAATAACAAAAAGACCCAGATGCCGGGTCTCTGACTCCAAGCTGATTATGGCTCAGTGGGAAAAGAAGGGCAAATAAACAGCAAGATAAGTGCAGTCTGAAAAAGGCTGTAATGAAGGGCAGGTAAAGCAGACTTGGGGATCAGGAAATGCTTCCAAGAAAAGTGATGTCTCCATAGGAACCTGAAGGATGAGTGTGGCCAGGGGAAAGGGGGTTGGGGAAATACTCAGGAGAGGAGGAAAGGGCCAAGGGAAAGTCCCCAGGTCATAGTATAAACACTGAAGGAAGTGAACGAAAGTGGGATGCTTGGACCTCAGTGTTTGAGCCTGAAGTGGCAAGCCATGAAGGTAGAAATGTAGACAAGGGTCAGATTCCTTCTAGACCCCATGAAGGAATTGGGTGTTTATCTTGAAGCCAGTGGTAGTGATCAATTTTCCATTTTGAAAATGTCACTCAGGCTTGATGTGGAGTGAGGCATGGGGGCGTGCAGGGAGGGGCAGCCTGGAAGCAGGGAGACCAGCCAGGAGACTGACAGACCATGGTGCTAGAGGAGGAGAGAAGAGCTCATTTAGATGGTTCCTGACCTGGACGTCGTGCCTGCAGGTTGGGAGGGTGAGAGAGGGGGGGAAAGCCAAAGCTTGGACCACTGAGGAGGAAAGTAAATGCAATCACTGAGAAAATGAAAGTCAGGACCAGGGGCTGCAGAAGAGAGGAATTCTGATGGAAGATACACAGTTTGAGGTGTTGTTCTAGAAGTAGATGTGTGTATGAGTCTGGAGCTCAAGAGAAAGGGATGGGTGGAGAGATTTGGGAGTCATAAATGGCTATTAAAGCCATTTCTGATCACCCAGGGATAGAGGAGCTCATCCAGGAAGAGGGGAAAGGGAAGAGGGCTTGGAACCTAACTCCGGGAGGCACCGCGTGTAACTGGGAAAAAGAAGAGAGGCACTTGTAAAGCAGACCAAGAAAGAGCAGTCCAGGGAGGCAGGAGGAAAACCATGGGCTTGTTGTAACACAGAAACCAGATACTGATATTGTTCCAAAAAAGGGAGTAGCCAACAAAACCTTGTTTCTTATTCCCAGTTCCTCCTTCCTTTCCTTCCGCTCCCAGAGAAGGATGGCCCGTGGGACACTGGGAGGGAACTCACTCTTATAAGACTAGTGGAACTGGTCCTGCATTGCCCCACAGTGTTGCCCAAGCTGCGTCCACAAAATGCAGGTGTCGGTATGGGTCATAAAGAAAACTGGATGATGAAAGAATAAGAAGAAATGAACGTGCTCAGGACAAAGATTTGCCTCTGAGTTATGCCACCTAAGGATTGTACCAAGATCTTGGTAAGGCAGGACTGGAAGTTAATTCTGGGACCACAGTGAGCACCGTTCTAAGTGCACATTACATAGTTAACTATTTAGTTTGTTAGCCCTGGTTATTGAGTGCCTACCACACAGCAGGTGGGAATGGAAATCAAATTTCCTCTCTCCTCACTAGCCTGTGCGTACAAAAGGGACCACAGAAAGGATAATGATCCATATTTCAAAGACCTCCAAGCCTTAAAAGTCTCACCCAGATATCCCTACAGATCTCTCTCCATCCTTTCCTCTCTGTCCCTCTCAATCTCTCTTTTTCCCTCTCTCATTATCTCCCTGACCCTCTCCCTTTCTCCCCACCACCTCCCTTCTCTCTCTCCCTCATCCTCCCCACTACCTACACCTCCCACCAGCCTTTTGGCTTCTGGGCACAACCAGAGATTACCCCTCCCCCTGTCTCACTGCCGATGGTGTCCTTGGTAACGAGGACGCTTTCTCCTCTACTTCGCAATTCTTTGAAGACACAGTGCAGAGCCCACACTCAACCTGGAGAACATCTTCTCCCTGCCCTGTGCACCCACTCCCATGGCCCTCGCGAAAACAGTTCCATAACTTCCTCCAGCAGCCCCCTCTCCCAGGACGCAGTTCCCAAGAAATAGTCTCCAAGAGACACGAAGTGCGATCTCCATGTGACAGTATCGTCATAGTCTTGCAAATCAACTAGTTGTGGACAGAATCTAGGATTTCTTTTATTTTATTTTATTTTTTGGTAGTTCTGATTGTGTTACCATGTGCAAAAGAAAGAATACAAGTGATACGCTTGATTTTTTATTATTTTTT
>NC_138369.1:118756216-118853993 GCF_054177405.1 Leptonychotes weddellii | reverse complement strand
GATGAAAAAATTCTTTCTACGTGATGTGGAACAAGGTAGTATCTCAGAGATCATATCGTTTGTCTTGAAATTTCAATATTCATTCAAGGCATGCCTTCTAGTACTTAAGACCTTGATGAGCATATACAATAAGCCCTAAGATCATGCATTTTTTAATATAATGGGACTTGCTCCAGGCCCCTGACCAGCACTGGTTCCCAAACCTCAGTCTCAAACTGAGGTCGACTAAAAAGATATTAACACTTACCCTACAGGCTGGGTGTTAAGATTAGAGATAATGTTTGAGACGTGCATGGTTCATGGTGCTCTAAAAGCAGTCATCTTTTCAGTCTGTGCATGCGCGCACACACACACACTAAAAAAACAGATGGAGAGAGAGGATGTGTACTTGCTTGGGTCTCTGTGACTGCAAGGACTGGGCTTGATTGAATGTGTGTGGTCATGTTTGCGGGAAAGTCCCAGGCAAGGCTGTGGCAGGGCGGTGCGAGCCAGCACTGGGAGAGGACAAGTTGAACATCACTGAATTGGGACTCGCTTGGGTGGACATATGGAGAGCTGTGTACAATGCACTTTCGTATAATTACCTCTATGCCTTTTTGGGGGGATAGTACAGACCTCCTGGAAAATAGTTTCTTTGTTGACATCACAAAGATGCAACCCTACGTTTTACATGGTTGAGTTTCGTACCCCATTTATTTCATTGTGGCCTGGGGTTATTTTGTGTCATCAGGTGGTGGAGAATAGAGGCTGGATTGGAAAAGAATACAAAACATCTTTGAGAAATTAGACCCTCAAAGGTGAACCTCTTGGGACTGTATCAGAGGAAGAGTGAAGATCCTGGAAAACAGCAAGGAATCCAAAGTTAAGAAACTAATACACAATTTTCACAAAATATTTTTCTTTGCATTGTGCTAAACATCTGGTGCTAATTTTTTTTTAAAGGCCTACAAACCCATTGCCAACAAATTGTAGCCGAGGCTCAATTTGTGGTACATGCAATGACATTGGAAAGGGGAATTGTTTTTCTACGGAATTATTTTTAAGGGTTTCGAACACTGTCAACGCCTTTGTAGCCATTGTCAGTAACTTCAAAAATAAATTTCCACTGTGGCCGTTTTCATTCCTTAACCTTCTCCATGTGAGCAGAGAGCTTCCTTATTCTACTGGGGCTCTTGTCCGCTAGTAACAAAAAATGAGCTTGCCTGATCTTGTTACATAGATGATCGTCAACAGCTTTCACCATCTCATCAATTTTTCTTAGAACAGGATCATCAGAATTAGTGGAATAAAAAATCATGTCAACAGGACTTTTTCCTGTTGTTATTCTAGTAACCTATCGTTTGCTGGTAGCTTGAGTTTCTTCTACTATGGGCTGCCTATTCTATTTTGCAAGCATTTATACTATTCTGAAAGAGAACAGCAACAACTTTACCTTCTACTGAAAGATGTTTTTTTTAACATCCCGTGAAAATTCTAGATTTCAAACTTTTTCTTTAAATCTCAGATGAATGATATCCCACCAGCATGATAAATGCATTTCTTTTTTTTTTTTTTAAGATTTTATTTATTTGACAGAGAGAGACACAGCGAGAGAGGGAGCACAAGCAGGGGGAGCACAAGCAGGGGAGGGGGAGAGGGAGCATGTTGGCAACAGTTCGCATGCAGGCGGATATAAAACCAGATTTTCAGTATTCGACAGAATGTTGTTGACTGTTTTCCTTTAGAGCTGACATTTTGTCACACAGGCTAAGTCAGCGTATTACTATGTAAGTGGGGAATCACCATAAAAAGGACAGCTAACACGCAGATTTGGTGGTTCCAGTAACAAAGGAGGATCGCTGTAAATGCCTTTTCAAAATGGTGAACTCAGTAAAGTTTTCAATACAACACAGTACAGCCTTCCCTCGACGAATGCAGTTGTTTCTTCCTAGGAAATTTGGTACTTATTAAACCTTGCTTTAAAAAAAAAAAAGCCAAGACAAAAACAAACACTTTGTGTTCATTTGTAAAATGGAATTCATTCTGGGCTCAGATAATTATAAGCAAGTGTTTCATCTACATAATTCCAGGTTCTGTTAGATTCTAGAATTAGATCATTATAAACAGGTTTTTCACTTACATGTGAAAGTCCTGAGGGACACAGGAGAAATCTTTGCCATGCTAATCTGGCCCCACTAAAGGCTAGCAGTAACCCCTATTCATTATGACCAAAAACAAATAAAAATTTTCAAAATACCCCTGGGAGCCATATTGTCCTGCAGAGAACCACTAATTTTTATTAAGATAAAAATCACACATCTGTGGTTTACAATCTAAGTTACACATGATTTATGTAAACATATAATCATATAAACATGATCAGGGCTGTTTTAAGAGCTTTAAGAGGCTCAGGCCCTTAGTTTGGAGGCCCTAGCTTACTTATACCAAGCATATTAAAATGCACACTCATCCTACAGTTAATACCAATCGCCAGACCTGCTATGTGCCAGGCATCATTCTAAGTGTTTACTAACAACCCTCTATAGTAGGCATTATTATTTCTCTTTTACAGATGAGGAACAGAGAGGTTCAGTGACTTACCCAAAACTACACAGCTAGTAAGTGGTGGAGCCAAATTACAAAGCTAGGCACTCAGAAGCCAAGATATTGTGGCCTACCTAGCTCTTGTAGTTTACATTTAAGAATAACTATCACTGGGGGCGCCTGGGGGGCTCAATCAGTTAAATAGTTAAGTGTCTGCTCAGGCCCAGATCTGGGAGTCCTGGGATGGAGCCCCACATTGATCTCCCTGCTCAGCGGGGAGCTGCTTCTCCCTCTGCTCCTCCCCCGCCCATGCTCTCTCACGCAAGCTCTCTCTTTCAAATAAATAAAAATCTTTTTTTTTAAAGATTTTATTTATTTATTTGACACAGAAAGAGACAGCGAGAGAGGGAACACAAGCAGGGGGAGTGGGAGAGGGAGAAGCAGGCTTCCCGCTGAGCAGGGAGCCCGATGCGGGGCTCCATCCCAGGACCCTGGGATCATGACCTGAGCTGAAGGCAGTCGCTTAACCAACTGAGCCACCCAGGCGCCCAAATAAAAATCTTTTAAAAAAGAAGAAGAATTATTACTTACGAATTAGTTTAGCTGCAGATGATTTAACCTTTGTCAATTTCAGTTGTGAAGTTTTTGTTTTGTATTTTGAGCCAATCCATTAATGTAAAGTCTCAGACATTATAACAAGGCCTTTTTTTTTATGTTAATCACCATACAGTACATCATAAGTTTTTACTGTAGTGATCCACGATTCATTGTTTGCGTATAACACCCAGGGCTCCATGCAATACGCGCCCTCCTTAATACCCATCACCAGGCTAACCCATCCCCAAACTGTGGAAAGAGCCGAGATGCCCTTCAACAGATGAATGGATAAAGAAGATGTGGTCCATATATACAATGGAATATTACTCAGCCATCAGAAAGGATGAATACCCAACTTTTACATCAACATGGATGGGACTGGAGGAGATTATGCCAAGTGAAATAAGTCAAGCAGAGAAAGTCAATTATCATATGGTTTCACTTACTTGTGTAACATAAGGAATAGCATGGAGGACATTAGGAGAAGGAAGGGGAAAATGAAGGGGGGGGATCGGAGGGGGAGATGAACCAAGAGAGACTATCATAAGGCCCTTGAAAGGCCCCAGAGGCCCAGGACCAAGCCTGCACTGTCTAAAGCCTACAACAGCACCTTCCATGAAATTGGGAAACCCTTGCGGGCACTCACCTTCTCTCTTCTGTTTTTAATGTGTGTGTGTGTGTGTGTGTGTGTGTACGTGCATGTGTGCTAAAAACAATGACAATGGCTAGCTTGTACAGCCCCGTGACCCATCCAACTGTCATCTTTAAGTTTAGCACCCACCCTGTAGGGTAAGTGTTATCTCAATTTACAGATGAGCAAACTGGTGTCCAAATGACTGACTTGCTGAATGTTCCACAGAGCTTAAGAAATGACAGAGCTAAGAATTTTATCTTGCTCCTTATGGCTCCAAAGCTTCTGCCCCACCCCCCAACCCATCCCTGGCAGACTATTTGGGTCCCTTGAGGCTTTCCTGTCTCTTTGCCTGATACCCCTTCCCCAGTAGTGGAACCTCAGTAGGTTCAAGTTTTCCTGCCACCCAGCTCCCATCTGTAAGATTTCGCAGTGCCTGGTTCTTTCCCCACAGCTACTATCATCCCGTTCCAGGGCCCCATTAAGCCCTCAGACTCCTGTTAGGGTGCAGCCACCCGCAAAGGTTGTTCTGGATGGGGACCCCAGAGGACGATTTTCTGAATGCCAGACCTTATCTGCTCTTTTTGTCCTGGGCACTAAAATCACCCATCACTTCTCCTGACCGGGCTCTTTTCTTAGAGATCCCGTCCCCCACAACCCCAGAGTCCATGACTGCACCAAGTGGCCCCTCTTCCTGGCTGCCTGGACCCTAGAAGATCCAAAGTTTGGGGTGGGGAGGGGCAGATGTTACCAAGTGGTTCCCCTCTCTTGAGACAGACTCCACAGGCCCTTTACCTAGAGGTCTCAGAGAATGAGGCTGAAAGAGCCACCTCTTACTGGGCATGTGGTAGAGAAAGCTCAAGGAAGGGAGTGCAGAGGCCGGCAGAGAGAAGCAAACAGGAGAGAACTTGCAGAGCCAGAGGGAGGAAGCAGGCACCGAGAGAAACTTGGCCCCGCCCCTCGTCCCCAAACCTTCCCGAGCTCTCCTACACTTCCTATCTTTAGGCTTCGTGAGATCTGCCAGCATCCTTCCAATAAATGCCTTTCTTGCAACCAAAGTTGCCTGCATCTCTATTGAGCCCTGCTGCAGCCCTAATGTGCTGAACCCCAGACAGGAGCACAAAGGACCAGCTCCTTAGTCCCGGTGCCACCCCCTCCCCTGCCTCCTTCTGGCAGGTTGTGCCACTAAAGTGACTTTTCTTTTTTTTTTTTTTAAGATTTTATCCATTTATTTGAGAGAGAGAGAATGAGAGAGAGCGAGTACATGAGAGGGAAGAGGGTCAGAGGGAGAAGCAGACTCCCCGCCGAGCAGGGAGCCCGATGTGGGACTCCATCCTGGGACTCCAGGATCATGACCTGAGCCGAAGGCAGTCGCCCAACCAACTGAGCCACCCAGGCGCCCCACTAAAGTGACTTTTCTAAGAGTCTATCACCTGTTGACCTCTGAGTCACAATCATTTACCCCTAGGGCCTTACCTGGGGGGCTAGGCTCTGCCTCATAGCCCCTCCAGGATGCCCCAAGTCTAGCCCACTGTGGGCCCCACTTCACTTTCCTCTAGGGAAGCCCTGGCCATTGAAAGGCTGGACCTGCTCCCTGAAATCCTGCTTCTCATGCTGACTTTGCCAATTCCAGACTCTAAAGCCTCAGTAGGGACACCGATGGCTCAAGGCCTGCCTGCCCCACCCACTGGATGGTCCCTCTCAGCAAGCTTTTCACCTGAGCTTGCCGGGCCCACACAGTGGAGCATCACACAGCCAGTTCAGTGATGGTCGCCTGATGATCTGGAAATTATTCACAAATCCACATCACAGAGAGAAGATATGCCTGTAGCCACACACATCTTCACCGGAAACAGCCTAGTAAGTATCATGGCTGATCTTTTCTTTTCTTTTCTTCTCTTTTCTTTAAGAGGGAGGGAGGTAGAAACAGAGGGAGAGGAAGAGAGAATCTTTTTTTTTTTTAAAGATTTTATTTATTTATTTGACAGAGAGATAGACAGAAGAGCACAAGCAGAGGGAGTGGCAGAGGGAGAGGGAGAAGCAGGCTCTGCACTGAGCAGGGAACCCGATGCGGGACTCGATCCCAGGACCCTGAGATCATGACCCGAGCTGAAGGCAGACGCTTAACCATCTGAGCCACCCAGGCGCCCAGGAAGAGAGAATCTTAAGCAGGCTCCACAGTCAGCACAGAGCCCCACATGGGGCTCAATCTCAGAACCCTGAGATCACGACCAGAGCCGAAATCAAGAGTCAGACACTTAACCAACTGAGCCACCCAGGCGTGCCTGATTTTCCTTTCTGTTTCTTTTTTTGCTTTAACATTGTTCTGGTTTTACTATTCACCACAACATGGATGAATCTCACAGAGACAATGTTAAAAGGAAGCAGACACCAAAGAGCAGATACTATATAACTCTATGTATATGAAGTTCAAAAACGCAGAACCAATCTGTAAGGATAGATTGGAGTCAGACCAGTAGAAATTTCTGTGTTGACTGGGAGGGGATTGAGAGATTCCTCTGGAGTGCCGAAGATGTTCTCTCTTGATCTAGGGGATGGCCACATGGGTCTATACCTATGTAAAAATCTGTCAAGCAGTACCCTTAAGATTAGAACACTTAATTGCATGTAAATTATACCTCAGTTAAAAGTACAAAAACATTTATCATGGGTTCCTCCCTTCCCCAAGAGTATTCCCTGGTTGGGTATGCTCCTCACCCTGCTGATCTGTCTTCCTGGATTCCTATGTTCCTTTTTCTCCTTCCAGTGCCTGGAAATTGTCCTTTCTGGAAGTGTGGTTTGGAGCTGAGAGCTACCAAACAGAATTAAGATACTCTGAATTGAGGGCCCCAGGTTCTGTGTTCCATGTGCCAGTTATCAAGTTATTCCCTCTCAGCTCCAAGTCGATTGCTCTGTGATAATGGAATTGGACCCTAAAATAGTTCTCCTTTGCCAGCTGCCAGATGCTAAGCTCTCGCAGTAGTAGGCACTGGAAGGAGGCTGGAGGAGGAAGGGGCCAGCCTTCCGGGTTCCAGTGTTCTCCCCTGGGCAGCCTCCGGCAGCCTGAGACTTCAGCAGCACCTCATCCACCTGCATGCACGGCTTTTGCAGGAGCCAGCAGCCAGACCTCTGCATGGTGAGCTCCAGCCCACCCCAGCCCCAAACCCCGGGGAACTGTTTCTCAGTGAGTCCCTCCAGCACAGCCCTCAGCGGAGCTGACCTCCTCCAGCGAATCCTGGCTGCGCTTCTCCCCATGAGGTCTGGGTCTCAGCCCTGCAGAGGGGGGTCCTCTTGCAGATCTGCTCTGCCCCAGTTCTGGAGGTAGCGGCTGCTCCCTGTATCTGCTAGCCCCGTGTTCGAGTTTTCTCCACCAATTACTAGCCAGTCTTCCTTTATCCCAATTCCCTGTTATAACCAATAATTCTTCATAGTGAAATTTCCCTGCTCAAGTCACAGCAGACCATCTTCTGCTTGGACCCTGACTGATTCATATTTCCCTTGTGGGGCTTGGGGTTGGCAAACAGAAGTAACAATTGTCTGAGTAGCGATGCACGGAGGTAAAGGGCCCTGCTGTCAAATGCTGTGTGATCTTGGCATCTCAGTCTGTTTAGGCTGCTATAACAAAATACCTTAGACCAGGTGGCTTGAATGGCAAACAACTATTTCTCACAGTTCTGGGGGCTGGAAGTCCGTGATCACGGTACCAGCAGGGTCAGGTTCTTGGTGAGCGCCCTCTTCCTGCTTTGTGTCCTCACATGGCAGAGAAAGAGATCATCTCTCTGTGTCTCCTCTTATAAAGGCACTGATCCCATTCATGAGGCCTCCCCTCCCGACGAATCGCCTCCCAAAGGCCCCACCTCCCAATACCATCACCCTGGGGCTTAGGATTTCCACACACAAATTTTAGAGGGGGACACAAACATTTAGTCCATAACACTGAGAAGTCATTTTTCCTCTCCGGCCTCAGTTTCTCCTTGGGTAAAATGGGGAATGTGTCCACTATCCTCTCCTAACTTCGCAGAGATGTTATGAGAAGAAAGTGAAAGCACTGTAAGCTCCTCGGTGGAAAGGGGCTGCTCAAAGTCCTGGAGCTATTTGTTGTCCCTAAAACCATAAAAACAGCTTTACTTTCAACACCCACCAGCCCAGGATCATTGCCTATTGAAGTGGCTCATAAAAACAACTGTCCTGTTGCCTGAGGTCTCTGCATTCATTGCCACCTCTCCCGCTACAGGGAAGGAGGAAAGGGGTGGAGGAATGCGAGAAGGCCTGGGGGCTTGCGGAGGCAGCAGGACCTCTGGGAGATTCTAGGCACGGACAGATTTTAAGACCCACACTCTATCTACATCCTCAGACTCAGCTGATCATAAGGGTTCACTTAGCATCAAATTTGTGACCCTGTTCCACGGTGCTGAAATGTGATGCTTGTTTGTAGGAGGTGCGCTCTGCACAACTGCAGGTGGCGCCATAGAGCTCATAGTCCCTGGTGTTGTGCAGTGTACAGCCTGTGCGGCCGGACACGGTAGCCCTGCTCAGTTGAGTGAACCTGAGACCCAAGACATAAGTCTCCTGTGCGCCATCTTCTCTGAGGTGTTGAAGGGAAGGCTCTTCACGCAAATTTATGACAACGTGTGAGAATTCGGGCCAAGACTCCAGGGGCCACATAACAGTCATACTGATTTCTACCTGACTGTCTACGGCCACCTAAAGGGCACCATACCTTCTCTGTAGTTCTCCCACTGGGCCCACCATCTTCAGGCTCACAAAATTCCTTATCTATTAGTGCAATGTATCACACACACTTACTGCATAACAGGAACCCAACTTAGGGCAAAGGAAGCGTGAAATGGACATAGGATCAGAGCATCTGCTGACCAAACAGCCTCAGAGAACATGGGACTGGCCTGTGAAAACCTTGCTTCTGGCACCAGCTTGAAGACAACACCCTGTGGGGTTGAGGTGCGTCCTCCGAGGTGATGGAGAGGCCCTGGCCAATGGGTGATAGCTAGTGTTGTTTCCTCATTAGCTGTTCGACATGGGTCCAGGAACCAAGAGGTAGAAGTAGGATTGACCCCTCCCACCACCTGTCCCAGACTTTGTGCTTCCTGCACCTACAGCCTTACGTCTGTTGTGTTGGAAGCCTGGCTCTACATGGGGGAGGGGAGAAAACTCCTGACGGGTCTCGTGAACTTGAAGTGACCCCTACTACCTGGACCCTCCAGAATCCTATGCCAGTAGATCAACAAGCAGATTACTAGCAGGGGAGACAGCTGACTCCGATTGCCACGAAGAGCTAGGGTTGCTATCTGATGGGAGCAGGAAGGACTACCGACGGAAACTCAAAGGTTCTTTGCCCCGTGATGGTGAGCAGGCAAGGATTGCAAGTGCAGCCCAACAAGGGCAAGGTCGCTAAGGCTCAGATCCCTTGGGGGTGAAGGACTAAGCCTCCCCCACCAGGCAGCCAACCCACACCTATCAAAGTGCTAGCTGATGGACAGAGGAATCTGTGATGGTGACGGGGGAAGGAAACTATAAATGCCAACGTCAGCTTTGGGACCGGCTGCCCCGGTGGGGACCATAGCTTGCTCCACTGACGTTCTTGTGGTACGTTCTTGCAGAGAGTGTAGCCGACCACCTTCTTCATGGGGCCGCTGTGCTGGACTGGACTTGATGGAAGGCGAGAGCAGATCTGAGTGATACAAGGAACTCTCTTGTGCACCACTTCAAATCCTCTTGGTCACGCCTCTCACTCCAGCCACTGCTTTGACAAGCGGTTTTGCACAGACCTCAACCAGTTCTTTGTGCAACCTGACAGTGCCTTGCCTTGGGCCCAGTGCCACGTACAACTAGTTCTGTCCTCGATGCTTTTGGCACCTATATATGTACAGCCCAAAATACAGCGGAATTTAAGGCTTAGGGAGCTATTCTTAGAGTCTAGGACTTAGATCAGTGGAGGATGGAAGCCAAAGATAAATTCTTCCCCTTTCAACCCCCAAGCAGACAGCCCTGAGATGCATTTATGAGGCTTATCAGAAAGTGTTCTAGGGCGCCTGGGTGGCTCAGTCGTTAAGCGTCTGCCTTTGGCTCAGGTCATGATCCCAGGGTTCTGGGATTGAGTCCCGCATCGGGCTCCCTGCTCAGCGGGGAGCCTGCTTCTCCCTCTCCCTCTCCCACTGCCCCTGCTTGTGTTCCCTCTCTCGCTGTGTCTCTCTCTGTCAAATAAATAAAATCTTTAAAAAAAAAAAAAAAAGAAAGACAGTGTTCTAGGTTGAGCACCAGTCACATATAGCAATGGGCAGCTCACAGCCACATCCTTCCTTCCTGCTTCACTTCCTTACTCTTCACTCTTGCTCCCTGAGATCACACTCCAAATAAACTGCCCACAAGCAAGCCTTTATCTCAATCTCTACTGTGCAGGAAACCAAGATAAGATGCATGGCCACACCTAATAACTGCAAAGGAGCTTGCACCAAGGACGTCACTGGGCAGCTATGGGTCCAGTACTGTCCCTTATGGAAGGAGGGAGCGGGTTTTGGTGGCCAGCTAGCAGTCTCAGCAGGGAAGCATAGGAACATTTGACAGGTGCTTCAACTGAAGAGATAGAAATAATAAGAGTTCCGACACTTAAAGAAATGGGTAGTAAAATTACCCTTGTCCTAAGAGAAGAGGACATTCCCTTGGCCATGACCAGCACAGTGGAGAGAGAAGTGGGGAATTCTAAGAGTCAGATGGCTGGAATGTGACCACACTTAGTGGACAGGAAGGAAAGGAGGAGCCATTAAAGGAGGAAAACACAAGAAGCTTGGGTAAGGCTGAGGGAGGGTGGGCAAAACCAGAGGGTAAGGCTGCTACTCACAAACCTACCGTGGCCATAGGTAAACTATAAATTTGGCCATAAACACCGTCAATATGAGCATCCTAACTTGCCTCCCTTCCCTGTCAAAACACTTCTCTTTCTTGACTCACCGTCTTTGCTTTCTTTTTTGTCTCAGAAAGAGCTGTTTCTTCTTGCTTCCGTTCACCGCCCCCCCCACCCCCGCCAACGCCATAATCTCCCCCTCCCCCGGTGTCTCAGACTCACTTTTTCAGAACTTGCTTCAAATATCCCTGCTCTCCTTCCTCTCTTCATTTTCAGATTCTTTCTCCTTGTCTGGATTTCCCTCATTCTCATTCCTTTTCCCTTTCCCCCAAACTGCCAGACAATGGTTCATTTGACTTGTCTCTGCATCCTCAGGAACCACCCTTAGCTCATCCCAGCCTAGCTCCAGTCCCTGTCCCTCAACGGAGACTGTTCCAAGATCAGCAATGACTCTAAGTTGCCACTCTAGAGCTTCTTGCTTGTCACTCTTAACTACTCCTGTACTCTGAAAACTCATTTCTTCCTGTGTCTTCCTGACCCTTCTCCTACGTTTCTGCCCTCTCCTCTCATTAGCTCTTCTGGTTCCTCCTGCCCTGTAAATATGGGTTCTCTCCAAGTCCAACCTTCTTGCTGTACATACTCTATCAAGACAATCTTGTCTACTCACATTGCTTCATCTTTTCTTTTTAATTAAGATATTCCCCAGATATCCATCTCTACAACCGTATTTCAGAACCACATTCCCAAAGCTGTCTGGGCACTTGCACACAGAAAACCAATCAATATTTCAAACTCAAGGAGTTCTTGCAAGAGAATGACTATTTTTTTTTTTTTGCTATATGAGAGTTGTAAATTATACATATTTATTTTATATTTTTACTATAGTGATAAGAAAAGCAAGGTTCAAAACACACACACACACACACATACACACACACACCCCTTGGGATCCTGAACAAGAGTTTCCAAGCAACACTCTGGATTCCCAGTGCCTGATTTTGTTCTCCACCCTTCTTCTACCATGTATTTCTTGACCATTCTATAGATTTGCACTTGGCGATAACTAAAGCCACAATGCCAGTCATGCATCCCAGTTTCTGCCTTCATCTTCCATCTTTCTATCTCTCTCCCTCATTACCCAAACTGCAGCAGTGCTTTGCCCCACAAGGACCTCAGATCCATTGATCCTATCACCTTTCCCAGTCCCTTGATCCCCAGATGTCCCCTCGTCCCTCCTTGTCAAATTTAAATTCCTCATCCAATTATTATAATTGTTCTACTTATCACAATCTTAATTCCTTTGCCCCTCTTTCACTTCACTTTTTTGGAAAAACTACAAACCAGGTTAAATCCAGCCTTCCACCTGCTCTACACGTGCCCTCATCCACCTGAATGTGGCTGGAGAAAAAGACACAAAACTTCTGACTGTTTTCACTCTAAATCTGTAACTATAAACCTCAATCACATCTCTACTGTAACCAGGCAATCATTCTATACATCTTAACCCTTTCTTTTTTTTTTTAAGATTTTATTTATTTATTTGAGAGAGCAAATGAGAGAGAGAGCATGAGAGGGGGGAGGGTCAGAGGGAGAAGCAGACTCCCCGCCGAGCAGGGAGCCCGATGCAGGACTTGATCCCGGGACTCCAGAATCATGACCTGAGCCGAAGGCAGTCGCTTAACCAACTGAGCCACCCAGGCGCCCCCATCCTAACCCTTTCTTTCACTCTCCTATAGTCCTAAATGATGATTTGCCACCTATTTTCCCCTCAGATCTTCAACACCTTGTCTTATCTTCACTCTCACTGGTGATCTTGCTTCCTACCTCACTGAGGAAATCAAATCTGTCAAGAGAGACACATCATCCCATTACCGCATCTATGCCAGCATATTCTGCATTACCTCCCTTGACTATGGATAAGCCATCAGTGGTCCTGTCTAAAGCCAACCTCTCACCTACTCAAGGACCTCTCTCCAGTAATTTGACCCTCTCTCTCTCACATATCAGATTTTCTCTCTCTACTGAGTCCTTCCCATAAGCATATAACCATACTATTATTTCTCCCATCTTCAAAGGAAAACTCTTTCTTGACCCCTCCAACTACCATCTCATTAACCCTGCTCCCCTTCATAGAAAAGCCATTTGAAGCATTACTTGTACTTTTTGTCTCCCATCCTTCTCCAGTTCTCTGTTGAATCCACTGCAGTCAGGCTTTTGTCCCCAGCTCACTACTAAAATGTCTCTGAACAAGGTCACCAGTGACTTCCATATTGCAAAATCCAATGATCAGTCCTCAGTCCTCATTTGACTTGACCTATCAACAGCATCTGGCACAGTTGATCACCCCTTCCTCCTGAAAATATTCTCTACCAAGACACCACACTCAGGGGTTTCCCCTTCCTCACTGACTGTTCCTTCTCAGCCTCCTTCCTTGTTCTTCATCTTCCTCTTCACATTGCAGTACTCCAGGGGACGTCTTCATTTATTTGTCTATACCAACTCCTTTGGCAATTTCATCCAGTGTCATGATCGTGTTAAGATTTTAAATATGCTAAAAATTCCCAAACTTATATCTCTAGTCTTGAACTCTTCCTTGAATTCCAAATTTGTATATTCAACCCTCCAAAAGAGAGTTCTTGATTTTACCCCTCCTCCAGTTCTGCTCAACCTGCAGTCTTCATGTAACAGTGATTCTATTTTTCCATTGCTCATACCAAAAACCTTGGACCTTGAAGCTTCTTTTTCTTTTACATCCAAATCCAATCCATGTTTTTGCTCTATATTCAGAATATGCTCAGAATCTTACCACCAAAACTAGTACCACCCTGATACAAACCACTATCATTTCTCACCTAGATTAATACAACAACCTCCTAATTGGTCTCTCTGCTTTCACCTTTGTCCCCCACGCCCATCAACCAAAACACAAGTCAAATAAAATCACTCCTCTGCTCAAAATCTTCTAGTGGTTCCTCAAATCACTCAGAGTAAAAACCAAAGGCAGGTGTTAAGGAGAATAGCTACCATGGCTTCCATGGTAAAACCTCAGATGTGGAGACTTCTAGCCAGGTGTCTGTGACTTTGTATTGTTGGAACATTTGTTCTATTCCTAGGGTTATAGCACTCCTCAAATTTGCTGTCACAGAACCAAGAAAGAAGACATATGCAGATTTCTACAGAAATTATAATTCCTTGAAAGAATTTTGAGATGACAAAGGCTGGTATCTTTCAGAGCGTGAAGTGATTTGAAATATAAAGAATTTCTTTGGATTGAGTTCTATGGAAGTTTGTCAGTGACCTATGTTCCTGAATTGTATCACATGTAGGCTAAGGAATAGTTTGTCTTGACAAATAACCAGTTAACAACAAAACAACAAAACCAAAGTCATTTTGGTGGCTTACCAGGCTCTTCATCTTCTGACCCTATCTCCTGCCACTCCCCACTCTTGCTTACTTTGTTTCAGCCACTTTGGCCTCTTCCCTGTTTCTCAAACACTCCAGACCTGCCCATGACCTCATGGCTTTTGCATAGCAGTATCTTCTCCAGATGACCTCATGGCTCACCCTCTCATCTCCTTCAAGTCTTGGCTCTAAAGTCACCATCTCAGTGAGGCCTCCCCTGACCACCCTAGTTAAAGTTGCTACACCCCCCAACATTCCCAGTCTCCCCTACCGTCCTCTGTTTTTCATATTTATCAGCTTCTAAAGTACTATGTGATTTATTTATTATGTTCATTGTCTGTTACTCTCACTAGAATATAAGCTCCATATGAGCATGGATTTTGTTTTCTTTGTTGATGCATTCTTAGTGCCTATAACAGGGCCTGAAACATGGTAGACTTAAGTTAATATTTATCCATTGGATGAATAAAGTGGATGGGTCTTGAACATTTATCGGTCTCAGGATGTTTCAATCAGTTGGGTGCTACCACAAGGGAGCTGTGTGCTTGAGGTGTTTGCAGAAAACAGGACCACCCAGAAATCCACCAAGGAGTATGTATTTATTTATAACAACAATTGCCAATACATTACCACTTATAAAATATCACCTATGTTGATTTTATCCTCAAAACCTTGTGAGGTATGTATTATTCTTTTTTTTAAAAAAGATTTTATTTATTTATTTGAGAGAGAGAGTGAGAGAGAGCATGAGAGAGGAGAGGGTCAGAGGGAGAAGCAGACTCCCTCCTGAGCAGGGAGCCCGATGCGGGACTTGATCCCGCGACTCCAGGATCATGACCTGAGCCAAAGGCAGTCGCCCAACCACTGAGCCACCCAGGTGCCCGGTATGTATTATTCTTATCATCATATTTTATAGATGGGGAAACTAAGGTGTAGAAATATTAAGTAACTTCTGAAAGGTGACATAACTAATAAATGGCAGAATTGGGATTCAAATCCTGGCTTTTTTGATTGCATATCATTTCCTTACACTGACCAAATTTTAGCAACGGGGGAAATAATTTTCTACTATTTGGATGAAGGGGAAGGAAGACTGACGTAAACAAAAGTGGGGAAGCCCCAGGAATATGGTGTATGCCCAGGAGCCCACATGGACACCTGATAAGACAAGTAGGCAAGAATTTTAGCTTCATGTAAAGAAGATGTGGCCTTGCATTCAGTAAAGAGCATGCTTCAGATGTGCCCCAAGAGCCAGATAGAGATAGGCCAGGGGCAAGGTAGGCCAAAGCCAGGGAGACCACTAGCATAACTGAACACAAGTCCATCTGCCTGGCGCACAGCAAAGTCAATCACTGAAACATCAGGTTTGCAGCAAGGAAAGGGTTTATTAGAAAGGCAGCCAAATGAAGAGACAGGAAGATGAGCCTCAAATCTGCCTCCCCAAAGGGGGAGAGAACAAGTTTTTTATAATCATAGGAGTTGAGATTATATACATATTGATGAAAAAGGCAGGGAAACTTATCAGTATTCATGAGGAAAGATGGAGCATTGAGCAAACATATAAGTAACATACATCCTGTATTCACTTTGGGGTGGAGACTTAACACCAGACCAAGGCAAAATTCAGCCCCTGATGTCAGGAGGTCATTTTAGGTCAAGGGAAAGGGGCTATGGGCATGCTCTAAGAGCCAGGATAAACTGGATGGGGTCTTGGGCTTATCCTGGGTAAAGAATGTAGGGCGTTGTTTGTTGCTGGGCTGGAAACATATCAGTTGGCCTTGAGTCCAGGTTTCTGCAGAAACAGCCAGTGTGTTTGTTAGTGGGAGTCTAAAAAGACACAATAGCTGATTAGGGGGAAACCGTTCTCTGAAAACCAAGCTTTAAATTTTCTGCTAGTTTCAACCTCATTAACCCTAAGGAGCACAGTTTCACTAGGTCAGTGGGGAAAGGGATGTTTGAGTCAAATGATGTACCAAGAACTTCACATTTATTATTGCATTGAAGTCCCACAGCCAGTGAGGCACAGTAGGGTACTGTTACCCCATCTGGGCTCAGAGAGAGAAGATGACCTGCCAAGGTCACACAGTGGGCTCCACCAATCATGTAGTATCTGTGAGACTAGGACACATTGACCTTGTGCCCAAAGGAAGGATTTGTGGGACCACATCAAGTGTGTTTTCCTCAATCAAAAGTCCAGATTCCAGGGTGACTCCGGACCAACGTGGAACTGATGCATCGTCCGTGCACAGCAGGGTCACCGGAAAGCTTTGACCTTGATTTCAGAGAAAGGCCTAGGACACGGGTTCTTTCAGCTCAAAAGAGGGATCCAGGAGGTCTCACTCCCCTGGCCTAACATCCAAGCCAAACCCTGGGGGGAAAGTGCTCAGCTCAGCCAAGACTGTAACTGTGGGGAACGGGGCTCTGTGCTGGGATCCCAGCCATGCCTCTGCCTGGGTGTTTTCTCAGTGTGCTTGGGCCTCCTTTTCTTGGTAATTCTGTAAGCTCATGAGCAAAGCATGCTGGGGCTTGAGCAGGTAGTCCATGAGGAAATGGAAGAAGCCAGAACCACACACACCGGGGGGGTGGTGGGAGCTGATGTGGTTCTGAGGGGAATGAGGGTGCAGGGAGCTCAGGCTTGGTTTGATATCACAGCAAGTCCAGTCTAGTGGGCAACTCCGACATAAGGGACTGGTTAAGTGAAGTAGTTTTCAGGACAGGGTAGAAGTAACTTTAAACACCAGATAGCACATAATTATCTAATGACAGGGGAAAGATGCTCGATATAACACAAAAGTACATTTTTTGTTAAGTTAAAGCCATTTTTCAGCCGTGCATAGAACATGAAACGTCCGATCCAGGGGCAGGGGCTTCTGTGCCAGCCACCATGGGTTCTGCTGTGAGCCATGAGCTCTTTCCGTTCCAGGCACAACCATACCGACTGCCCTCTTTCCCAGGAGTGATGGTCAGGACCACATCCAGCTTCTGGTGGCTCCTATAACCACAGAACCATCTTCTTCGCCTTTCTAATGGGCCTGCTTTTCTTTTAAACCCTCAAAACTCTAAAAGCAGAGATTTCTAATGGAAGGCGGCAGATTAAATATCTCTGTTTATTTCCATTCCCTCGCACATCCTCGAGGAAATTAAAAAGTGAAGGATTAAAAAGCTGATAAACCCACAGCCAACCACAAGAGAATGAGATGGCCGGTCAACAGACGGGAGATTTTGACAAAATTCCGGAACATGGGAAGCAGAAGGAGTTGATAATTCAAGCAGCTGGGTGAAGGAAGATACAGACTAGAATACTGGCACAGAGGAAAAATACCGAAAAGAGCTGTTTAGCCCTGCAGAATATCAGAGAAGCGCGGTTCGCTCAGAAATCAGGTACAGGAGCACAACGGAGGACAAGGATGGTACGGGGCTAAGGAACATCTATGTGGAACATAAATGATCCCCCACTCCCCCCCTTCCTCCAGTTCCCTTGTGGTCAAAAACAGACATCCGCCCTTCGAGGAAGAGAGGAGAAGTTCCTTCCCAGGAGAAACGAGTCGGCCCACAGGAGCTCATTGCACGTTAATGCATTAGAGGGCCCCTCAGCAGCCTGGCCGGCTCCCGCACAATCAGATACACACAGGGCTCCTTGTAACCTTTTTTGGGCCACCCTCTTAAGCAGGAGCAGTCAATCAGGCATCACTAGAAATTTGAGGAACTCTTCCAAATGAATAAAACCTGGATATTTTTTAAATGACTCTGAGTTCCCATGGGATAATGATGGTTTCCTACACCCAAATCTCTTCACACACCCTCTCAAATCCCTACAAATTAACAGGGAGAGCAACTCAAATCACATAGAAGCCACATCTAGGCCATAACTACAAGGCAGAGATTCGACAAACTTTAATTTACACGGAAGAGAAAATGAAACACATGACGGCAGCAAGCCAGGTGAAGACTATGGCAGAAGGAAATGGGCAGTGGGGTCCTGGACATGGAAGAACATGAATAAAAGTCACTGCTTCCAGAAGGAGAGGGTCTCATCTCAAGTGGAGAAATACCAAGGGCAGGTCCACGACCTGGCTGGCCAGAGCACAGGCTACTGAGGAGTCTTGCCAAGGTTCAGAAGTGCATAGGACTGGAAGTAACAGTCTTGGAAGGGCTCTACTTCCAGGGAGGCAACGGCAACTTAAAGAGGAGACATTGGGGCACGTGGGTGGGGCTCCGTCAGTTAAGCGTCCAACTCTTGGTTTTGGCTCAGGTGGTCATCTCAGGGTCCTGAGATCCAGCCCGTGTCCACTGGGCTCTGCCCTCGGTAGGGAGTCTGCTTCTCCTCAATCTCTCCCTCTGCCCATCCCCCCCCACCCCACTCATGCATTCTCTCTCCCTAATAAATAAATTAATCTTTTTAAGAAAAAATGAAGGGGAGGCATTACTTGGACACTGGGAAGTGAAGAAAAGAAAGGAGGAAAATGGTGGAAAGTAAGAGTCCTATGGAATCAGAATCAGGAGACACACAAACCTCTCCCTCACAAATGACCATCTGTTAAGGAAATCTCACTTCACTTGTCAATACAAGAGGGCACTCTGGAACTAAAAATCTTAGTAAGCCACCCAAGCTCTTCGCCTGTTTTTGACAGGCCAGGAAAATTGAACACACTTTTAAATAGACAAGTGACAGGTAGCATCTCTACCCAAGCCACTTTGAGAAGAAAAGGAAAAGGAAGATCCTTGTATATTCAGCTGATGAATTTAGCCCCTCCAAAACAGCAAAGAACAGATGAAAATCATCACACAACATCCAACACAAATTAAATAGTATTAAATAGGCATTTGAGATATAAATGCCCCCGAAGAGCGCACCTCGTAGCGGGAGGCCTCGGCAGCTAGAGGCTGGCTTCCCACAGGAAGGCCCTTATACTTGGCCCAATACCACAGTTACCGGCACGTCTTTCTTTTTCCCAAGAAAGTGAGTTACCTGAGAGCAGGAATACCAACTTATCCACCTTTATATCCCCTCTCTTCTTTATTTTTAAAGTCCTGCAGAGAGTAGACAAAGTTCTATGGAATAAGCCACAGTCAGTCTTGGGCTCATCCTTTCCGTCCCTCCCATTTTCTGTCTCCTTCTTTCTCTGTTCACTTGTGCATCCCGGAAAGGGTGTGCGAGGTCAGGGCTTATCAAATGAACAAAGCCCAGTCCTGGGGAGAGAGTCGAGGAGAGAGACCACATGCAGGGCTGAGGCCCTCCTGGGAGCCTGGCTGTCTAACCCTCCAAATCATAGCACAGAATCCAGATGTACCTACACAATCGTTCAATGCTCTCTATTCTTAAACTTGAGTTAAACGTGAATTAAATTTTCTAGTTTAAACATTTAGCTAGTTTTTACTTATGGAGTTTTCTAAAGGATCAGTGGCTTCCAAAGGAAGACAAACTTCCTCCTCAGTATAATCCAGGTAAAATCTATAGGTTCCCTCCAACGGCTGTACCCTCACCCTTGTGGGTTGTTCCTTGAAAGGGGAGGCCACGGGAGGCAGGCAAGGCCTCATCCGCAGAACTGGGCCTGAGGATAGCAGTGGGGAGTGGTCCAGGGGCCGTGGGTGCCACCGAGGGGCACTGGGAGCACGAGGCTCTTCATCGTTGCCGGATTAGCAGCTCCCCCTAGTGGCCAGAAGTGGAAGCCGCAGTGCTCTCTGCCAAGGAAATGTCGACAAGGGTGTGTAAGGTTTTCCACACACACACACACACACACACACAGCCCCTCCACCCCCGCAGACCCTGGACACTCTTTTCAGAGTCTGGCCTCTGGAAAAGGCACAGGCCACCTGGAGTCTGTGTGTTTACAGTCTCCCTGGGTCTTGGGTAGAAACTGCCAGTGTGCTGGACTCTCCTGAGTGCCAGACCAGAGCACCCCGCTGAGCCTGCTCTGTGAAGACAGCTGCTTCCTGCCCCGCCCCTTAGGGCACCAGAACCCAGATAATGAAGCTTAAGCTTCAGGCCCCGTCCCCTTGCACAAGTCCCTTCTGAGGCCAGGGCAGAGGTCCTAGCAAACGTTCATATGGACATATGTTTATACAAAATCTGTAAAAGTAAGGGGTTTTTGGCATTATTTTTCCTAAAAAGAGTCATAAGCTGTATCAACTTAGGCCACACAAAGTCTCTCTCTGACCCTGATGATCACATAGGGACCGCTCGGTCCAGAGCTCTCTGAAGTCCTTTAACTCAAATGTCCAGTCTCCAACCCCACTTCACTCCCTGGAAGCCACACAGAGGACTTTGGGTGGTGGGGGGAGGGCAGTCAGTGCAGGAGTCGGTCAAGAACATGGATTTAGGGGCGCCTGGGTGGTTCAATCAGCTAAGCGCCTGCCTTTGGCTCAGGTCGTGATCTCAAGGTCCTGGGATCGAGCCACATGTCAGGCTCTCTGCTCAGCAGGGAGTCGGCTTCTCCCTCTCACTCTCCCTCTGTGCTCTCTCTCTCAAATAAATAAAATCTTTAAAATAAAAAAAGAACATGGGTTTGTAAGTCAGACAGATTTAAGTCTGTCCCTAGGCACGATACTTGACTGTGCCTCTCTTTCTTCATCTGAAAAAGAGGGATAATAATTTTACTTACTCTTTGGGATGCTGTAAGAATAGAATTAGAGAAAGCGTGGTCAGACTTCTGTTCTAGGCCTGGCCTGTTGGGGGCGCTCGGGGAATACTAGCTGTGGGGAGGTCCGCAAATAGCTACCCTAGTCTGGGAATACATATACCCCAACCTAAACTCAGCTCTCTATATTAAGTCAATCCAAATAAAATTACCAGTATTTCACTGTTTCCTGACCTACAAAAATGGCAGTTTCACATGATTCCCTCTAATAGAACAAATGACAATAATTACAAAGAGCAGCTGGGGTGTGGTTATCAGCAAGGTCCCTTAGGGATCTCATGGTACATCTGAGTCTTGCCTAGAGAGGCAGAGGGAGGTGGTTTAATTCCTTGATCTGTCCTACCTCTGGAGCCCTGCTCTGTGACCATAAAGACCTCTGATACAAATTAAATAAGTCCCAGGGATGTAATGCAAAGCAGGGTGACTATGGTTAATAATACTGAATATGCACACTTGAAAATTGCTAAGAGAGTAGATCTTAAAAGTTTCCAACACAAGCAAAAAAACCTGTAACTATGTGTGGTGACAGATGTTAACTAGACTTATGGTGGTGATCATTTCACACTATATATAAATACTGAATCATTGTTATACACCTGAAACTAATACGTTGTACATCAATTTTTTTTAAAGAACTCTGATAATGGGGCGCCTGGGTGACTCAGTCGTTAAGCATCTGACTTCGGCTCAGGTCATGATCCCAGGGTCCTGGGATCGAGGCCCGCATTGGGCTCCCTGCTCCGCGGGAAGCCTGCTTCTCCCTCTCCCTCTCGCCCTGCTTGTGTTCCTGCTCTCGCTGTCTCTCTGTCAAATAAATAAATAAAATCTTAAAAAAAAAAAAAAAAAAGAATGCTGATAAAATGACCCCTCCCTGCCCCAAGTGCTTTCAGTTTTAATGGTCAAGTCAGTGTGCAGAGACAGTTTCAACAACTGTGGCCACCCCAGATTCTCATCAGCCAGACTGCAGGGGGTTGCCCCGTCACTCTGCAATGCTGTCCCCTGCTTCCTGCCTCTCGGTGGCACCAGCTGCTCTCTGGAAGGCAGCTCCTGTTTGGAAGGTGCTGGGGCTCTCGCGGCCTCTTCCGACCCCAGCCCCTGGCACCTAATCCGAAAGTCTCTCCTCCTTCATCTGGCCCTCAGAGAGGCAGGGGAGGGTCTGGTGGGAAGGGAGCCAGGCCCAGATGGAGTCCACACTGCAGAGGCCCCACCTGGCGGCCCAAGTCCTCCAGCCTGAAGCTGTCCCTGAGAACCGCAAACTCATAAACATACTGCCGGCTGCTGGTGCCTGAGCTTCTCCTGTTGAACTCTGTCCCCCTCCTCCCTCCCAGTGGCCCACAGGCCACATACTCTCTGAGAACGCAGGCAAGAATCCTAGAGCCCCTGCCAGAGGCACAGAGCACCGTGCTGACAGCCAAGCTGGGCCTTCCGCTAGTTAGGCGGTCAGACCACAATCAAGTACAAAGCACCTGCTGTAAAGACAAGCGCCCTCAGAGATCAGAGGGGACGTGCCAGGCCGACTGTGCCAGTGGAGGTCTCTGAGAGTTGGGAGAGCACAAGGTTCATCAGCAAGTAATGTCATGAAAGAAAGGGGAGGAAAATGGTTTGGGGATCGACAGCCAGCACAATGCCGACCTGACAAACTTTTTGCCACCCCACGGGACCGCTGCGAAAAGATGTCCAAGGTTTCCTATTAGGAGCGTCCCTCACTGGGTAGAAACAGCCAGGGCCTATTCTATCATCATGCTCAGTCACTGGCTGAGGCCACCCCAAGAAGAGCATGACCTCAGCTCAAAAGCCGAAGCGGACCTTGACGCGGACCCCGATGCTGAGGCCGTCCGCTCACCTCGCTGCTCGCGGCTTCTTGCAGGGGGAGCGAGCAGCGCGGCTCTGTGTCTGCCAAAGTGTGCAGCGCTGCTGCGTGGACCCACTCTCCACACACATGTGGGGAGCAGCTCCCCTTGGGCCCTGCAGGCCCTCTTCCTTAGGGAAACCTACAAGAGGGAAGTTGGGGGGGCCATAGAGACCCCATTCGCCACAGTGGATCTTGGGGCCACGGTGGGTACCCATGGTCTTCCACCTCTGCTATTCATTCTAAAGCCCCTCACCGTCTGCTGTCCCAGTGGTTCCCCTGTAGTGAGACCCACGTCCTGGTGGCTGAGGACTCTGAGCCCCTGGTAACGAGATGTACTAATCAGATCCTCCTTCAAGAAAAGATGTGCTTCTGGGTGCCTGGGTGGCTCAGTTGGTTAAGCGACTGCTTCCGCTCAGGTCATGATCCTGGAGTCCCTGGATCGAGTCCCGCATAGGGCTCCCTGCTCGGCAGGGAGTCTGCTTCTCCCTCTGACCCTCCCGACCCTTCCCCCTCTCATGTGCTCTCTCTCTCAGTCTCTCTCTCAAATAAATAAATAAAATCTTTGAAAAAAAGAAAGAAAGAAAAGATGTGCTGCTAACTGCAAAGAGGGTGGTGATCTGAGAGCCCCAGCTGCCCACATCATCGGGGCTCAGTAGCACCTCAAGAGTTGTTTTCCGCTGCAGACGGCACGGCCTTGCTCCAGAATCCTAGAGCCCAGAGTTGCTATATTCTCCCACTGGGATTTGCAAAAACTTCCTATGGCATCTCTTCCCACCACCCCTACGTCCAACATCATTGGCTCTGCCAGGTCACGTGGCCCAAGTGGCGGGGCGCTTGCGCCGCAGCCTGCACCTGCTGCAGGGCTGTTGCTTGCTCTGGGGCCCGCTCGAAACTGGCGTCCTTTCGTTTGGCCTGATATATGGGCTAGAATAGTACATGCCAGGAATGGAATATGTTGCCTCGAGAACCCAAAGAAACCCACTAGGCATTGTGCTTTTTTCTTTGTATGTGGTACAAGATGCAATTATTTGTCTTCTACTTTGGAGGGACTCCCTCGGCACACCACTGACCACTGGACCTCTAACGGTTTTACTGATGTGGCAGGACCCTAAATCTCCAGAGACTTTATTCTACCCCCAGTGGGTCACATGTATCTCACCAAGAGCTCTAGTCATCTCCTGCTCATCTGGCTTGATCAGCATAATGTCATAAATGTTGGGAATCAGTATGCTGTTTTGTTAAATATCTAGACAGTCCAGATCTCTTCGGACTGCGTTAAGACGGGACAAACTATAAATGAATATTGCTTTCCATTCCACGTGAATGCCAATTGCTGCTGACCCTCTTTTCCGATAGAGATAGCTAAAAATCTGTTTGCCAATCGGTGGCCGCATCCCTTGTACCCAAGACCTTGTGAATCTGCTCCAGCAAATACACCACCTCTGGCAGGAAAGCTGTGACTGGGGTTACCATTTGCCTGAGTTTGCTGTAGGCTGTATACATTCTCCAGAAACCATCTCATTTCTGTAGAGACCTGACTGCTGATTTAAGTAGAACTAGGACAGGGACCACCTTCTCTGCATCCTTCCGATTTCTAAGCATGGCACTAATTTCTGCCTTTCCCCTCAGGATGTGACAGACGTTGTTTTTGACTATTCTGGCTGAAGGGCAGGGGGCAGTTTCAGAGACTTGCATTTGACCTTCACCATTCTGATAGCTCTTACGCCACAGGCCAAGGTTCCAGTGCGGAGGTTACTCCAACTGCCAAGTATGTCAATCTCAATTACATAGATCACCAGATGGGTCTATGGACACAATAAACCCACTGTAAGTTGGGTCTTCGGCGAGGATTCCATGTGCTCTTATGCTAACAGGGGACCATGATAACATTTCAAGTCTCTGGATCAACATTAACTCAGACCCTGGGTCCAACAGACTTTGAAATGTCTGAATATTATCCTTTCCCCAGGGAGTAATTACCATAGTAAATGTAGGTCCCTTTGGGGAAGGACTGGGAACGGTGAAAGGGCACATTTGCCATGGTGTGGGGTTCTCCCCGGTGTTCCAGCCACCTCTTCAGTCAACAGGTTCTGGGTCTGAAAACAGGCTTGGGTCCAGTAACCAGGCAAGACATCATGACTTTGTATTGGGGTGACCACCGTTAGCCTCCCACTCATTCATTTTTAGTCTCCTTTGATGACATATGCATATATATACACACAGTACTCTTTTGGGTGCCCATCTCTTTTCCACTAAGGACACTGTTCTATTGACCCTCTTATACGTCTCTAAAGATCAGGCCTCCATGATGGTCACACTGAACTTTCCATGTCACAGCCATAGCTTCAGCGAACCAGGTTCTGTGCCCGCCTCTTTGGGCATCCGTCCTGGCCTGCAGCGGAGGGACACCAGTGAGCAACTTAGTCATGGCCTTGGTGAGTGGTGTGTTCTTCAGTCTCCCCTGAGAACACTGTCTTCTTGCCTAACGTACTATATCCATTCCGAGTGCCTGCTCATTTCCCTGAGCCTTTCAGCCCCTTCCTCTACCATCTTTCCTGGCAATTCAGACATTTCAACCTCCCTCAGCCTGAGCTATGGCCTTCGCCTGGCTTCGAGAAGCCATCCTAGCAATGAGCTTACCCCTTCTCCTGGGGTCCTTGCCAGGGTGTGAAGTCCTGTGTCATGTAGCTCCCTCACCCAGTCCTGCAACTCTCCACGAATCCAGGCCCACCAGCACCCCTAGCCCCTGCCGGTGAATGTGAACCAGATCTCCCAACTCCTCTGGGCTCTAGTCCCCTTCCTCCTCCATCAGGCCAGCATGTCCCCAGCCAAATTATGCAGCGACTTAACTCTGGCTGTCAGCTGGCAGCCAGGAAAGGAGTTAGAGGTGGAAAAGAGTTAGGGACCCCTGTTGCCTTGTGTGAGGGGGAAGGCCTCAGTATTGTCTACCCACATGGGGCTGGGGGCTCACACTCTTGATGTAGCTGGTGAGCCACCTCTGCAGGCTCTGAAGGCCAGAGAATTTCAGGGATTCAGAATCTTCCAGAATATCCACCCGGAAGTCCCTATCCCACATGTCAGGGTCCTACCAACCCGCATTGGCTGAGCATTCAACCATCTTTGGGGCTCAGCCCCTCTGCCTATTAAATCCTGGGCTTCATTTTCAGCTCTTTTTTCTTCACCAACCATGCAAGATGAAGGCTTCTTTGTAAGGTGCCAAAGAAACCCTCTGGCTCTTAGTTAGTTAGTTTTCCACTTAGTTTTCAATTTTTGTTAATTGTTCTCAGATTTTCATTATACACCTATAGATCACCAAAGCAACTATCCATTTCCACTTATCCACATGTGTGTATACACTTATAAATACGTTACATATAACATATGTTTATCAGTTACATATATATGATTCTCCTCTGCATACCTTCCCAGTGCCAATCTTCCCAATAAGAGGATAATTCTTCTCCACCCACGTTCCCCCAAGTCACCACCAGCTCATTCCGGGCTGTCCATACTCACCTAACTCCTGGGATGTGGCCCCCATTGCCAGCTGGGTGATGGGGTGATTGGTCCCCAAACTCCATCTTTATTTACTTACTGAGCTGGAGGTAGGAGTGCCAGTGTCTCATTGGGGCAGGACTTGCGAGAAGGCAGCAGACAGCGGAGAGGGCGGGGAGAACTCGCCGGCCACAACGCAGACCTGCTCTGGTCTCAGCCTGCCCAGCAGGGAGCTCTGGAGCACAGACGCCCACCAGAGAAGGCCAGCCTTGTGCCAAAATGGCCGGCCTTGTAACGCCACCTGAAAAGGATGTGGCCTCAGCTGAAGACTGAGATTGGTTCTGAAGGAGGCTACAGCTGAAGCTGTCAGCTCACCACGCTCTTGGCAGCGGGGTGGTGAGTGTTTTCTCGAAGAGCTGACAGGCACGTCTCCAAGCAGCCACACAGACAATGGCAAGACCGTCTGAGAGCTGTTTCTGTGCAAGCCTGTGCAGGGTGTGGTCAAACCACGGCGCCATCTCTCCTGTTGGTAAAGTGGTGTTGGGTAGAAGTTTACCAAGACGATAAGGTGGGGAGGGGATTCTGCAGACGGAGGGAACCAAATGTTCACAGACCAATGCAATGTAAAACATGGGAATAGTCTCGAAAAATACAGAGAATTTAGTGGAGCTGAAGCATAAATGTTGGCAGGAGGTAGAAATGGCTGGAAGGAGTGACTGACTGACTGACTGACTGGGGGATGAAGGAGGGGAGGAGCCTAGGACGATGCCCTGCTTTCTGGCTTGGTCATCCCTTTTAGCTGCTCACCTTCTCCCAAAAGACACTGGTCCATGGGCTTTGTCTTTCTCCACCAATTTCCTCTTCCCCATGACCTATGGTCTCTTCCCCCTTCTGGCCCAGGTCCCTTACACCATTAGACCTCCCTCACCCTCTACCACCTAATGCATAATTATAGGAGACAACACAGGAAATAGGCCCCCCAGCAGAGACTGCCGGGCATTGTCTGGGGTGGGGGTAGGGGGTACAGCTCACTTGTTCAGCCCCTGCCCAGACCATCACTTCTCCCTGATCTGTGGGGCTCTCAGTCCTATAGAAATGGGTGGTCCAACAGGTAAGGCCCTCCCCAGTCTGCCCAGACCTGCCTGTCTAGCCTCCCCCTCTGCCCGCTGTTCTCCTCTCGTGATTTCCCACCCCAGGGCCCCCCCTCTGCTTGCAACGTCCAAACCTTCAAGGCCCAATTCAAATGGCACCTCCCCACTGATGTCCCCCACTGTGAGTATCTCTGTGCCTGATCTGTAATGGCTTCCCACGTTGTCCTCTCCACTCCCAGCTCTGTGTTGTGGGCCTCTTATGCCCTTGCTGGCATCCTTTGCCAGACGTCAAGGACCCAAAGACAGCGTCCGTTCCAAGCAGGGCCTTGCTCTGAGTGGGGGAAGGAGAGCACACAAGCAGGGGCCCGTGCAGAAAGACAGGTCCTGGCCTCTCGGGGCAAGAGAAGCCGAGCGTCAGTGGCCCCACGCCACTACCGCCCACCCAGAGACATGCCCAGCCCAGCGCGAGCCTCATGGTTCTTCATATCTACAGGGATCAGTGCTCTCCCTTCATGATTAATCACTGCAACCAAGAGCCCAACACGCCAACAGGTCACACCCTTCCCGTGCAGGGCTTACCGAATCCTCTCGGCTGCCTTCCCAATGGCCCCAATTGTGCCCTCTTCCAGACTGAGGGTCCCAAAGGATGTACCCCAAGGAGCTCACTCACCAAGGTTTGGTTCCCAACCTCGGGGGGTGACAAGGCCCCAGGACATCCTTGCACCAGAGGACACCAAGTGACAAAGCATTATGTGGGGTCACTCCTAAAGTGGGCTCAGGAGTTTCTCAGAAGGAGAAGTTGACAGAGAAAGACAGATTGTGACTGAAAAACACGCACCAGGTTAGGTAACATATTTGCAGCTATGTTCTTTCTTCTTTCTGTTCTTGCAGAGGGAAAAGATGCAGAAATAAACAGATGCTAGGTATGGGAAGCCCTCCCTTAGAATAATGGACTGTAGCCCAGGTGAGGTCCATACTAACCAGTGACCTTGGGCAGGTTACTACTCTGGGCTTTGCTTCCTCACCCATGAAACGGGCATCAAATGGGTTGTTGTGAAGATTAAGTGAGGTGATGTATATACGAAGTGCTTAGAACAGTGTCTTGGCACATAATAATTGCCATTATTATTTGTATTATTTTTCCTAGGATGATGAGAACTGCAGCAACGTGTGTGTGTGTGTTGACATATTTAATTAAAGGCTCAGAAAGGTATTGAGAGCATTCGCTTTCAGATGGAAAGGATGATTTAATCCACTCTAGCCTTGTGCAAACCATGAACAATTAAGCAGTAATTGAGAAGGTTAGCAAGAAAGATAATTGAGACTCGGGATGTTTGTGTTCCTTACAATCCTGTGTGTAATGATAGGTTTTTATATTTAGAGCAGAAAATTATATGCTTTCTAATTTTAATGAAAAGTAATTTGTAATTTAAATGAAAATTGTATTTGGTGAGGTCATGAGCTGTGAGCAATAAATGAGTTCAGAAAGAAAAAAGGATGAAAGAAATCAAATGGATAGCATAACCCCAACTACCTAATGTTAAAGCCCCTACATTTACATCTGGAAAGTACAGCACAGTTTCTGACTGGTCCAGAGCTAAGGCGCATATATATCAAGAGTCATCTGACATCTCTCCTACAAAAAGATCTATTTAACATGAAGAATGAGAGGCTTATAATGGTTAATTTTTATGTGTCAACTTGACTGGGCCACCAGCGCTCAGAAATTTGGCTAAACGTTACTCTGGCTATGTCTGTGAGGATGAGATTAGCATCTGAGTCCACAGGCTGAGTGAAGCCGACTGCCCTCCCCAGCATGGTTGGGCCTCATCCCATCCGTGGAGGGCCTAAATAGAACAAAAGGAAGGAAGAATTCACATTCAGTCTGTTGAGCTGGGACGTCTCTCTTCTTCTGCCCTGAGGCTGGGACTTACACCATTGATGCTCCTGGTTCTCAAGCCTTCAGACATGGACTGAAGCTACACCACCAGCTCTCCAGTTTGCAGATGGAGGTCATGGGACTTCTCAGCCTCCATAATCACATGAGCCAATTCCTCATAACAAATCTCTATATGCGTATGTATATGTATATAGTAGGCATATGCTATATATACAGTATAGAATAGTATATAGGGTATATGTATAGTATACAGTATGCTATATATGGGGGGGGGTGTACCGCAAATACTATTGGCCCGGTTCCTGTGGAGGATCCTGGCTAACACACCTGTGTATCTGTGTGTGCGTGTGTGTATGTGTGTACACACAGACATAGATATAAACACACACACGTATGTATTTTTTATATTATCATTGTTTACTAAGGTGGAGGTTTAAACATCTGTGGACATTTTAGACAGGGCAGAATGGCTAACAAATGCTGAAATGTGCCAAGGAAATGGGCCCCCTCAGAGAGAATTTCCCATGATGGAGAAAAAGACTGGTAGAGCAAACCAGGCCTGAAATGGTCCGCAAAGGTTGGTAGCGGCTCTGGGTGCAGCATTCATGACACCTGATACTCAAATACTCCCCAGCGCAGTGCTCCGGGCCTCAGGGAGATACATCAAGACCAAAAAAAAAAAAGTCTGTGCAGACTAACTGAGTGGATGGTCTACAAAACTTCCATTCCCTTCGGAGTCCCGGCAGCCACTCCCATGAAGACAGCACAGGCGGGAGAGGCCCTCCCCATCACTGGTCCCAGTAACGAACCTGCTCTGGTCTCAGCCTGCCCAGCAGGGAGCTCTGGAGCACAGACGCCCACCAGAGAAGGTCAGTTACATATATATGTCGGCAGCCCCGGCAGCAGCTTTCTGACACGGTGGGGCCCGGGGTTGCTGTGGCGTGATGCCCGCCGTCAGGTGGCAGCAGGCATGCGCAGCCTGGCCAGCGCTGTCAGGGCCCGCAGCCGCAGAATCAAGGCTCCGAAGCTGCCCCCCTGCAGAGCAAAGCGTGGCGCAGAGCAAAGCGTGGCCCAGCGCCTAGCTACACCTCTGCGCTGATAGACACTGGAAGACCTGGGGAAAGGCGGCTCCCCGGGGGCTCGGGAAGGGCTGGGGACTTGGCTGTGAAAGGTGGTGCGCCTGGGTTTGTCTTCACGGGCCCGTGAAACCTGGCGCTCCAGTTAGAGCCGTGAGAAATGATGATAAGTACTGTCGAGTTCCGTCCACGTCCACGGGGTCCTGCCTGCGTGCTAAGTCCGTCCCCTGCGTTCTTCCGCGGCCGAGGCTGCCCGAAAGCTCGGGGCTGAGGAAGGGAGCGAAGTCGGGTTGTGAAAGTATTGCCCTATCCTGGGGCCCTGCCTGCCGCGTTAGAGAGGAGCCCGGCCAGTCCTCAGCCGCCTGAGAGCAGACCTGGCCCCCCGACCCGCACCCCCCATGGGGCCTGTGCGCTCCTGCTGTGTGGCCTGCAGAGCTGGGCCAGTGGCCTATGGCGACTGTTGAGGGGTGCACATGCCTCGGAGGCTGAGTCACTCGCGTTGCCACTCCTCCCCCCAGGCGGAAGGCTGGCCAAGGCATGGGCACTCTGTGGGACACCTGACTCCGGGACTGGTCATCCGTTACATGGGGCTCTACTGTGCAGGGATGGTGTCCCAGGCCCTCTTCAGGGGCCAGAGGCTCCTCTTTGTCCCGATACCACCAAAGGGGCAGGGCCAGAGGTAGTAGTGACAGGCCTGTGTGGAGGGAACCCTATAGATGGGAGCTGGCTCTCTCCGAGGAAGAAGGCCTGCTCTGCTCCACAACTCACCCCTCATACCTGTCAGGGTGATTTCAGCTGCTGGTTCCAAAGCTCAAGCCACACTGCCTCAAACAGGAGACAGGATTTAGTGACTTGAATCACCAAAAGGTCTAGGGCAGAGAGAATGTCCATAGGACGTTGATCCCCAGGCCCTTACTCTGTTTTCCAGCATTTCTTTTCAGGACATGTGGCAACACCTGCCACTCACATTTTGAATGGGATAATTGAAAGGAAAAACCCCTCGGTATCTTCCAGCATTGCACATATCTGTCCAACAGCATTAGCTAGAGCTGGATCCATGCATCCCTCTTTTGTGTGTACGTCTATCATTTCCTGTCTCCTGACTTTCTGTCTGGTTCTCAAAAGAATCCGAGACCCCAAAGAGGTTACAAGCCATTGCCTAAAGTGGAAAAAACATTAATTCGTGATAGTTGTCCTTAATTCTAAATGTTGAGCAAATACTCAAATTCTGTTTATAATCATAAAAATCTGGATGTGGCAGAAGGCTCATTCTGACTCCTGCGGAGGCTGGAGAAATTCTCAGAGCACAGAAAAGGCAAGACAGGGGGCCCCACTGGAGCAGAGGGAAGACAGAACTGAACACATGACCAAGTAGATTTTCTCCTCTTGGGCCTCAGCTAGCTTCCGATGGGAGCCAATGCTTAAAGAGGAAAGATTCAGAGTAGTTTATCAGAGCTCATTCATTATTTGTGATACTTGTAATACATTAAGTATTTCTGTTTATTCTTAGGGCAACTGTATGGGCAGAATAATTCTCAACTTAGCTTTCTTGTTATGTTTGTGAAACCCTAAATTGAAAGAACTCCACGTGAAATGCGAATTAAAATCACACTGAGATCTATCTGAATATCTAAAATTAGAAAGATGGGCTCTACCAAACGCTGTACCAAGTGAGGATGTGCAGCAACCAGAACTCTCTACGTTGCTGGTGGGGATGGAAAATGAAACAACCACTTTGGAAAACACTGGGAAGTTTCCTCAAAAATTAAACATACACGTACTATATGATCCAGTCATTCCACTCTCAGAAATCTACATTGGAGAAATGAAAGCACATGTCCCTACAAAGACTTGTACACAAATATATATAGCAGCTTTATTTGTGATAGCTGAAACCTGGAGGCGACCCAGATGTCTACCAACAGATGAAAGAATACTATTGTGCAATGAAAGGGATGGACTACCGATACAACAGCATGAATGAATCTCAGAATAATAATGCTGAGTGAAATAAGTCAGACAGAAAGAGTACATACTGCATACTTTCATTTACATAAACTTTTAGAAAATCCAAGCTTCTCTATAGTGACGGAAAGCAGACCCATGATTGTCTAGGCACGCGGGATGGGGGGTGGGGTGGAAATTACAAAGGTCCACAAGGAAATTTGGACGGTGATGGATACATTCAATATCTTGATAATGGTGATGGTATCACAAGTACATCCATACATCAAAACTCATCGAGCTGTAGTGCGCACGGGAGCCAGCCTCCAATTGCTCCCCAGCCCCGCTCACTTCTGCCCTGGATCCCTGCCTGCCTGTGCTTCTCGTCCCACGTCCCCCGCCTCCTGCCTCCTCCGAGCAGCCCTCCCTCCGTGCTCCGCCTTGTTCCCCAGTGCAAGACTTTGGCCTGATCCACTGCGATGCAGTGCTGAAACTAGATGATGGGCATTTAAACAACTCCTTGGGCTCTCCAGTAAGAGATTGTGGTACTTCCCACGACTGATAGTTCCATTTTGTGGGCACATTAAAGCTGGCATGAGACCAGGCAGGAAGGTGTTGGTGGTGGGCACCGTAGACCTCATGCCAGAGTGCTTTCCATCAGATTGACTTCTGGTGACTCTGAAAACCCTCCTGCCAATGTGGCAATTGAACGCAAAGCTGTGTTCAAAATACAAAAATTCTTGAGTATCTGAGGAACAGTCAGCCATCCCTTACTTTCCATCCATCCCAGACCAGCCATTCAGGGTGGAAATTCTTTGTGAACACTTACGTTTCAGAGTGTCTGTGGATGGACACCAACTTTTTTATTTTTACCACCGCATTCAAACGTTATCTGCAGTTGATACCATAAAGATAAACGGGGACCTCCAGATCACTAAGCTTGGCTGGTATCATTTAAACCATATCTGTTTCAAATAGGATCAGGTGCCACAACTATCTGCCTGTAGGTCTGGAGAAACTGGCCTTGCAAGATCTGGAGACTTTAAAAGAAAATAAAAACAAAAAGCAAGTTTCACTGTCTCTTCTTTCTGTGCAGTTTAAACCCAAAATGACAACTTCAAACTGTGGTTTGCCCTTAGGAAGCTGTCAGAACAAAGACACTGAGCCATTATTTCCAAAACAAAGCAATACATTTATGCTGGGTTTTATTCAGACTAAACTAAAAAGAAAAAAACCTTATCAAATTGTATACTTTAAATATGAAGTTTATTGACTATCTAGTACACCTCAATAAAGCTGTTTGTTAAAAAAAAAAAAGAAAGAAAGAAAGAAAGAACCCCAAGAGTGGGAAAAACAGGTGAAGGGGTTAAAAAGTACAAACTTCCAACTACAAAATATATAAATCATGGGAATGACATGTACAGCACGGTGACTATAGTGAATATTATTGTACTGAATACTTGAGAGTTGCTAAGAGAGTAGATCCTGAAAGTTCTCATCACATACACAAACACACAATTTGTACCTATGCATAATGATGGATGTTAACTAGACTGATTGTGGTGATCATTTCACAGTATATACAAATACCGAGTCATGTTTTACAACCGAAACTAATATAATGTTACATGCTAACTACATCTAAATTTTCTTAAAGGAAAAAAAGAACTCCTGGGGCGCCTGGGTGGCTCAGTCGTTAAGCATCTGCCTTCGGCTCAGGTCACGATCCCAGGGTCCTGGGATCGAGCCCCGCATCGGGCTCTCTGCTCGGCGGGAGGCCTGCTTCTCCCTCTCTCACTCCCCCCTGCTTATGTTCCCTCTCTCGCCGTGTCTCTCTCTGTCATATATATCAAATATTTAAAAAAAAAAAGAAAAGAAAAAAAGAACTCCTAATGTCCACTCTACCTGTCCCCTTTTCCCTCTTGGAACCTTGTGTTTACGGTCTTGTTTTAAATTTCCCCCTTTTCGGGCGCCTGGGTGACTCAGTTGGTTGGGCAACTGCCTTCGGCTCAGGTCATGATCCTGGAGTCCCAGGATCGAGTCCCGCATCGGGCTCCCTGCTCGGTGGGGAGTCTGCCTCTCTCTCTGACCCTCCCCCCTCTCATGTTCTCTATCTCATTCTCTCTCTCAAATAAATAAATAAAATCTTTAAAAAAAAAAATTCCCCCTTTTCTGCCCCATCACTCCTTCGGTTTCAATCATCTGCCTAAACCAGGCAGGACTGTCCTCTCTGGGCTGGGCAGTAATGTCCTTCTTTCATAGCAATGAGAAGACAGTTTCAGGACTCAGGTTCCAGTCACAGGATTCCTTCACCCTCTATGTCCTCTCAGGGTACCGAGCAGTACCCAGACGTTAACCCCACCAATTTGGCCTTGTGCCAAAGCAGCTGTGCATCTCAGAGCTGGGATGGTTCTCCTGGTGACAGAGTAAACAGAAAGGAGTCTCTTCAGGAGAGCAGGGTCAAGCTCTGAACAACAGTGATATACCTGTTCCAAGAACAGAAAGTGTTACTGCATCTGTTATTACTTTCCCCAGGGCAAAAACTGTGACACCTAATTGTGCATTTCTTGCATCATTCAATGTCAAATGGAAACATGTCCCCTATTCATGAAAACTAAAAAAGCAAACAAAGACTGCTTCTAAACAAAGATGGATTTATAAGGGGGAATTACAAGTATTTCCAGTATGCCTCTTGCTATACACATTACAAATAGAAACAATTATCCACTCTGCTAATTCCATCCGCTTCCTCTAAAAAGTACAGATTCCGTACATGTGGGTATCAGGAGCCCTCAGGTCAATGGAGGACATTTCCCAAGGTCCACCACCAGAGCCCCCTCCCGACTGGTTTTCACCCTCTGCAAGTCCCCCTCCACTCTGCCCGCGGCCCTCCACCGCGGGGGACCTGAGCTTTCCCTTCCCCCCAGCCCCGCCCCGGCTCCTGGGGCTTTGGCCCCGCCCCTCCCCTCCCGGGAGGCAGCTCGCGGAGGCCACCGGCAACCCCAGGGTTCTCTCGGGACCTCTTCTCAGGGCCGGTCCTGCCACCCCTCTGCAGTCTTCCCCCTTCCTCCCCCCTCTGTTCCCAGTCTTCTTCCCATCGGTTCCTTATTTTATCCCAACTTGGTAAGTAGGGGTAACTTCCTAAATTCTCTCCTTGGCTGGTTTCCCTCTCTGTGTGCGCAAGTTCTGAGTATCTTTTTCCCTCCCCTGCTTCAAGCTTTATGTTATTCAAATGACTCCCAAATCCACAGGGCTAACCCTAAGCTCTCTATCGAAGCTTGAGATTCACAGATGGTGGACTATAAATAAGATACATTCCTAAGAAATGAAAGACAAGATATTCTTTTTAATCTGCAACTCAAAATCATGAAGAGGTCCCTTGGGGGATCAGAAACTGGAGAATTCCTGATGGGGTCGGTTGGAAGAAAGAAAACACAGAACAAAACGTGGAAAGGAGAGCCCCATGCCAGAGGAAGGGGTGCCTGGGAGCTGGACGGGGCCAGGGCAACTCAAAGGGAGAACTACCTAGAAGAACAGTGTTTGGTCTCTATAAACCAACCCCTGCCCACATAAATACAAACACTCAGCCAGTCAGGGGCCACCTGGGCATCTCCCTCCAGGCACCTTGATGTACATGGGCTTGGGTCAGAGAGACAAGGCATTGTGCCATGCCTGCCAGAAACCAGAGTGCCCACACCCACCAGACCAGCCTCTGCCACACCCTGTCCTCAGGGACACCCCCCCCCGCCCCCACTCCCATGCACTCCCGCCCCAGGCTTGTAGCACACACACAGTCTGTATGACCTCTCAACCCCAACGGCCAGCACAGGCAAAAGTCAGCCAACATTTGAGTAAGGCCAGCACCATGAAAGAAGAACAGACAGTAAAAAGGAACTTAACAGAAGCAAAGTGTCACCATAGGGAGACTTACATATAATCCAGGTCCTCAGAGGAATAAGTAAGGGTCTGGCATCCAAGAAGTAAGAGTAGACAGGCTGTGAGGGAAAGGAACCAATGAGAATTCTTAAAAAGACAAAAATACAACAATGGAAATAAAAAACGAAGCCAATGAGCTGATAACAAAATAATTACAGTTTACAAGAGCGGCTGACCTGGAAAATTGGGCTGAGGGATTCTTCTGGAAGAAGAGAAGAAGAAAAATACAAATTAATCTATTTCAGAGATTGGGACAATAAAATCTGAAGTTCCAATAGCCCTCTAATAGATGTTCCAGAGGAAGAAAACAGAACAGAGGGGAATTTTTAAAGAAATGTTAAAACTACAAAATGGAACCGAAAATAATATGATACTGTGTTCCCATCAGTCACTACTGACAACTCATACTGTTTTACCAGATGTGCTTCAAGTAATTTTTTCAAAGAAATAAAACTACAGATAAAGCTGATGGTCCTTCTGACCCCAATTCCTCGCCCCCTCTTTGTTCCTGAGGGAAGCCATCGCCATCATGAATTTGTCTGTTTCTTTCCAGCCTGTTATATATACAAAATGCATGAGGCTTTTGTCTGTGGCTTTAAATTTTACCTAAATTATAGTATATGTACCTAAGTTTCTGCAGTTTGCTATTTTTCACTCAACAGTATGTTTTAGCACTCTCCGGCTAATTCCCCTGGACTGCTGTAGAATATTTCCTTGTATTACTGACTATACCACATTTTTAAAAGAGTACTTTATTTATAGATGGACTTAAGCAGTAGCTCCAAATTTTTACTATCATGAAACAATGAAACAATGTAATGATATGTGCCTTAGGTACATGGGTGAGGGTTTTCCAAGCATACATCTAGAAGTAGAATTGTAGGGTGATAGGATATGCACATGCCCAATTTTACTAGATTCTGTCCAATTGCTCCTCAGTTTATACTCCAGCAAGCAGGATATGGCTGTCCCCATTTTCCATCAATCTCACCAAGACTTAATATTTTCAGACTTTAATTTTGCCGGTCTGATGGATGAGAAATTACACCTCATCATAATTTGTATTTGCATGGCCCTGATTTCTATTAAGTTTGACCATCCTTTCATAGTCTGCTGACCATTTGGGATTCCTCTTCTGTGATTTGTCTCTTTGAATCCTTTTTTTTTTTTCATTGAGCCATAACTATCATATAACATTATATTAGATTCAGGTATACGATTGGTGATTTGATATTTGTATATATTGTGAAATGATCACCACAGTAAGTGTAGTTAATATCTGTCATCACACAGTTACAAATATTTTTTTCTTGTGTTGGGAACTTTCAAGATCTAATCTCTTAGCAAATTTCAAAAATGCAAATCAGTATTATTAACTATAGTCACCCTGCTGTACGTTACATCCCGATGACTTATTTATAACTGGAAGTCGGTATCTTTTGACCACCTTCACCCATCTTGTCCACCCACCCCTCACTCCCTGAATCATATTTCAATTCCACTTATAGTGGGGGCTTTTTGGTACAAAAGTTTCTAATTTTAGTCTAGTCAGATTTTTCTTTTGCAAGAGATGCTTTTTAAAGAATGGATGAGTATTTGTCAAAGCTGAAAAACTCAAGTCCTCAGAATTGAGAGGCAACACCTAGCGCTAAGAGGGATGAGTATAATAAATGCCAATGTAGTTGGACACATTGTAGTGAAACTTCCAAATATGATCGTAGGAGGGTGTTGTGTTTGGGGTGGGAAGGGCTTGTATCCGTGTTTGCGGTGAGACCAGAGGAACGCGAGGGAGCTCTCTGGGTACCCGGAGATCTTGTGCATTGGCTGGTCTCGAGCTGTCTGTGGGCTGGCCGGCCTTTGAGCCGGTCCTACAAACAGAATTCTGGAGACTCATTAGGGAACATGGATGGAAAGCTTGTGTTTTGTTTAACACAATAACTAACAATTTAGAGTTCACAAAATATTGTTTACATATTAGGGCGAGCCATCTGAAATTACCATTTTTGGACAGTAAGAAACAATTGAATGTTGGCCATTTCCTAGGATTCAATCTAACACATGATTTCCTTTCATACTCTCAACTCTGTGAGATGCACATTATTATTAACTTTTTTTTACAGATGAGCAACCAGTGGGGCAGGGAGCTTGAGTCAGCCCATGGGGGTCTTAGAAGACCTAAATGGCCCAGGTTAGTCTGTCTGGCTCCTTCCTGCCAGCAGGACTCTGGGCAGCACTGCCCCCATCTGGGCAATGGGAAAAATACTACATGTTCTCTCCTGCAAGAAGATTGTTAACAGTCTCAGGGGCCATCTTTCTTCTAGGCAGATTAGGCTCAAGATAATCAGTAGCAAGAACTGGTTTTCACCGAGAGAAATTGGCCCTGACATTCTGACAACATACTTCAGGCATAACATATGAGCTGGAGAGGTGTGTCAGGGCCAGAGAGCATGGTGCTCCAGAGCCCACCCCGTGAGTGAGTGGGGAAGGGGGAGATGGTTGTGTGGGTCCCACGGCTAACCACGGCTGCTCAGAGCCCTAAGTAACTGGTGTGCTGTTTCCTTGCACCACGAGCCTTCCAGGAGGGACCCTTCAGCCTCGATGACAAGTCCAGCAGGCCCGATGTTTTCCTTCTTAGGAGAGGGTCTATGGTCACTTTGGGTTGCAAACACAGCCTCAGTTCAGAAATGAGAATACTAATGCCAGGTATTCATCAAAACTCTGGGCTTATTTTTACCTTCTGTCCTCTCCTCCCCCAGCCAGGGGCCTGCCCAGCTGGGAGCCTAACGTGGGGACAATGTAGAGGACTTGGCTTCTTCTCTCTTTTTCCAGCCGCCGCCCCAGCCGGTTGCCATGGCTACGACTGCTGGCGGTCTGTGGGAGCAGTCGGGGAAGGGGCAGCAACAGCTGTATGTTGACTTCAGGCTTTCTTGCCAGACAGATGTTAAGCTCTGCCTCTTTCTCACCGAGTGCTTGAATGCCCTCTCCACAGCTTCCCCACTCGGCCTCTTTCTCCTGAAGCTCTCTCTCGAAATTGGGGATGTGCCTCAAGTTCAGTCTCATTTCCGGGGGTCATCCAAGACCCTTTCCTCAGCCCCTTGGCATGCAGCTAAAGCCTTTAGCTAGTTCCTGTACCCCATGCTTCCTTTAGCCACCAGAACCCTGGGTAGTAGGCTGGTCCCCACGTGGTAACAGCAGTCCTACCAAAGCAGCTAGTGCGAGCACCTTCCAGATCTCCCAGGTGGGACCAGAGCCCAGACAGCCACACCTCAGCTGCAGAAGTTACACATTCGGCTCTTGGAGTAGCGCCCCCGCTGACACTCACCCTCACTAGATCTAAGGTATGGGACCAGGAACTCACCCCGTCCAAGATGGCGCTCCCGGCACAGCTTTCTTCAAGGAAATGCCCCTGTCTCCTCTATCTCTACCTTCTCAGAGTCTCAACGTGAGCAAGGGGTTTCAAAAGTCTTGGGACAGAGTTTTTGTTATTTCCTTAGAAAAATTTCTCTATGAGGTGACTTGGCATCTTGCTTTGGATTTTCACAACCATAATACATGTTAGTGCCTGGTAAAAATTTTCATTTTAAGGCTCTGTTACATTTATATGCATTGACTCTTTATGTTCATAAGTACAGGTAGTATTTTCCATTTTAAAGATAAGGAAAACTCATCTCTAGGGCTTAAAGAGGTAATGCCAAGGTCACCCAAGCCATCAGGGACAAAACTGGGATTCCAACCAGGTCTGACTGGTGTCATCTGGGAGGGTGTGCGCTCACTGGCCCCAAGCCCAAGCCCAGATGAATTCAGAGACACGGAAGGAAGTATTTCTTTCATTTAGGACCCAGGCCCTAGGTCACCCCAAAAGGTTCCTACCTACCATAGAGCTGATGGAGGTCAAGTCCTGTGGCCTGGCTCTGCCCACACGGTCACAGGACACATTCTGGGACCTAGTTTCCGAGAGAGGGCTGGGAGGACTTGGGTGGTGGGAGAGACCGATAATTATACTGATCTGGCAACTACCCCATCTCAATGTGACTTTGACTCGAAGTAGGGTGCCAGGAGAGCTGACTCACCTAGTCTAGCATCCAAGCCAAACACTGGGAGGAAAGGGCTCAGCTCAGCCAAGACTGTAACTGCGGGAAGATGGGGCTCTGTGCTGGGATCCCAGCCATGCCTCTGCCTCGGTGTTCTCTCAGTGTGCTTGGACCTCCTTTTCTTGGTAATTCTGTGAGACTCAAAGCCAGGCATGCTCGGGCTTCAACAGGTGGTCTGGAACCACACAGGAAGGTGTTGAGAGGTGAGCGATGGAGGAACTGACTTAGCTGGTCCTTATAGGAGCAGGAGGATAAAGCCCTGGCCATCTCCCAAGATGGGCTTTGTTTGGTCTCCAAGGAGGTTCAGTCTGTTGGGAGTTTCCAGCACAGGGGGTTAGTTCATAAGCCATGGTCCATCCACAATGAAGTGGTGACTGAACACCATGACATAGAACACTGGATAATATGGAAAGATATTTACAATATATTATTCAATAGTGAAGACTGTGTAGAGCAGGATCTTATCTTTATAAAAGCAGCTTTCTTGGGTGCCTGGGTGGCTCAGTCAGTTAAGCATCTGCCTTTGGCTCAGGTCATGATCCCAGGGTCCTGGGATCAAGTCCCATGTAGGGCTCCCAGCTCTGCAGGGAGTCTGCTTCTCCCTCTGCCCCTCCCCCCACTCATTCTCTCAATCTCTCTCTATCTCTCTCTCTCTCAAATAAATAAAATCTTTTTTAAAAAAAGAAAGAAATATATATATAAGCAGCCTTCTTGCTTGAACAAGGACTTCTGAAGGACTGGCTGGAAATGTGCAGTTTGGGTGCTTGGCTCCATCGATCACTCTCCCTATTTATCCTCAGGCTGACCCAACATGTAGGGTCAGGACATGATCCAGCCCCTTCCACTTCCTAGAGTCAGAGCCACTCACCTCCATCTCCCCTACATCCTCTCCCAGGGATCTGTTGGCCAGTCTTCTACACCCTCCAGATACAAATGGGATTGCCATACCCTGCGCCATGTTCCCAGACAACTGGGCCACTCACTGGGCACCCATCAGCTGAATGCTCCCTTTGGTGATTCCAGGAAGCCCCATCCAGTCCCACCCTCATTTCTTTGGGGACTACAGCCCTGAAGCCAGAATGTGTTTTGACACTTCCTGAATGAAGAAAAGAAACACACACACACACATTTAAAGTAGGGCAATCTACCTTGAAACAAAAACAAAAACACACATATAAATATTGTTTTGTTTTTGTTTTTACATGCAATTGGCTCATAATAGGTATGTTACTCTGCCACTAGGATTAAGCGTAATTCATACTTAGGTCTGAAACATTTCTCCAAGGGAACAATCTGCAGAGATGCGTCACTGCAAAGGTAACCTTTCAATACTTGGTGCAAGTGGGCCTGGCTTCTTCCAGTCACAAACCTTGGTACTCCAAGAGAGGCTCTTGGCGGGGCTCACATAACTAAAAACCTGTAGGGAGATTCCTCAGGAGAGGGGAGAGAGGTCAAACAGCTAGCTACTATACACAAAACTGTTCTGATTGTAGCTCCAAAATTACAGGGTTTGGATTCTGTTGGATTTGTTTATTTTGACTCTTATTCTCTCCATCAGAAGGAAGGACTGACTTCCCCAGATATGTATTTATGCTCGTATATGTCTGCTTAGAAAACATTTTGGAAGGAAACACAACGAAATGCCTAAAGTAGTTAAGGCAAGGGCTTGGAATTCTTATTTTATTGTTACCTGTGCTTTCCACAACGAATGTGTTCCTCCTCTTCTTGGCCAAAGAAATCGAGGCCATTGGCCTGAACTGCCTTGAACTCGTGTTGCCTTCTCTCCTCGACGTCCACACCCATCTCTGTGTCCACATCCACCCTCCCCCTCCTTCCCTCCAAAATCAGACCAAGGCAAACTCTCCTGCTGTGTCCTTACTGTCTTTGTGTTCTTACGATACCTACTATGTAGAACTGATCTATTAATACATTACAGAGCTGTGGTCAGCAGCAATACTCTTGATAAATAAAAATAGTTCAAGAAATGGTAATGATGATATGGTTTGGCCTTCCGGTGCCTCAGTTTCCTCATCTGTGAAATGGGGTAAGGATCGTACTCCCTCTTCGAATTGCTACAAGCCTTAAATGAGTTAGAGTTATGTTAAGCACTTAGAAGAGCATCTTGTACATAATAGGTACTCTATAAACGTTTGCTAGTATTACTATTCCTAGTACCAATTAGTATCATTTGTATTAGTATTAGTACATTCCTACATTTCTGCAAAAACCTTGATTCGTCAATTATGTCCCCCTCCCTCCCACATGTTAAACCTCTCTCTCTCTTCGGATTCCCTCTCTATTCAGAGCCAACTCTGTCCAAACCCCCACCCCAGCCTGTGATTTCAGTGACCTATCTCTCCCCACCCTTCAAGTCCAGGCACCTGGGGAAAGTGGGTTTCGAGATTCACTCCATGTTTGCTCACATTAGCTCACCATGGCTCAGGGTACAATGCAATCTGTGTCCCCTCCCACCTCTCCAGTGACCACAACTGGCCTTCTTTCACCACATTCAAAGGACCCTATTCAGTTTTTATCTTTCTGGACCCTTCTTCTTTATCTGACTCACTCTCTTTCCTAAAACTTGTTGCCTCACCTCTCCTGTTCACTCCCTTCTCTGGACTCTCGTCTCAGCCTCCGTGCCTGGATTCTTTCTCTCCACTCAGTCCTTACATGTTTGATGCTCCCAAGGGTCTGTTTGCAGCCACCAGCCCTCCTCATTCTGCTGGCCCTCCCCCGGGGAAGCTTTTGCATTGCCACACCATGTACCGTCTTTCTCCTACACAACCAGATCCTCGCTGTGGCCCTGGCCTCTCTTCTAAGCTGTAGACCCAGATATCCTAGTACAAGCTGGGTCATTATACCTAAGGGTCTCATAACACTGTCCAAAATTAAACTCATCATCTTCTTAAATCTATGTGTCCTTCAGGGCGCCCTTTTTAGACACATCAAATGTCAGGTGGTGACTCACCAGCCCCATCCCCCAGGGGAGAGGCTCGGAAACGTCCTTGGCTTCTCCCTCCAGTCATGCCTCAGGTCCGGCTGGGTTCCTATCCCTGGCTTTTCTGAAGTTCATCTCCTTCTCTCCACAGGAGACCACGTCAGACGCAGACAGTCAAAGCATCATCTCGGTCCTCCTCCCAACCTTCTTCCTTTTGCACTCCCCTCTTTCTCCATTTACACATTCAGTCCATCAGTCAGTCAGTCAGTCAACAAACACGGTTGAACATCCACACTATGCTAGGCCCAAGGAATATAGAAAGGAAAAAGACAATGCCCCTGAGGGAGCTCAGGATTTAGGGGGGAGCCCCAGTGTCATGAAATAGGCACACACAAGGAACTCAAGAGTAGTCGTATCTGAACCGACAGTCACGCAGATCTGGATTATTATGATTTTTACTGTAACAGTTCAAAGAAGTAAAGACACTAACGTATCTTACATTTAAGCCTCCAACCCCCAGCTCTATGGAATTCTGATATGTATCTTTCCCTTGTATGTTTATACTGTGTAATATATATGTGTAACTATATATAATATCCATGTTTTCAACTTCACGTAAAATGTATCACACTCTATATGTCATTTGACAAAGTGGTTTTTTTTTTTCTTAACATTACATTTTTGAGATTTTTCCATGTTTATACATGTAGCATTTTCACTGCTCTGTAGTACCTCCTTTATTTATTCATTCTCCAGTTAATGGATGTATAGATGATTTCCAGTTTTTCCCTAATATGAGCAACATTATAATGAATTCTTACCCATGTATTATACATTCCTCCTTGTGTGCACGTGAGGATTTCTCTAGAAATTGAAGAGCTGAGGGACAAGCACATCTGAAGTTTATTAGACATTGCCAAATTGCTCTTCAAAGTGATCATACCAGTTTACTCTCCCTCCAGCAGCCTGTGAGAATTTCTGTTTACTCTACGTCCTTGTAAATACTTGTAGTACCCCTTCTTTATTGTTGCCAATCTAATGGGTGTGTAATGATATCTCAGATAGTTTAAATTTTTATTTCCTCATTTATTAGTGAAGTTCCCCATTCAGATCTCCTTTTCTCTTAGTTGCCTCTTCATTCTCTAGACATATTTTCCCGTTGTATTGTTGATCTCTTTCCTATATGATTTGTAGGATGTTTTTACAAATTGTAGATACTAATCTTTTGTCAGTTCTTTGTGTGACAAACACCCTCCCCTGGTCTCAGCCTTGTCTTCGAGTTTATTTAAAATGCCTTTTTTGAAAAGACATCGTTTGTTTGCTTGTTTTAAAGAGAAGGAGAAAGGAGGGAGGGGCAGAGGGAGAGGGAGAAATAGGATCTCAAGCAGGCTCCACACCCAGCGCAGAGCCCGACATGGGGCTCGATCTCACAACCCTGAGGTCATGACCTGAGCTGAAATCAAGAGTTGGACACTTAACCAGGTGAGCCACCCAGGCACCCCAAAAAAGACATTGTTCATTTAAAATAGGTAAAATGTGATTCATTCCTTTTGTGATTTATTTTTGTCTCCTATTTAACAAATCATTACCTGCCCAAAGGTCATAAAGAACTCTCCATATTTCTTCTAAAAGTTTTAAAGATTAGCTTTCTGGTTATTTATTTTGGAGTATGGGACTAGGAATCTAATTTGATGTTTTTCCATGTGGATAATCAATTTTCCAAGCATCACTTATTTTTAAAAGTAATTTCTTTCTCCTGTGGATTTGAAATGCCAGCTAGTATTTCCATATGTGCGTGGGTCTCTTCCTGGGCTCTCTGTTCTGATCACCACCCCACTCTTTAATTACTATTCCCTTGTAACACCACTAAGTCCTGTTATCTGGTAGGTTAAGCCTTCCTTCCATCCCACCTCCTTGTGTTCTTTTCCAAAATTATCTAGTTCTTGTTCCTCATATGAATTTTAAGATCAGCTCGTCAAATACCATAAAAAAAAAACTTCATTGGGATTTTAATTGAAATTTAGTTGAATTTATAGATTATTTGGGAGACACTGGAATATTTAGGACACTGAGTCTTCTGATCCATGAACATATGTCTCTTTGTTTATTTTCAGGTCTTCCTTTGCATCCTTCCCACAATGCTTTATAATTTCCTCCATAAAAATTCTCCTATCTTCCATTAGATTAAGCACTGGGTACCTCATACTTTATCTCCATTATGAAAGAGATCTTTGCTTTTCCCATTACATTTTCTAACTGGTCATGATTGATTAATAGGAAGACTAGTAATTTTTCTCTGTTGACCTGTGTCCAACAATATTGCTGAATTCATTTAATACTTCTAATAATTTATCTGTAAATTTTTTAAATTATCTATGTACAGTTGTAGTTTGTAAAAAAGAACACTTGCATTTCTTCCTTTTCAATTCTTACACCTCTTCTTTTTTTTCTTTTACTGTTGCATAAGCTAGGTTCTCCAATGTGGAAAATGAGTGATGAGAGCAAGCATCCTTGTTTTATTCCTGAGTTTAAAAGAAATGCTTCTGACATTGTGCCATGTGAATATGCTTGCTGTTGATTATTGGTGGATAACCTTTATCATGTTCAAATAGTTTCCTTCTATTCCCAATTTGGTAAGTTTTATCATGAATGGGTGTAAAATTTTATCAAATGCTTTCTCTGCATCTGTTAAGACAATGGTGTATTTTCTCCTTTAATTTTTTAATATGGAAAATCACAATAATACATTTTCCTAGGTTAAACATTCTTACATTCTGGGACAAACTCTAACTATACTTTACTTGATTCATCTTGCTAGTATTTTATTTATGATTTTTGCACCTAGGTTCTTAAGTGATGGTGTCAGTTCTGTCACTGCATAACAGTTATCCCAAACTAACTTATTAAAACAATAAGCATTGGGCGCCTGGGTGGCTCAGTTGGTTAAGCGACTGCCTTCGGCTCAGGTCATGATCCTGGAGTCCCAGGATCGAGTCCCACATCGGGCTACCTGCTCGGCAGGGAGTCTGCTTCTCCCTCTCCCGCTCCCCCCTCTTGTGCTCTTTCTCTCACTCTCTCTCTCAAATAAATAAATAAAATCTTTAAAAAAAAAAAAAAACCAATAAGCATTTATTATCTCTCAGTTTCTGTGGCTCAGGAATATGGGAACAGCTTAGCTGGGTGGTTCTGTCTTGGGGTCTCTCATGAGGTTGCAGTTAAGACCATTGGCCAATGCTGCAGTCATCTGAAGGCTCGACTATGGCTGGAAGATCCACTTCTAAGATGACTCACTCACATGAACGGCAAATTTGTGTTGGCTGTTGGCAAAAGGCTCAGTTCCTCATGGTGTGGCTCTCTCTATAGCGATTTTTGAATATGTTCATGACATGAACTGTCTTCCTTTAAAGTGGACTATCTAAAAAGGCAAGGCAGAGAGACTGTAATGTTTTTTTGTTTTTTTATGAACTAGCCTCCAAAGTTACACATTGTCATTTCCATCATGTCCTGTTGGACACACAGGCAAGCCATGATTCAGTGTGGTGGAGTACTACAGAAGGATATGAATAACAGGAGGTGAGGGTCATTGGGAACCATCTTGGAGGTTGGCAACAAGCGAGATTGGTTTATCATTTTCTTTTCTTGACCTGACCTTGTTTGGTTAGTATCAAGAATATACCCACCTCAAAAATTAAAATCCCTGGTTTAATTCTCTGAAGCAGTTCTTTGAAGCTTCAGAAAAATCTTCCTATAAAATTCATGTCTTCTGAAGGGGGAGACGTTTGATTAATTATACAATTATTATTGGTTATTTCAAACTTTCTATTTCTTCTTGGGTCAAGTTGGATATTCACATTTTTTATTATGTTCAGTTAGCCAGCATATATTACATTATAAGTTTTTGGTGTAGTGTTCAAGATTATTCACATTTTTTTCAAAAAATATCCATTTCCGGGCGCCTGGGTGGCTCAGTTGGTTAAGCGACTGCCTTCGGCTCAGGTCATGATCCTGGAGTCCTGGGATCGAGTCCCGCATCGGGCTCCCTGCTTGGCAGGGAGTCTGCTTCTCCCTCTGACCCTCCTCCCTCTCATGCTCTCTGTCTCTCATTCTCTCTCTCTCTCAAATAAATAAATAAAATCTTTAAAAAAACAAAAAATATCCATTTCCTCCATGTTTTCAATTCCATTGACATAAAGTTGTTCTTTCTCTTACTATTTTTTAAAATTCCTATTCTATTTCTAGTTATGCTAATTTTTGTCTCTAATATTGTCTATTTGTAACTGTTTCCTTTTCTTCCTTGATAAGTCTTGCTGGAAGTTTATCTTTTTGTTATTTTTTCTTTTTCAATGATCCACATTTGGGTTTTATTTCTTTGTTTTCTATTTCATTAATTTCCATTATTTTTACTACTCTCCCCACTCTCCTTAGGTTTACTCTGTTATAGTCCTCTAGGTCCTTGTACTGATTGCTTAATTAATTCTAAATCTGTCATTTGTAATAAATGTCTTAAAATTTAGAATTACTTCTGTTTCACCCTACAAGGTTTGACATGTAGTACTTTTGTTATCATTTGCTTCTGAATACTTGGTCATTTCCATTGTGATATCTTAACTCATTTACTTAGGAGTGACTTTTTATAGTTCTAAACATGTGGAATATTTCATACTATTTTTATTGTTAATCTCTGATTTACTTTAATTTACAAAGAACACAATTTGCATGGCGTTGACTGACATCCTCTCTCATGTAGGTATGCAGTTATTAGTTCATAATTGTTCCATGAGTACGTTAAAAATATATATGCTCTGAATTTGTTGCACATATTAGACTAAGCTTAATAATTTTGTGGGGAAAATCATCCATACACTTACTATATTTTTGCCTACCAGATGTAGCAGTATCTGAGAGAAATGTGTTCAAATCTCCTGTTATGAACAAAAAAGACAAAGGAAAAAATAACCAAAAAATTAAATTTTTTAAAAATTTAGAAAAATAAAAGCAAAACAAAAACAAAATAAAATAAAATAAGATCTCCTGTTATGGGATGTGTTCATTTCTCTTCATAATTCCATCAATCTTTGCTGTACTGTTAAGAGCATAGAGGTTCGTGATTGTCATATCCGCTTGGCAAATTGTTTCTTTCCTTACTGTATAATAGGAAAAAAATAATGTCCTTTTATTCCTTTGCTATATATGCTCTTTGCCTTGATTTTGTCTGATATTAGCATGGCTACACCAACTTCCTTTTGAATAATATTTGCATAGTACATGTTTGCTCACCATATTATTTTTAACCTTTCTGTTTGGTTCTGTTTTGATGTGAGTCTTATAAACAGCCTGTGTTCGGTTCATCTGCTTTTACCCATTCTGATCATCTCTGAATTTAATTGGTCAACTTAATCCATTTATATAAAAAGTGGTTACTTAAGTATTTTAATGTATTAATACCATTTTATTTTGTTTCTGTTTAATAACTTTTTATCCTTTTCCCCTTCAAAAATTCTTGCTGTTTTCTGCTAGACTGATGAATTTTTTTATATTCTCTTATTTTTCTTCTTTTGTTTGAAAGGTATATATTGTATTTTAATTCTCCAGCTCATTCTTAATTCTTAATTTTTATATCTAATCATAATTTATTCTAACAAATCTAAAATTGTTCCAATTTCTTCTTCCTGTACATCAAGGACATTATCACACTTTACCTAATTATGACACATGTCCTTAATCTTTTGTCATCTAGAACAGTGCTGTCCTATAGAAATAAAAAACAATCCATATATATAATTTTATATCTTCTAGAAGCCACATTTTATTTTTATTTTATTTTAAAGATTTTATGGATTTACTTGACAGAGAGAGAGAGAGAGCACAAGCAGGGGAAGCAGCAGAGAGAGAGGGAGAAGCAGGGTCCCCGCTGAGCAGGGAGCCCAATGCGGGGCTTGATCCCAGGACCCTGGGATCATGACCTGTGCCAAAGGCAGATGCTTAACCAACTGAGCCACCCAAGCACCCCTAGAAGCCACATTTTAAATAGTAAAAAAAAAAGTGAAGATAAAGTTACTAATATATTTTATTTAACCCAATATATCTAAAATACTTTAATTTCTACAAGCAATCAATATTGTAAAATACTAATGATATATTTTACATTCTTTTATTCATAGTAAGTCTCAGAAATCCAATGTGTAAGTGTAATACATCTCATTTTTGACTAGTCACATTTCAGTTGCCCAATAACCATATGTGGCTAGTAGCTACCATACTGAATAGTAAAGGTCTAGGTTTTAGTTTTACCTATTGTTTAGGCGGGGGGAATTGCATATTTCCATTTACCCCAACTCCTTTCCAAATCTCTATTTTAGAACCTTCTAAAATTGTTTTTTTTTTAAGGGCATAGAATCACAAAAGTAGGGAGACAAAAGGACATCAATAATTTGGAATCTGAAAAAAATAATAATAATAATTTGGAATCTGAAAAGCAGGTGGACAAAGAGTAGCAGACCCAATATACCAGAAGAAGCTGATACCAAAGTCAACCATATAGGAAATGCTGGAGCAAACTGAAACAGTGTGCGTGATCCTGAAAATTCCTAGGAACTGGGGACACTAGGCGTCTCTGAGAGTAGGGATGTGGGTGGGACTAAATATAGGATGATTGGTTTAAAATCTGTACAAGAGGGATTATCCCAGTGGGCTCCCAGAACGAGGCAGGTAGGCTGACACCTAGAATACTCCTCTCTGGGGAAGCTGCCCAACCACAGAGAAAAGACTTACATATTGACATTTGTGGGCCCATGGGAAAATGGCCTAGCCAGACATTCTAGAATGAAACCCACCCAGACAAACCCCTCCCATGTACCCATGGTCTCCAGTCAGCTGTTCAGTGCTTTATCCTAAATATTGACAAGCAAGGATTACCAGACATGTGAGCTTCCTCTGTGAAGACATACACATACATACATACATAAATGGAATTTGGGGAAATAAAGGCAATTGGGAACAGGGGGAAAACTGCTTTAAAAATCTATAATTAATATCCTTAGGGAGATAAGCAGAGATATGAAGGTAATAAAAATAGAAGAGAAAAAAATGAAAAATTTAGGAGTTTTGGAAATAAAGCCAAGGAATCTTCCTGAAAGTAGAACAGAGAAAGAGAGAGAGATTAAAAATAGGAGAGAAAAATAAAATCTTTAAATGATCAATCCAGAAGACCCAACATCCACATAATAACAAATTTACAAAGAGAAAATGTAGAGAGAAAAGTATCAAAGAAATAATTCAAGTACAACTTCTAAGAAGAAAGAACATGGGTTTCTAGAATAAGAGTCTCCATGTTCTCAGGACAATTAATTTCAAAAAGACCCCACCAAAGCTTATAATCATTACGTATCAAAAACAATAGGAATAAAACAAAGAGCCTAGAATTTTTCCAGGAGGGAAAAAAATGTCCTACATAGAAAATCTGGAATCGGGGTGCCTGGGTGACTCAGTCGGTTAAGCGTCTGCCTTCGGCTCAGGTCATGATTCCAGGGTCCTGGGATGGAGCTCCACGTTAGGCTCTCTGCTCAGTGGGGAGTCTGCTTCTCCCTCACCCTCTGCCTGCCACTCCACCTGCTTCTGCTCTCATTCTCTCTCTCAAATAAATTAATAAAATATTTTTTTAAAAATCTGGAATCAAAATAGCAATGAATTTCTTAACAGTAACACCAGAAGCTAAAAGGTAATGGAGCAGTGCCTTCAAATTCTGAGAAAATTATTTCTGACCCAGAATTACATTTACAGCTGAACTGTCACTCAAGTGTGACCATGGACTAGACATTTCAGAGATGAAAGCTCTCAAAAAACGTGCCTAGGTCTTATGCACCCTTGCTCAGAAAGGCACTGGAGAATACACTCCATCAAAATGAGGGACTAAACCAACAAACAGGAAGACACAAGATACAGGATGTAGGCTAAGGGATTTCCCAGTGTGATAGAGAATGGATGTTCCAGGAAGACAACTGTACAGCAGACCTAGAGTGTAGCCAGCCCAGACAGAAACAGGAGAACAGATGGTTCTAGGAGATGTCCCCAAGAAAAAGAGGAAGTTCATACATTACCTGACATGTTCAGGCATATTGAGAGGAAATGAGTCACTCATGAAATGTAAACAAACGAAAAGATAGACCATTATTATCACCGGAGAAAACAAAAAGTTATACAGGAAAAGAAATGTTATCATAACTCAATACAAGGTTTACAAATAGTATTGATATGGTAATACCAATATGAGCACTGAATAACTAGAAAGTATGAAGGAATTACCTTGAAAGGGAAGGGTTAGGGAATTGGGGAGGGAGAAAAATAATATCGTCTTCCATAATAGGAAATCAATATATAATATCTAAAATGAAAAAATAGGGGTGCCTGGGTGGCTCAGCCAGTTAAGTGTCTGCTTTCAGCTCGGGTCATGATCCCAGGGTCCTGGGATCGAGCCCTGCACTGGGCTCCCTGCTCAGCAGGGAGTCTGCTTCTCCTTCCCTCTGCCTCTGCCCCCTCATTCATGCTCACACTCTCTCTCTCTCAAATAAATAAATAAATCTTTAAAAATGAAATGAGGGCGCCTGGGTGGCTCAGTTGGTTAAGCGACTGCCTTCAGCTCAGGTCATGATCCCAGAGTCCCAGGATCGAGTCCCACATCGGGCTCCCTGCTCGGTGGGGAGTCTGCTTCTCCCTCTAACCCTACCCCCTCTTGCGCTCTCTCTCTCTCTCTCTCTCTCAAATAAATAAATAAAATCTTTAAAAAATAATAAAAATAAAAATAAAAATGAAATGAAAAAAATGGGGTGCCTGGTGGCTCAGTCCATTGAGTTTTGGCTCTTGGTTTCAGCTTGTGTGGTGATCTCAGGGTCATAGGATTGAACCCTGTGTCAGGCTCCATGCTCAGCACTGAGCCTGCTTGAGATTCTCTCTCTCCCTCTCCCCATACCCCTCCCCCCTCAATCAATAAATAAAATCTTTTTTTAATTTCATTACAAAATAAATAAAAAGAAAAAATAGGAAAAATATAAATAAGGTATATAGAAATATAGAGGCAAATAACAACAAAATACTAGTTAAAGAGTTAAAACTGTTTGCCTTTAGGGGTTGGGAACTGGGGTGGGGTAAGATGGGACAAGGGGCTGCAATTTTTCTTTTTTTTAAAGATTTTATTTATTTATTTGAGAGAGAGAGACACAGCGAGAGAGGGAACACAAGCAGGGGGAGTGGGAGAGGGAGAAGCAGGCTTCCCGCAGAGCAAGGAGCCCGATGTGGGGCTCGATCCCAGGACCCTGGGATCATGACCTGAGCCAAAGGCAGACGCTTAACGAATGAGCCACCCAGCCTCCAGAGGCTGCAATTTTTCATTCTAAGCTGTATTAATCATCTATTGTTGTACACCAAAACTAATCAGCTGAAAATAACAATAAACATTTGTTATGTCCCTCAGTTTCTGTGAGTCAGAACTTCAAGAGTTTCGCCAGGTGGTTCTGGCTCAAAACATCTCCTAGGATTGCCAGGGCTGTAATCATCTGAGAGCCTGACAGAGGCTGGAGAACCCCCTTCCAAAGTGGTCCACTAACATACCTGACAATGAGTGCTGGTCGTTAGCATAAGGCCTCAGGCCCTTGCCATACAGACCTCTCCTTGAAGATGCTTGAGCACCCTCACCACTTGGCAATTGCCTTCCATCAGAGAAATTGAGCCTAGAGAAAACCAGGTGGAAGCAGCAATGCCTTTCATCATTTAACCTCAGATGTCACACACCTGTGATATGCAATAAATAAGCAGTATGTTCTGTGATATTCTATTGATCACACAGGTCAGCCTTATTCCGTGTGAGAGGTACAACACAAGGGCATGACTACCAGGAGGCAAGGATCACTGGGGGCCATCCTTAGAGCAATAGAGAACTAAGTGACTTTTAAAAATGTGGGTATCTTTAGTAAAAATGAGAATTTTTTGTTTTTGTTTACAATCTATGCTCATTTAGATTTATCAACATATTTTTATCAATTTCTGTACTTAACATTGTTTCTTGTATTCTTTCTTTTCTCTCTGGGTTTATTTTTCTTCTTGAAGTACATCCTATAATAATTCCTTCAACGAAGGTCTGTACTCTTTATGAATAGAATGTCCCTTTCTGCCTTTCATTTTAACTATAAGTTAGCTGGGTATAAAAGTCCGGTTGGCACTTTGAAGTTACTCCTCCAAAATCTCTGGCCTTGGTTTCAGCTGAGGCCAGGAGTTCCTCTGTAAGTAATCTGTCTTTTCTCTCGGGTCTATTGTAATGTCTTTTTCTCTTTGCCTTTGATTTTCTACAATTTCCCAAAGAAAATTTCTCTGCTACTTCTTCCTCATAGACTGCTTCACGGTGGTTCCTTTCATTTTCTTCTTCTGAAACTCCTATTGGATATACATTGTTTGCATACAAGCTATCCTTCATGTTTCATAACTGCTCTTATATATTTTTAATTCTTATTTCTGTGTACTGTATTAGTGTTAATTCTTAAATAATGTTTTCCAACTCTCTACTTCTCTCTTGTGTCTAGTCTAAGGTTTATTCTGTCTACTGTGTTTTCTTTTATGCAGATCAAAGTTTTGATTTCCAAGATTCTAATCAATTCTTTTATATCTACTTATTCTTATTTCCTTTCTGTCTGCCTCCTTCATTTCCTGGTAATTTCCAAAGGATGTTGAGCCTTCATTTGCCTTTTTAAGCATCCTGAACATTATTTTTAATTCTTTATAAGACTTTCACAAAAATAATTTAATGTAGAATGAATGAATTCATATTCCAAATGTTGACTGTTTTTCTTACCAAAAGTATTTTTCATATATTTTGGTTTACAACCTCAGTGAGTTGGAGAAGTTTTTTAATTTTGTTTTTACTTCAAATTTTTGCTCTTTTTCTGTCCTGAGCTGGGACCCCAGGCCCAATTGAAAACCAGGTCCTATAATAGCGTTTCAGGGCTCCCACTCTGTTGTGGTATGAGATCACAGATCCAGGCACATAGCCAGAGGGTGGCTTGGCTCAGCTCCTAGTCAAGAGTCTGTCTTAGTCTTCCCACATTTCAAGCCCCAGGCTATACATAGACAGCTGGCTTTTTTTTTTTTTTTTAACTTGCCTCTTTTCACAAGCAGAGGGAGCCTTACCCCACCCCTGGCTTCAAGGAACCTGGCTGTTCTCTGTCTTGCACGGAGCCTTTGTGCTCATTACCAGGAGCCATGCTTCTGGCCGCTATTGCTGCTTCTAGACCCCAAGTCCTCCAGGCCCTCAAACCCCACTCACCACTTTGCATTTCTGATCTGCTTCTGATATACAAAGATAGCCATCTTGGTTTGGGGCCCAAGTATGTCCTGTTGTTTATCATTTTCTTTCGATTTTATTTATTATTGCTATGTATTTAGAACAGAGGGAGTAGGCCACAGCATGACTCACAATGCCATCTCGGCTAGAAACTGAGAACTGAACTGCATGGCTGCCATACCTATAGAGAAGTCCCATGTCTCCTTCTTTTAAATGGAAGAAGAGAGACCATTTTATAAAAACTCAGTAGGCTTTTATACATGAACTTTGCTAGGAATACTGTCTGGAAACCAGGGGTCCTGAAGGAACACATTTCTTCCTCCGGATAAAGGAGCACGAGTCCTCAGAGCAGAACCGGGCCTGGAGAGAAGAGCAGGGAGGGGCCCTGGGACCAGTGGGCCACTGAAGGGGAACCAAGGTGCACCTTCCCCTGGTGGCCACAAGAGGAAGCTGCAGTGTTTACAGCCAGGGAAATACCACAGGAGCTAAGGTTTTCCACCCACATCCCATCCAGGCAGGCCTGGGACCTGTGGAGACGGCAAAGGCAGCCCGAATATGTCAGTTAGGCCCCAGGGTGGAATTCTCCCTGCTGTCTCCCCGGCTGTGCCAGAACAGAGCCCATCCTCCTCAGTGCTGTTCTGGGAAGGTGGCTACTTCCTGGCTGACCCTTCAGAGTATCAGAACCTTGACTCTAGGGGATACTTGGTCTAGAGAGCTCTTCGAATGGGTTCCTTCACTCCAATGTCCCAACCCCCCCCATCAAGGCCACACAGAGGACTGTGGGAATACAGTCTGTGCAGTGGTCCCAAACCTGAGTTTGGGAATTTGATAGACCTGACTCTGAATCCCACCTCTGTCACTTACTAGCTGTGTGTCTCCAGGTGACTTACTTAACCTCTCTGTGTCTCTATGTCTTCATCTGTAAAATAAGGGTACTACTGTATGTACCTTAATGTGTTGCCGTGAGAATAGAACCAGATAATCAGGTAACTCCCTGTCTCCCCGTATGAGGCCCCTGTTTTGGAGGTGCCTGGGCTCTTCTGGCCCCTTCCTATTCCATTCCTGAGACCTGCAGGCTTGGATCAGCTTCCTCTGGGTCTTGGGCAGCAGGAAAGGGGGGAATTTTTGAGCAGGAGCCAGGTCCAGATGGAGCCCACACTGCAGCGGCCCCACACAAGGGCCAAAGTCCTCCAGCCTAAAGCTGTCCCTGAGAACCACAAACTCACAAACATACCGCTGGCGGCTGGTGCCGAGGTGTCTCCTGGTTAACTATTTCTCACTCAGGGGACTGCAGACATACTCTCAGAGAATACATGTGAAATTCTGGAGCCCCTACCAGAGGCACAATTCCAGCACAGCCAAGCTGGGCGTTCAGCAGGTCAGGGAGTAAATTATTAGGCACCTGCCCTGTGGTTGGCACTGAGGCTCTAAAGGGGAGGAAGGGACTCCTGCCCTCAGGGCATTCGCGGCAGGGTGGGAACAGGGACCAGCACATTCTTTGATAACTGCTTTAAAGAGAGTTGTGTGGGGGCACCTGGGTGGCTCAGTCATTAAGAGTCTGCCTTCAGCTCAGGTCATGAACCCAGGGTCCTGGGATCGAGCCCCGCATCGGGCTCCCTGCTGCACAGGGAGTCTGCTTCTCCCTCTCCCACTCTCCCTGCTTGTGTTCCTGCTCTCGCTATCAATCTGTCAAATAAATAAATAAAATCTTAAAAAAAAAAATAAAAATAAAAAAAATAAAGAGAGTTGTGTGTACCAGGAGCATAGATCAGGGCCAGCCTAGGGTAGTCAGGGACGGCTTCCCCAAAGAGGGGTTTCCGACTAGGTACTTGACTAGGGAATAAGAATTTGCCAAAAACAAACTTCGCCAATTCATGCAACATGTTTTTATTCAACACCTGCTGCCTCTCCTCCAGTTTCAGTTCTGTGCACTAGGATTCCATGATGATGAAGAGGAAAGCAGTCCCTAAATCTTGGCCTGGCACTCACAACTAGGCTGTGGTGTTCTCCTGTTGAATATAAACAATTTCACAGAACATCAACATCAGACAAGGCCACTCTGTGACCATGATGAATCTAGACAAAAACAAGCCCAAACCCTGTGAGCCTTTTCTGACATCCCCATCCCGAGAAGCCCAAATGCCCCGTGGTCTGTGTTCTCCTTCACTGCCACCAGCCATAAATCCAACGTGCCCCACTGCAGACGGGTTCCTGGTGGTCTCTGGGTGGAGGGCACTGACAGTGATGACCAAGAGGTAGGATCTGAGGGAAGACAATGGAAAGAGGGGCAGGCCAGGTGGAGACATGGGGGAAGAACATTCCAGGCAGATAGAATAGCTAGTGCAAATGCAAAGGCCCTGAGGTGAGAATATGACTGGCATGTTTGGAAAACAGCAAGAAGGCCAATCCAACCGGAGTAGAAAAGTCAGAGTAGGCATTCCAGGCGCAGGTAATAAACTGGGCAAAACTTCAAGTTCATAGGCCATTTCCTGGCAAGTATGGGCAGTTCCATGTGGTCCAACTAGAAAGCCAACATGTTTTGTTTCGGGGAACAGGGACAAGTCCAAAGGAAATACAGAATGAAGAGCCTCATTGCCTTTTTTGAGAGAGTCTTAGTAAGATAACCATGGATCCTAATGCTCCGCTGGAGCCAGTCCTGATGGCATTTTTTCTTTGGTATAGTAATAAGGTACATAGATTGATACATTCTCTTTTTGAACAAGGGCTACCAAAGGGAATTCCCCTTGTTCATGATGACCTACTCCTATTATCACCAAGGGAGAGGAGAAAATAGAGGCCAATTCCCGGGCCTTTCGGGTGACCCTGTCAGCTCATCCTGTGGATGTGTGTCCCCTGATCCACCTGTCCCTCGGCTGTAGGTCGAATAGGATTACCCAGGCCAAGCATTTGTGTGGTCCAATGCGATTTAGTAGTGAGGGACATTGAACAGATTTTATCACCAGCTGCACTTTATGCCCCAGAAAGAATACCAGAGAAAAGGAGTCTGCCTTCTTGTTGCTGGCAACGTAAACCGGAAATTCCCTACAGCAGCTCCGGGCTGCAGACCGCAGGTGTGAAGACACACACACACACACACACACACACACACTACACCATCACTGAGCCCCAACTCTAAGCAGCCCAGGGCTCAGGACCACTCAACAATGAAAGTTCCCCAGAGAAAGGGGGCTGAACGTGCTGAGGTGGTACCCAGTGCTGTTTAACTGAGAACAAGAGATACTGAGCACATGCCTTCTCTCACCAATCTCTTCCTCCTGACTTGTGACCTTTGCCTCCTCCACTCCAGGTCTCTTATGCCGTCATGTGTCTCTTCCCCCAGTGCATGGGGCCAGGAGGCAAGCCCACAGGCACGGCGTACAGGCCTTGGGTCCCAGGGGAGGGCAATGACCATTCAAGGCCAAGATGGATGGAGTTGCCCACGGGGGTGAGAGGTAGGGCCTGTGGTCTCTCAAGTACCGCCCAAGGCAGGACCACCCCTACAGTATGCCGACTCTGGGCAAATAACTTTTATGGAGCCCCTGTCAACATAAGGAGTTTGATTTTATAACGTATTACCAAAATTCTGGGGATGAGCTATACTGATTATTGTCCAGTCAGAGTCCGTGAAGATTGCCCATAATACATAGGCACCAGCCCTTCCTGTCCAGCGCGGGAACCTTCTCTTCATGTTGTTCACGGTCAAAGTTGTCATTCGTGGCTAACTTCACACATCTTCCTGGGAGGAAAAGGTAGCAAGGCTGGTATTTCTCACAACGCCTTGGCTCCTCAGAACCTGTCTATAGAGACACAACATAAACCTTCCTGCCTCTGCCCTTCCCTAATACCAGGCATTTAATGCCCCCTCCATCACCACTCGGTACACTGCATCAAGCACAGCACAGCCCTGAGTGCTGGCTTCCAGCGACTCTCTCAAAGGTTGGAATGGTGTTTCCTCAAACATGGTCACAAATACGAGTCTCACCCAGAGTATGCAAAAAAAAACCATGAGCAACTATTAATTTTCAGATTATGTTAAATTTGCCACTGGGGATTTTATAGCACAAAGAGCAGCACATCTTGCAACCACGGCTTCTCTAGAATTCTTTAGGCCATATTCACTGAATTCCTAGAATCCTATCGTTTTCCCCGATTGACCACGCCCCTGCCCTTCACAGACCATGCGAAGGAAAGATGAGGAGCCCCATGGCCAGAGTGAAAAGAATAGTCTCGTTCACGCTCACCATAACCATCGCCGCAGGTAAAGACTTCCACGGGAAAGGCTCCTTGCGGTGAGCTGGTACTGAAAGTCCTTGGAGGAGATGAATGACATGGGGTGTGGAGGTCACGGAAGGCTGGGGTGGGTGATGACCTAGTGCCACTGACAGGGTGCCCAGGGAACATTTGCTGCCACGCCCACCACCCCTGGGTGCCGCAGCCCTGAAGCAGCCCGGGACTGGAGTGCTGCTGGACAGGTGAGCCCAAGGGTTGCCAGTTGACCATCGGTAGCCCAGAGCCTTGAATTTGTCCTGTGTCCCAAGGGACTCGAACTCATGCAATCCCACAAAAAAATACCGTGCTGGCTAGCAGGAGGCACCGGCTTACCCAGGCTGCCCTCCTAGAAGAAGGGCCCATAGGACAACACCATTGGTCTGAGTTCTGGAGCTCTTCAGGGCCTCTGGTTCACCCACACCTGGAGTAGAGGGTCAGAAACACCACAAAGGAGAGTAATAGGAGCCAGGGCTCCTTTGGGTCCTGGTTGGGGCATGGAGTCTACCAGGAGGGGAGCTCTGGCTGCTCTTGGTCTTCAGAGGGGAACAGGCTTCTGACCTACACAGGCCTAGTCCCAGCTCAGGGCACCAAGCCCAAGCAGGGGTTGAAACATTCCGAGGAAAGCATTCAAAAGCACTGGGCCCTCTGAGGCCCCACCGGGGGCAGGTACCTGCTTCCCCATATCTAAGGGCAGTACTGGCCCAAGAAGACAGTTTACCTCCAAGCCAGGCTGCCGCGGCCTGTCTGTCCAACCTCATACCCCCACCTCATATCCCTTCTCCAACCCCACTCTCCCCCTTGCAACTTTCCACCCCAGGGCCCTGAGGCCTTGCCTTCGCTTGCAATGTCTAAAGCTTAGAGATCCTCCAAGGCTCCGTTCAAATGCTACCTCCTCCGAGGTATGCTCTGTTGTCCCAGCTGGGAGCATGTCTCTCCCCAGATCTCCACTGGCCTCACATGTTGTCCTCATCACTCCCTGCTCCATGTCATGGGGACTTAAAGCACACCTCCAGTCTCTCTTGCTAGACGATAAGAACCCAGAAGGCAAGATCTCTACTGGGCAGGGCCTTGGTTAGAATGGAGGGTGGGGAAGAGCCCAGGAAAGGAGCAGAACTGCCCAGAGGACGGGGACAGGAGGAAGGGTACATAGTGAAAGACAGGTCCAGGCATCTGCAGAACAAGAGAAACCAAGGCATCCGTGGCACTCATACCACTGCTGCCCACACAAAAATGTGCCCATCGCAGAAGGACGCCTTAACCCCTGAGAAATACCTCTGGAGTGCCGGCCTGACTCACAATGGTCCTCTCTGTCTGTGAATTCCTCTGCCCACCTACTTACCCACAGCCCACAGAGGTGGAGCCCCAACAGCCACCATTTCCCCCTGTGACTGCATTCTCTGGCTGAATTCCCTCTGCAGGGATCTGGGGCTCACACACAGCCAGGGAGTCTCTGAGCATGGCTGGGACTGAGTATCTGTAACATCCCCTCCCCCCCACCCCCGAGCAGTGGGTACACCACCCTGTTCTTGGAAAGGCAGCAAAGACCAGTATCCAAAAGAGGGAATTGAAGCAGATGGGCGCAGATGGGCCCAGATGGGTCCAGATCGGGGCTATCGGTCGGGTCTCACACAGAAACAAGTGACAGAAACCCAGTTCAAACCAGCTGGAGCAAAAGGAACACTCTGGCTCATCAACTGTGAAGCAAAAGAAGGCTTTGCTTTAGGCGCAGCTGTGTCCATGTGGCAGGGCTCTGTCCCTCTCTTGACCTCTTGCCTCTGTTTGGCTCTAGTTCTTCCCCATCAGAGGTGCAAAGGCCCTGGGAAGTGCCAGGGAAAGGAGGATTCCTCCCCTCATGTCCACAGATCTGCCCACAGGAGGCCAGCCGACGCTGCAGTGACCTCACACCAGCCCCGAGCCAAGAGATGTGGGCCAAAGAAGCCTGGTGGATGCCCTCCCCCACATGTCCGTGAGCGGCTGGGACCGGAGTGGGCTGACAGAGGTGCCCCCCCAGTAACAAGAAGGGGTCGGGTCTGGGCAAGCAAGGTGAGCCGACCCCAGCCCCATTCAGAGCTATACCTGGCTCCTCACAGCCTCAGGAGGCCAAGCGATCCCTTCCACCCCCAAATACATCTTTTCCTTTTGGTTAAACTTACTGAGGATGATCTCTGTCCTTTGTGACCAGAAGAGCAAGACTACCCCGATCATATATGTCTATAGCAGCATAAGAAAGAGTCCAGATAGTTACACCAAAATCTTAACAGTAGTTATTTATGGATACTGAGATTACAGGTGATTTTAGTTTTCTTCTTTATATGCCTTTAAAATTTTTCCCAGATTACATTTATTTAACTTTTTTTTTAAAGATTTTATTTATTTATTTGAGAGAGAGAGAATCAGAGCACATGAGAGGGGGGAGGGTCAGAGGGAGAAGCAGACTCCCCGCCGAGCAGGGAGCCCGATGCGGGACTCGATCCCGGGACTCCAGGATCATGACCTGAGCCGAAGGCAGTCGCTTAACCAACTGAGCCACCCAGGCGCCCCATTTATTTAACTTTTATTATATGAGGACTAAATATTTGACATAGCAAAAACTGCAGAGAAAAACAACAGATGTTTTTCAGCAAGACCCGACACTCATGGATCATGATAATTACCGTCTTGGCTTCTTACCTTACACACAAACACACACTCACATACAGGCACGCTGTGGCCTGTGGAGCTACGTGACACCACCCGGTAGGTACCCTTGTGCCAACTAAGTTGTCACAAAATGCTTGGAGATATTAAAAGAAGTGCTTTACACCCCATGGGAAATAACTTGAACTCTAACAGTGTTTGGGGTTTACATGTGTCCTGACAGCAATAACGCACAGGTGGGTGGGTGGTAAAGAGATCCCACAACAACAGAGGCCCGTAGGTGGCACCCCGGAAAGAAATCACCACGCGGGAGAAAATGGGCCAGACCCCACAGCACAGCGAGAAGATCGGGGCAATAGTGAGATCAAGGTGCCTGGGAGGCTGCTCCCGAACACTCCAAATTCCCCTCAGCCTGCTGGCATGCAAAGATGTGAGGTAAAGGGGCGCCTGGGTGGCTCAGTCATTGAGCGTCTGCCTTCGGCTCGGGTCATGATCCCAGGGTCCTGGGATCGAGCCCCACGTCGGGCTCCCTGCTCGGCGGCGGGAAGCCCGCTTCTCCCTCCCCCACTCCCCCTGCTTGTGTTCCCTCTCTCGCTGTGTCTCTCTCTGTCAAATAAATACATAAAATCTTTAAAAAAAAAAAAAGATCTGAGGTAAAAACAGAGGGAGGATGTATCATGAGGAACCTACTCAGCTGTGTTACTTTGGAAAGTTACTTCTATGTACCTGGTTTTCCTCATCTGCAAAAGGGGGATGGGATGATAATACTAAGGACCTGGTGTGGTTGTTTGGAGAGTGCTCCTCGGTCCATGGTAACAGTCAGTGAATGGTCATGATGGTGATGATGAAAAAGAAGAAGGCATGCCTCATCCCAGAGACCGCGGAGTAAAACCGGGGCCGGGAGGTGGTGGGGGGAGAGGAAACCACCAGTAGGAACTCAACCATGGGACACATACATAACTTCCCCTTCAAAATGCTAAGCTGAAGTAGGAGGATTGGGAGCCCCAGAGACCGGGGATAGGCGACAAGGCACTCTTAGGTATGGGTGGAAGAGTGAGCATTGCCCCATGACCCAAAGACGGAGGGTGAGAGTGGGTCATCTTCTGCGCATGGGCAGCCCGCACCAAAGGCCAGGTGCAGGGGGAGCCAGAGACCGGAGGTCAGAGGTGACCGGCAAGCAGCAGGGATAGGAACCTCGGCAGGGCGGTGGGAGACAGAAGACAACAGAGCAGAACTGAGGAGCCGGAGCTTGAGCTGCAGGGGGCTGCTCTAGCTTAACTGGGACACACGCACAGCCCTTCTGGACCCAGGACACCTAGAGAAACACGATAAGGAGAAGGCTGCGGCCCTACCTTTTGGCAGGGGACGGCAACTAACCCAGCACACTGAGGGGACGACCCAGCAGCCTTGCCCAGAACCCACAGGGTGTTCAGGAGACTTCTGTGGGAGATCCCTGAGCCCTCCAGTACCACCCTAGGACAATCTTCTCATGGGCAGGACAACAGACTGTGCCCATTGCTCCTGGCCACGGCGTCCCCAGGGTACCGCACCCTTCCCTGGCGGGCTGCTTGGAGGAGGGCTCTGCACTAACGAAGAGCCAGTGTACCTCCTGACCGGGCAGCAGCTCATGTTCCATGAGTCACATTGCACCTGAGCTCTCGCTCAGCCACTTACTAACAGTGTGTCTTTGTATGCCTTATCTAACCTCCCTATGCCTCAGTTTCCTCTTCTATAAGGTGCGAATGAGAGTACCAACCCCAGGGCGTTGTGGATGGAACGAAGAAAGCGTGGCACAGGGCACGCACCTGGTAAATGACAGCCATTGTTATTCGTTGTATCTTTACCCCACGCCAGGAAGGACAGAATGAGCACGTTAGCAAGGCTGCCGTAACAAAGCCCCAAGTACACCACCAGCTCAAGGAGCACAACCGCTGGGGAGTCAGATACCACCGCCTGCAACGTAGCAGATCAGGACCAGATGAGACGCCCTCCTCGGTACCCCTGACGGGCGAGCCCCGGATTCATTACCCAACTCTGCTGCCTCTACTAACCTTTCTCTTCTTGTTCCTCTTTCCCCATCTTTACTTCTACTTTCTTCCTTCTCCTCATTTCTACCTGCTCTTACTCTCTTTGTATCATCAAGTTTTGTGAGTTGTAAACAAAAGAAACCAACTCTGGTCATTGTAAGCAAAACAGGAATTGCTAGGATAAGGAGGAAGAAGGAGGGACTCTGGAGAGCAGTAAAAAGAGTGTCAAGGTCTTGGCACAGACATCTGTCCACGTGCCAATGCTGTTGACACAATGAAACTCACTTGCCACAAGCCTCAAACCTTGGTCACATACTCTCATGACTCAAAATCCCAGGAGGGGGTATCCAGTTGTTTAAGCCCAACTCCCCTGCCCATTCACAGCTGTTCCAAAGAGAGGGACAAATGGTCCCTTCAGATGACACAATGGACCGTGGGCATGATTTTATCAAGACCCCTCTGAGTGGAGAACTCAGAGATAGTGGGTGATCTCTGAGCTGGATGATCACCCAGGTGATCTTCCCAGGAGTGAAGAGGGCTGGGAGATTTGATTGACAGCCTCAAAATAACAAGTGGTCTCTACATTACCATTTTTTCTCCCATTTGTATTAAAGTATAATTTACATACAATAAAGTTCATCCTTTTTAATATTCAATTCTGAGAGGTTTTGACAAATGTATACATTCAAGTCGACACCACCACTATCAAGATATAGAACTGTTTCATCAGGCCCAAAGAATTCTGCTGTGTTTCTGTGTGGTTGACCTCTTCCCTAGCTCCAGTCCCTGAGAACCACTGATCTCTTTTCTGTCCATATAATTTTGCCTTTTCTAGAATGTCATATATGTAGGGGCGCCTGGGTGGCTCAGTTGGTTGAGCAACTGCCTTCGGCTCAGGTCATGATCCTGGAGTCCCGGGATCGAGTCCCGCATCGGGCTCTCTGCTCAGCAGGGAGTCTGCTTCTCCCTCTGACCCTCCGCCCTCTCATGCTCTCTGTCTCTCATTCTCTCTCTCTCAAATAAATAAATAAATAAAATTCTTTAGAATGTCATATATGTAGAAGCATACAGTATGTAGCCTTTTGAGTCTGGCTCCTTTCACTGAGCATAATGAATTTGCCATTCATCCATGCTATTGTTCATATCAACAATTCATTCTGTTTTATTGCCAAGTAGTATTGTCCCATTGAATGATAGACCACGATGTGTATCTCTTCACCTCGTGAAAACATCTGGGCTATTCCCAGATGTTGACAGTTATTAATAAAGTTTCTATAAATATTCACATATAGGGTTTCGTGTGAACATAGTTTTCATTTCACTAGGTAAATACCTAGGGGTGTAATTTCTCCATTGTATGGTAAGAATGTGTTTAACTTTATAAGAAAGGACCAGACTGTTTTCCATAGTGGCTGTACCATTTTTTATTCCCACCAGCAATGTACAGGAGTTCCAGTTGCTCTGCATCCCCACCAGCATTTGTCTAAAACATCTTTTTTGTTCTTTCCTCACTTCATCCATAGACCATCATCACTATAGACAAACATTCCCTGGACATCAGCTGTGTACAAAGCCCAGAGATGAGCAAGGGTGCCCCCTTCTCACCCTCTGCTCTCCCCTTCTATCCAGGGTGCAGAACCCTGGGCCAATCTGGGTGCTGAGGATGCTTGGTGGGAGAGGGTACACTCTTCCCAGGGACCCTAAAGGAGGACCACAGCAGCCACTGACAGTTACTAGCTGGCCCTACTCCTTTCCCATGAAATGCAGCTCTAGGAACTCTAAATCCTAACAAGCCCAGACACCTGGTGGGTTCATTCTCAGAGATTTATGTTTAAAAAATACAATTTGTGCTTCCGGATATGACCCAAAGGGAAATACAGAGCTCCTCTGTGAAATAGTCCTGTGGAAAACCTAAGCCATAATCCAATCAAGACTCCATACCTAGCTTTTAGTTTATGAGAAACATAGGGGATGGAGGAACAAATTAAAAGGCACTATGAGGAGGCAATAAATAAATCTAGATTGTGGATCATTCTGTAGAGACAAATAATCCGGTGTCTCCAACAAATCAATGACATGAAATAAAGAAAGGGAGGGGCTGAAATAGAATGAAAGGATTTGAGAAACAGTATAAGAACAAAAGATACTCAGCCAAAGGCACTTAAAGAGGAATTCCAAACTTAAACATAGAATTATCATAGGATCCTGCAATTCCACTTCTAGATATATATCCAAAGAATTGAAAGCAGGCACTCAAACTGATACTTGTACATCAAAGTTTATAGCAGCATTATTCATAATAGCCAAAAGGTGGAAACAACCCAAATATCCATCAACAGGTGAACAGATAAACAAAATGTGGAATATACCTGCAGTGGAAACCTTATAAATTTTACGCTAAAATAAGCCCCACACAGAAGGCAAACATTGTACAATTCCACTTCTATAAAGTGCCTAGAATAGGCAAATCCAGAGAGACAGGAAGTATAATTAAGGTTATTGGGGACTAGGAGGTGAAATGGGGAGTTATTTTTTAATGGGTACAAAGCTTCTTCTGTTTGGGATGATGAAAAATTTCTGGAAATGAATTGTGGTGATGGTTGTACAACACTGTGAATGTACTTAATGCCACGGAATTGCACACTTAAAAGTGGCTAAAATGATCAATTTTATGTTAAATATATTTTACCACAAAAGAGGAATTCCATTTTTTATTCACACCTTGAAAAATTAGGGGCGCCTGGGTGGCTCAGTTGGTTAAGCGACTGCCTTCGGCTCAGGTCATGATCCTGGAGTCCCGGGATCGAGTCCCGCATCGGGCTCCCTGCTCGGCGGGGAGTCTGCTTCTCCCTCTGATCCTCCCCCCTCTCATGCTCTCTCTCTCTGTCTCGTTCTCTCTCTCAAATAAATAAATAAAATCTTTAAAAAAAAAAAAAAAGAAAAATATTAAAGGACACCCATAAACCCAGTCGACGGTAGCATGTTAGAATCTCTGCTCTCCTGTACACTTCCCTCTCACCCACGTACCACTTCTCAACACTTCCCACCTCCAGCCCTAGAGCCTTCACACTTGCACCCTGCTTCTCCCACCATGTGATCAGGTAGATTGGCTTAGCCTCACTCCCAGCAAGAAAGAATGCCTCCTCTCTGGGCTGGGAAGGGGAATGCGGATTAGGCTGGGTACAAGGACTCTCTTTGACAGAGAAAAGGCTGTGGTCACACCCACAGTAATAAGTTTTGTCCCTTCACATAATGGATGCCTGAGAACTCGGTTTTTTCCTCCACCCCAGAATAACTTCACCCTTTCATGGGCATGCAGAGCACTTGACACCTCCCTGATGATTCTCACACCCATCAGATCCAACCATAGTATTGTCACTGAGTGCCAACTCTGTGCCAAGCACCTTACATACCTTTCCACAGTCCTTTTAACGATCAGGCAGATAAGCATTATTATCACCATTTTGCAGGAACTGAGGCTCAGTCCAATGTCAAGTGACTTGCCCAAGGTTCACTCAGCCAAAAAACGGCAGGCCTTGGACTCAAGCCACTATACCTAGCTGCTGCTAGTTCAAGACTCACTGTGTATTTCTGAGAAGTTTTCACAAACAAGTAACCTGAGGTGATGGAGGTCAAGTGACCAAAAGGGTCATCAACAAACAGAGCAGGCTTTTCTTGCTCCTCAGGTCCCTCCTCCCTGCACCCTCTCCCCACAAGAGCCTCCCTTCTCCTCACAGAAAGTCATCTAATGAGCCCAAATCCACTCAGCTGAGTCTTCTTGGCAACCAAAAGGAATACACATGTTGCAAACTATTAAGGTAACCGCAGCTATGTGGAGAGAGCTGGTTCGGCTTTGGAGCAGCTTCTGACTGACCTCAGGGGAAGCGGCCCCTCCTCCCCCGGCTTCGCATCCTGACTCCCTCTGACTGCCACTTTCCAGCTCCTCACGGCTCCCCGCTGCTCCTGACTGTGGTTCATTGTAGGTGTCCCAACTCATTCCTTCTTCATGCGAGGCCCTGTCACCAAGTAGCCGCCCACCCTTACCCTGAAGGAAGAAGGACGGAGGGCCAAGTTGGTCCCACCAAGATGGCACTCAGGCCTCAGCCACCGCCTCCGGCTTCACCCAGATGTGGAAAAACAGGAATTGTCTCAAAAGTCTGACAATCCGAGGCAAAGCTCATGAGATGTGTGATAATAGGGCCAATCGAAGAAAAGAGGGATATAAAAATATAAACACAGGGTGAACTCAACAAAACACACACAAGGAAGAAAAGACTTCAAAAAACTTTGTAGACTCTACAAAGGATTTTCCCCAGGCAAATTTTCTACTTCAAGCAACATTATTTTTATAATTAAAAAAGATGGTTCACTAGAAATACCATCTGCAATGTTCAAATAAATCATGGCATATTAATGTTCAGAAAAAAAAATTAGGGGAAAAAAATCAAAGGTAAATGAGGATTGTTTCCGAGTTGGCATTTTAATTTTATTAAGCGATTGACATTAAATTTCCTTCATTTTATGTTGTTCTGTTTGCCAAAACTTTTCCAGTGAAGAATCATTACATTTATAACCAGACAAAAATAAAACACTACTTTTTTTTTTTTTCCCGCCAGGAACTCCCCTCATTCATCTATCTCTGGAGGAAGGAGGGAAAATAAAAAAGCCGCTTCTGAAGGTCTCCGATGGTGCCACTTCCATTGGTACTTCAGTTGGAATCTATGAGGAAAAAGTTCCTTCGTAATGACCTCAGCCTTGCTTTAAAAAAAAAAAAAAAAGCCTCTAAAAGTCATGAAAAACACAGCTGATGTGAATCATATGTCTGAGTGGCGAAGTTCCCGCTAAGCCGGGAGAGTGCACAGATGTGCAAGACAGAAATTCCCCCTCACACAGCAACTGTTCCTCCACGGAGCAGCTAAAGGTAAATAGCCCTGACCCTCGTCACTGTTCCTCCCTGGAGGGCTGGCCGTCAAGTCCCCATTGCCCTCCCTCCCCACCCTTCAGTCATCCATCCTCTACCTTTTTTCTAACCCTCTCCTTGTCAAAAAGGAACAGGATCTGACCGTAATCATTTGTATTTGTTGACTGGTAGATTAGACTCTAGCAGATGACCTAATATCTTAACCAGTCGTTTGCGTTTTAAAACTCCCATCTTCCAGTTGTGGAAAGAAAAACATCTACTAAAGGAATTTCAGGCATCAGCCAGCAGGTGCAGTAATGTTTGTGTCAAGGGGAGAGGGGGACGGGTCCTGGGAGTATCTCTGGTTTAGACCTCCTGGGACCTGCTGGAGGTGGTCAGGAAAGGTGCTGGGCCTTTTCCAGGTGGGCTCCCCACTCCCCTGGGAGGACAAGTTGGCAATGGTCTGGTTCCAGCTGCTGGAACTGCTGGGGGAGAATGAGGCATTTTTTTGGCCTCCAACATCTGGAGTCTGCCCTGCTAGGAGGAATTCACCTGGTACCTCCTCCCGCCATCTTTCCTTTGCTCTCTTCTTTCACATTAGCCCCTTTCCTCAGAGTTTCCAGGAGCCCATTTCTGTCTTCTGGTATGGGGCTTCTTTAGGTGGCGTTCAGCGAGATTTGCAAACTCCAGCCTGCCTTGTCTGCCAACCTGGAAACCTATGTTTCATGTGACATTTTGGCCTCTAGCATTTCCAACCACAAAATATGTGCTTAAATTGCAACCTCTGCCTTGGTAGAGTATTTTACTGTGAGGTTCCTTTCCTGAATAGAACCTCCTGCCTTCTTCCTCCTTTTCCAGATTCACAAATGCCTGGGTGGGTTGTATCTTGTAAGCAAACTCATGCAGGCATAATTGACCCATTAATGTTTGTGACCTAATTGCACCTGGCAGTCGATATTTCTTTAACTCTTAACTCGACTCATATTTCATCTTTATATAGTATATAATTCAAGCATTAGAAGAGATTTAATACAGTTGAATCAAGAGCCCATCCTCTATTCTTGTGGAGGTCCAGTTCTCTCCCTAATATTCCAAGGGACTTTTTCTTTTCAGCATCCCCCCTCGCTCAGAGTTTAGATATCTACAGACATATAGATTTCACAAGTATCTCACAATTATGGCAGGTCTCTTCCCTTCTCTTCTCCTGACAAGAGACTTAGCTCCATTCATAATTTTATAAAAATCATTACATAGCCCCCATGGTTCATTCCCTCCCCTCTTTCAAGTCTTTATTCAAATGTCAACCTCACCAGAGCATTCTGTGACCATCCTTATCAAAATAACCCTCAGATCTTCCTCCCCCATTTTCCCTGCTCCTGCTCTATTTTTTTTTTTCCATAGCACCATCTTCTCCTGGCACACTATGTATTTGACATATTTATTGCATTTATTGACTGCCTTCCCCGACTAGATTATAAACTCCATTCAGGCAGGGCTTTTTTTTTTTTTTTTTAAGATTTTTTATTTATTTATTTGACAGAGAGAGACACAGGGAGAGAGGGAACACAAGCAGGGGGAGTCGGGGAGGGAGAAGCAGGCTTCCCGCAGAGCAGGGAGCCCGATGCGGGGCTCGATCCCAGGACACGGGGATCATGACCTGAGCTGAAGGCAGAAGCTTAACGACTGAGCTGCCCAGGCACCCCTATTCTTTTTTTTTTTTTTTAAGATTTTATTTATTTGTTTGTCAGAGAGAGAGCAAGAGCACAAGCAGGGGGAGCGGGAGAGGGAGAAGCAGGCTTCCCGCCGAGCAGGGAGCCCGATGTGGGGCTCGATCCCAGGACCCTGGGATCATGACCCGAGCTGAGCCGAAGGCAGAGGCTTAACGACTGAGCCACCCAGGCGCCCCAGGGCTTTTTGTCAGTGTACTTCACTGCTGAGTCCCCAGCGCCTAGAACAGCGACTGGCCCAATAAAGATGCTCAATAAATATTCGTTGAGTGAGTAAACTGCTGTGAGGCATTGGCAACGTTGCAGATTTGCTGGAAATGTGGCATGATGGACTTGTCTACATTCCCGCGACTTACAGAGGGCCCTGGACCAACAGCAGCAGCAGCAGCCTGGCTGGGAGTTTGTCAGCGATATTGAATCCCAGGCCCCCCCCCAGACTTCCGGAATCGGAACCTGCATTTAAACGAGATCCCTGGGCGATTCATATGCACATTAAAGTTTGAAAAGCACCGGTCTGTATCACAACAATGTGAACAGCTGAAAGTTGGAGCTTACACATCTGTGTTCTGAAAAGACTTTCTCATACACAAGAAATAGGTAACAGTAGGGCTCCGGGGAAGGGACCGGGTTGCCAGGGGAATGAGGATGGTAGGAAGAAACTATTCCCTAGGAATCATTTCGTGCCTTTCGCGTGCAATTAGTAGCTATTTAAAAGTAAGTAAATTGATTACTTGTAAGATAGAATACATAATTAAAGGCCTCCTGCTACTTCTCCATGGGATGCCTCTCCCTGGCCTCCTTTCTCCGTAGACTCTTGTCTTGCTGCTAACCATCCCCCACCCCGACTCCCTCTCCAGATCCGGATAAAGAAGAGGCCTCCACCACTACCCACTTAGCAGGCAGGAAGGACTAAGAAGGTCCAGCTTTCAAAGAACAAGTTCCTTGCTTCTTTAGATTCATGTAAGGCAGAATGAAACAGAAATGAAAGGCAACTGAAAACTCCGTGTTCAAACAAACACAGACATAAATGACAAATGCAGTATGGACGCTTCACTCTCTCACATATAACACACTTCAGACGTGCATACACATGACAACACTCCCCAAAAGCACCCAAAAAGACACAAGCTTGCCCCTGCTTCCCTCTCATTTTCCCTCATCACCCCTCAGAGTGGGGGGCTGGTCAGGACCTCGGGCCTCTATAGTGAGCAGCCGGGCCACCAAGAGCCACCAGGAAGAGCAGGGGCCGCAGCAGGCTATGCACGTGGCTCCTCAGGGTGCCCTTGCCATGAGCGTAGACAGTCACAGCCGTGGCCCCTTGTGCTAGTCTCCTATGCTGCTTCACCTGCCACGCCAGGCTCCTCTGGTCCACCAGCTACTGAGCTGGAAGAACCTGTCCCTGGCAGAACCGTCTTCCTAGTACCCGTGCTGAATGCAGATGCAGATCTGCCCCCACGTGGAGAAGGACTCAGTGCGGCGCTCATTGGCAGCTCCCCTTCCACTGTCACCTGCTACTTCCCCATCCCCCTCCCCCTTGTCCCACCACACAACTCTGTCCCTGCAGTAGGACCAGGGACTCGGCCCCCGGCACGGTGGATTCCAAAAGAGGAGGAGGCTGTGTCTCAGCCAAGGAGCCAGCCGAGCCAAGGCACGAAGAACAAGAAAACGTGGTGAATGACTCCTCCCAAGGGACAGCTGGGGCCCTGGCTGAGGGCCACCTCTGCTGCCCACGTGAGGATGGGATAACCTTCAGACCCACCCAACACCCATCAGCCGAGGAGCTGGGACCCCACTGATGGGCTCTAATCAGTTTGCTGCAGATCAAATCATTCAATGCCAATTTGCCAAGTTCTCTGAGTTGGTGAGGACTTTTTCAAAACTTCTGGGGTTTTGCCTCCCCTGGCATTTTAAATGCAAAGGGTCATATTTCCCTTGAATGCAATCTCCTGCTTTCCCTATTTGTGCAAATTTACTTGTGTTCCAGCTCCAGAGGTTATCATACAAATACCCTCCACTGGGTCAAGGACAGTCATCACTCACTTCACAAATGGGGATAGACATGTTGCAGGCACGGGACCCAGAGAGGGGGCAGGGCAAAAACTTCTAAAACTTAGAAAAACACACAGGGATTTTTTTTTCCCCCTAGGGATTTTTAAAGGGCAGATTTCCAGGGGTTGAAATTCTTTCTAACAGGTGACTTTTTCTTTCTTTCTCACACATTTGCGTATTACCATAATTATTCACAATTTACTTCTGCGGTGAGTAAAAGTAATTCTAGCAGCCCCTTTTGTTCATGGAAACATATATCAAAGGCCAACAGTGTTATAAGGGGGTGGGTCCATCCTCAGGGCATAATCCTTACACAATCCCTAAGAATTCCTCGCCCGTTTGTTGTCTTCTTTTTAACTGAATTGTAACTGGCACACGATATTCTATCAGCTTCAGGTGTACAATACTTTGGTCATCTTTCACAATGCATTTCTGGTATTCCATACATATTCCCTTCACACATTGTCTCTGACTACCTAGAATATGATGAGCTAAAATGTGTCCCTTCCGGCCCACCCGGTGAGCTCCCTCCTCATCCCAACTTTTTACGACTTCATGAAACCTCCCCCTCTGCCTCTTTCATTGTGTCAGAGACTCACATTTTTTCTGTTTCCCATTACTTTTGTAAAAAGAGGTGGAACGCAATAAAACAGTTGTTCGGAAACTTTTCTGGAGGCAACCAATTCTTCCCTGGAATGCAGGCTTTCACAGAAATGGTGCCCAAAGGGAAGGAGAGTAGGGCCCGGACCCTGGCCCACTCCCAGGAGGCGCCTGGGCCGCTCCGCCCTCCCGGGCCCACTGCCCCCTCTGCCCCGAGGGCGGCACCTTCACGGGTCCACTGGCAGGCTGTGAAAACTCTGTTCCTAAGTCATCACCATCAATTATTCAAATACCTGCACAGACACTGCTCACTGCTTGGAGACTTGGCCCCAAAGAGGACCCGTGGCTGCTGGAGGCGGCGCCACTGTGCTAGAGCTCCAAGTGGCTGTTCCTCGCTGACACCAAAATCTGGATGTGACACGTAAACCTGGCAAATGGTGTCACCGCAGCAGGCGCAAGGCGCCCTTCGCAAGTCAAAAGCAGAGAAGTGGAAGGCTGTACATGAAGGAGATTTCTCCTCACAAAACAGACGTGTCCCAGCCACCTCCCTCCCTCCCCCGGCCACACAGAGCCCCCAAGCGACCTCCCATCTCTTGTTAGCCCTGAGGCCCTGGCAAACCCTCGGCGAAGCAGAAGGCCTGACTGACCCACGGTGAGAGATCAAACTGTAAATCCTACCAGCAACTGTTCTGAAGCACTGAAGTAGGCTACCCAGGAAAATGGGCTTCTCCTCAGGTGGTGGTGGTGGTGTTTGAAAGGGAAGGCTCTGAGTCTGTGCAGTTGCCTAAAGGGGAATGGCTGGGGTGCCCTCTTGAGGTCTCTGCAGGTCAGGGCTTCCCGTTTGTCTGCCGCCTTCCTCGGACGCAGGGCTGGCCTTCCGTGGTCACCACGCCACCTTCCTGGGGCTCGGCAGGGCCTGGGGACTAGCCAGCCCTGGGGGGGGGATGCAGGCTATGGTGGGAGAGGTGTTTCAGGAACTGTGGTCTGAGGAGAACACTGCTCTGCCCCGGCACCGGGCTGCCATCCTCCGACGCCGCTCTGAAGCCCTGATGGGTCCTGCGGGACAGGGTCCCGGGGGGAAAGCCCATCGAGCCACCCTGTGGACGCTCGCTGATTCTGCCCTTCCTCCCGTCTTGTGAGCATCGGTAGCAAATTCAGGTCAAATTGAAGGATCCAAATTTCCTTTTCAACCCTTCTTCCCTCGAAACTCCCTCGCCAGGGAGGACAATACTGTCAGCACATCCATTTCTGGGCCAAATCCTCCATCACCCCACACCTGGCCCTGTACTCTGTTCCCTGCATTCAGCCCCGTGGCAACACTGCTGCTTTGTCTTCTCGATCTGACCCTCACGATCCGCCCCCCGACAGCCGGGGCTCTGGGCCAAGTCCAGTTTTCCCCATCCTTATCCTCCCTTCGTCTCCAACCAGCCTCCCCACTCCCCCTGGGTATTCAGCAGAACATCTCCTAATTGAAACCCTTGGCCACACTCTTCCCCAGGCGGCTCCCTGCCTCTCATTTCAAACCAGCTCCAGGAACCCTACCTCATCACAGTGCCTTTCCTACTAACGTGCGCCGGGCACAGAGCTGTGATTGCCACAGGCTCTGACCGACTCCTGTGAGGGAGATGGCAGTTTTACAGAAAGGAAACAGGGACTCCGGAAGGTTCAGTAACTCAGCTAGTTAACAGCAGAACTGGAGCTTCCACGGGCGAAGACAATAACGTCTTAAGCACGCACGGCATGCCTCGCCCTAGACAAGAAGCCTGTGATTGCCCTTTCGCAGTACCCGGCTAGGTCATAAAATGCCATACTCACATTATCCCACGTTGTTTATACAGAAGACAGATCTGCAGGTACATACATTGCTAGCTCTCTATGCTGACACTCTTCTTTCCCTCGCGTCCCCCAGCCCCAGCTCCGTGGGCATGCCCAGTCGCTGATGGCAGGAAGGGGGAGGCAGGGGCAAGGGTCCTATCTTATTCTGTACATCACTTGGTTCCAAGATAAGCTCAGCCAAGGACGGGGCCAGGGCCGATTCCAGTCCACTCTGATCCAGATTTGCCCCCGAACTGATCTGGAACACAATTCATTTCCAGGAAAGAATAACAGGGGTGTGGTTGCCTCCCTTGAGACAAAGACATTCGAGGCTGGTGGCACTTTTGTTTCTCTCTTTGGAGCCATTTCAAACATGGGGTCAGCAAAATGCCAGCCACGGGTAGGCCAGGGGAAACCACACTTGTGTCGGGCTGCCTGAGTTCTTGAGGCTCTGGTCCACGTCAGTGACAGTCCCAGGCCCCACCGTGACATCCGGGCAGGCCAGCCAAAAACAGTGCCGCCCCTCTCCCTCTCCGGTCTCTTCACGCTCCCCAAGGCTCAGAGGGAAGCCCCTGGAGCCAGGGCTCCAACTCTCAGGCCTTCTCCACTGGGGCCGACGCAGGTCCCTGATCACACACAAAAAGACAACTTTTAGCCTTGAGACTGGAAAAAAAAAAAAAAGTTTTAATAAATACAAAAATCTCCAATAATGACTCTGCTCAGCTCAGGGGCAGCAGGAGTGAAGTGGGGGGACCCTTGGTGCTGAGTGAGGATAAATTAAAAATCCCAACAAGCCAGTGACATTATGTACAGAAAGAAAGGGGTTGGGCTTCCAAGGCAGTGGCTGGAGGGTGACAGGGCAGGAGTCGGAGTGGCCGTGGCCTTGGTCTGCCCTGGCTACCCCTTCCCCTCGTGGAGGTGTGGTTCCCAGAGGTAGTGGGGGGAGGGAGAAGAGGCAGAAAAGAGGGGCCAAAGGCACTGGGTTTCCCACAGGGGAACGCAGGGTCCTTGGCGCCAGTCCTTCCCCCAGCCCAGGCCCCGTCCTCTTGGTCATGCGGCCTTCTGGCTGCTCCCTAGGAGCCTTCGGCTTCTTTCTCCAGCTCTGGAACCGTCCTGGCCTCTGGGGCTGCTGGAGACAGAAGGGAGTAAATTTTGGAGCTGTGTGACCTTAGCCTAGCTGCCTAATTCCTCTGAGCTTCAGAAATCTCACTTGTAAAGAAAGAGTAAGCAATAACAAGTCCACAAGGCTGCTGTGTGGTGGAAAGGAATGGCACCAGTGAAGAAGATGCGCGGCTCCTGACAGGTGGCAGGTGCCGCCCCCCCTCCCCAGGCACCCCACGGACAGCCCCCTCACTTACGCCGCCGGGGTGCGCAGTGGGGGCAGCAGCGACTCTCCTTCCCTGGACCGCAGGACAGTGGCAGTGAACAGTCATCCCGTTCACAGTGGGGCACCCCTGCCTGGTGCAGGACAGAGCAGATATGGAGGGTACCCAGAGGCACAGGGACACAGCAGCCTTCAGCCTCTTCAGGGAAGCCCACTCCCAGGAGCCTGCCCTCCCCGGAAAGGTCTCCCCACTCTAGGCCAGGCCCCCGATGCCCACCTCACACAGAGCGCACTCCCCACTCACCCCACATCTGCAGGTGATACAGCTCATCTCCCCAAAGGGAGGCACCGAGGGGTGCCAGCTCTGGCTGTCTGGGAACCACTGCCCTGCAAAACGGCAGCCCCGGGGCCCATCGGCCTGCATGGGGTCCCCCAACTGGGGGTGGGCCCCTGACCCCACTGTTGAAAGGGAGGGAGGGAGGGCGAGCTCAGCAGATGTGAGTTCTGTGAGGGCCACCCAGGTTTTATTTGTCTTTGAATCTCCAACACCTAGCAGTTTCTGGCACTTAGTAGGTGACAAATTTGGATGAGAGGATGGATGGATGGATGGATGGATGGATGGATGGATGGATGGACGGACGGATGGATGGATGGATGGATGGATGGATGGACGGACGGATGGATGGACGGATGGATGGACGGATGGGAGGATGGGAGGAAGGATGGACGAATAGATGGCTAGAAGGTTGATTTGAAGGAAGGGAGGAAGGGAGAGAGGGGGGAATGGATGGATGGGGCAGGAACTGGAGCCCATCTTAGCCCACTAATAAACCCATGCACATTCTTTCCAAATGCATTTAGAGCCCTGCCTCCAGGCTAGGCACAGAGCAGTGCTCAGTAAATGCTGAATTAGCTGAGAAGTCCCTTCCATCCACCTTCACTATGCATTCCCTCACTGTGCATCCCCTCACCTAGGACAAGGCAGCGAAGCACCTCATCTGCCCCAGGAAGCCTCTGTGCCCACCCCCCTCACCTGGACACTGTTTGCAGCAGTCAGTGGGGTTGGCACGGACAGGCTGGGCGCAGGCTAGCCGAGGACACTGCACCTTCTCACAGTGCACCTCTCCAGTGCCCCCCTGTAGGGATCCATTGAGGGAGGGTGTCAGAAAGGAAAAGGAGCCTCCTGCTTCCTCCCTCTCCTTTTCCATCCCTCAAATGTCATACTGCCATGGCCCTTCACTCAGAGGCCCTGGACTGGTGCTTTATATACCCAAACTCAAATGTTCGTGGTAGCCCTGCAACACAGCTGCTCTCCTATCTGCTCAGAGGAGTGGAAACGGGAGTTCAGGGAGGTACAGAAATCGCCAGGGCTATACGGAGCGAGTCAGCAGCCTGAGCCAGAATTCACACCCACGTCAGCCCTTCCCTTTTCCTGCAGGAAGCTGACTCTCAATGCTCAAAGGACTTTTCATAGTGCTTTCATCCTTCAGCCTTCCTTACACAGGCTGGGCTTTCCTCTTCTGGCAGCCCCCTCCCCATCTCTGCAGACCCTGCTGGGTTATGGCACCAGAGAGGGTTGGGCGGCCATACCTTGCAGGTGCAGACAGCACACTTAATTAAGCCAAATGGGGGCACGACGGGGTGCCACCGGGTACCCGCTGCCCGCCAGCTCCGGTCACCATCAAAATAGCAGCCTGGTTGGGGGGGGGGGGGACAGTGCCCAGCTGCCATGAGTACTGAGCTCATTGGCTGGGCCCACAATCAAGGCTGGAGTCTCAGGCCAACCCCACACTAGTCTAACCCCAGGGCCCGTTTGTGGACCAATGACTCTAATGAAGCCTGTCAGATGTCATTTGGAATCTGTGCCCCTCAGCCTCCCTCTACTCCCCCCATATATATTCTCACCCTTTTGTTCCCCTCCTGGTCCCACCCAACAGCTCTGCTGGATTCCCCACCCCTGCATGCAGACTTCCAGCTCACCCTCTCCGGGGTCTCTGGTCCGTGAGAGCCCAGGCAGGTCTCTGACATCTTGTTTCTCTGTGGGGCCAGAGAAATAGTGAAGGCAGGGGATGACCACGCCCTTCCCCCCCCCAGAGGCCTCATCCCCCACGGTGGCCCTTCCACCACCCCCTCCACTCAGGCAGGACACTCACCCGGGCACACGGGGCAGCACTGGTCCGGTGCCTGCACCGGGCTGGGACAGCTGGGCGGCGGGCACACCACGGGGTCACAGATCACCGTGCGTCTCTGCAAAGAGAGGTGGGGGGTGGGGGGTGGGGGGTGGGGGCTTGACTGGGACCCTTGCCCCAGAACCCAGACCTCAGTGCGCCCTTCGGCGGCATCTTACCTGGCAGGTGCACAGCGAGCAGAGCGGGTCATAGTTAGGCGCCCAGCGAGCCCCATGGGGGCGCTGCTGCCCCTCGAAGTAGCAGGTGTTGGGGTCTCGCGGTCGCCCCGCGCCGCCGGGTTTGGCTGGCGCGGGGGCGTCCGGGCCGAGCACAGCGGGCAGCGCAGGCAGGGCGGCGGCCGCTGCATCCGGAGCCCCGGGCGCCCACGCTCCCTCGGCCCCCGCCGCCGCCAGCCGCAGGCCGCCCACCTCGCATTGGTTGGCGATGTGCACCTGGGAGGAGAGGCGGGTTGAGGCTGCGTCCGGGGCTCCCCCTCGTGTCTCCACCAGCCGCCGCCAGCCAAGACACCTCCACCTCTGAGCAGCCCCGCGCCCCGGGAAGATGCTAGTAGGCCAGCAATCAGCCAGCAACCAGGGACAGGGTGGGCTGCTGTGAGCCTGGTCGTGGACCTTGTCGGGCTTCATCCTCCCAACCAGCCAGGTGATACCACCACCGCCAGGGCTCAGAGAGCGCAGTGACTCAGGCAAGAGCACACCATGCCAGCCCAACTCTGAACCATCCCCAGCGGCCCACACTGCCCACCTACCTGCCCCCGGAGCTCCCCTTGGGGGCTTCCCTTGGTGGTGATCAGCAGGGAGGCGGTGCCCTGCGCCAGATGCCCCAGCAGCTCAGGTTCCAGGTCCTTCACCACGCCCTGGGCCTGTGAGAGACAGGATAAGGGATGGCAACAAGGCACTCTAGGGCTGTGCCTACCGTGCTCGATTCGCAGATGAGAAACTGAGGCACGGGAGGTGAAATAAGGTCTTCGGGAAAGTGAAGCCCATTAGTGGTGGTGTGAAGCTCAGAAGCCAGGTCTCTCTGACTCCAAGTCCCTGGCAGCCCACCCCATTGGAGGGGGCTTGCTCCATCCCACCTGCTCCTCTGGAGGTCCTGGGCGTTACATACTATCTAAGAGATCCGGCCAGAGAAGGATGCAGGAAGGAGAATGGACACTAAAAGGCTGAGTCAGATTCATAGCCAGGGCTGTCTGACTCCCGAGCCCAGGTCAGCTCTGCCACGCCAGGCTCCCTGCTCTCGACCTCCCCCACCACAGGCCAGCACAACCCTCCATGCTTAAAAAAGCAGATCTTTTCCAAGCTGCCTTCACCGTCACGTCCTCACCTCTGGGCCATAGAATCCCTTCAGCAGCCGCCGGGGCCCTGGCATCCCAGGAGGCCCAAGGAGGTGGGCCGTGACAGTGCCCTGTTCTGAGCCACCAAGCCCAGCCAGCAGCACTTCATAGTGCAGGTGACAGTGGGTATCCAGGGAGAGCCAGGCATGTCCTGCTGCCTGGCTCTGCACGGGGGGTAACACCAGGGCTCCTGCCAGGGGCACGGGCAGTGCTGGATCCAGACAGAGGAGAGGGGACAGATGAGGAGGTGGCCTAGAGCAGCTACTCCCTTCTTCCCAGTATTCCCCCATCTCCCCCGTCTTCCCCCGACACGCATTCCACACATGGGCAGACACTGTCCACAGGCACAGGGCTGGGGGGCAGCAAGTTTTAGACCCCTGCACCACGGCCACGGAGAGGGTCTCCCAGCAGGGCCACCCTCTACAGCCCCACCTTCTCCAGATGCCAACCTGGGGCTCAGGCACATAGAAAGATCCACCAAGCTCTGGCACCCGGCACCTGAGTCCCCGACTCGAGGACATCAGAGGGCGGGAGAGGCCCTGGGGCACTCACTCTCATGGCGGGCGCTGTGTCCGCTATAGGGCAGGGCAGCCACGTGCCCCCGCAGTTCTCCATCTGGGAAGTCCTTGGTGCCCACGTTCAGGAACAGCTCATTCTGCAGCAGCATATGAGCCCCTCGGGCACCCAATCCAGGGCAGATCCCCACAGCCTGGGGGGTCAGGGAAGGATAAGCCCCAGCTGCAGCCTGCCAGATTCCAGATGAACCCCTCCTCAGCTTTCACACAAGCCCAAGATTCTGGATGCCTTTCTGTGTTTTGTGCCCCCGTCACCCAACACACACACGCATAACTGGATAGCACCTCGCAAGCCCAGGTTCAAGTCCCTCCTCTGCCACTTCCTACCTATGTAACAGTCTTGAGGAGTTATTTAACCTCTCGGATCCTTCACTTCACCGTCTAGAAAATGGGAACCATGAGGGCCAAAAATAATGTAAGAAAGGCAATCGGTGCAGTATGCGGCCCAGAGAGAGGCTCAGTAAGCGGCACTCATTGCTACCACATTTTTAATTACATGGTCTCCCTGTCCAACTCCTCCTCCCATTTGATGTGACATTGCTGAGGACGGGGGCACATCTGATTTTCTTCGTATTCCAGTCCCTAGCCTGAGGCTCCCTAAAAATGTGTCCAGGGAATCAGTGTGTCAGTGAGAGAACCTGTTAGTGAGTGAATGACCCCGAACCTCCCTGCTCACCCAACCCGGCCGTCCACGCCCCTGGGCACGGGCCCTGTGGCCCAGCTCTGCCGACAGCACTCACTGTGTGTCCTCCCGGCTGGAGGCCGGCCATGTGGCACAGGACAGTGCGCTGGTTTCTCCGCTGAGGCTTGGTCTCCAGCGTCATGGCCACCACCTCACTGCCTGTACCCACCACTTGCACCTGGGGGACAGGGTGGGGGAGGACAAATTGGAGTGGCTGAGAAGGCCGGAGGCCCGAACCGTGCAGGCCAAAGCCCCTCTCCCCGTGCAGCTCCTGACTCTCACCTGGTAGATCAGGGAGCCATTTCCTAGCAGCGTAAGGCTGGCTGAGCCAGCTGCACCCGTCTGAACAGGGATCAGGGCATCGGCCCCGCAAAGGACACTTTGCAGGACTGCAGGGGGACAAGAAAGGTGGAGGCAGGCTTGCCCCATGGCTGCTCATCCCTCCCCAGCCCCCACGACTCCCCCCATACCCACCCTGGCCGTGTGTCTGTGCCTCTCAGTGTTATGTGCCCCGGGGCGCCAGCCCCACCCTGCCTCACCATCGCAGCTCTGCCTGGCAGCGATGTGTCCGCTGATGCGTGGCGCTGGCCCACCTGCCCTCTCCAGGGCCATCTGTAGCTCCCCCAGCGCCAGCCAGTCCATCTCCTGGGCCGTCAGGTTGGGCAGCACCTCGGCAAAGCCCGGCTCCTGGGGACAGAGCAAGGTATAGCGGGTGCAGCAGAAGGCCAGGGCAGGTGGCAGCAAGAGCCAGAGCCTCGCTCACCTGGACTGAGGCATTGGCCTGGAGCTCTCGAAGTAGCTGCCCCTGGTGTAGAATCTGGAGCCGCAAGGAAACCTGGGCTGGTCCTGCAATGGCCACACGTGTGGATGCCTCTGAGGGATCGGCGCTCTCCCTACCCTCCTCCCGTGGCCTGCCCCATCCCACTTACCCCCACTCCTGGATTCCAGCAGTCCACGGAAGAGCAGCAAGAAATGCAAGGAGTCCTCTGTGTCGCTGAGAGTGAGTAGGGCGATGCCGCCTATGCCAGGCTGTGGGGGGCCTTCTAGGGTCAGGATGGCACTGAAGGTCTCTGGGGGAGGAGGAAGGACCATGAGAGCCCATCAGGAAGTCCCCTCCTCAGCCCACTCTGTTCCTGGGGACACAGAAGCCTCAGAACTTCACGTCCAGGGGCCATTTGCTCCCCTCACCTGCAGCCAGGGCCCGGTGTCGGATGAGAGGCCCCCAGACCTCCCCTGAAGGGTGAGTGGCTGTCACAAGTGCCACCTGCAGCTGTTCTGCCCTAAGGAGCCGCAGAGACAACCGAGGCACTGCCCGCCACACCCCACAGACCTGGAGCAGAGAGACAAGAAGGCCCTACTCAGACAGTATGCAACACAGGCCCGCTGCGAGGCCCAGCTATGGTGAGGAAGGAATACGGGAAGGCGCCCCAAGCCCTCCTAGGAAGCTTAGGAAGGGGGCCTTGGAGCCAGATGCCGGGGTCCAAATCCTGGCTCAACCACTTACTAGCTGTGTGACCTTGAGCAAATCACATTCTGCTACTGAGCCTCAGTTCCCTCATCTGTAAAATGGGCATCACAATGTCAGTGCCTTCCTCTCATTGGGCTGTGGTGAGGACCCACGGAGGCAATGCAGAGCCCGCTGGCGGTACAGGGCCCAGACTGGGTAAGCACTCGTAAATGGCATCATCTCACCAGGCCATCTCGCGTGGGGGCTGCAGGGTGCTCAAACAGGACGCTGCCAGCCGAGTCGGAGAAGCGGATTCGAGTGGGGCGGTCCAGCCTGGGAATGAGGGTGAGCTGAGCCTCCGCCAGGAGCGGCTCCTCCAGCCTCTCCCAACTCTCCTTCCCCAGTCCCCAGCTGAGCCCTCCTCCCACCTTCCCCTTTTCTCACTGCCTGTAGGAGATGGAGAAACGCAAGCTAGAGCGCAGCAGAGACACTCGGGCCCGAGCCACGGCCTGCGACCTCGGCCCTGTCAGCAGCGCCACGAAGTCTGCGAGGAAAAGATGTGCCGGGGCGTCAGCGCCCGCTACGGCAGCCCGGCCCCAACCACAGCCCCAGCTCCTGCCTGGCCCATACCTACCCGTGTGGCCGTCCCCTCGCGCCCGATCCTCAGAGCCTGGCTCCCCGCGGTCGCTGTAACTGCGGTGCTCGGGGTCCCGCGGGTACTCGAAGGCCAGGCCCGTTGGCGGCCTCTCGGGAGCGCCGCGCTCTAAGCCGGGAGTGGGAAACCCGGGCTTCAGCTGGGCACGACGGGGGCCGGCTGGCCGCTCCGTCTGCTCCGTCCGCGCCCGCCGCGGGGCTCAGGACCAAGCGTCACTGCCCTGCCTCCCTCCCCTCACCGCGGCGCCGGCCTTACCCTGGGGGCAGCTCTGGCAACAGTGTCCCGGCAGCAGCCGCGGCTGCACGCACGCCAGGGCTGGGCACTCGGGTTTGATGTGCTTGCAGCTGACCCTGCCCGGGCCCCTGGCGCGGCGACCCCACTGAGGCTGCTTGCGGGGAAGACGGGAAAACCAAGTGAGTGCCAGACACCAACTGGTGGGACACCCCCCCACCACCCCACCCCCCGGCCACCAGGGGAGAGTCATGGGACCAGAGCAAGGTCATCCCATGGAGTCAGACCACTCTGTTTCTTAACAAGCTGCTTGACCCTAGACAAACTACTTAACGTCTCTGGGCCTTGGGGTCCCTATCTGGGAAATGGGGGACGTAATAGTGTGTATCTAGCAGGATTATTCTAGGAGGTGAGAGACCGATGAAACCGTTGGCAAAGAGCCTGACACATAGTGGGTGGTCAATAACAGTCAACACCTGAGACTTGAATGGGGCGCTTCCTCTCCACTTTCTGCGCCAGGAACAAATACATACATATCTCCCAATACCTGCAGACTCGCCTCTTTCGGCTCAGCAGCTCCGAATCCACTCCGACATGCCGGGGACCCGAGCGCCCCCCCCACCCGCAAGGGCCCCGGCCACGGCAGTTGGGTTCACTCACCGCCTCGCAGGCGCACAGCACGCAGCGCATCACCCCGAAGGGCTCCCCCAGGTCCGGGTGCCACGTCTCGTCCAAGGCATAGACCTTCCCGCCGAAGGAGCAGCCTGCGGGGACGGGCTTGGCTGGCGGCCGCTGTCCCGTTCCTGCGGTGCGCCCGCCCTGGGCGCTGCCGGCCGGGCCCTGGGTGTTCCCCGCCCCCCCCCACCCCGGCCCCCCGCGCGACGCGCCTCGCGACCCCCGCCCACCCCTCCTGGCCGCCCGCCGCGCTGAGCCACCTGCGCCCGGCGCCCCCTCCGGGCGGGCGCAGACTTGCCCCGAGCCGGACTCTCTGCCTGCGCGTCCCCCGGGCCGCCCACCTACCTGCCGCTCCCCGAATGGGCAGCGGCTCCTTCTCGGGCCGGATGGGCAGCGCGGGGGGCTCGGGGCCGGCGCCGTGGGCCGGCGGGCAGCCGAGCAGCAGCAGCCCGAGAAGCAGCAGCGGGGCCGGCGGGGCCGGGAGGCTCGGCATGACGCGAACGGGACAGCTGGGGAGGCGGGAGGGAGGAGGGAGCAGGAGAGGGAGGAGGGAGGTGGGAGGAGGGCCGGGCCGGGGGCGGTACGGCGGGAGGGGGCCGGGGCCAGGGCCCGGGCAGTGCGGCGAGGGGCTCGTCGGGCGGCGGGAGTCGGCGCCGGGCCGGGCGGGGCGGGAGGAGCGGCCGGGAGGAGCGCGGGCGGGCGGGCGCTGACCCGGGCCGTACGCGGCTCTAGTGCCCCGGGCGCCGGCTCCGGCCCGTTTTATGCCCCGCGCCCGGCGCCCCGGCCGGGGGGCCTCCTCCTCAGCAAACGGGGCGGCGGCGGCGGCTCGGCGAGGGGCCGGGCTGAGCCCGGGGGGTCCGGCCCAGCAGCAGCGGCCCGGATCGCGAGTGGGGGAGGGGAGGGAGGGGCTGGGACCGGGCAGGGGAGGAGGGAGGGGCTGGAGGGGAAGGGGGAGCGGAGGGGGTAGGGGGAGGGGAGGGACCAGGGGGCGCGAAGAGGGGAGAAGAGGCGGGTCTGGAGCCCCCCGCTGCTGACGGCCACAGGGCGGCTGCACCAGGAGGTGCGTGTCCGGCCCAAGACGGGAGCCCCAGGCCAGGGAGGGGCAGAGGCTGGGCCTGAGGCCTGGGCCGGCCACTGGGCTAGTACTCGGTTCCTGCCGGAAAGATGAAGACTTGTCTTTTAAGGATGACAACGTGCAGGAAAGGCCCGTCAACTGATCTCCCCTACTGTGGGCCCACAGCACGTCTCAAACCCCACACCACCCGCACTCACTGCCGGGCCTGTGGCCCTATCTCTTCCCAGAGGTCTTCCCTCACTCTACTGTTCCCCAGGAGAGGGACTTAGCCAGAAAGAGGGTCCCCTTTCTGTCTGTGACAGTGTTTCCCTCCCTACCGTAACCTGTCCCGCAGGCCCATCCAACCATCACTGTCCCCAGCCTGACATCCTCTCTCACCCTCTTCCCTTCACCCAGGGGACCCTCTGCCTCTCCACCCCACCCCCAACCTCCTTTGTCTTGGTTTTCTGATCATGACTGCCTCCCTGTCCCCTCCCACACCCATTCACCCACCAGCCTCCCAACCATCCCAGCACCCTCCTTCCTAATCTTGGGAGGCATCTCATCTGGCTGAACTGGAGAATTCCGGGATCTAGGCCATACTCCTTAGCTGACAGCCCCATCCTTGGGAGGAGGAGCAGGAGGGGAAGAACTGGGGTGGGGGGTGATGGGAACAAGGTCAGGCCAGGAGGCCCCTGAGGACAGAGACTGCGAGGAGACTGGGATTGAGGGCAAAGCAAAGGAACTAGAACCAGGGCCAAAGGAAGAGGGGGGCCAGCAGGAGGTATTTGCGGGGGAGGTTCAGCAGCTGTCTTTCCTAAGACAGGGACACATGGGCCTGGTTATTCCTCTTGTCACATATGGAGTGGTAGGAGATGGAACGGGGAGAAAGACAGGGCAAGCTCAGGAGAGCTTGGGCACAGAGGTAAGTGGCCTTAGCTGTCTGAGTCACCGGGCCCCCCGCCAGAGGGGCACCTGAGCCCAGTCTAACCACCCTACACACACCCCTCACCTTGCAGTCCTCTCAAATGGTCCAAACCCTTTTCCTATAACACTGACCAATGACGGGCTCATTCCCTAATACAGGCAATACCCACATTCCCACTGGGCAAGGGGGAATAAGACACGACCCGCACAGGATTATAGGAGAGAAAGGCAGGACAGCAAGAGCCCTAGTGGGTCTCAGCAGCAGGTGTGTTGTCCAGGGAAAAGAAATTTGGCCAGTCAGGAACTGAACAACCCACCAATCCAAAACCAGAACCAGATCTCTGTGCCTCTTCCGCAGGAACAAAAAGATCCTGCCAGATTTCTCCTGGGGAAAAAAGCCCATCTCCTCCCCCCAGCCAGGTCCCAGGTTTCCCATCTCCTAGAAAAAGATGGATCCCCCTGTTGAAATCCTCCCTGTGGTGTGTGTGGGTGGAGGAGCTGGGCTCTGCTAGTGGACCATGGTCCAGGCAGGGGCTCCACGTTCAGTGCAGGTGGGAGGAGAAGGCGTCACTTCCGGGGGCCTTCACCAGTATCTGGTGGCTCCCTGCTCTCTGATTGGGCAGAAGTGTCCTGGGCAGGCCTGTGACCCTACTGCTGTGGAGGGGCTGTGCCCCAGCACTACGTGTCTCCCTACCCATCGGCTCCCCAGAGTGCTGCCTGCTGTGCACCTGGGTCCTGGAGCCCTTCTCTACCCGGTGAGTGGCAAGCAGGGTTTGGAGTTAAGTGAGGCTAGGAAGGATAGGAAAGAGGAATTGGGCTCACAGCTGGGGGAGGGGCAGGCAAACTGGAACCTACAGGCACTGACCTTTGTCGAGAAGCGTGTAGCCTTCCCAGAATGGGAGGAGCAGGACAGAGCAGGGGTAGGGGGTGGGGTGCTGGGTTCTGAGGGACTGATCACAGACTTGGAGGAATATAGCCCTGTCCCAGCTGGCCCTAAGGAAAGCAGACGTGTGCCCCGGGAGAAAATAAGAAATGCACCCGTGGTGCATTTAGGGCTTAGGGCATATAGCATCAAGCCGGACACAGGCCCAATCCCCATTCTTACCCAGTAGTTCTTAGTTCGCTTATGGTTCTGAATCCTGGGACTGGGGAAGCTGGGCCCAAGGAGAGGGTTGTGGGAGGAGGGCGCATGCATGTTGACAGACCTACAGGAAATCCCAATATTGAATCAGGTGCAGGCCTCTTTGCACAACTTGTCAAAGAAGGAGGAGGCCATGTGGGGGGTCCTGTGAAGGAACTGGAAGGGGTCTGCCGAGGGGGCAGGGAGGAAGATGTGGGCTAGGAGATGGATACGGTGGGCGTCCAACGCGAGGTAACCACGTGAGGTGGGTGCCTCACTCAGCACGTACCGATTGCTGGGCAAATTGCCTCCGGTGGGACGTCCCAGGACTGTTAGCCCCCCTCTCCGCCTCAGATAGCCCAGTATGTTAGAACTGGGAGTGCAAAGAAAAACTCCAAGAGGCTTATGGGTGGGGGTAAATGGAGAGAGAACGAGCGGTTAATTGCTCCCATACCACCTTCTCATAATCTTGTAATCACCAACCCCTAGTAGTACAGTTTTGTTTTCCCCAAGTCCCCTCCTCCGCCCCACTCCCCCAGCTACCCCTCAACACATTGCACATGTTTGCTAGCTCCTCACCCTCACCTTATATCCCGCTTTCCAACCTCTTCTCCCAGGCTTATGCCACAATACTCCTATTCCCTCTCCCCATGCCAGATTTTCTCTAACCAAACCGAGGTTGCTCAGAATTTGAGGCCAGTTAAGGTTGTGTGTGTGTGTGTGTACGCGCACGCTTGCGTATTCCATCCTGCTGCTCTCGGCAGGGGCAGGGGCACCAGCCCCACATCAGACTCACTGAGGAACCCTGACAAAGAGGAGACACCACATGCCGCAGTCACAAGGAGACCTGGGAGCAGTCAGAGCGCTAGCAGTTCCGGGCTGGTCAGCATCTCATGCCCTCCCAGCAGCTATTCCTGTCACTTGCAGGATAGATTCCAGACCCTCTTCCTCAGCCCACCTGTGCCCCACCGTGCAAGAAGTGCCGGAGCCCAAGCCGCCTCCATGGCCCCAGGAAGGAGTCAGGGGAGAGGCCCCATCCAGGGAGCCGCTCCTACCAGACAGCCTGGCCAGAATGGAGCCGACTGGTAAGAACACACCTGCGGGACCTAGGGCCAAATCACAGCGGGGTTAAAGAGGAAAGAGAAGGGAGATGTGCTGCCTCCAGGGTAGAGGGCGGAGGGAACCCAATCTCCCAGGACTGAGGCCTCTGAAAGGTAAATTCCCTGGATTTCAGGTCTGGGTCCTAACTGGGAATTCCTGGACTACCACCTGACAATGATTTCTTCCTTATCCACCCTGTCAACCTCACTTCTCCTCGTCTAAGAACTGCTCCTCGTGGTCATGCTTCTCCTAACTGCAAGACTGGATCTGTGCCTCCCGGCTCCTCCCGCCTGTGACCCCCGTCTCCTAAATAAACTGCTTCGAGACTCCCATGTCCTTCACAGCAGACTGGTGAGGATCTCCCAGCACTCTCCCCTCTATCCATTAACTCGTCAGATACCCCTCCTCCCATCATTCCCTCTCACCCCCGGACCCGATCACTGTTCTTCCTATATTGTCCTTGGGAAGACCGCCACCTCCCCATCACCACTCCTTGATGGGGATGATGATTTGCAATCTAGTCCACTTTTAAAAGCTCTAGTCTGGACATATATTACTCCTGGTCACTGGGTCACCACCCCCCCTCCTTTATTTGAGCTCCCTTCTCCACCCCACCCCACCACCAATCTTTTTCACTAGAACCAGTGTCCAGACGTTAACCCTTTGTCCACACCTGTCCTGCTGCCTGCTGTGGACTTCAGCTTGGGAGAATGGAAAACCCAGAAGGTAAGAAAGCCATCCCTTCCTTTGGTTTCCCTAATTCATGTCTTCATCGGTTTTCTACTGCTTTCCATGGATTCTTCAAAATTCCTGAGCTTCCTAAAAATATCTCACCTTGGGCTTGGCCACCCTAACCTAATCTACATTCCTCTATGATGATATCCTCTGGACAAGATGGCTTGCAGTCCCAGTATGTGAAAATAGATTCAAAGCTGAACACCCAGAAAAGCTGGATAGAAGTCTCTCACAGCCATGCCTTTGACCTATTCCCATGCAAACTTCGTAAGCTGGCATGAAGAAGTAAGACTGATCTGTCATCCCCAGATGACACAAAACTGGGAAGCAGAGGTAAAATAGCAAAAGATAGAATCAAGATTCACATTGCTGAAAGGATAGATCAAAAACAAGGTAAAATTTAACAGAGATATACAAAAAATTCTACATTTACTCAAAGTAATCGAGTAAAGTCCTATTCCAGCTTTCAGGCCATAATGCCCCCACTTCCCCTTATATAAGCTTCTGGCCCTAGAACTTACTATGAACAAGATCTGGGAGGATTGAGTTGACCTCAGACTTAGCAGGTAACACTATTAAAGCAGCTATTTTAAAAGCTAGTGATTCTAGGTGGCTTTAGATGTTTAGCATCCACCTTGTGGAAGTATTCCTAAAAACCTTTAAGTGGCCTGCACTTAACAGTACTGAGTTGAGTACTGGATACCCTCCTCTAGACACATGCTAATTTATTCAGAGGACCATATTAAACTAGCATGTGTCCAGAAGGAGGAAGCAACCTGAACAGTGAGAGGTTAGAAAACACATTCTGTGAGGAATGGCTTAAAAAAAAAGAAAAAAGAAAAAAGCCTGTCTGATGAGCTTGGAGAAAAGTTGTTAAGTCTTGTGGTATAGTTGGATGTGCTTTAGTCTGAGGCTCAGGAAACCTCCGGGGAGGGAGCACTCCTTGCAAGGTCAGCTCTTCTACCCTCAAGATCCCTAGAATCCCCTTTCTTCCCTCAGGTCTTGGGGTGGGGGGGAACTGGGCCAGGGACGAAGGGCAATTCCTGGGGATCCCTTGCAGTTCCAGCTCTGCCGTTGATCACTGTAAGCCCCTTTCCTTCATCTTTATGATCTTGGTGATGGTCTCATCTCTCCGTTAAGTTTTTAAAAAATCATGATTCTAGGATTTTGTAGCAGAAAAAGTAGATTGGCAGCACTAGAACCGAGAGGTTAAAAACTATAATAGCGCAGATTCCAACGTAGGGTAAGGGGGAGAAAGGACTTTTCTGACTGAAATTAAGTGTAAGACCAGGCTGGGTTACCGGACACTGGAGTTATTCAAGCAGAGGCTGATGACCAATTGCCGGGAGACTGTGAAGGAATTCCTGGGCTGGGTGGGACCTTGGTCCTGTCCAATTCTCAGCTCCTATGATTCATTCCGCTGGCTACTCCTAGGGGTCCCCACCCGCTATGAGCATGCCCTTTGAAGTGGGCCGCTTCTCCCTTCCATCTCTCTTGCAGGAGAAGACCAAGGCACAGGACGTTCTGGGAGCCGCGGCCCTTCTGCTGGAGGCAGTAATGGCAGCACGGAGACAACTGGGACCCACCTGCCTCTCATCCCTCCTGGGACAGCTTTCCGGACAGGTCCGTCTCCTCCTTGGGGCCCTGCAGGGCCTCCTTGGAACCCAGGTAAGTAAGTCCTGAGTCAATGGGACGACAGAGACTGTCCTCTGCTGACTCAGTCCCTTTAGAAGACCTGAGGGAAGAAAGGCGAATTCTGGGAATCCTGAGGGTAGCACAGCTGACCAACTAAAGGGTGCTCCCTCCCAGCCATAAAGCCTGGGTGCTGGCCCCTTATCTTTCCCTGGAGACGAGGGACGGCATGATATCCGGCCCAGGTCTCTGGCCTCAGGCCCATCCTCTGCCCTCAGCTTCCTCCACAGGGCAGGACCACAACTCACAAGGATCCCAGTGCCATATTCCTGACCTTCCAGCAACTGCTCCGAGGAAAGGTGCGCTTCCTGCTGCTTGTAGTAGGGCCCACCCTGTGTGTCAAGCAGGCCCTACCCACGACAGCTGTCCCAAGCAATGCCTCTCTATTGCTCACACTGCACAAGCTCCCAAACAGGACTTCGGGATTGCTGGAGACAAACTCCAGTGTCTCAGCCAGAACTACTGGCTCTGGACTTCTGAAGAGGCTGCAGGGACTCAGAGCCAAGATTCCTGGTCTGCTGAACCAAACCTCCAGGTCCCTAGACCAAATGCCTGGACACCTGAACAGGACACACGGACCCTTGATTGGAACTCCCGGACTCTTTCCTGGACCCTCACCCATGGCCTCAGGAGCCCCAGACACCCCTCCGGGAACTTCAGACATGGACTCCCTGCCCCCCGACCTCTGGCCTGGATATTCTCCTTCCCCAACCCATCCTCCTACTGGGCAATACACACTCTTCTCTCCTTCACCCACCTCGCCCAACCCCCCGGGGCCAGCTCCAACCTCCATCTCCTGACCCCACTGTCACAGCCAACCCGACCAGTCCTCTTCTAATTGCAGCCTACCCTCACTTCCAGAATCTGTCTCAGGAGGAGTAAGGTACTCCAGCCCTGCCAGCATCAGCACTGTCTCCATGTAAAGTTCCCTTTCCAGGAGGGGAGGCCCTGGGAGTCAAGTCATACCAGATTTCCTGCTTTCACCTGAAACCCAAAGCCCTGCTAAAGGGGGATACACGGGACAGAAAAGGGGATCATTTTTCACTGTATATTGTAAAACTTCAGAAGCTATTTTTTTAAACTATCAATAATATTCACCAGAGCAGCTAGTTATCTTTGGTCTGTTTTCTGCACAAATTTACAACTTACTAATTCTCTACGTGCTGTTTTGCATACAATTCTGCAAAAGGCTGGACCAGCCTGACTTCTGAACGGGGTAGAGACTGACCTTATGTTAGAAAACAGGGGGAAAAAGCTTTGGTTTTCTACTCAGAACTAAGGTTAGTCTCTTTATCCCCTTCACTATCATTCTCAGTGGGACTCTGATCTCCTTTTCTAAGGAGATCCTTACTCTTGAAAAATGAATGAGAAGTAGTCTCTTAGAAGGGCTGTCTTTACACAATCAACAAAACTGAGCCTATATAAATAAAGAATAAATAAGAACACCCAAAAGCTAACTGAAAAGCAAGGGAAAAAGGTTCTTCAGGGGGCAATAGATCTCCCCCTTCCCTCCCCTCCAAAAAGTTAACAGGAAGCCTCGGAGAGCCTCACACCCCAGGTAAGGCCCTGCAGACAGTTCAGTCAAGACAAAACCTGGATGGGACAGCTGAGCAAACAGCGAGAGCTTCAGCAGCTCAGCAGGAAGCTTCACCAGGCACGGGTTCCTGCCTCCCTCCTGTGGAGGTCAGGGGGAAGTGCAGGAAGTGGCAAGAGTCAGTCTCCCAGGGCTCACACAGCGGGAGGGGCAAGTGCAAGTTGAAGGCTCATTTCCCAATTCCCAGAAGTCCACGGTATCTAAAAAGCAGCCCTATGTGACCACCATGAGCTCTGCTAAGAATTCTCTGGAGAAGAAGCCCGGCTTATGGGGCTTTGCAAATAAGTGCCACCGTGGTGCTTAGGAAAAGGTTTATGTTGCCCCAAACAAAAACTCCATTGCAAAGGTCAACCCTACAGCTAGAGGCTCCTGTAGGAAAACTAACAGAAGCTTTTTCCTCTTCCCTCCCCTCTCAACTCCCCCAAAGGAGAGGAAACACTACCATGTAGGTAAAAAAGCCAAGATCCCAGAGTTCCAAACACCGCCACAAATACCCCAGGACCAGTAAAGAAGAATGAAAGCCAGTGTGCCAAGAGCCTTATGTAGGTTACCTTTTATAGTGCTCACACACCTCTATCAGGCTGGGGATGCTATCAGTCTCAGAGAAGCCAGGCACGCTCTCAGTGCTCACACAGCCTGTGAGCAAGAAGAGAAGAAACAGCCTGAGCTGACTAGAGCCCATACGGTCCCTAGTGTGGTGCACTGTCCAATAGATCACTCAGTGATTGTGCTTATTAGAAAAAATGTCCAGGGGCGCCTGGGTGGCTCAGTCGGTTAAGTGGCTGCCTTCGGCTCAGGTCATGATCCTGGGGTCCTGGGATCGAGCCCCACGTCCAGCTCCCTGCTCAGCAGAGAGCCTGCTTCTCCCTCTCCCTCTGCTTGCCACTCTGCCTACTTGTGCTCTCTATCTGTCGAATAAATAAATAAAAATCTTAAAAAAAAAAAAGAAAAAATGTCCAAGTCCTGAGGGAGGAAATACATCAACAATTAAAAGAGTTCTGAGTAGAAAACCAAAGCTCTTGGACGGGGTGACCAATTTAGACATCTCCAGGTGTCCTCCTTTCCCATCATGGATGGAACTGTTGCCATGGAGAAGGAATCGACAAATGCACAAAGCTCAAAAGTGTTGTTCAGATCTCAGAGGGTGTCAGTTTTTGCATGGGAGAAAACAGTTGTTCCACACTACCAATTCCAGCATGCTGTCAAGAGAACGGTAAGTGGAAATTGTAATCGACTGAAATACCAAACTAGGCTCAATGTAATAACCAAATGAAGAACTTTGTGGCCCATGAAAGAGTTAGCACCCGGGACAAGATATGCCAAAGGGACCAAAGGCAAAGGCTTCAGGGTTCTCAGCACAGTCAGATGAGACACAAGGACGGCAAAACAGCAAGAAGTATACAGCCAGTAAGTTCCAGGCATCCAGGATTGGCATTTGACCTATTTTAGGGCAAATGCAAGTAACTCATGGGCTTTTCCAGTGTGAACTAAGCTGTCCCTATTGAGAATCTAACCCTTCCCAAAACTTCGTCAGGCTGATTCTATCCCTTCTTCCCTTTCCACAAAATGCAAAAAACTGTTACAACCAGAACACCCTTCTATCCGACTGCATGCCAGTTCTCTTCTGCCACCCCAGGGCAGCCAGGATAGTGTGCTATGCTACCCCACAAACTGTTACTGGCAATTAGGTTCTCCGACTCTAACCTAAACCCATCCTTCTCAAACACCCCCAAAAATCTGACTCCATGTAAAAGTTCTAGGAGTCCACAAAAATTCATCCCAACCCCCACTGCATCTTCCATCCCCCCCCCCCATAGTAAACCAAAGAAACACCTTTTCCTCCCCGCCCCGCAGAGATCATTCATTTTCAGCCCATTTCCCTAAATACTATTTCTAACACCTCATGTAAAGACCTGAAAATGATGGGGAAGGAAACACCCCTGGGCATCCCAGCAGGGGGACAGGCTCCCCAGGCAAAGCCAGGAGATCAAAAGAGAAAACTCCTTAATACACACTCGCCATCCTTCTGGATTGCTACCCTGAACTTCCCAGGGGAAATCAGAGTCCAGGATACTTTCTCAGAGACCTCGAATGCCAGACTGAAGAGCCAGCTCATACGCTGGAGTCCTAGGGAGCATCACCACTTCCTCAATTCTGTTCTTGCCCAGTTTTAAGTTAGTGACTGTCCTCAGGCTGCTCCATTGTCCTGGATACTGCCACTGGACTGCCAACCTCATTGGTATTGCTGCCCCGTCCACCGCACTGGTCTGTGCAGCAGCTGCCTGTTCAGTGTCCCTGGTGAGAACCCCCACCCCTACCCACTCACCCTCCCCTCCAGGTCGCCAAGGGAATGTAGAGCAGACACCTAGCTCCTCCACCTGTTCCTACAATCACCAAATCTGCTCCTCCTACTCTCCTCGTAGTCAGGTCCCAAGCCGGCATCTAAAAAGCCTCCACCCAAAGCTTCCACAAAAATGAACATTTCCAGGCTGTGCAAGTGACTCATTCAAATCAACGTGATCTGACTTCCTAAGAGACTGAAAGTGTTGGAAGGACACAAGCAGGGCTCCTTGCCAATTCAAAATTCTATGCCAAATGGGTGGTATCTTCCGGGGCTGGGGTGCCCTCAAGAGCCAAAAGCACAATACTCTCTCTCCCAGAGAGAAAACCACATTGGAGAATAAATGTTGGGGATAGTCAACCAGGAGGCTGAGATAACCCTAAACCCAGATACCAAAAGGTCAGAATAGATCCTACATTGACATGTGATCATCTGGCTGTGGGCCAGAAATACAATATACCACAGGCAAATTGGAAAAAAATGATTTTAGAGTAATGGAAAAGATTTTTTTTTTTTAAGGTGGGGAAAAGAGTCTGAAAAAGTAAAGTTTAATTAAAAAATCATATACACAAACAACTTCTGATTCCTTTTAAGCCCTCCCACTGGGTCTTTCACAGGCAAGTTTCCCATTGAGTCCAGACCACCTAAAGATGCACCCCCAGTGGCCAGCCAGCCAGCCCTTCCTGAACAGGTGGTCAGTAGTAACTGCTCCTCAGGCTCGAATGGATGTCCAAGTCCTGAGTGACTAAGCAGCAAGGTTGGCTTCCTGGGTGCTTCAGAAGGCCAGTTTCTTCATCAGCAGATAAACTCTGGAATCCACTTCAAATCCATGCAGGTTGTTGGCATCACCCTGCAGCCTCATGAGCAGGCCACCATAGGACACGTAGGCAGAGCTGAAACAGAAGGCCCCAGTACCATGAGTTTAAGCTCTGGAGCGGCAGCGACCTAATGGCTCTCCATCCCAGCTTAAGAAAAAGAGGTACCCTTCTAGTGTTCTGTCATTAGGAACCAAAATTCAGACAAGGATGAATGCACAAATTTGTGCAAAGAAGTGTTCTTTTTATCAACAAGAGTGAAAAATGCTACACGCCCAGAATAATGGAAATGGTCAAATGAATTAAGATATATCCATTTACTGGAATGTTATGCAGTTATTAAAATGTTTAGGAGAGGGGCGCCCGGGTGGCTCAGTTGGTTAAGTGTCTGCCTTCGGCTCCAGTCACGATACCAGGGTCCTGGGATCGAGTCCCGCATCAGGCTCCCTGCTGAGCAGGGAGCCTGCTTCTCCCTCTCCCTCTGCTGCTCCCCGTGCTTGTGCTCTCTCTCTCTCAAATAAATAAGTAAAATCTTAAAAAAAAAAAAATTAAAAAAAAAATGTTTAGGAAAAGCTTTAAACTGACATGGGGAAACCTGTTTTACATAACTTGAAGAAAAAGAGCAGAAGAAAACATTGTAATAAATGTGATCTCAAAGAAAAAAGTACACAGGAAAAAACCTAGAATATTTAAAAATGTTTATGTAAAAGATTCCCTCTGGGTATGGAATTATAGGTGACTTTTTTTGCTTCTTCACATTACTTCTCTGCTTTTCAAATTTCTTACAAGGGGCACATATTGTTTTAATAAAATTTTAAAGAAGAGAAAAAATAGTTGGGCAGGGAAACCAAAGAACTAGGGATTGGATTCCAGAGTAGCAAAACACACACACAAATAAACAAAAACAAAAAAGCCTAGCAGTTTAATCAGTTAATGCTGCATCTAGTTCCTGGGGAAGAAACCTTCCTTTGCACTTCACATAGCAAGATCATCAGTTTCTCATTTGGACCCTTGGGCCCCGAGGTCCTGACAAAGGGCCAAGTGAGCAGCCCACATTTCAGACTGGAAACTGTTCCCACAACAGTTTCTTTCTGGGTCCCACCTAGGTCTGAGGTGCTTGGGGAGAGAGACCCAACCCAGGAAACATGAAGCACGGCCCAGATTTTCAGAGCAGAGCTCAGGTTATCAGCACGGGGCTGGGGGGCAAGGGTTCTCCCAAGACCCTGGAACTTACAGACGCGTTGCTGCTTCAGTAGAAGTTTCGTCGCCCTCAATTCTGTATACTTTCCCATACATTACGTACTCAAACTGGTCGGCCCTGTGGAACAGTGGTGGCAAGGTCATTCTTCAAAGTAGTTAACAGTAATAAGAAGCCCTTTAAAAACGATAACTGGTAACTAAGTGTCAACATTCTAACAGACGTTTTCCAAACACAATGCCATTTAGTCCTCCCAGGGACTCTTTGAGCAAGGTGTGACCATCTGTACTTTCCTGACGGGGAAATCGAGGCTGCAAGAGGTTAAGGCTATTCAATAAGTAAGTGGCAGGGCTGAGACTGGAACTCTAGTGGAGTTCCAAAGCCTTTCCATCGCACCAAACTCCCTCCGAAGATGCAAGGCTCACACAGCCTGGGTCACTCAGTGGTCATCTCCTCAGCGATTAATAAGCTACAACCCACAAGCATGTCATCACTGCCCTGGATAAACACCTGGCTGTTTGAATTCTTAAGTGCAGCAATTTCCTTAAGGTTGCTCAGATTCTACTGATAATCATTTATTCCACAAATTAAATAAGGATCCTTCTATACCACTCATCTACTTAGTCCTCAGGCATATTTCAAGTACTCCCGTCTTCACTTCCTCACCTGGAAGGTCTATCATCTGTGGGGTTGTATTCACCGTCATCCAGGGTACCATCTTCATATAAGGTACTGGCTATGACCAACCGGAACTTGTCACCTGAAAATCATGGCAATATCTGAGGCTGAAGAACAGCTGAAATGAAAAAAAGCCTCCTGCAATTGTCTGTGTTCAATACTTACCCAAGTCCACAGGGTAAATCTGAATGTTTACATCTAAGATCAGGTCCATCTTGAAAGATTCACTCTCACAATGTAGTCGAGACACTAGAGGGAAGTAGAGAAAGAGTGGGGTAGGTAATTGCCAGGCCCAGGGCAGACCCTGCAGACCCCACTCTGGAGGACTATATGTAATTGAACACTCATTCTAACCCAGTCTGCAACCACTAGCCTCTCATCTGCTCCCAGAGAAGTGCAGACTCAATCAGAACCAGAAATGCCAGGAGGACAGGGGAGAAAACTATGGCAAGTGGACAGAATCTCAGAAAAGAATCACAGGTCCTCTGGCAATAAATAATATCCAGGTTCTAGGCCTGCCTAGGTGATTAAGAAACAACCTGACTGAATGGCTAAAATTAACAAGTCAGGAAAGGACATATTGGCGAGGATGTGGAGAAAAGGGAACCCTCCTACACCGTTGGTGGGAATGCAAGCTGGTGCAGCCACTCTGGAAAAGTATGGAGGTTCCTCAAAAAGTTGAAAATAGGGGCACCTGGGTGGCTCAGTCATTGGGCGTCTGCCTTCGGCTCAGGTAATGATCCCAGGGTCCTGGGATCGAGCCCCGCGTCGGGCTCCCTGCTCAGCGGGAAGCCTGCTTCTCCCTTTCCCACTCCCCCTGCTTGTGTTCCCTCTCTCGCTGTGTGTCTCTCTCTCTCAAATAAATAAAATCTTTAAAAAAAAAAAAAGTTGAAAATAGAGCTACCCTACAACCCAGCAATTGCACTACTGGGTATTTACCCCAAAGATACAAATGTAGTGATCCGAAGGGGTATGTGCACCCCAATGTTTACAGCAGCAATGTCCACAATAGCCAAACTATGGAAAGAGCCAAGATGTCCATGAACAGATGAATGGATAAAGAAGATGTGGTATATATACACAATGGAATA
>NC_138369.1:118729756-118755716 GCF_054177405.1 Leptonychotes weddellii | reverse complement strand
CCCCCCCCCCCCACCAACCCTAGCCCCAACAGGAGCCCTTTGTGTCCCGAAGCTCTGCGGGTGGCAGCCGGAATCTACTCCTCCCCACCCCCCAACACACGCCCAGCTTGGCAGGTCTAGCTGAGGCTCAGCGATTGTCCCGTCCCAGCACCCCAACATCCCCAGTCATAGCCCAGCCATCAGCTACTGCCGACCCCCAACCCACCACTGGAATCAGGGCAGCTCCAGAGTGGGGCTGAGGCCACCCAGCCCTCTCCACCCACCCAGAGACTTTCCACTCCCAGCTGGCCTGGCAGGCTGGTGTGGGGGGGTAGGGGTGGAGAATGGGGACAAGGGGATTAGGGTGGGTGGGAAGGGTACAGCTGAGTTGGTCACAGGCTAGAGGCCCAGCAAGAACGTGATAAGGATTGAGGCCCCGCCTGCTCCTAGGCCCAACTCAGCTGCCCCCAGCTCCCTGAGGCCCTCATTGTTGTTCCCCTTCCGTCCTTGACCATCCCTTATTCTCTGACTTTCCCTCCTCCCACTTGCAGCCTGCCTTAGGTTTTTCCATCTTTTCCTCCTCTGGGGCCTTCCCTCCCACCCCTCCTCCGCGCTCCCAAGCAGGCTTGTGAGAAGAGGACCAATTATTCTGCCACCCCCAGCACTGTGCCCTGTACCTTGGCTGTCCCCATCACTCTGGCCAGGACAGCCCCCACAGTCTGCAGTGTGCCTTGTTTCCACACCCCAAGCCAAAGTGGGAACTGGGGGTTCAGGAGGGAGCATATAATGTGGAGGCTGGGAGAAGGGGAGTGGATGCAGTGGTCCCCCACTCAGCTCACATCTGCTAATGCCCCCATCTTCCCTATTGCGCAGATGTATGGCCGGTATACCCAGGAGCTTGGGGCCTTTGCCAAAGAGGAAGCTGCTCGGATTCGCTTGGGAGGGCCTGAGACCTGGAGGGGTCCGCCTTCCCCTCGGGCTCCCCCAGAGCTTCTGGAATATGGACAGAGCCGTTGCGCCCGATGCCGCAGTGAGACCTGGGTTGGGGCAGGAGACATGGCTATGCATTGTGCGGTGCTGTGCTGAGGGGGCTGGGGGCCATAGAGCTACCCACTGGGAGGTGGGAGGTTGGGGGTGGGGGCAGAGGTAGGAGCACTTTGGTGCTAGCCTGCCTGTTCTTCCCTTCCCGGCTCGCAGTCTGTTCCGTACGCTGCCATAAGTTCCTAGTGTCCAGGGTTGGTGAAGACTGGATCTTCCTGGTCCTGCTGGGGCTCCTCATGGCTCTGGTTAGCTGGGCCATGGACTATGCCATCGCTGCCTGTCTGCAGGGTAAGGACAAGGGCTGGCAGGGGGGAGGCTGGGAGGAACCAACCTGCTTCCTCCATGCCACACTTGTTCAGGTAGCTTGGCTACTTGGTCCCTGACCACCTTCCCCAGCCAGCCTGACTGCCCCCTCTTCAGGCATAACCACTGCCCCTCCCATAGGCCTCAATTTCTTGCCTCCCCTCTCTCCAACCGACCCTTTTACCCACTGTGATCTTTGTCCCAAAGAATGTCCTCTAGGGCCCCCTCGCTACGCCTTGTGCCCATGCTCTCTGCGATCAATATTCCCTGGGACAGCTTGTCATATCAGTATGTCCCAGTGGCTAGGTGGGGACTGGGTGTGTGCATCTGGGGTCCAGCAGCTTGTCTTCTCCCCGCAGCTCAACAGTGGATGTCCCAGGGCTTGAACACCAGCCTCTTGCTGCAGTACCTGGCCTGGGTCACCTACCCCATCGTCCTCATCACTTTCTCAGCTGGATTTACACAGATCCTGGCTCCTCAGGCTGTCGGTACAGTAAGAGAGAAGGGGAGGGCAGAGAGGGGAACCTCCTGGAATGGGCACATCAAATGACTCTCGTGGGACCGTAACCTCTCCAGGGTCCGGCATCCCTGAGATGAAGACCATCTTGCGCGGGGTAGTGCTGAAGGAATACCTCACCCTGAAGACCTTTGTAGCCAAGGTCATTGGGCTGACCTGTGCCCTGGGCAGCGGGATGCCCCTTGGCAAAGAGGTAACTCCGGGTTGGGCCATGAAGGAGTCCCTCCCAAGGGAGGAAGAAGACAGGCCCAGGTCAGGGTGTGTCCCTTACCCACTCACCACTTGTCCCCACCCCCCACCCCCCAGGGCCCTTTCGTGCATATCGCCAGCATGTGTGCTGCGCTACTCAGCAAGTTCCTCTCCCTCTTTGGGGGCATCTACGAGGTGAGGGGGAGCCCTGCGGGAAGGCAGAGGGGTGGGGCAAGCTGCCGGCTGCGCTGACAGCCCGCTTCCGCCTCCACGGCTCTTGCCAGAACGAATCCCGGAACACAGAGATGCTGGCCGCAGCCTGCGCCGTGGGAGTGGGCTGCTGCTTCGCGGCACCTATTGGAGGTAGGCAGTCGGCTGAGCCCTACTGCCCTGCCCGTGGCCTCCCGTCCTCTGCCCCTCTCATCTGGGCCTGGGCCTCAGGCGGCACTCTTGTCCCCGCACAGGTGTCCTGTTCAGCATTGAGGTCACCTCTACCTTCTTTGCTGTGCGAAACTACTGGCGGGGCTTCTTTGCTGCCACCTTCAGCGCCTTCATCTTCCGGGTCCTGGCAGTCTGGAACCGTGATGAAGGTGGGGGGCGGTGGGGGCTGGGGGGTGAGGGGAGCCCCTGGGATGGCTCGGGTGGGGGCCCGCAGCACTGCCCCTGCCTCGGCCTGGTCCTCTGCTTCCCTTTCAGAGACCATCACGGCTCTCTTCAAAACCCGCTTCCGGCTTGACTTTCCCTTCGACCTCCAGGAGCTACCCGCCTTTGCTGTCATTGGGTGAGGAGCTCAGGGAGCCGGGGTGCATCAGGGACCAGGAGGTAAAAGAGGGAAGACCCCCCTTTGACTCTGCTGCTTCTCCCCTCTCCAGTATTGCTAGTGGCTTTGGGGGAGCGCTCTTTGTCTACCTGAACAGGAAGATTGTGCAGGTGATGCGGAAGCAGAAAACCATCAACCGCTTCCTCATGAAGAAGTGAGTTGGATCTGGCCTCTCCTCCCTAGGCCTCTCTGGGTCGTGCAAGGGTGGGAGGGCCAGTGACAGGTGAGATGGCAAATAGTAGTTAAAGGTGCCAATGAAAGGCAGCACTTCGTTGAGAACATCAGCCAATGGTGTTTTCCAGGATGACTGAACATTTTGGCTTTTATATGGATTACCTCAGAATTGGCACTTCTGAATTTTTAGTCAAGGCATCTTAGATCAAAGAGGAAGACTTCCATGGAGTGCCCGGCTGGCTCAGTCGGTAGAGCATGCAACTCTTGATCTCGGGGTTGTAAGTTGGAGCCTTACATTGGGTGTAGAGATTACTTAAAAATAAAATTTTAAAATATATATATTTAAAAAAAAAAAAAAAGACTAAGCCTTCTTTAGGCCCTTGGTCTGGCCGGATGGCAGCGCTCCCTGGAGAGTGTTTGAGCCTTAACATCCCCCTGTTGAATCATGGAGATGGGTGAGTTTTTTTTTTTTTATCTCCAGAGCATAGCTTTTCTCATTTGTGACCTTGAGGATTAGGAGTGGGGAGGCCTGAGACGTGACTTCTGTTGGGGCTGACGTCCTTCAGAGAAAGGGCAGCCCACTGAACCTGCTCCCTCTGGCACCTTTGATCAACTTCATGAGTGGCCCCAGCTTTCCCCAACACTCAACCTTCACTCTAAGTCACCACAGAGAAACAGAGAGAAGCAAAAACTTCTCCACACTCACACAATGCGCCCTTCAGCTGGGGCTTCTGAGAGCATGGCGAGGAGTCACAGCTCAGAGGTGTCCAAGAGAGGGCTGAGGGGTGGGGGGTGGACCTTCTGCTACCTACTTGGCAGAAAAGCATTTGGGCTTATAATAACCCCAGATGGCCATCACCCTTGGGGCCATCACATCATGAACAGCAAGGGGGACCTTCTCTTACAACTGTGCGCGCGCTTTTGTGTAAGGGCCAAGACTACTGTGATCTCAGCCCTGAGGTATGTGAGGGCACCCAGCCTATCACCAGTCTGTAGTAGGTACACCACCCATGTTTGATGCTATAAAACCTACATCTCTAGACGCCTGCTCTTCCCGGCTCTGGTGACCCTGCTCATCTCCACTCTGACCTTCCCCCCTGGCTTTGGACAGTTCATGGCCGGACAGGTAAATCCAGGCAGAACAGACACTTGTGCTCTCCCTTGGGGTACATCCCTTCTAAAGCCAACAGCCTTTGCTCTCCTGTGGGCCCCTTCCCTTCATCCTGGCTGTTCCCCAGCCTGAGGCACACCTGTTCACCTATAGCTCTCACAGAAAGAAACTCTGGTCACCCTGTTTGACAACCGGACATGGGTCCGCCAGGGCCTGGTGGAGGACCTGGAGCCGCCGGGAACCTCACAGGCCTGGAGCCCACCACGCGCCAACGTCTTCCTCACCTTGGTCATCTTCATTCTCATGAAGGTGGGGCTCCTTACGTGTGTATATATAGCTAGTGCTGACCTGGGCTTACTAGGTGCCAGACACCGTTCTGAGCACTTTCCAACTTTCCATATAGTAATTCCTCTTAAGCCTCACAACAATGCTATGAGAAAGGCACTGTCAGTAGCCCTGTCCTAAAGATGGGAAGTTGAGACCCAAAGAGCTTACGTAACTGGCCCAGAGCGAGATGGCAGAGTGAGATTTGAACCCAAGCCATCTGGTTCTGGAGTCCTCGTCCTTCCTTCGCCTCTGGGGGATGCTGGGATAGCTGGGAGTTTGTGCCTGATAAGCAAGGTAGGCTCCTCAGGGTGGAGCTGGAGGCTGCCTGGGGCCTGGGGGTGCCTCTACCCGTTTGAACTGCCTCCCGCCCACAGTTCTGGATGTCTGCACTGGCCACCACCATCCCAGTGCCCTGTGGGGCCTTCATGCCAGTCTTTGTCATTGGTGAGTCCTCGGCTGCCTGCTCTCCTAGCCTGCACCCTTCCCACCCGCTGGCTGTCCCCTCTCTGCCTGGGAGCGGGTTTTGGTCCAGCCCCAACCCCCACCCCCCTGACTGTCCCCTGTACTGAGTGACCCACTGACCCTCTCTCTTCCTAGTGCCCCCCGCCCTCCCCCTCCACTACCTGTTTCTCTTCCCACCCCCCTCCCTGAAGGAGCAGCATTTGGGCGGCTGGTGGGCGAAAGCATGGCTGCCTGGTTCCCAGATGGGATTCACACTGACAGCAGCACCTACCGGATCGTGCCCGGAGGCTACGCAGTGGTGGGTGAGTGCCCAGGTCCCCGTCTGTCTTGGAAGACCCCTGGTCTGGCCACGTGTCTGAGGTTCTGGTGCCCCCTGCTGGCAGGAACCAGGCTTCCCTCAGATGCAGAGGCCAGTCTCCAGGTCTGTACTGGGAGGCCCTGAGGGCCCCCAGAGGACCATCTCTGGGCGGGGAGGGTCGTCTGGGGCCTGGGCACCCTGAGGAAACTGAGGGTGGCTATCTCCAGGGGCCGCTGCACTGGCAGGAGCAGTGACACACACAGTGTCCACGGCCGTGATTGTGTTCGAGCTCACGGGCCAGATCGCCCACATCCTACCCGTCATGATCGCCGTCATCCTGGCCAACGCCGTTGCCCAGAGCCTACAGCCCTCACTCTATGACAGCATCATCCGGATCAAGAAACTGCCCTATTTGCCTGAGCTGGGCTGGGGCCGCCACCAGTATGGAGGGCTGGGCGACAACGGGGGTGCGGGGGAGGGTCAGAAGGACCCCTCAGACCCACCTCCAGCAAGGTCCTCAGACAGTGAAGCTAGAAGACCAGCCATCCTGCTCCCTCCTGGTCGGAGCTGCCCCGTCCACACGCTGGGAAAGCTGTGGCTGGCCCCTCCTGATCAGACTCCTTGGCTCTTAGCCCTCATGCCCACAGGCTAGGGCCTTCTTTATGGTCCTGGGACGTAGTGCAGCTGGGCTACCCTCCCCATCCTGACCACAAACCAAGTGCCTCATGTCTCTGCCCTCAGGCAGTACCGGATGCGAGTGGAGGACATCATGGTGCGGGATGTTCCCCACGTGGCCCTCAGCTGCACCTTCCGGGACCTTCGGCTGGCACTGCACAGGACCAAGGGCCGCATGTTGGCCCTAGTAGAGTCCCCTGGTGAGACCAGGAGGGGACCCCAGTGCTAGGGGCATCTCCCAGGGTTGCCACTCAGGAAGGGGGAGGGCGCAGGAAGCTCAGAACCAGTCTCCTTGGTTCCAAAGGGAGCAGGCCAGCATTTGCCAGCCAGGAGTTCCCTCTGGTGTGTGGCCTATATCCAAGGCCACACTCTGGGTGTGAAAGAAGGCCGGGGGGTGGGTAGGAGGACCTCACCCCCAGCTCCTGAGTCCTCCCACCTGCTCTGTCCAGAGTCCATGATCCTCCTGGGCTCCATTGAGCGCTCACAGGTGGTGGCATTGCTGGGGGCCCAGCTGAGCCCAGCCCGCCGGCGGCAGTACGTGCAAGAGCGTCGAGCTGCCCAGACCTCTCCACCCTCTGATCAGGAGTGTCCCCCTAGCCCTGAGACATCCGTCCGATTCCAGGTGAGGAGGAAAACCCCACAGTCACACAAACTTCCGAAATGTCATGTAGACTGATTGGGAGGGCGACATAGAGGCGATCTGGGGCCATAGCCTCACCAGCCCCTTCCTTGCCCGTGCAGGTGAACACAGAGGACTCAGGTTTCCCTGCAGCCCAGGGAGAGACTCACAAGCCCCTGAAGCCTGCTCTCAAGAGGGGGCCCAGCAACACCATGAATCTCGGGGAGAGTCCCACAGGTGAGCTTGTCTCCCACTAACAGCCAGAACCCAGCCCCTGAGATTTTGCTTGAGCATATCCCAGGTAAGAGGCTGCCCAGATGGGCCAGGGGTAGAACCAGGACACCTCTCCTCTCGCCCTCCTCACCTCTGCTGGTCCTCTCCCTCAAAGATGACATTGCACCCCACCCCCACCCCCCGCCTTCTGTTTGGGAACACAGGGAACATGGAGCAGGCAGGCATCGCCCTCAGGAGCCTCTTCTGTGGCAGTCCAACCCCTGAGGCTGCTTCAGAGGTGAGTGGTTGGAGTCTCTCTGTCTCTTTCTTTCCAGCTCTCTCTCTCTGACACTAAGACCACCTCTCCATTTACCCTGCAAAGCCTGCCTCCATTCTCCCTGCCCTCTTCTGCCCTCCCAGATGTCAGCTCTGTCCCTGCTGCATGCCCTTCCTCTCAGCTCCACCGCTTACCCTCACCTCCCTCCCTGTAACATCAACTCCTCTTCTCTCTGGCTCTAACAAAGTTGGAGAAGTCGGAATCATGTGACATGCGCAAGCTGAAGCGGGTCCGAATCACCCTGGCGGTAAGTGCTCCCTTTCTTCCTGCAGCCCAGGAGCACTAACCGGGGAGGGCTGGGGTCTAGCGGCATCAGCCTCCCTGAGCTGGGGGGGGTACACCCACCTCCACCTCCCCCCAAGCCACTAGCTGTCAAGCTCCCTCCCTCTCTCCTAGAGTGACTCAGACCTGGAAGGCGAGATGACCCCTGAGGAGGTAAGGTGTGACTGGACTCTGGACCCTCGTTCTGCCTGGGAATGTGCAGTCATCATCTTGGCGGCTGTCCCCATGGGAGGGACCGTGGGGAGGGACCGTGGGTGGGAAAAGGGGCAGGCCAGCTTTCAGGGAGGTGAGAGCAGCTATTGGCACCTTCCCCCTAATCCTCTTAGTCTCATCCTCTCAGATTCTGGAGTGGGAAGAACAGCAACTGGATGAACCTGTCAACTTCAGTGACTGCAAAATTGACCCCGCCCCCTTCCAGCTGGTGGAGCGGACCTCTTTGCACAAGGTAGGGGCCATGGCCCCTGGCCTGGGGCCGGCCGGGGCTCTCAGGAGCACAGGGTGGGGATCTAGGTCCTCCCATAGTTTGGACGCAGGCCAGTGGGGGAAAACAGGACAGCAGAGGTTGGGCTCTTGGCTGAGATGTTTTTCAGACACACTGCCTCAAAGGATGGGAGGCCGGGAGCCAGGGCCCCTTAGCCTCTTCCTGCCTACCGTGGAGCCAGGCATCATTTTTCCCCTGCTCAGCCTTGCCCCCTGGGAACTCTGGACCAAAGCAGCAACAAAGACAGGGTTTCAGCTGGGTGGAAGCCAGAAGGCCAGGCGAGGGTCAGAGGCATGCGGGAGACTGCCAGCACCCAACAAGGCTGTTACACCCCCGCTGAAAAAAATGGGTGAGAAACAAGCAGGACAAGAAAATCTAATAAACAAGCTAACAAACATCCAAGTAGGGGTGGGGACACTGCAGAGAAGAGATAAACAAAGATGAGAAATGCCCAGTGGGGGGCCTGGAATGTCAGACCCCAGAAAGTCTGACTTAATGTAGGCCAAAGGAAAACTGGTAGGGACACGGGAAGATAGCTCAGGAGGAGGGCAAACTGGCCTGCAGAAGTGGGGAGAAAACTTGAGTGCAGACAGGTTGGTGGAGGGTGAGGCTGACGCCAGAGGGTGGGGGCTCCCCAGCATAGAGCAGCGGCATCATCGGGCACCTTCAGGCTTCTAAGGGAATGCAGGCAAACCCGGCAGGGTGCTGGGGTAGAAACCAAGTATTTTAGCTAAATCCTGCATGCCTCCAACGCACGGGGGCTGCCGGCAGCGGAGGAACACTCCCAAGGTCTGCAGCCCCGGCAGCTAGCTGAGGTGCAAGCTGTGCGGAAGAGCCAGCCTATCTCGGACAAGCAGGGGCTGGGCCAGAAAGCACGGGGCACAAAGAAACAGAAAAGCAAAAGGCAATAACTAAAAAAAAAAAAAAAAAAGCAAAAGGCAATAAAGGAACTTATAAGCCTTTGGGTAAAGACCTCAGATCAAAGTGACTAGGGAACTACAGTGCAGTTGCAAGAAAAAAATCTATAGGCCTGAGAATACACTGAGTTTTTATTTAAAGCCTTTCTTCCTAAGACCTCTAAAGCTTTTCTATCATCTTACTTAGTCCTCAAATGTCCCATAATGATGATGGTGATGAGAATGTTGCCATTTCTTTAGTATCTGCTTCTGTGCCAGGCACTTGCCAAGTTCTTCATGTTTAATTTAATCCTCATAACAAGACTGTGAAATAGATATTGTGATATCCCAGTTTTTATAGATGAGGACATTGAGATTCAGAGAAGTTAAGCAAGTTGCCCAAGGTCACACAGCTGGTAAGCAGCACAATTGGACTGGAACCCAAGATGGTCTGACCCAAAAGCCTGGGGACTTAACCACTTTAATACCCGGGGAGACTGAGGCAGTGAGGAGGTCCCTTGCCTGAGTCAATAGAGCAGAATGAGGCCCAGAGCCCAGATTTCCTGGCCCCAATCCCAGGATTCTTTCAGATGGCCACGTTGTTGTTCCTCTCCCTGTCAATCCACTGTTCCCAAGCCCAAGATGTGCAGGACCTCCAATGGGCTCCCCGGTGTCTAATTAAATTAAAATAAAAAAGAACAAAGTGGGTGTTTGTTACAAACTTAAAAATCAGAGGAAGAGAAGAAGCCTTTGAGGAACCGACCAACAAAAGTACAAAGAACTGGAAGCGATAAGAACATAAAAGATTAGAATTCAAAATGTCCTTGCAGGCCTGAGGAATCAATTAGTAGTAGCCTAATCAAGTTCAGGAGGAGAACATTCAGGAGGAGAGGGAATTCACTGGAAACTATTTAGGAAGCCGCAAGTCTAGAGCTGGCCAGCCACACCAGCTAGATGCCGCATTCATTCTGAGGCCACCTACAGACAAGCAGTGGGGGAGGCAGGAGAGGCTAGGGTGTCAAAGCTGGGCCAGCCAGGCTTTACCCAAATCCTCAGTCCGCCATGTGTCAGCTAGCTGGGGAGCCTTGGTAAATTTCTTAGCCTCTCTGGGCTTCACTTTCCTTATCACTAGGATGGGGATCAGTACCCTAGCAGAGGTTTTTCTTTGGATGAAGGACTTGATACAGGATTTTAGAACAGTGCTGGCCATAGTAGAAGTTCTGTATATGTGAGGAATGACTACTACCACTGCTTGTACTGAGAGGCAGACAGTGGGGGACTTTAAAAGGTAGTGTAGCGAGGGAAGGATTGACGTGTGTAAGAAATGGACGTTTTCAGAGAAAAGATGAATGATTATGTGAGGCTGGAAGCTGGAGGGCCTGGCAGAATCCGAGGCCAGAAAGACCAGCTGGTATGGCTTTGGGAAGGGTCTTGTGGGCCATACTGGGGAGTCTGGGCTCTAACTCAAGTTTGAGAAAGCTCATAGGATGGCAGAGCCAAGTTGGAGGGAAGGGAGACCAAAAACAGACCCCATGAGGATGTTGTGGAGTCAGAGAGGATGGCCAAGATGCTCAAGAAGCAGATCAGCAGCGCTTGGTGACTGCCGGGGACCAGTGGTTTGCAAACCTAAAAGGCACGTAGCCTGCCAGAAGCTCATTCTCATTAGGACTGTGGAGAGAAAGAAAAATCCAGGGGAACGATTTAGTAGGATACTTGGGAGAAGATAGAGGGATTATTAAACCATAAGAAGACAAAGCTACAGAATTATTAGGACAAGAAATCTCATAACAGAGATATGTTTCCCTTTGAAGTCAGATGAGGAAATTAAAGGAAACATGCAGCACGTAGGATTGAAGTTGGTTATGAGGAAGAACTTGCTAATAACCACATGACAGTTGTGATAAAAGTATTGGAGGAACACAGAAAAGCTTACTCTAAAACTGAACTCCTAACTGCTTTTATAAGTATGGTCATGCCTTAGCTGGAGAGTTAGTTAAGTTCTGGAAGTCCTTTAATAAAAAAATTCAGCACCTGTTTAAGAAAATATTTTTAAAGCTTTCAGACGGTTATAATGAGTTTGAGTAACTAGTACTCGAAAAGCTGGGTTAGTAATGCCCATTTTGATTCAGACACTAAGCCAAGAGGCTTAAAAGTGAACTCAAAACACGGCGATAAGTGATAGGCCCCAAATTCCAGGAAGGGCCGTGTCAGTGGAGTGTTTTTCAAGACATCTGGCCCAAGAAAATCTACTTAGAACACAAGGGAAGCTGGTTGACAATTTCTGAGCCCTCGGGGATTACATGTAAAAGTTGGGGGTGGGGGGAGAGCCCAAACCAAGAAAAACATGGGAGCATGTGGATGGCTGTCGCTTCCCTGGACTTCAGGCTTCATCTCAGCAGCACCTGGGATGCTACTTGGGCCCCAGAAGAGCCAAACTATACGCGAGACGTAGAGAGCTTCGGCCACGACTGACGTGTTGGAGCCCGGGGGAGGGGACACTTTAACTGCCAGCCAGCTGGAGGCAAATGGGAAGCATGTGTCAGCCACTAAAGTGGGGTGAGAGGCACGGAGCTCAGGGCTGGTACCCCTGAAGGCTACAGATACCTCCGTGACCGACTGGACATCTGCACAGGACTGGCGCTAAGTCTCCTCCTCCCACAGTGTGATGAAAAGCTCCTTCTGGAGCCGTGAAGTCACCGCACCACTGAGCCTCATGTTGCCCCTCCCGTAGGATGGGTATCATCCATATTTCTCAGACCAGGACTGAAATTAGTTGCTAATTTCAGGAAGACCTAGCCCAGTGCCTGGTCAATCATTAGATGTCACATTTGAACAGTTGTTCTCTCCTCCATCATCCTCCTTTCCAACATGGGACGAAGAATCCTTCCTCTGTCTGTTTCTCCATCAACATAAGCAACATAAAGATACCCATTATCAAGTTTCTGAGGCCTGGCTGCAGAAACACTCTCATTATTCTTTTCCCTCCGGTGGCCCTCCCTTCCGCCCCACTATCTGTGGCACCCCTCCTGTCCCCCATCCCCCACCTTGTCCTGGGACCCTCTGGCCAGTAATTTATAGAATTGTGCCCTTGCGCGTGACGTCCGGTGTGTTTTCTCCCGACCCCGCAGACTCACACCGTCTTCTCGCTGCTGGGAGTGGACCATGCATATGTCACCAGCATTGGCAGGCTCATTGGGATCGTCACTCTAAAGGAGGTGAGATGATAAATGGCCATCACACCACTTCTGCTTCAAAAAAGGCATGCAGGCTTGTGTCCAACCCACCCGAGGGTGGAGTCTGAGCAGGGAGCGCAGAGGCCACGCATCTGACCCTCTCCCCTCTCCAGCTCCGGAAGGCCATCGAGGGCTCCGTCACAGCACAGGGCGTCAAAGTCCGGCCACCCCTCGCCAGCTTCCGCGACAGTGCCACCAGCAGCAGTGACACGGAGACCACGGAGGTGCACGCACTCTGGGGGCCCCGCTCCCATCATGGCCTCCCCCGGGAGGGGAGCCCTTCTGACAGCGATGACAAGTGCCAATGAACCCCTCAATGGGCGGCCTGGGATGGCAGTGGCCGTGGCTGTTGGCCAATCCTGAAGCTCTCCTATTCCTTCTGCCTTGGGAAAGGAGGTGGCTACCCTAAAGGCTGAAGCCGTAGCCTCCCTTCCAGGCCTGGGGTGGTGCCAAGCTCCTGGTTCGTCCTACCTGGAATCTGACCAAGTGCCCACCTGCAAGTATTCCACGGGCAGGAAGATCAGCATCCCCCCTGGCAGGATAGGGGTGGAGTCACTTGACCCCTGCTCCCCCTCTGAGGGGAAAAGGGGTAGAACTAAGATGGGTTTATACTGGAACCTCCTCCAATGACCAGATGTATATAGAGATTTACAAAGATTTTTATATTAATTTAATAAAACAAATTCTTAAATAGAACAAAATAAACACCTAATGAGCCACTTATATATAGAATGCCTGTGCCCATCAGCTCTTGTTCTTACCTTGGGCCCTCTTACCTGCCAAAGCCTACAAGGCTCCGAACTCTGCAGCCACCCACACCCCCCGCAGCCATCAAACCCAGAGCTCACTGTCTGTGGAATACAGGATCTACAGAGGCCTCCACTGCTTAGTTATCAAAATCCTAGCTAGGGCACAGGCCCTCAGTGCTGTAGCTTTGGCCTTTTGTTCAGCCAAGAAAGGCACTACTCTCTTCCCTCCCCCCAAGGAGAGACACTCCCACACGACCGACCGTCGCTCGTTGGCACCATTTCTGCCGGGCTCAGGCATCAGCAGACAACTGCCCAGCCACCCGTGTGGCCTCCTTGCGACCCTCTCCGGAAGAACAGCGAAGTCACAGCTCCGAAGCTACCAGAGCCACCCACCCCTTCCCCCAGCTCGGCTCTAAGGAGAACTTGGTGAATGGGGGCAGCGAGGCAGGCTGGGAGCCGCTGGGACCCTGCCCACACATCCTACAAGGGGCCAGGAAAAGGGTGGAGGGTACATGCTTTCATCAATCCAATGCCTCCCAGAGAACATCCGACTGAAAGAACAGACCAAAACCCCTCTTTCTTTAGGAAAAAGAAGAAGATTTAGAGGTGATGGAGAGGCGAAGCACAGCACGAGCCCAGGTGGGCGAGGGGCCCTTGGGGGATGGCTCAATCCTAGGCTCCAGGAGGGTAAGAGCCAGCCTGCCCTGGGGTAGGGGTGATTCTATCGAGCACTGCACATGGACTCAGAGGTGGAGAGAAGCAGAGAAGAGAGAGGCATGGGGAAGGGGGCGGGGGGGGGGGCCGGGCTCCCTCCCGTTCCACCCGACACGGCCCAGTCACAACCACCCCCTTAGGGGTTCACATCATCCAAGGAGGAAATGTGTATGTGGTGTTTTTGATTTAAGAACATGAACATCACTGTCTGCCACAGCTGTAGCCATGCCCCAGGGGCCCCGGGCAACCCCCGGCAAACCCCAGGAGTGGGGGCAGGACATGCGCCCCCAGCCTGGCCCCTGCCTCCTCTCCAAACACTTTCATGCAAAACACACAACGGAGGAGTGAGTGCTCCCAGGAGCCCTCTAGGCTTTGGAGCTCTGCCGGAAGCCTCTCGCCCGCACTTGGGCACAGAAGCTCTGCCCCCAGCAGCAGCCGGGAGACACATGCCACCACCAGGCATGATTTGGGTCACTGTTCCTCCGGCTCTGCCTCGTCCTCCTCTAAGGACACCACCCCCGAAGAAGCCACATCAGAGGCTTGCCGCTGCCGTTCCCAGCTACCCGGCGGGCAGAGAGGCTGGCAGTCCTTGCAGGCGGCTGGCTCCTCCTCGGCAGGGGAAAGGCAGGACTCCATGAGGGGCGAGCTGTAGAGCGAGTCCTGGGCCTCCAATGGGCCCAGGCTACGGAAGGCACTTTCCCGGCTGGGGGGCAGTGTGGCGAGGAGCAGCTGGTCGCCCAGCAGCTGGGAGGCCAGGCGGGCTGGGGAGCCCAGCAACCCGTCCTCCAGGCTGCAGAGGCTGGAGCACAGGGTCTCTGGGGACACGGTCTGCGAGCAGTCGCTCTCAGGCTCCACAGAGCCCTGGCGCACAGGCCTGGAGAACCGGGGGCCGGTGAAGAGGTCCTGGAGGTGGGGCCCCAGGGGCAGCTGCCCGGCCATCTCTGCAGGGGGAGAGAAAAAGAAGATAGCCCTACCCGCCCTGTTTCAGCTGGCCTACCTGGAGGGAGCCATGTTCTCCCCACTCCACCCTCGGCGCCGCTAGCTCTGGGGGGAGAGGGTAGGAGCTCGCTAACTTCACCTCTCAGCGCCTCCGTTTCCTTAGTGGCAAATTGGGGAATCTGATAGACCTACTTATGGAGTTGTTGAGTGAACAAAAGAATGCAGCATACAGTAAGAGAGCAATAAATGCACAGATACCACACACGGTCATGCCGCTGGTTCACTGCACGAGGGGAGCCTGTCCAAGGCAGTGAGTGTGGACTGGAGTTCAGCCCACACTTGCTCACCAAGCAGCGAGGCCTAGCATCAGGCTGAGCCCACCAGAGAAAGAGGTGCTTTCTTCTAATTTGCACAAAGCTTCTACGTGGGAAAGTAGTGGCCTTGGATAAATGTTAGTTATTATCGTTATACCAGGGGTCAAAGCAGGTCTGGAACTCAATCAGACGAGAACGTTTGTGGTTCAGGGCTCCCATCTTGGCCTCAGACATCCAAATCAGTCAACTCTGGACCACAGCAGAGGTCTAACATATTGCCAATCTGCTCTGCTGTATTGCCCTTGGAGAATCTGTTAATTAGCTGGGCGGGTGGGGGCTGGTGGAGGTAATCTTCAAAGGCAGAGAAGAATGGGGCGGTGGGGTGTTGTGAGGCGTGAGCCCAGAAGCTACAGAGAAAGTCAGCCATGTGGTCCAGGAAGAATCGGAAGATGAAAGGAGGGCCGTGCACAGCTGCACAGCCCCGCAGGGTCCCCTCTGCAAGCGCTGGCCCAGAGAGAGGCCCAGAGGCAGGTCTCAGATGGAACTCACGGAGGCTGAGCCTGAGCCAGCATGGCCCTGTGGGCAGTCCAGGCCCAGCACGCCTTCCTGTTTGCCTGGGGCCCCAGCCCTGGGAGGTGCTACGCTGCCGGCTCGTCTGTGCTGCCACAGCTGGCCAGAAGGCTGCCCCGAAAGGGGAAGGCAAGGCACAGCGGACCCCCCCAGAGATGCAGCTGCCCAGAAGGTGTCGGTGAGGTCTCTGGACCACAAGACCCAACAGCACAGACGGGCAGAAAAGGCTCAGCACGTGCGCGAAAGGAAGCACTCCATTTGTAGCTGCTGACTGCCCACCCACGAGCGAGAACAGCCCCCTTGACCCTGGAAGGTCAAGGCACAGCCGGGACAGGGTCTGCCCCCAGCGTCCCCTTCCGAAGGCTGAGCTCGGAATCACAAGGCCTCCCAGGCAGGCCCGCCCCAGTACTGGCACTGCCTACCCCTCACCTGAGTCAGCTCCTCCAGCAAAGTCCTCATCGTAGGATTCATCGGTGGAGTCCTCGCCATCCACTGAAGACCAGGCCCGGAGCTTGGCTTCTGCAATGGCAAACTGCTCGGCCACTCCTGTCAGGGAGGCCAAAGAATTTATTAGCAGAGAAGGTTCCTTAGCAGGATTCATTAGCTGAAGGACTAAGACTAGGGCTCAGGCTGGAGACAGGAGAGAGAAGAGATGGGGGTGTGGGAAGAGCATCCCAATGACAAACGTGTGGCTGACCCCTTCCTGTCCCCACCTGCCGCAAAGCGAGCCTCTTGTTCACCCTCGCTGAGGTCCGAATAGGAAGAAAAGGCTGATTCCAGGGCAGCAGGCGAGTCGCTTGGCTTGCTCCAGCCCTTCCACTCAATGAGGTGAGCCACTCGGCCCTGCGCCATGGCAGTGGGCTTGGTCACGTGGTCCTTCACCACCTGAGAAATACCTGCGGTTGGGGCAGAAGGAGGAAGGCTGGTGAGTGCACAGGCCAGGGAGGGAAGTGGAAGGGTGGTGGTAGTTAGGGTCCACATGTGCCTCTGGATGGGAGGAGGGAGCTGAGATTCATCTGAGAAGGGGAGGAAGGGGGAGATCCCAGCAAGAGCTCACAGGATACAGCCCCCAAGGGTAAGTGCAAAAGGAAGAAGGAAGGACAAAGTGGCCAGAGGTATGGGAGGGGGGTGCATACCATGCAGGGAGGATCTGGCCAGCGCAGCAATCTCCTGGATAGTTAGGGCTCTCCGGGACTTGGGCAGCATCGCGACTGTGTCTCCAACATTCACCTTGGGTGACAGCATCAGAGGGTCAGTGCTCCTCTAACAGCAGCATCCCCCTCTGTGCCCACAGCCCACCCAAGGTGCCAAGGGGGTACGGGAGCTGGGAAGAGATGCCAGGGCAGCACATATGTGCCCGTGGCTGCTGGGGTATGTAAGACGGAGAGTAAGAAGCCAGGGCCAGCAAGCCGTGTCCTCTCAAGGAGCAACAGAGATTCAGGCTGACCCAAAAGAGCAGAACTGCAGCTACCACCCCCCCACCTCCATCTTCCCAGCTCCCAGAGGGGAAGGAGGCGGGCTGGGAAGTCAAGAACCATGGAGTGGGGCCTTTGAGAAGAAAAAAGAGGAAGGGAGAAAGCTACGGCATCAAGGATTTCCTCCAGGTTCTCTCCTCTTTGCCCCTCTCCTCCTCTCAGTCTTCGGACATCTCAGTCTTCTAGCTGTTTCTACAGCCTACCAGGGTCACAAACTCAGCATGACCAAAACCAAACCCAGCACCTTTTCCCACATCTGGCCCTGCTTCCTGACTTCCTTACGCAGCATCAGCCAACCACCATTCAGCATGGCTCCAAACCTCAGCATTACCATCAACTCTCCCCTAAGCTTTGCTCATCCTTTCTACTCCCACTGCCACTGCCCTCCCTTCCTCATGTTCAGATTAGCACAGTTGTGGTCCCCCAAGCTCCTTCAATTCATGGAATTTTCTCAGCCTAGAATGTTGTGTAAGTGTTCCTCTCCCTCCTCCCCAGGGCTGGCTGGCTCTTTCTCATCTTTTGGGTCTTGGCTGAAACATCATTCCCTCAGAAGGCTCTTCCTGGCTACCCTACCAGTTGTCCATCCTCCCTCGGTAACAAGTCACCATCCTCTATGAATGTACCCTGTGTGTGTAATCATGGTCTACTTCGTGTGTTTCCTTACTGGTCATTGGTCCCCCTCACTGGTCTTTAGCTCTTGGAGGAATTTGGTCTCTTTTGGTCACTGCTGCACCCCAGTGTTTAGCACAGTACCTGGTACAGAGTAACCTTTCTAAATACATAGGCTGAATGAATGAGGCAAAGTATAAATGTAAACAAATAATTTTCCCCGGAGTGTAACTGGTCACATGTCACATGTCCCTATTTAAAATCTTTTCTGGGCTCCTCCACTGCCCAGTGAAGTGCTAGCTTCACAGCCAGGCACTGAGGGGGCCCACTTTGTGAGCCCCCTGCCCCCTTCCAGGCCTTGGAATCTACCACCTAGACCCTCTGCCCAGGAAAACCCCACTTCCACCTTCCCTGTCGGCAAACCGCCCTCTTGCCTCCAGGCAAAGAAACCCAGCTCTCCCCTGGGCTAAGAACGCCATCCTTGCCTGACAAAATGCTCCCTACCATCTGAGGCCTGACTCAAGTGTCACCTCCTATTACGTTTTCAGTCCAGTTTTCTCTCTTCTTCAATACCCCCACCCCCACGCCAGCATTGCCCTTGCATCTCTCCTGAGGGATCTCGGGATGGCAGGGCCTGACTCTGATTCACCTGGGTTCCTACCTCCACCCTGCACCTGGTTCAGTGTTCCTTGGCAAGCCTGGAAAATGTTTCCCTCAATGAATGAATGAAGTCAGAGGCACATGCCCCCTCCCCGGAATTGCCTAGCTCTCCTGATCAGGTTCCCACCCCTCACAAGAGGAGCTCCAACTGCTCCCTTGACCTCAGGCCCACCCTCTGCTCCCCCCCACCCCCCCACCCCCACCCCAGTACCTGGCTTACAGGGGCCCCAGGGTGGCGCCGTTAGCTTCCGGCCAGGCCTGGGGGGAGGAGCACCTGCTGGGTGTTTCCTGGCTCGCTCTCCCTCCCTCCCCTCACTGCCCCCAGCCACTGCCATCCGTGCCGGCGCTCCGCGCAGCTGCGGCCCAAGCCCAGAGAAAAGGTGTGTGTCTCCCTGGCAACCCATCACCATGCAACAGGGTCTCCCGGGATACGGCCTGGGATGCGCTGACGTCAGCGCCCAAGGCGGGAGCAAAGCCCGCCCGCTGGCACGACGCCGAGCAGAGCAGACCGGCGCGGGGGCGGCCTTGGGGCCCCGCCGGCCGGATAGCGCCTCCGCTCGCAGGAAAAGGGAGCCAGAAGCAGGCTGGCGAGGCGGGGGTGGGGGATACAGATCCCCTTCATGTGAATGCGGCCCCCCTTCCCCCTACCAATACCAGGGGCCCAGCACCTCTGGCAAGTCCTGGCTGTCCACGGAGGAAGGGCGGGAGGACCGGCTCCAGCCTCGGAGGGTCCGAGCAGATCCCAAGGAAGATAGAGAGAGGCCCCGAGGAAGTTCGATCCACTCCACAGCCCAAGCGGGGTCCGAGGCCACTGAGGGGTGGGGGAAAGGCTGTTCACCTGGGCTCCCACTTCTGCCAATATCCCCATTTTCATCCGGTGCTGCCATATCATTTCTCCTCACCCCTCCCCCACCTCCCAGAACATCAGCAACCACCTGGTGCTCTCCACAATTCTGAAAACCCCTATGCCACATTCCTGACCTTCAGGCCCCTGGGGCCACTCTGTGGCAGCCCACAGGCCCCCTTCCTCTCTGGATGTATTTTTGCCATCAGAACCCTAGGGATGAAACCTAAACTTTCATAAATTCTCGATCTTGGGTTTCTCGGCCTACCCATTCCTCTTGGAAAGCACACTGCGTTCTTGCACCACCATCGCCATCCTCCTCCCCACCACCACCTTGGACCCTTTACAGGCTTGGTGCCTTCCTTCTCTTGGTTCTTTCCTCTCGCCAGCATGAGCTGGTACGCAGCTCTTTACTCTTCTCTTCTGACAAACCCACGATTTTTTCTTACTTTCACCCCAGCCCCCTAAAGCTTTTTTCCTGATGCCCTGTCTGGTCCCGGCCTGGTGGTTCCTGTTTCATCCTGGTTCCCAATATCTAAGCCAGAATAATTTTCCTTTTGCCACCTGAGCACCCTACTCCTCAGCTTCCCCTCACCTCCCAGATCACAGCTACAGTCCCTGGTCTCACCTCTGCGACTTGTCTGACAAGTCCATCGTCCTCCAGGCCCTTCACGCTGCCACAGAAACATTTTGCCCAGCACAGAAATCATAGGCATGCTGGCTGTGTTGATGCAGAGAACCAAAAGCCCAGAACCGCTCCAGGCTCAGCTCCCAGTTCTATTCTTATTTTGGCTCCGGATGCTGAGCCAGTCCCCTCCCCACTTGGAATCTGTGCCTAGTCACATAAGGAGAACACTCCTTCCTCTTGGCTTTGAGGAGGTGGGAGTACAAGGGGCCCAGCAGAGCTCTCTGGAGCTCAGGAAGCTGAGGCCCATCCCCTAGACAGTGCCAACAGGCAATGTACATCCCAACTGACCTTTAGCTGGAGCAGCCGTCTCTGTCCCTGAGCCTCAGCCAGCTGGTGGTCCCCAGAAATGCTACCAACCAGAAGGAAGACACAAGGTTACAGGCCATCCCTGGCCCCCAGCTGGTACCTAATCAGGGCTCTCAAAGCCAGTCCTGAGGTCAGCCAAACTCTCCCGACTACAGGAGGGAATGACTTCCTGAACTCCAAGCCTTAGCAGGGCCAGAGGGACCAGAGCAGCCTGCTGCTTCTCAGCTTCAAAAGTCAGGAGGTTAATTTAGGACTACAAATCCCATAATTCCTCGTGGGAACCCAAGGAGAGTACAAATCTCAGCCAGAGTCTTATCTCCAAAGAATCTCAAGTACCAACCACACTAAGGCCTGTATGACTGACTACCTGCCCTGGAAGCCCAGGACCCATTCCAAATCCAGCCCTCAACCTGACAAATCCCTGCCTGGCCTTAGGCTTGGAGAAATCCATGACACTTAAGAAAAGTAGGCTGGCGGACCTCAGATGCATAGGACTGAAGCCAGGCCCCAGCGTGCACCACCATCCGTGGGAACCAAGACCCAAGCAGCAGGCATCAGCAGTTTTAAGAAGCCCTAATGGCCTCTCTCTGGACTCCTCTTTCCCCCCACAAGGTACGATGATTTGTTTTTGTTGGGAGTGGGGGAAGGAACTAAAACAGTTAAGGTGATCAGGTGCTCACAGGTGCCCCAAATGGGGCCTCAGTCCCCTTCATCAACATCTGACTCTGAAGGGAGGAGTTAAGTTTTAGCCAAAAACTCCGTAGTGGGGTGCTTGACGGGCTTTGCAGGCTACCTCCTTAAGGGGGTTGGAACACAGCTAGGAGAGGCAGGTTCCCAGCATAGGGCCACTCCCAGGGCAGAGAAGAAGAGGTGTGGGCCGTGGGGGCGGCGAGTGTGTGGGCGTGGAAGGCCAGTCGCCATGGACACCTTGCCCCTCCCAAGGCTGTGCGCCTCCTGCCCCCTTCAGCGGTGGGAATCCAGGCGGAAAGACCATGAGTCTACCCTGCAAAGCCCAGAAGCAGGCAGGCCGTGGCAGCGAAGCCGAGTCGATTTGGCCCCCTCCCCGCTCCTACCCTCTCCTTCCTCTTGCCTGGCCCGCCTCCCCAGTGCAGGCTCCTCCCTCTCCCGACACCGGCCCCCTCCTCAAGGCCCCCACCCACCCGCGGCCCACGCACCGGGCAGCCGCAGCCCAATTCCCCAACCCGTGCCTGGCCTCCACCTCTTACCCTGACCCGCCGGACTCCGAGAGCCGATACAGCCCATGGCCGGGCACCCAGGCACGCTAGCCCGCGCTCGGGGCCCGGGCCATTGCCTGGCAGAGGGTCGGGCAGCGGCCGCCACCGGGGAGGGGAGAGCCCGTGAGAGGGGAGGGGGTGGGAGCCGCGCGTCCGCCGCCGCTCCCCGGAGAGGGAACCGGGCCGGTGACGTCAGCGCGGGGGCGTGGCCATCTGCGTCACCATCCAGGGCGGGCGGGGCGAAACACGTCACAGCCACGCAGGGGCGGCCTGGGGCCGAGTCCGGAAACCCTCGTCCTCTCCTCCCAGGCCCGACTGCGGAGCGACCCTTAAGGCAAAGGGTGGGCGAGAACTCACTGGGCCCCCGGATGCCAGGCACGCCGCATGGGGACGGTCAGACTCCTGCATCCAGCCTCGTTTTACAGATGAGACCTTGAAGCCACAAAGGACTCTCCGGCTGTAAACAGCTTGAAACCCAGGGCCTCCTCCACACATAGGGGTCTGCATCAAATTCTGGAAGTACCCCGCAGCTATTTGTCTCTTCTCCCCTAACAACCAACAGGGCACCCCACCATGTCCGTTTCAAGGGTACAACCCCCCAGGAAAATGACCCTCCGACCCCCACAATCATGGACAGGGGAAGAGGCAAGAGGGGTGCCAGGTTACAGGGGACAGTACTAGAGTGCCGGCTCTGGAAAGGAGGCTGCCCACCTATCCATACCCCTTCTCCAGAGGGAGCAGGCCATAAAGCAGGGAGGCAGTAAGCTTAATTGAATTCATGTTTAATAATTACAGGCACCGTGCCCCCCCCTTCCCCCTGCCCAGGCAGCAGCAGGGGTGGTGCAGGGGCTGGGGCATATGCCCCCAGCAGCGAGGACGGCAGTCCCATGAGTGATTTTCAGAAAATAAAAAAGGACCCCAGGGGCAGGCGGTGGTGCCCCCCCACCAAGACACACCAAATTTCAAGACTTTATATATAATATATCTCTGTGCCCCAGGGGGGAGGAGAGGGACACCTGGCAGCATCCTGGAGGGGGGGCCCCAGGCAGCCCCACGCCATCCTGCCTCTTCAGCCATTTTATTAGCTCAGACACATCGCACTACAGGCACCCATTGCCGCCGCCGCTGCCGCCGCCCCCCCCTGCAGTCCGGGCGGCTGGCCGGGCCATCTGAGTGTCCATGGGGCTCCAAGTCCCCGGCCCCACCCGCCCTCAGTTGTGGTCAGACTCCTCCTCCTCCGCCTCACGAAGCCACTTGAAGAAGGCTGTGACAGATTTAAGGGCCACGCCCTTGCCCTGTTGCTCAGCAGGGTCCTTGCTACTCTCCCAGCTGTAGAAGGCATCCTCTTTCACCACATCCTCGTCATACAGCGTGTCAAAGAACATCCGAAGCAGATCTGCAAGCAGGCAGGACAAGAGCAGTTAAGAGGAGTGCTGCCCACAGCCACCCCATTCCACTCCCAGGCTCCACTGTTAAAACAAGGGCCTGATCCACCTTCCTGGTATTTGTGTGTCTGACCATTCCAGAGTGACTAGGTGGGTCTCTAACAAGATGTTAACCTCTTCGTGAGACTGGTGCATGGTAATGAGTCACAGAAAAACCTTACCAACCTGCCCAAGCTTCACCTCAGCAGCTTCACTCAAAAACTAGACACAGATTTGGTACTCCTCAATTTAAGGAATGACGTTAAGTCCCAGATATATCACTCACCAAAGTCAAGGGTTTATAACCTGGAACATTCACTGGTCCCCATTACAGATGCTAGCAAACTGGATCCCAATTTCCTCTTATTTTCCACACATCTCCTGAACATACACATCCTCTCTGGCCTTGACACTTTTACAGGTGCTGCATCCTTTGCCAGGACTTCCTTTCTCTTGTCACCTTCCTACTGAATTTCTTTAGGCTCAACTCCGGCACCCCTTGCTTGGACCCTCTTTCTCCCCATCCTGACTACTAGTTAAGCCTTCCCAAGCACTTGTCCTGTAAGCCCTGAACACAACCTATCCCATACCCCCACACTGCCCTGCCAAACTTTCCAAAAGCAAAGGGAGGCCAAGTAGCAAATTCATTGTTTTCTAAATAAAGCCTCGCTCGGATCTGGAGTCCAGGCCTAGATGAAATGCTGAGAAGCTGCAAGCCAGGATGTTCCTCAGGGTACACACCCCCTCAAATCCACAACCACCGCCCCCCAGACCCATCCTACAGCAGGAGAGCATTTATCCCAAACTTGTGTTCCAAATTCCATGCACACCCACCCTGGGGACCCTACACAATCAATTATCCACTCTGCCCTCTATTTTTGAGCCCAAGTTTCTCCCATCTAAACACAAAAGGCCTCCTTTACAACCACTATCTCCTACAGTCAAACAAAAGATTTTTGTCTTTGGACAAGAGATTAACTAAATTCAAAGATTCTGTCTACACTTGCTGTTTTCCTTTCTTCCTGTCTCAGTCAAGTATTACTCAGTCCTTTCCAATCCAGACTGCCACCTGCTCTACCAAATATGCCAGAGTGGCCTCTGTGTTTTTACACTCCAAAGGCCCTAAATGTTCAGGTCTGCTCCTATGGAATTCTCAAGTAGCATCTAACGTTACAGACCACTTCCCTCTCCTAAAGTTACTTTGTCCTTTGTTCACAGGGTCCTGTCCTCCTCTGATCCCTACCCGTGGGTGCTCCACTTGAACGTTCTATCGCAGGCTCTCACCACTCTCCCTCAAGCAATCCCATACCCTCTGGTGACTTGCATGTGTTGCTGTGCCAGCTTCTCACAGATAGGCCACCAACCCGGACCTCTTCCTTTCCAAATGAATTCCCGTACCCAGCTGTCTACCTGACACTGCCGATCACCCCCGCCCAGGGACCACAAACTCATTATGACCAACCTCAACCTGATCCAGTGTTCCCAACCCCGCCCCCCCCCAGGGCAAATGGTACCATGCCATCCCCCCTGCCTGCTAAAAAAGCATGCTGGAAGGCCTGTAACTTCCCCTCTCTCATGACCCCTCCCACCATGCCTGTGTTGTAACTGCAACCGCACCGCCCCCAGCTCCAATGCTACCAGCAAGCCCGAGCCGCCAGCAACCCAACCCGCTCCTAATTTGCTGCTCTTGTGTGTTCACATTCAACCCACTCCAAACCACTCCTCCTACTAATGGCCAGGATGATCTAAAAACTAAAATTCCACAAAGCTTTTTCCCGGCCTTAGGCTGAAGGCCAAAACTTGTCCCATGGCTTAGACAGCCCTGCAGGACCTGGCCCATGTCCATCTCTCCAGCCCCATCTTGCCTCACACACAACTAGCTGCTATGCTCGCCCACGCTGGCCTTCCCTGGGCACTTCTTTTACCTGAGTCAAGTCCCTTCTGCCGCAGGGCCTGCGTTTACACACAATTCCTTCATTTCAAGGACCCCCCTCCCCTTTGTCATTGGGCTGCCGTTTTGTCAATTCCCACTCCCCACTCGTCATCCCTTACGCTAGGTGTCCCCAGAGAGCACCCTGCAGGACCCATCTTCCACCACTCATCACCTGTTAAGACTCCATGCCAGCACGAGAACTGTGCTTGACTTAATCACTGCCAACGTCCCAGTGCCCTGGCACATACCTATTTGCCGAACGCACAATCTCAGGCATGCTAACCTAAACCTCAGTCTCCCAACATGGTAAAGGGGATAACAGGGATATACTTTAAACAACAGCTGTTAGAATTAAATGAGGCAAGGAAAGAAAAGCCTCTCAGCCCCCTGCCAGGCCACAAGAGCACTGGGTCCTTAGAAATCATTACTGTTTTTCACCTCCATGCTCCTGGCATCGAACAGCTGGCCGGGTACAAAATGGCAGCCAATTAAGCTTCAAGGCTGAGTCTTACCTCCTTCCATTTGTAGGCCAGGAAACAAACCCGTGCAGGGGGAAGAAATCAACCACCAGGGCGTTCTGCTCTCCAGGGACCACCCCCCTCTCCTGGGTTGAGACCCTTTCCATGACTGCCCCTGCTCTCTGGCAGCGCCCCCACCCCCACGCCCTGCAGCCTGGCTCTTACTGGCGGGCTGTTCTAAGGTCACTACAAGGGCCTGGAGGGCGTAGAGCGCCTGCAGCTCCTTCCGCTCATCACACAGGTATTTCTGTAGCAGTTTCGCTCGCGCTTTCAGCACCGTGACATCCACTCGGAGGGGCGTCTCAACTACAGGGCAGAAGACAGAGTTAAGTGGACTAATGCACCCTCGGCCTGGTCCACAACCAGGAGGCGAAGACCAAAACCTCCCTCCCTCCATTTGTCTGCTGGGCCCACCCTTTCCCCACCATCTCCCTGGCTCCTTACAGACAATTGCAGAATAGCAGACAGTTGTCATGAGGGCTCGAACTAGTGTGTTGGATGCTACCTGCTGCTCACTCAGGTTGGCCTGTGCAGAAGAGAAACAAAAGGCCCCTAAGTTCTGAACTATGCCCCTACCCGCACGCCAAGAACTGCCTCTCCTTTATCCCTCTCCCCCAGTACCCAGGAGAAACATACCTCTATCCAGTCAAACACCCGCTGGTTACTGCTGCCCTCCTTCAGCAGCTTCTCCAGCTGCCTGCTCAGCTCCTCGGAGGAGAGCATCCTTTGGCCCGGGGCTTCTGACTCCTCGCCCAAGGTATACTCCACCTTCTACAAAAAGACCCACAGTCAGGAGGTAAGTGTACCACGTGAGTGTTTTGAGGGAAGAAGAATGGCCAGTCCCAAATGCTAGAATTAGCCTAACTCCAGCCACAAACCTGTTCAGTGACGAATGCACTGACATCCTGGCCTTCAGGTAGAAATTCCTTCCAGCTGAGTCCAGCCTCTCGCCACAGCATCCCCACCTTTTTGGGACTCTGGAAAATGCAAGACCAATTCAGCAACTTTCTCTCCCTCCAAGACCT
>NC_138369.1:118673331-118729656 GCF_054177405.1 Leptonychotes weddellii | reverse complement strand
AAGAGCTTCTACAGAAGAGGTCAATTAGCTTTCACAGAATTACCTTTACTGAAAAAGGTAAAAAACCAAATCCACACAACTCATCTTAGCCTTCCACACTCCTCTACGATTCTTTTTCTAAAATAGCTTAGTCTTTCATTATTCCAAGCAAACAAATGCTCATGGGAGCGGACAACTTCTAACAAATATGCCTTTTTGGTTACCAAGCCCAGAAAATTTTAGAAGCAGATATACTCCCACAACCCCCACTGCAAATCAGAAATCCTCACATAAACAACAGTCTGAGCCCATTTTCTGTGAGGGGACAAGAGATTCTGAAGGCATTACTCTTTATAGCAGCAGATATTCAGAATGATGACACTGACGCTTAATAAGACTACCATAGTTCACGAATTTTAAAGATGCTCATTCTAATACACCACTGAGTCTCATCTCACAATTGATACATTACATTTAAACAAATGACCGTAAGTCTTTTCCTTATCAACAGTGTAGCAGTAACATGTCCTACAACCTGCTGCACCACAGATTCAATGTAATACACATAATTCAATATACCTCTCTTTTTTTTAAAACAAACTACCCTAATACAGGCTTTTAGAACAATTCCTTTCCACTCAAGTCTATCTGTCCAGGCCCTAGGGGCAGCTAAACTCCTAAAGTGCTCTTCCCAGCTCTCTCGACCACGGAGTGCCCCACCCACTTGCCTTTCCCGTCTCTCCGTGACATTTGCTAGTCACCACTTAACTTTCACAAAGCAGTTCCAGCGCCCTTCTGGGAAAGCTTTCTGTCATGAACATCACCAAAGAGACACTCCTTTGCAACCTCACAGTACCCAAGACACTCCATTTCAACTATTTTATTTCATGCTTTACTTCACACTGTGTTTATTAAGCTGTCATTTCTTACTTTTCTCTTCCAGCTGGTTTCCTAACTGTTTTATTCACTGTGGTATTCCCAGTGCCTAGTATGTGGTTGGTAAATGTTTAAAAAAAAAAATGCTAGTTGAATGAATGAATCAATCAATCAAGGACTTAGGGTCTTAGATTGCTGTTCTCCCCCAGTCTTGTCCAGAACTCACGACAGGAACTGGTCTGAGAGTGCCAGCCTCGACGTTTCCTCTCCCAGGGACCAACACAGCACACCATCACCATTAACCCCATCCCACCAAAGGGCCATGAGGCACCAGAGTCACCGTAACCAGCCCAAACCGCATGGTGGGAAGAGAAGTCCTGACACATCACCCCCAAAAGGCTCTTACTTACCATGCTTTTACATAGAAGCCCCAGGATCTCCAGCAACAGGGAAGTAGCTTTGCCCAGGGGTCTCAGAGGTTTTGTAATCTCCCTACAGGGAAAGAAAAATACAGTGAGTGTTGACAGCCTCCAAAGCCCTCTCAGTACACTACCCCATCCCTCCCTAAACCCAGGCATTGTACCTGCCATATATGCCTCCCCTCCCCAACTTTGTCTTTACCTCCCCTGAATCCCAAAAAGGGGGCTTACCTGAACAGCTCCCCCATAGGTACCCCACCTTCCTGCAGAATGGGCGTTACGAGTTCTGCTAGGTAGAGCCACACGTGGGGGATGTCAATTTCCATGTCTTCCGCCAGTTCTAAGATTTCATACAGCCTGCAAATGGAATTCAAAGTCAGGGCATTCTAGGGGAACCTGGGTGGCTCAGTCAGTTGAGCGTCCGACTCTTGATTTTGGCTCAGGTCATGATCTTGGGGTCTTGGGATCAAGCCCCATGTTGGGCTCCACACTCAGCAGGGAGTCTGCCTGAAGATTTTCTTCCCCTCTCCCTCTCTTTCTCCTAATAAAAATAAATCTTAAAAAAAAAAGTCAGGGGGCGCCTGGGTGGCTCAGTTGGTTAAGCGACTGCCTTCGGCTCAGGTCATGATCCTGGAGTCCCGGGATCGAGTCCCGCATCGGGCTCCCTGCTCGGCGGGGAGTCTGCTTCTCCCTCTGACCCTCCCCCCTCTCATGCTCTCTCTCTCTCATTCTCTCTCTCAAATAAATAAATAAAATCTTTAAAAAAAAAAAAAAAAAAAAAAGTCAGGGTATTCTAGGAAAGGTAAGCCGGACTCTGGGGCAACATGGCATTGTTAAAGGATCAATTGCGGACCCCCTCAAGAACACTTCCTAAACAGGGGGCAACTATCTCAAGCTAAGGCCACACTCTTGTCCTTGCATGGTATACCCTAGCCCTGCCAAAAGTCACGCTGACCAGGATGGCTGAGGAACCTACACTCTTATCCAAGGCTGCATGCGTCCTACAAAGGAGGAAAGTCTGTGGGTCTGTAAAAGCAGAAGGCCCTCAGAAGGCATACCCTTGGTAGTACTGAGCAGTGGAGAGGTGCCCGGCCAAAAGCAGCTGGTGCAGCAGCCGCCCCATATGCTCACGAGCAATGGTGCTGCGCTCCAGTGTTGACTCAATGCCATGCCGCACAAAGATGAAGAGCAGGGAGGGTGAGGCCAGCTCCTGTACGCACTGCACTGCCTCCTATAGGGGTGCGGAAGGAGGGAGAGGGCAGTCACCGTTTGGTCCAGGCCGGTGAACACATGTCCCGCCCGCTCTGCTGTCGCTCAGACCCCACCCAGAGCCTACCTTCAGGTCATTGAGATGGAGGTATTCCTCAATGATGGCCTTGGATTTCTTCTCCAGCTCTTCCTCAGAAAGCGCAGCCTTCGGGGGGCTCACCGGGGGCAGGGTGGCTTCTCGCTTCACTAAAGGGGAAGGACAGATTCAACACCCTTTAGTTTTTTCTTTTTAAGACTTTATTTATTCTAGAGAGAGAAAGCAAGAAATAGAGCACAAGCAGAGGAGGAGGGGCGGCAGGGGGGAGGAGCAGGCTCCCCGCTGAGCAGGGAGGCCAATGTGGGGCTCCATCCTAACCTGAGCCCAAGGCAGACGCTTAACCCACTGAGCCACCCAGGCGCCCCATGGAGACTCTTCAGTTCTAATTTTCCTAGGCCCGGAGCTCTGAAGATTGGAGACTGGCTAGACCCAAACCCACACCTTTCCCTTCCTCTCCCAGCCCCTTACCGGCATCCCGTCCGCGGTCCCGATCCTCTGTGAGGCTAGCTGCCTTGCGCAGTCCCTCAGGCTGGGAGGGCCGCTCTCTACTCCGCTCTTCCACTTCCTTACTGAAGCTCCGCTTGGTGGCAGGTGTCCGAGAGCGATCGAGCCGGTCCCCACGGTCACCTCCCCGTTCACTCCGCTCTAGGCGGTCTCCCCGGTCCCCAGCTTTCTCACCTCTTTCCCGACTCAAGCTACTCCTAGAGAAAAAAACAGGCATGTCACCTCTCACCTGTACCACCGAGGTGTTCTCTCGTATAGCTATCCAACATGCTGAGCAACCATCAGGCCTAGTTCCCGGCATCAGGAATGTGCTCCAATTTAGCTAGGGGCTCTGATTACAGGTGTGAGGATTCCTATGGCAACGCCCAAAGCCCATCACAGTAGTCCCCGCGTGAAGAACGGAGACACCCAGGAAACCTCACCTCTGCACCACACGTCTGCTATCGGTGCTTTCTGTAGGTACTGCTTGTTGGAGGGCTGAGAAGCGGTTCAAGGTACTAGTAGCTGGACGAGCAGCTTCTGATGCTGGGGAGGCAGAAGGCCCAGATCAAAATCTCTTCCCACATTCTCCCATTCTATCTCCTACTTGCCAGTTTAGGACACTTGGTCCTACTCCCAACACAAACACAGTTCATTCAGTCCTAGTCCCGAGCATAGGCCTCCTGTTATTACCTAACCACTTGGTACCAAAAGCCTCCCCTACAAACAAGGCTCTGCCCTCAAGAAAGAAAAAACAGCCACCCAACTCTTTACAATGGCCTCCATACCTGCATCGGAGGGCTTGGCTCCTGAGCCCCCACTGCTGCCCTTGCCCCAGCTCAATCGTCCTCCAGGTGCAAAGAGCTGGTTGTTAGAATCAATGGAGCCAGGCTGAGGGAGGAAAGGGAACGGAGACATCAAGAGTCTGATCTGGCCAAAGCCCACTGCTACACAGTAGCAAATGGCCTAGACCAGGGACCGGGCAAACTTTTCCTGTAAAAGACCAAATAGTAAATACTTCAGGCTTTGCAGGCCATACAGTTTCTATTTCAACTATTCCACTCGGCCACTGTTGCACAAAAGCAGTCACAGACGATACTTAAGGGGAATGAATATGGCTGTGTTATAATAAAACCAAGGACACTGAAATTTACATTTTGAATAATTTCATATTACATAGTATCATCCACTTTATCTTTTTCAACCGTTAAAAAAGCGTAAAGACCAGTTGTTAGCTGTGGAATATAGAGAAGCAAGGAATGGGCCAGGTTTGCTATGTGAGTTTGCTAACCACTGGCCCAGACAGATGTGAATATACCCCCTTCAGCTGGCAGTCCCGTCTCTAGCAATCTAACCAGTTAGTCTAAGAGGAAAAATTCAGCCATCACCTTTCCAACTTCAGAAAGTGAGGGGACCAAGATCCTCACCTAGGCTCACTGCCTGTTTGATCCCTCTTTACCCTCCCCATGACCACCACCACTCCCTCCAATACACCACCCACTACCTTCGTGATCTTGGTGAGTCGTGAGGTGTCGATAGGGCGACTGCCCTTGCTGATGGGGACTGTGTTCCAGCCACCATCATCCACAAGTGGGAGGCCACGGCCTGGGACAAAGAGGAGAGACAGCATATTGCAATAATGAATACCTCCAAGCACTGCTATTGCCTGGGGCCGCCCCCAGCCCCCCTTCCTCAGATCCTCAGTTCCATCATGTGGTCTCAGTGGCCCAGACACGTGGCACTAACAAAAAGTCATCAGTGGAAAGCGTAACCCCTCACCCTGCCCCCTCCTTAATCTGAGCCTCAGACTCACTAATGGGTGGGCCTGCGGGGCCGCCCCGACGCTTGTCGCTGCCCTTGGCCATTAGCTGCTGCACTTTTACGTGTTCCCAGTGCTCCTCCATCTCAGCCTCCTTGTGGATCTGGTCAATGGTCTTGGGACCCTGGTCCCCACGGCGTGGCACCCAATTGCTCTGTAGGGACAGAAGGCCAGTCACAAGGTAATTATATCAGAGGGCCAGACAAAGCAATGCTGGGAACTGGGGGCTATGGCGTACAGGCAGCCGACCAGCAGTGGGAAGGAGAGGACACACACCCGTCGCAGATCCAGCACATCCTGCAGCATAAAGCGGATTCGGGACGAAGTCTTCTTTTCCTTAATGATTTTTTCCATCTGGTTGAAATACTGATCCATGCGGGGCTAGGAAGAAGCAAAGGGATCAGGTCAGGAACTTGTAACACCTCAGCTCCAACTGCAGGCCCGGCCCCTCCTCAGACCCTCAGCTCCATCACTGTGGCTCAGTGGCCCACACACAACAGCCCGACAAGGAGTTTGTGAGTGGACAGCAGGCCCCAGGCACTTCAGCCTGTCCCATTCCACATCCCAGGACCCCTACCTTGGCTTTTTCAAAGTCCAGATCTTTGCCAATGGTAGTGAGCAGACGACAAAGGCATTCAAGGGACTCTTCATCATGGTTCTTAAGTAGTTTAACCACACAGTCATGCATTATCGCTTCTGTTAACATCTTCAGCTTGAACAACTCCCCAATAAACTTGATATTCCCTAAAGAGCGCCGCCGGGCTATGTCTCGAGCCTCTTCCAACTCTTCCTTCAGGCGTCCCCGTTCCTCTGCCTGGAATTATATGGCAGAAATCCATCAAAAAGGTACCCAGACACTGGGCTAAAAACCCTTCTCTCCTCCACTATCTGGATTCCTAACCCTAGCAGCAAGTATTCCTGTCTTAAGGCAGAGAAACCCCCAAAACACCATCACCCCCAACCCCCTTTTACCTCCCCCCACCCCATTCTATAGCCGAGCAGCAACTGGGTGGATGGACAGTGGGCTTGGTGGGTTTTCTCTCACCGTAGCAGCTTCATCCATCTCTTTTTGCTTCTTCTCAAAAACCTCATCATCATCTTTGTCTTTTTCAAACTCTTTCTGACATCGATTCAACAACAGTTTTCGGAAATTCACAGTCACTGTTGGCTTTTCTGTAGTGGGCACTTTGAGCTGTATGTCAAAGAGAACATCACATTTAAGCTGGTCCCGAGTGGGAAGGCCCTCCAAGGGTCTTTAGCTACCTAACCCAGGAAGACCCTTGGCCCCCACTCTGCCACCTCCTGGCTGCCATCAACAGCACAGGCTGGAAGAGAACCAAGAAGCTGGACTCAAGGAGTCCTAGGGAGAGAAGTAGGAAATTAGACCACAAGGTTCAGTAGCAGTGGACACTAACCGCCATGAGGCAGCGGCACATGTTGGCATAGGCCACAGAGAAGTTGGGCTCTGAAATGGCCTTCTCGAAGATAAGATCAATGACCCCTTTGAGGCGTTCCTCGGTGTCAATGGCCAGCTGCGTCACCTGCTTCATCAGCTGCTGGAACATCTGGGGTGTCAGCTTATTCAGGATGGAGCGCACCCTGCGGAACAGGTCCTGGGAGAGGGGACAGAGAAGACTCAGAATCCAGTGAGCTTCTCAGAAGAGGTTGCTGGGAGTGATGGGAGAGGTCGTAGGGACTCAAGTAGCCACTAGTCATAAGGATGACAGAAGCAAAGAGGGCAGAGCTGGCTCAGAGGGCAGACCTTGAGAAGAAACAGCAAAAGCAGCACTGGCCGGTACCTGCGTTTTGCTGCCATCAGCATCCTCCTCCCCTCGATCCTTATCAGCGGCCGTCCGCTTGCTGCTGGGTTTCCAGGCTTTCTCCGCTTTGTTCAACTTTATATCTTCGGTCATTAACACTGTGGCAATGATCTTGCGGGGCTCCTTTCGGGGGCCCTGTTGAGATCGCCGGGGTCCCAGACCAGCCTGCTAAGCAAGGGGTGAGGCCAAGTGAAGACACAGAGCAAGTCAGCACAACTGTGCCACCGCTACCACACCCCCCCCAGGGCAGACTCCCCCTCCCCGCAGCAAGACAAGGGAGCCGTTCCCCAACCCCCCCCCCAACCATCTGTCCCCCTAGCCAGTCCCACTCACCGGCCCTCGGGGCAGCTCCCCACCTGGCCCACCCCTTGGGGGCCCACGGTTGCTAAGGGCTGGTCGGCCAAGGTTGGCAAAGGAAGGAGTGAAGTCTGGACCACAATTGATGCCTTGAAGTTTAGTGGGGTCCAGTGGTCGCAGTGGTGTTTTATTGGCCTGCAAAGAGGACAGGGAAGGCATGAGAAATAAGCTATGGCTCCTGACTACTCTTTCAGGACCTCAGGCTCCTCCCCAGCCAGCCAGCCAGCCAGCCCAAACTGACCCTCCCCCCTCAAGTCTACCAACCTTATCCAACACCACATCGCTGATATGGGGCAATCCCTCCGGCTTCTGCATACTGGCAAAGATGAACTGAAAGCCAAGCAGGAACTCACGGTCATAACGCTTTTTCTCTTCAAGGTTTAGAGGCTTCCACTGATCTACGAGGAAGACGAGATGAACCAATCATACCTTTGTTTCCTGGGGCCCTGGAAAGAATACCCAACCCTTCTCAACCCTTCCTTCAGAATATGTTTTTTGTTTTTTTTTTAAGATTTTATTTACTTATTTGAGAGAGCAAGCGAGCAGAAAGAGAGAGAGAGAACACGAGTGAGGGGAGGGGCAGAGGGAGAGGAAGAAGCAGGCTCCCCACCGAGCAGGGAGCCCGACGCTCAGCTCAGTCCCAGAACCCTGGGATCATAACCCGAACCCAAGACAGATGCTTAACCAGCTGAGCCACCCAGGTGCCCCAGCATACCTGATTTATACTCATACTTCTGTTCCCCGGGCTGGATGTTCTCAGCATTGTGAATTTTGTCTTCCTTTGAGTCCCAGGTCTCGTCTGCTTCCTCAGGCCTCGGGGATGCACTGCTGCCCTCAGGCTCCAGACCAGGACTGGTGCCCACAGGAGGCTGATTCTCCACTTCTGGTACTCCTGGGCTCACCTGTAACCGTAGGACATTCCATTTTGGTTGCAGTATGACTAGTGTTCATACCCAAACTCTGCCCTCTCTTTCTGCTCCCTTACCTCCTTGAAGGCATCTAGAAGATCTCCCACAGCCTCCTTCTTATTGAGCTCCTTAATTTTCCGTCTCTTCTTTGGCACAGACACCGCCACTATTTGGGGGGTAAGAAAAATGGGAATAACTTATGCAGTACCCCTAATCCCTGGGGAAATTAAAAAAAAAGTAGCTACTCTACAGTATTTCCTCCTTCCATCACACCCACTCCAGACTTAAAATTCCTTAATCTTGGAATTTTCTCTCTTAGGTTCCATCAAAGGGCTTCTATGACCCAGACACAGTGGCACAAATGAGAGGTCATCACTACAGAGAAAACCCCACACCTTCCAGCCTGCCCCACTTCCACCATCCAGCCACACCTCACCTTGGGTGGCGGCTGCTGCCTCCAAATTCTGAGATAGGTGGGCTGCAACGGGGGTGCTCTCTGGGGGGAGAAGTTCCTCTCCTCCTTTCTGACCCTCAGCGTCTCCTGCTTCTCCTTCTTCTTCCTCTTCTTCCTCTTCCTCCATTTCCTCCTCCTGAGCTGGGGAAGTAGCTGGAGGAGCCACAGCTGGAGCGGCAGAGAGGACGGTGTGGGAAGCCACTGACGCTGTCACCTCCTTGGCCTGCTCCCTTGGCTCACTGACTGGGCTTAAGTCCACAGCTGGTGGCGAGGGGGCTCCGTTGAGCAGTTCCTCAGGTTGGGCAGTTGGAGCAATGGGCATGGGGGATTCGGAGGGACAAGCTGGGGGAGGGAGAGGAGCAAGCTCTGGGCTCGACTCCACCTCTGGTTCCAGATCCTCAGATGGGACCATGCCATTCGGTTCAGGAAGAATTTCCTCTTTGTGAGATGCAGAGGGGGTGGAAACCTGGAGAGGACTGGAAGAGAACTCAGATTCTGGAATTGGTTTGCTAAGTGTCACTTCTACTTCCAGTATGGGTTCAGCAAGGGGAGTGGGTTCTGGAGAGAGGCAATACGGCTCCCCAGTTTCACGGGGCATGGGGGTGGATTCTTCTACAGACATTTGGATCATCCCCGTTGTCACCGTGTCCCCAGGAATGGAGAGGACTGCGAGATTAGGCTCAGACCCCGGTTCCAAGATTGGGGGTGGTGATGGGGTCGGACAAGGTGATGAAGGCTGGGATTCTGAAGGGCTGTGTTCTGGGCCAGGCAGCCCCGGTCGGCTCCCAATGATTGCTCCCTGGGACCGGTCATCTGCGCCACAAGGAAAGATGATAAGTAATTAGAGGCACGTCTTCACTGCTGTTGTTTGTCCTCCTCCCAGCCAAGACATTCCCAGCCTAACACCCACCCCTGCCATCTTATCCCACCTAAGCCTTTTCTCTTCTCACCCAACATCTGCTCCACTCACAAAATCCCACTACCTAAAACCTAAGGTCATTCTTCTCTGGCACCCAGGTCAAGTTACTCCACCTCCTCAGCATGTGAAATTGTCACACTCCTTTTCCCCATTAAAGCTCTGCCCCACGCCTGGGTGGCTCAGTTGGTTAAGCGACTGCCTTCGGCTCAGGTCATGATCCTGGAGTCCCTGGATCGAGTCCCACATCAGGCTCCCTGCTCGGCAGGGAGTCTGCTTCTCCCTCTGACCCTCCTCCCTCTCATGCTCTCTGTCTCTCATTCTCTCTGTCTCAAATAAATAAATAAAATCTTTAAAAAAAAAAAAAAAAAAGCTCTGCCCCACCTGCTTACCTACCTGGCCGAATAACAACAGCAACCTGGGGGGTCTCCCCATTAGCTTGAGGCTCCAGACCACCTCCCGTCTGCAGAACACAAAGGGTTACCAAGTTTGCCCCGATGAGGCCCACAACCCTTCTCTATTAGAGCCATTTCTACTTTAACTCTGCCTAAAAACCCAGGAAAGCAGACAAAGAAATCCCTTCGTTGAAAGAAAAGATCAAAGGACTTGGAAACCCCAGTCAGAACAGCCATCCTAGCCAGGGCCTCACTCAAAGATCAGACAATACCTGGGGAGGGGTGGGTGTGGAGGCGGTGCGGGCCCCAGACATGATCTCCTCCGTGATATCCTTCCCTCCTTGGTTTGGATCTCGAATTCGGATCTGGGGAAAGAAAGCTCCGGGATGAGTGGGAAATAGGAGGAGCCCACCTCTCCACCCTGCCCCACTTCTAAGACTCCAGGCCAACCCCCCACCCCCCACTGGGAAGCAGGTGGGTGGGTGCCAGAAACCCCATGAGTTCTACTGTCAACCCATCCAGCTCATCTTGTACTCCCTTCCCTGGCCCCCACCCCTAAGAGACCCCTGACCTCACAGAGCAGCCCCATACATCACAATGCCCCTCCCTCCCTCAACCCTGCCCCACCAGCAGTCCCCAAGCCCCTGGCTGCACACCATGGGGCCCAGGACCCCCACCTAGCACCCATACAGCTCACTTGTGGCTAGTCTGCCTGATCTCTGGGGGCAGGGCCCAGATCCAGTGGGTGGAGCCAGGGTGACTCAGCGGCTTCCCCAGCCCTGGCACCCTATTCTGGGCACCACGCCCAGGGCTTGAGGATTGAGCAGAGGCGGAGGCCTCAAGAGCTTCCAGGACTGGGAGGTGGGGGCTGGGGCCACAGAAAACAAACCATTTCCAAGACCAGCCACCAGAAACCCCAAACCATACATAGATCTTACGGACCCCCAGAACCTGGGTCTCTCAGGAACTCCTGCACTAGCCTCTTCAGTCTTCCCATGAGCCACTTCTACACTGAAGTCTCAGTCCTTACAAAGAACCTGAGCACTTCACAGATCTCCATTCTCTAACCACTCCCAGCTGAAGACCTCCTTCCTCAACTTTCTGCTCCCTGACCCACAAGGCGCCTGACCTTGATTCTCCCTTTCCCAGATGTCCCAGAGCCCCTTGCTGTTACTCACAGTCTTCCGCTCCCTCTTGGGAGCAATCTGGGGTGGCTGGTTCATCAAAACTGGGGCGGGGGCCACACCAGTGGGAAACTGCTGCACACCCTGGGCTGGGTAGTAGGCGCCAGCTTGGGGGAGAGAGGGGAGACACAGGAAGAATGGTGGCAGCGTCAGGGCCCAACCATATACAGATGCCTGCTTGAACGCCTCCCATCCCCAAAACCTCTCATCACCCACAGCCGGCCCCTTGCCCTGCCCCACCCACCTCCCCAAGGGAATTAGGTGTCTATCAAAGCTGGGGAACCAGTCTGAACTGCGTTTACAAGAATTCCTGACACTGACATACACACACCTCGTAGACAGGCACTCCTTCCCCACCACATACCAGCTCCCACTACCAGGACTTCAGTTTCTCTTCTACCCTATAAGGTATTATGTATGCCCCCAACACCCAGCAACACACACACATGTATTCTGAGGGAGCAGTAACTACTTAACCTGAAACAGAATCAGGTCTTTGGCTGGGAATGAGAAAAACAGATTTGCCAACCCTGTTCCACTCAACCTGAGTCCAGTTCCAGTCTCCAGCCCTTTGCTAAGGGGCAAGGAAACAAAAAGTAACATTATGAACCAGGCCCAGGATGTGGAAAAACTAATTCCTTAAAGCAATGGTCTCCAAAATGGGATGTGTTCTTTAATCTCATCCATAATCTCCACTTGTTTTTGACAAGCAACATTAAGTGTGTTGTTTAAATGATGCATACGTATAAACAAACAAAAACATACATGTATTAGAGGTACATACTCAAAATTTTTCCTGATGATCAAAAAATTTTGGAAACCACTGCCATAAAGAACAGACTAATCCTTTCCTAGAATATAAATGAAAAACAGCTACAAAACCTCCCAAATCCATGTTACATGGGCTCCCACCAACCATGGAACAAGTGTCAGAGGGAATGTTTACTAAGAGGCCCTCAAACTTGTGCCTGATCCTAAATTCTTGGACACAGGGAGGACTCCCAACTCTCACCAATAGGATAAAATGCTCTGCCCTGCGCCCTTACCGCCCCCACCCACCCAACACCAGTTTCACATTAAACACCAATCCCTACTACCTACTAACCCTATCATTTCTAGACCGAGGAATGAGCCGAGGAAGGGTCAAGGAATTCGTAGGCGAGTTTAGATGCTCCCTGGGACTCTCTCACCTGACCCTCCCCTGCTTACCGTAAGTCCCAAACTCTGTAGGGCTTGCACCCGGATAGAAGCCTGGGGCTCCTGGCTGTACAGGATACTGCTGTGTCGGGACAACATATGTGGAACGCCCCTGGTGGGGAAGGGGGAGGAGGAGGGGAGAGGAGTTGAGGGAGCTTTGAGTACCATATCAGACTACAAAGAGAATGCAGGGCAAGACAGAACAAGCCACTGTGGGCAATGACCAGAAGCGAAGTCACACCTCTGCAGAAGAGATGCGACTAGAGGGTCAGGGTAGGGGAGAGGAGGGTTGGGGTTGAAGGTTCCATGGCTTCCAGCCCCCAAGCCTCCAGCCTCACCTGTCCAGGGATGTAGTAGGCCCCTTGGGAGGCTGAGTAGGAGATCTGGGAAGGGATCATCATTACTTGGGATCCAGCAGGGTAGACATGGGCAGCTGGGCCAGGGCGGGCGGGGGCTGCACTCTGCACTCGGGTGGCTGCACTGCTCGGGGGCTGGGCCCGGCTAGGGTAGAAGTGCTGTCAAGAGGGAGGAAGGCAGTTGGCGTTGGGAAAGGGAGGAAATGGACAGCAAAATGGCAACTCCACAATGTCTCTAGTCTGGAGAGAAATACTGGGGACTTTGCAGCACGGGGGCCAATCCTAACTCACCCAACCAACTGATGGTTAAGCAACTTCTTGTACTCACACGTACCCTCCACATTCAGGTATGCGCTTTGCACACCATGAATATTTACTCCCTCACCGCCGTGCATACTCATGTCACCTCTACCAGGCTACCCCTCTGCAAAGGCTCCCTAACACCCAGATGCATCATGCCTAAGTAAAGCCCTTGTGGGCAACATACTCCCCAACATGCATTGCTCCACCCTAAGGTACAGAGGAGCTAACCACTAACATGCAGTAGTCTCCCAGTTCTCAGATATGCACTCTGCCAAGATCTAGCCTCTAACATGCATTGGTTGGCATGAGACTGAGGACCTCAACAGCAAACAATGTCCCCACCCTGAAGACCCGTCCCTGTGTCTAGCCCTTGACTAGGGTGGAGGTTAAGGGTGAGACCACAAGAGGGTCCAGGATCAGCAAAGGGGTATTACCTGCAGAGACCTGAATCCTCCCTGAGAGCACATGGGGACAGGAAAGAAGAGAATTATCCCCAAGGTGATGAGGAGGAAAACAAAAATGAAAGAGGTAGGACACAAATGCTCCCACTTAGTGAGGAAGAATTTAGAGAACAGAGAAAGGCAAGAACCAGCTGGAGTGTTTATCTTGCCATAGTCCAAAGAGAAAGAAGGGAAGGGGAATGGAGCACTCACGACCTCCCAGGAAAAGGAGGAAATAGGAAAACAGGAGTTGACAGCAGGGCCCAAAGCACTGCTCCCAATTCTCAAGGCACCAGGACCCCTAGTAATGCCACCCCCACTGACTCCATACTCCCCAAGGGGCCAGCCACTGTAAGTAATCAACAGCACAAAGTGCAGAGCCGCATGAAACAACACAGAGCAACTGTCAGGAAATTGGGGCAGGTACACAGCCTCCATAGTTTCCATCCTAGGCCCAAACTGGCCGAAGCTTTCCATGGCTCCCACCCAGGCCCCCTACTCCCCTCCCCACAGCCCCTCACCTGGCGGGGCTGAGAAGGCGTGTTCATTTGTGTCGCTTGTGGCGTACTGAACACCACCGGCGCTGTCTGCCCCGGGGGAAACGCTGGCTGAAGGGGGGAGACCAGAGTTCAGCAAGAGGGGAAACCCGGGGAGGGGGGGCAGAAACATAAGCTGGTAAAGTAAGGGGAGCAGACCTGTGCCAAGAGCTTCAGCAGTCCACATGCCCCCTCTTCCCCATGACAGCCCCTGGGAACAGCCCAGGGGCCCTGTCTCAATTTGGCAGCAGAAAGCTGCACTTTGCCCTGACACAGATGGGGGTGGGAAAATCCAGAGGTTGGAACCTGTTCCTGACCAGCTGCCTGATCTCTCCCACCCCCACCCCAGTCTCTACTAATTCCTCCCTAATTACCTGTGGGAGTCCAGGGGATGGGGCAGGTGGGGGGCCTGTGGGCTGTGGAGCTTTGTTCATTTCATTTGGTGCCACATCAGGGTCCCCCCAGCACCTGTTGGGAAAGAGTGGAGCTCGGAAAGGGGAAGGGACCCAAGCTTAAGGCAAATGGAGTGGGGGAGGGGTTGAAGCAAGGGCTAGGTCCCACACCGAAGTACCAAAGTACCGGAGGCGCGAAGGGGGTGAAGGATCCACCTTACGTCCCCACCAACACGTTGTCAAACCCGCATCACCTCCAACCACCCCCCTGGTCTGCTGAAACAGCCCCCTCACTCACCCCCTCGGTTAAGAATAAGTCCACGGTGCGGCCTACAGGTTCTGGGCATCCGAGGGCCTGGGGTTGGGAGGTGAGGGGTATCAACCTGGCTCCGCGGGGCCCAAGACCAACCAGACCGGAAATTCCAGGTCTCGCTGGCACCAGGCTCCCGGATCACAAACGGAGCTAGCAGCTTCGGCCGTGGTGTCCCCACCCCCCACCTGGGGACACCCGGTTCGGGGCCAGGCCCAGGGGCACACAAGGCACGCCTGCTGCGGGTGGCCGCGGGGGCACCCTCACGGGGCCAGACGCGAGGCCTGCCGCCGCCCAGGAGTGGAGGCCAGGAAGGGCGGGAGTCGGGCTGTAAAAGGCCAGGCGGGCGGCGGCCGAAGAGGAGCCGGTTCCTAGCAAGTGAGGGTCGGCCCGGAGGGCGGGCGGGGCCGGGGGCTCCTCCCTGCCCGCCGCTGCCGCCTCCCTCCCCTGCGCCCTCCCTGCGCAGCGCCGGCCAGTGCCAAAGAACAACGTGTCACTTCCCGGCGGCCGGGCCGCAAAGGGGGGAGGGGGCGGTGGGCCGGCAGCCGCGGTGCCTGCGCCCGCGGGGCCCCCTCGGGTCAGGCCGAGGTGGCACTTCGCGGCTGGCGAACCCGGCACCCTACCAGCCCGCGGGGACCGCATATTCCGGCCCCGCGCTCCCCCACCCCCACCCAGCAGCCAGGCCGGGCCAGGCCGGGCACACGTGGGCCAGAGATCGGGCCCTGACGGGCCGGGGCCCTGGCTTGGGCCGCAGGGCCAGGGCGCCGGGGCGGCTGCGCAGGGTGGCCGGTCCCGGCCCGGATGGCGGCGGATGCGGGGGGAGGGGGTGGGGGGGCCGGGTCGGGCCCGGACATGGCGGCTTTACCTTCAGTCTCCTTCAGTCCGCGCGGCCGAGCCCCACGCAGCCGCACAGACGTAGTCCACAACCATTTCCGGCTCCCCGCACAGATCCCGCTCGGCGGCCACCGCTTCTCCGCAGGCGCAGCCGGCGCCCCCACGTGACCGGCGCAGGGGGCGGAGCTGCGCCCGGCGCCGCGGAGTACATAAGATTTGCCACGCCTCGTCATGTGACAGTCGCTACCCGCCCCCTTGTCCCCTCCCGAACTTTGGAACTTCCAGACCGACCCCCCTCGGCGTCTCTGTTCCGCGGTTCTTTAGTTCATTCATTCTTTGAACAAGCATTTATTGAGTGCATACTAAGTACTGAGTGCTGGCGGCGGAGGCGGGGGGGGGGGGGCGTTGCTGAGAATACCGAAATTTATTAAAGACCCAGTCCTGCCTAAATAAATCATGATACAAATATGAAAAGAAATACAAATTATGCAGCCTTTGAAAATAAAGTGATTGAAATGCCTATTTAAACTGAATACCTATTAGGCTAAAAGGACTGAAACATCCTAAGGAATTAGTACGAGTAAATTTGCCTTACAAAGATCAGCCACTCCCAGGGAGAGACAAAAGTCAATCATGGAAAGTTCAGAATAAGGACGGAAGAAATAATCCCAAAACTCCTGTCTTGCAGCCAAAAGAATTTTGGCACCGGGAGGAATTGTCCTAGAGGCAAATCCACGTACTCAGCCTAGGTTTTAATCTAAATTCTGCTACTTCCCGGCCATGTACCTACTACCTACCTACTTAATAACTTGTAAAATGGGGCAGATTTGAAACCAGGCAGTCTGGCTCAGTCCGAGCTTTTAACCACGGTGCTTTCTCTCACAGTGATAACATCCACACTATTGGATTGTGAAGATTAAAAGAGTTAAGTCATGTGAAAAGGGCTTGAAACAGTGCCTACGTACCTGGCAATGACACTCTTGTGCACAATCTGTGGTGGTTGGGGGGTGTGCATGTGCACACATATAATCTCAGAAGGTAAAACATTTTCTCTGTACCAACGATAACGTGGTCACTTAATATATATGACCTATGTGATCTCAATCTTCACGATTTCCTATAAAACAGGTTGCATTCAGGGGCACCTGGGTGGCTCTGTCCTTAAGCGTCCGCCTTCAGCTCAGGTCATGATCCCAGGGTCATAGTATCACCCTGCATCCGGTTCCCTGCTCCATGGGAAGCCTGCTTCTCCCTCTCCCACTCCCCCTGCTGTTTTCCCCCTCTCACTGTGCCTCTGTCAAATAAATAAATAAAATCTTTAAAAAAAAAACAAAAAACAGATTGCATTCTTCCCACTGTATATGAGGAACTGAAGCTCCAAAGGAGAGCAAAATAGATTCATGGAGAAGGAACCATAGTGAGAATGAGAATGCAGATCTAGTGTTCTCTGACTCTTCATTTGGGTTCTGTGACTTTATCATGTATGACTCTTTTCTCTACTCTTCTAATTTCTTTCTCCCTAAAGCAAACTAATATATAAAAATCAATTACTTGCCTACCTGCCAATCTGTTCCTAACTCAGAAACCTCTCTCTCGAGCTCCAGTTAGAACAAGGTACCACCTAAAAGACATCTCCACCTGATCATCCCACAGGCATCTCAAGTTGTGTGTGCCCAGATAGGAACTTGTCAACTCTCCCTACTCAAGAGTCCTCCACCTCAACCCCATACATGTTGGTGCCCATGTATTCTTTTTCAGTGAATAGTGCCCAACCTGAGAATCTGGGATTCATCCTACATTCCTTCCCATCCATGTACTACCTCTAATCAGTCACCAGGTCCTCTTGGTATTTGGATCAAATTCAAGTATTAGCTTTATAAAAATCTTTCTTCTGCCCTTCCCCACCTCTAATGCCCTAGTGCAAGCGTTTATTTCCTTTGCTCGGTCTCCCAGCCTCCATGGTGAGCTTCCTTACCCAGATAACTGATATGACTTTCCTGCTCTCACTCAGTGGTCTCCATTGAGAGATACAGTCAATTTCTTAGAACAACAAAGCTCTTCTAAACCTGATCTGAGCCTGTGTCTCTTTTACTATATCTCCTACCACACTTTTTCCTGGCCCTGTACACTTGGCCAAAGCAAACTATCTGTGGTTTCTGAAAATAAATAACTTTTCCGCTTTCCTTCTTTTTGTACTCCCTTAGCGATATTCTACCCTTTTCCTCTGGACAAACTCATCTTCCTCCAGGTCTCATTTTCCCTCAAAATTTTCCCCTGACCTACCTAGGCACTTAGGCTCTATTTCAATGATTCCAGGGTACTTTCTTCACACCCCAGTACAGTATCGATAACAATGTATCACAATTGTTTTCTTTTCCATTATGTAAGCTTTTTGAGGCTAGGGGTTTTTTTCTGGTATCTTTGCATCCACACAAACTAAAATAATGTCCAGTGCAGAGTACAGCTCCATTGATACTTGTTGCTGAATGAATGAATGAATGTAAAAGGTTAAGAGTCATTATGAAAATTTTACTCTAAAGCACAATCACTGATTTGGGAACAAATTATTTTATTTAGACTGTTTTGCTACTTACAAATCTTTTTTTTTTTTTAAGTAGGCTCCACACCCAGCATGGCGCTTAAACTCACAACCCTGAGATCGAGTCACATGCTCCACCTACTGAGCCAGCCAGGCATCCCTACAAATCACTTTCTATCTTTTTTTTTTAAGATTTTATTTTTTGGGCACCTGACTCTTAGTTTTGGCTCAGTTGTGATCTCAGGGTCGTGAGATCAAGCCCTGTGTTGGGTTCCACGTTCAGTACATAGTCTGCTTAAGTTTCTCTCTCCCTCTTCTTCTGCCCCACCCCACAATGCACTCTGTCTCTAAAATAAATAAATCTTTAAAAAAAAATTATTTTTAAGTAATCTCAACACCCAACATGAGGCTCAAACCCACAGCCCCAAGATCAAGGGTCACACGTTCCACTAACTGAGCCAGTCAGGCGCCCCTCCAAATTATCTTTACATCACCACCATTGGATATCAAGGAAGGCAATTATGATATCCCCATTTTACAGGTAACAGAGGCTCACCAGACAGGCTGATTTGCTCAGGACCACAGAAGATCCATTAAAGGGGTTTGACAGGTCTACTGACTCCCAAGTCCAGTACTTCAACTTTTATACAGGTTTTATACAGGCTGCCAAATAAGAACAGAGAAAAGACAATAGAGACACTAATCCGAAGTTGCCATTCTCCAGCTAGCCAAGACCTTGGACTACAAGGGGGTCTGCAAGGCTCCAAGGCTACAGACACAGATTAATGTAGTAACGGCATAGGCTTTGGAGTCAAACTTAGATTCCAGTCCTGGTTCCACCACTTACTATGTGACCTTGAGTAAGTTACTGAACCTCTCTCCAAACTTTATATTCCTCACCAAAACAGAGGGATAATACCTACCTCTCAAAGCTGTTGTGAGATCTCTGAAGTATGTAGAGTAATTATTCTTTCAACATTTATTGAAGACCTACGAAGTGCCAGGCACTGCTCGGAAGCTAAACCCACAGAAAGTGTTGGTTAGTTACTATGATTATCTGGCAGGGCCGTAAGTTCTCCACTGCATCCACAGGGGACCAGGCCCCAATTGGCAGCATAGCTATACTCATACCAACCCCACCAGGAAGGAGCACTGAAGATCAAAAGTGATTGCATTCCAGGAAGGAGGCTACTCCTTTTCCCCATTGCTACACTAAGAGGAAGGTCAGGGTCAACCTTCTTTGTTGCACCCAATGTCTACAAAGAGAGCACAGAAGTAGATGTTAACATGGTCAAATCTCTCCAACAGCAGCCTTCCAAGAGACAGAGGATCACAGGAGATAAAGATGTCCCTTTCAGGGGCGCCTGGGTGGCTCAGTCGGTTAAGCGTCTGCTTTCGGCTCAGGTCATGATCCCCGAGTCCCAGAATCAAGCCCCACATTGGGCTCCCTGCTCAGCGGGTAGTCTACTTCTCCCTCCACTCCTCATCCCGCTCTCACGCTCTCTCTCAAATAAATAAAATCTTAAAAAAAAAAAAAAATGTCCCTTTCATTCAGTAGTACAGAAGTTTAGAAAGTAAGGCTGATTCTGCTGCTTCTTAGAGCAGGGATCCTTGGCCCCAAGCCAGGGAATGATGGGGTTGAGGTGGGCGTGCTTTGGTGGGGTTGGGGTGGGAATAGGATCCACAGCCCCTTAGAGTAATTTTAACAGTTTGTATTACAATTTGTGTATATGCACCTCCTAGAAAGAAGATCCGTTACACTGCTCAGCTTCTCAAGGGTCCATGCCCCTAAAGATGAACCACTATTTTAAGATGATTAGGAAGGAGGGGAGAAGGGTAAGGAGTTTAATTTGTCCCATTCAGGACAGCCTCCCTGCTAGCCTAGGCTCAGAGCTGCTATAAACGATGGCTTCTCACATCACCTCCCCACCCCGGTCTGGCCTCCAGCCGCAATACCCCAGAAAACACACAGAGAGGGACCTTGGGGATAAAGGTCTTTATTCAACAAAGTTATCTCACTCAGTAACAAAATAACAGGAGGTTAACAATTCCCCCAAAGGTCTGGGGCGGTGTCCATGGCTGGCAGCAAGAAGCACGATCCGCTGACACACCAGTGGCAGCTCAGAGCCCCTGGTAGCCACTTAGAGGTCATAGTTGGGGTTCTTCCGAAGGATAACAAAACCTTCCAGAATGGGGGTGACAGGAAGAAACTCCTCAGTGGCCAATTCTGCCCGCTCCCCGTGGGCCAACAATACTGGGGTTGTATGTGTCTGGAACCCCGTGATAGTCTTAGGCTTGCCGGCCTGGCCCACCACATCCACTGCCTGTAGGGTGAGAAAATTGAAATGGGGGTGTAGCAGACGGGGGTGTAACAACAACCCAGTGCCCATACCAGTTTCAGAGAAGCAGGTATGTGTGCATTCTCCAAGTTTTGGAGCCCTCCCATCTGTTCAACCCCTCACCTGGCCCACACGGACAGACACTGGCAATGGCCGCAACTCCTCATCGAATGTAACCAGCATCCGGGGCTGCATGGCAGCCACCAGCCCATACAATACATAGTGCGATTTGCCCAGGATTACTGAGGGAAGAACAGAGGACAACAGTCAGCTGCATCAAGGCAGGCCTGACCGCAACCTTGGGACCCCACTCCAGCCCTAACTCTTTAAGCCCTTAGTGGTTCAGCTGAACCCACATCCCTCCCCTCATACACCATACCACAAACCAGAGATACTCCCACCTTATTCTGCCCACAGACTGCAGACTTAATAATTAATTTCCCTCAGTCACTTAGGAACAGACACTGGGCTCAGCTCTTCATCCTCAAAAAAAAAAAATCTCTGTGGGCCAGATCGAAAAATGTGGGAGATGAGTTGCAGAAGGCCCTTCACAGGCCCAAAGAACATCAGGAACCCAGAGGGGTGTGGAACTAACTTGGAGTCTGCCCCTAAATGACAAGGTGGCCCTGGTAAGTAAGGGCGCCACTACAGGAGTCTTGACAGGAACTCACTATTACGGACATCCAGGAAAGAGACAAGCACTGTGAGTAGCCCAGCCACGGCCACCTGACTCATAAGCTGCCGGTCACTGTGGTAGGGGCAGAGGGTGAGTGTGCCCTTCCCTAAATGTGTCAAGCCCTGGGAAAAAAAAAAGAGAGAGAGAGAGAGAAGTAAAGGTCACATCTGAGGAGACGTCACCTAACCTGGCCATATAGAAATCCCACAACTCATTCACCTCCCAGACGAACTCAAGGTCCCCCTCATGTTACCACATCTCCCCCCTTCCATCACCACGGATACCGCTCTTGGCACACTCGAAGGAAAAGAGTTCTACTCTTTACCTGTGCCAGGCGCACCATGAAAAGGTTGTTGGGGTCCTTGGCATGATACTGGGCTAACTGGCGCAGCATCGCAGCCAGACGGGCATTATTGGTACCTGGAAATGTTAAGCGGCACAGAGTTGGAAAAAAGGCCTTGAACGTTCCTTTAGCTACTTCTGATCTTTTTCTGACCGATACTCACCACTGCCCACCATGCCCATGGCAAAGATGGAGTTGTAGGAAACTTCTGGGTCAGCATCGTGAGAGAACTTGCTTAGGGTATCCAGGATATTGAGTCGTGGATTTGAAACAGAGATTAGGGCCAGTGCTAAAGGCACAGCCCGTCGGAGAGTAGGCTCCCCGTATCTCAGCTGGCGATAAAAGAAAATAACGAGAGCATCATAGGAAGCAATCCAACAAACTCAGTTATAGGAACAGACTGATGGGTAAAAGGGGACTTAATCAAATTGTGGACAACAGGCATAGCCAAAAGACTATTTCTCCACCGAGAAAACCCATCAGGAAAGTCTCCTCCGGGGAACTCCAGGCACCGAAACCAGTATATTTCCAGCCTTCTCCACGCGGTACTCACCAGGTGGCCAAAGGTTCGCAGTGCCATCTCTGCACCAATCTCCTCCCCCATAGCAATAAGGGCAATCCCCAGCACAGCCACTCCCTGCGATGGAAGAGGCCGCAGAGCCCAGTCAGCTCACCCTTGACTTAAGTCCCGTGTGAGAAGAAAAAGCTGTCCTGTGGGGGCTCACCCTGACCCCTCACGCACAGAACCCAGCCTCATGTCCTCTCAATACACAGCACCACCTGGAGGGGCTCTGAAACAAACCCAAACCCAGCTCCCCTGCTCCCCTGCACACTTATCTTTCCACAGAGCCTGACTCAGAGAGCACCCAGCTGCCCACAGAACCTGATGTGCTCCCATGTCGGCAGGGGCTTCCTTCTTGTCCTTATCCTTCTTTTCCTTCTTGTCCTTGTCTTCCTCTTTTTCCTTGGAGTCAAAGTGTTCGCTACAAATATGCAGCAGCTGCTGTACCTTCAGTACATTCCCGGAGCCTGCAACATGGTGGGAAGGGTGAGAAAGGATAAAAAGAAGGCACCAAAAAAAAAAAAAAAAAAAAAAGCTTATTCCAAGAACAGAAGAAGCTAAAGAATCTAAAGCAGATCAGAACAACTGAGAAAGGAGAATAAACATGAAGAACGGGCCAAGTGAGAAGTGAGGAGTCACTGGGGAAGCACAAAGACACGGACCTGCATAGGCACACACATCCACTAGCGTGTTGGCAAAACTGCGGAACGGCTCGGACACAACCTCCAGCGCCGCCAGGATCGCCTCGATGGCCTCGCCCTTGCCTATGGGACAGGTTCAAGGCGTCAAGAGGACACCTGCTTCCATCCAGCACAGTTTTTGACACATAAGCCCCCCCTGTCGTACCCAGTTCCTGTCACCCTTTGCCCAGAGAGATATCCCCTCACCCAGATGGTTGAGGCCCAGTCCGAGAGGAAGCCAACGGGCATAGGTGTCCTTGAGCTCAGTCTCTGACTTCTCCATGATGGTCTGAAGGATAGTGGAAGTGACATCTCCATTGCAGGATCCCACTGCTATCATTCCACAGGCTAGAGCTGTCACACCTGCCACCTAGAGATAGAAAAAGCATATCATACATGGGAAGCTATTGAAATAGCTGTTTAACTATCTTGATTCAATACAGCCAATTCCTACAGGCCACACTAGGTAATAATCCCTTTCTGATGATAAGTCAAAGAAAGTAACAACAAGAGCAACCACTCACTGAATATTTACTATACATCAGCCACTATGCCAACTGTCCTGTGTACTATTAACATTAACATTTAACCTCACAACAACCCCGTGAAACAGGTCCTGCTGTTGTTATTCTTTTAATGATGAGGAAAATGAAACCTAAAGGGATTGTGTTACACGTCCAAGATCACACTGCTTATAAGCAGAGGTGGCATGATTTGAACTGAGGTCTTTCTGACTAAACCTATGCTTTTAGCCACCATACTATATGTATCTATCACTAGAATGACTGCATAATTAAGAAAATTTAACAATGGGGGTGCCGGATGGCTCAGTTGGTTAAGTGTCCGACTCTTGTTTTGGGCTCAGGTCATGGTCTCATGAGTCATGAGATTGAGCCCTGCAATGGGCTCCACGCTCAGCAGGGAGTCTGCTTGAACTTGAAGATTCTCTCTCTGCCCCTCCCCCACTCGGGAAAGCATGCGAACCCTCTTTAAAATAAATATATCTTAAAAAGAAAGAAAGAAAGAAAATTTAAGGTTAGCCAATGACTAAAACAATGAGTGAGAGAGAATCAGCCACCCCAAGCTGGATTAAGTTACTCCCCTCTCTAGTCTGAGTACTTCCTCATGGACCCCAAGGGCTGGAACTCAATACCAAAATGTTAACTCTTTAGCCTCAATACCACCTGAGGTTTAAAATTCCAGCTCCAAAAGATTTCACTGAAGTGATACACCCATCCCCCATAAACACACACACACTTTTTTCACTACGTATCACAGAGAGTGGTAAAACTCAGAGCACCTTCCCTACCTCCCCTAAATGTCCAACAGCTTCTCCTCACCTCCATACTAGACTTGGAATCTCCCATCACAGGGAGCAGCAGTGTTAGAACATCTTCACGATTGGAGCCAGCATAAGCCAAGCCTAGCCTGCAAAAGCCAGGGAGAGGCAGTCCCAGACACACAACCAAAGACAGGACAAGGAAGGTACAAAAAGAGGATTGGTCATTTATTCATCATTTCAATAGTCACCAAGAGCCAAATACTCAACAGACAGGGTAGTAGTCCTTGGCAACACAAAGGTGAAAAGGACTCAGTTCCTGTTTTCGCAAAGCTTACAGGTTGAGTACTCCCACAAGAAGCACCAAGAAGCCTTACCCAAAGATGGAACCAAGTCTCATAGTGTTGCTGTTGTGAAGAACATAGTCTGAGAGTAGTGCCAGAGCGGGGTCACACTCATTCCGGACCCCAGAGTTCACGATGCCACAGGCCAGAAGGGCTCCTGACTGCAAAATGCAAACAGATTCTTCACTCAGGTTACTCTACCTTCCACACCACAACGGACACAACACGGACTTCATTGTAATTTCCACCTTACCTGGAGTTAAAAACCAGGTTGACCTTATCAATGAAAGGGAGGCCCTGAGGGCCCTAGAACATGGTAGGAGAATGTCCCCATTAGTGGGCTATGCCCAGACCAACCTTGATGTAGTCCTCAGAGGAGTACAAGTACTTGTCAATCTGGGTGAGGCCACCATCCACATCCCACAACAGAATCATGCCAAGGGATGCAGCTGCACTCAACATTCCTATACCAAGGAAAAAACCTGTCAGTCTTAAAATGGTCCCACCCTAAGAAAGTTGTTACAAAGAGCTCTGTAAAAAACAGCCCTGGGGATCCCTGTCACATTAACACATGAACCTAGAAGGATAACAGAAATGAACAAGGCAACACAAAGATAAAGTAGCCACAAAGTTATACCATGGTCTTTGTTCTTGTAAAGCCATTTGTTGCCATCATCAGTCAGCAGCTTGTCCTGGCCAAAAGCGGCGTTCACAAAACCATTCACAAAAGAAGAGGCCAGGTTCATGCGGGCAGAGTCTACTTGAGAGCCGCTGCCCCCAAACCCTGCACAGGAGGGAGAGGAAAGAAAAGGAAAAAAAGTTAAGAAAAGGGCAAGAAAGGAACACAGCATGGTGGCTGGTCTCTGGCTCTGAACTGGCCACTTGGGATCCTCTATCTATGCCCCCAACAGTGACTTGGAGAAAAAGTATGTGTGAATTTTTAGCTCTATGGGATAGATAAATATGTTGGGCCAAGCCATCACTCCAAATACAAGGAGCATAATTAAGACTCCTCCAGTCCTGGGCGCCTGGGTGGCTCAGTTGGGTAAGCAACTGCCTTCGGCTCAGGTCATGATCCTGGAGTCCCAAGATCGAGTCCCACATAGGGCTCCCCACTCAGCGGGGAGTCTGCTTCTCCCTCTGACCCTCCTCCCCCTCGTTCTGTCTCTCATTCTCTCTCAAATAAATAAAATCTTAAAAAAAAAAAAAAAAAAGACTCCTCCAGTCCTCACACACATGGAGATGACTACTCACTGTTGTTCTCTAGGTGGGTTTTATAGATGTCATCAGGCACCTTGGGCTCCATGATGTCCAGCTGAAGAGAAGTCAGAGAGTCACAACTGCTCACCCACTATTCCCCCACCACTGTCCCTTCTGCTATCCCACTGAATGGCGATTCTAACCAAGGAGAGTCTAGTCAAAGTTATAGTCAGGGAGGTGAAATGCCAGGTAGAACCACAAACAAACAAACAAAAAAGCCTTGATGGAAAAGGGCAAAGAGTCTCACCTCCCGAGCTAATGCCAAGAAGTTGCTGTTGAGCTGTACATTGGACATGATCTCTGTCAGGTCCTCATACTCCTCCACATCTTCACTAAGCTCCAGAAACACCCCATGCCGGCCAAGCATGAATGCCATCTGCTTCTGTACTACCCTGTGGGAGAGAGCCATCACATCTGCTCAGCCCCCATCCATTAAGAAAAGTCCCTCAAGCCTTAACCAGAAACTACAGGCCCCAGCTCTTCATGCAAATGCCCCATCCATGAGCTCATCTCTTCCTTTGCCAGATTCCTCCCTACATACACATCCTTGCAGGAGGTGAAGATGTCTTCTACCAGCTCCATGTCATTGAGCATCAACGCCAATCTCAGAGCTTCAGGAAAGCGACTGAACTTTCGGAACACACCCAATGCACAGCGCAGTAGGGCAGAATTCTCAGGCTCAGGCACGTAATTCACACAACTACAGAGATAGATATAACAAAGCAGTCAGGAAGTTCCAGACATTCATTTACCCCATTTAATTCACTTCAAAATAAATACTGAATCCCTACTATATACCAGGCATTTTGCTAGATGTTTGACTACCAAGGAGACATGAAGTCTCCTTCCTCAACAAGCTCACAGACCTCAACAAATCAACTGCAGCCTGATGCTAATGATGCTGAGAGAACAGAGGAGGCACAACTGAGAGAAAAATGCTGGGGAGGCCAGGCCTTCCACCCATCCCCACCATGTGCACTCACCTGGTAAGATAGAGGCAGACCTTTGCATATGCATTCTCATCGATGTCCTTCTCCAGCATATCCACCTGCTCAATTTCCATGAGCAGGTCACAGGCCTCATGCTCTGCATTGTGGGCCATGTTGTAGGGGACGATCTCCTTCACCAGGGTCAGCAGTGGTTCCCGTTGTGTCTTTTCCGCATCATCCAGCTCCTGCCACTCCTTAGCCACTTCCCCTGCGAGATGCCTATGGATAGCCCAAGACCATTAGGGGGGTACAGCTTCACAGGAAGCACTTCCGTGGCCCAAGGAATTCAGTGTTTGGGAAATGCAATACTCTGGTACTCCCAAACAGAACTCACAATTATGTCTCAGGACCCCTTTGGATTCTCAAGAAGGAAAGATCTTACCTGACATACTCATGACCCCAGGATGCCAATTCCTCCTGGGAACCCACCAGCCGATACTTGAGGCACTCACGTTCCCCACTCATGGTCATGGCCAAAACGGAGATGATGTCAGCAGCAAAACGCTGTAAAGAAACCAATGCTTTAAAGTCAAATCCAGGGCGCCTGGGTGGCTCAGTCGTTAAGCGTCTGCCTTTGGCTCAGGTCATGATCCCAGGGTCCTGGGATCGAGTCCCACCTCGGGCTCCCTGCTCAGTGGGAAGCCTGCTTCTCCCTCTCCCACTCCCCCTGCTTGTGTTCCTGCTCTCGCTGTCTCTCTCTGTGTCAAATAAATAAATAAAATCTTTAAAAATAAATAAATAAATAAATAAAGTCAAATCCAGGGTAAGGGGAGTGGTACATTATGGAGTTAAGACTACTGTCACTATTCCCCAAATTAAGTTGTAACTATCCACCAATCTTTGTATTAGAAATTTACATACTTTATGTAAGCTAAGCCTCAAGATAACCTAAGGTTGGTGTTGTTATCTCCCTTTTAAACCAATATGGCTGAAGAATGATAACGAGGGGGAGAATGGAGAAAGACGAAGACTCCGAATTTTATTCTAGTTGCAATAATAAACTATTAAAAGGTTTTAAGCAGAGAACATTTTCACAATCTAAAAAGATCACTGTGACTGCTACATGAAAAACCACCTGTAAAAGTCAAGAACAAAAAGAAGGCAGCCGGTTAGGAAACTGTTGCAGTTATCTACGTTGACTGCAGATTTCCTGGATTACCGTTGTACTAATAGAGAAACGATTGAACTAGAGATTTGTTTTTTATTTTTTAAAGATTTTGTTTATTAGAGAGAGAGAGAGAGTACAAGCAGGGGGAGCGGCAGGGAGAGGGAGAAGCAGGCTCCCACCGAGCAGAGAGCCTGACACAGGCTTGATCCCAGGACCCTGGGGACGCTCAACCGGCTGAGCCACCCAGGCGCCCCAGGGGTTTATTTTAGAAATGAAACAAGTGAATGTACACGGAATATGAAGGAAACAGAAAAATCAAGGTTAAACATAAGTCTAAAATAGATCACAAGTGGTGCCTGGCTGGCTCAGTCAGTAGAGCATATGCTCTTGATCCTGGGGTGGTGAGTTCGAGCCCCGCCCTGGGCACAGAGATTATTTTAAAAAAGGAAAAAAAATCACAAAAAAGAAATCCCAAGATCCACCATAAAGGACAGAAACAGTGCATTTTGAGAAGGCAATCCTCCTGTCAGCTCTTATGCCAGTATTTTGACTATTATAGCTCAGTTCAACCAGCTTGGATCTCAGAAGTCTGTTAGGCTTCCTCTGACTCCCCATGAGGCCCACGGTCTAGATGAAAAGGAACTTTTTAGCTAAGCCTCCATCATCTTCTGAAACAGTCTACCTTATTCTCCCCAGGGGCCATGTTCTCATAGATTTCCTTCAGTTTGCCATAGTGTGGACGCAGAAATTTGAGAGGCTTGGGCACTGAAGTCATAGAAGTTGTAGAAGATCGAATTTGCCTCCGCAGTTCCTCCAGGGCTGGTCGGTACAGGGATGTGTCCTTCTCCTGATCAGGAGATGTTAGAGCTCAGAGTCACATCTCTCAAGTCATAACACAGAAGTGTTTAACTAACAACTCCCCTAGGAAAGTAACTGTGTCTTAATCATCTGTGATTCCCCAACTCCCTGCTCATTGCCTGGTACAAAAACAAATGATCCCAGTTAAGAGTTGAAGAAAAAAGCTACAGAATCTTTCAAATATCCTTTGTAATTCTTTTCTCTCACAACATCATCACAACACTAACCCTAAACAGTCCGTCTTTCCTTATATCTCATATAGCAATTGTTGCCCCCAAATAGAATGAAACAAACAGGCAGGGAAGATCTTAATATGTACCCACTCATGTCAACATCATGACTCACCCCCAGTCGTTCCACGAGCATCTCCAGTTCATCCTGAAGTTGTTTGTCCTCCTCAGACTGAGGGTTGGGGGAAGAAGTTCATTAAGAGAAGAAATCCCAAACACATCCTCCTCCCATTCACCCTGGGGCAGGTAGAGAGTGAGCCTGCCTCCTTAGGAGGGACCAGGTGGACACGGAAAGAGAGCAGGAATGGCACCCTGGCTGCTCGACCAGGCTGCTTGAATGCCGTACTAAAAACAGGGGTGACAATGACCAGCCGGGGCCCGTCTCACGAGTCGGTGGTGAAGGCTAGTGGGGTCGGCGGAGGCGACAGCGCCGAAAGGAGGATGAGGGGCAGAGAGTGCCAGGACCCCCGAGGATCGCCCCATCCGCCCTCTCCCGGAGGCTGCGGGGCCGTTGAGAGTCGTGCTCAAGGCCTGCGGAGCCGCGGTGACTCAGCCCCGCGGCCTCCTCCGCCGGGTCCCGGGGCCGCGCCTCACCAGCTCCTGTTCTTTGTCCTTGTCGCCGGCATCCCGCCGCTCCTTGCCGCTCGGCTTCTCGTCCGCGACGCCCGGTGCCGTCGCTGGGGGTTGCTGAGGCTGCAGCGGAGCCTTGTCCCGGCCACCCTCCTCCATCTCCGCCGCCACTACCGGCCAGCTGCGCGCGCACTGCCGGCCAGCTGCGCGCGCACTGCTCGCACCGCCCCGTTTCCCATATGGCTTTGCGCACGTGGCCCACGGCGCCCCGCCTCCTGAGCTCGCCTGCTCCCGGAAACGCCGCTGGAACCCACCCACTCCCGAGACCTGGGATACCCCGCCCTCAGACCCCGCTCACGGAAGCCGCCGCAGAAGTACAATTTCTAGTCCCCAGCGCGCGCTGAGGCGCTGCCCCGGCTTGGACTGTGAGGTTCCTGAAGGCCACGCGACCGTGCAGTCTGTGATCTGAGTCTGCTAGCTGCGCTGCGGTAGGAGATGAACAAGCTGCGAGCCGAGAGACCGCTCATAGGGTCTCCTCTCAGCGGGGTGAATAGTACCCACAGTGACACCCCAGTTGGCTGCGTGGTGGGACAGACGAACGAGATTCTTCAAATCTGCCTTGCTTGATTGCCGTCTGTGTGAAATCTGTAATCTGTATTTACTGCCCCCCCCCACACCACGGCGGAATATTAACCTCATAACGTGTGTGTCGTCCCCCCCGCCCTCGTTGAAGGAGAGTGCTCTGATATTACCTGGAGGATATGGCTACCATCTTAAATCCACCTGCGGAGCCTGGTCGAAATCAATAAATAAAATATAGTCCTATGCTCCAGTGCTAAATTCTGGAACTAAAAACAGATCAAGACAAGGTCTTTGCCTTCAATCTCTGTCTTTGGGTCTTCCTCTCCCTGTTTTGACTTAGGGTGTGACGGACACCGCTTGTATCAGGACTAGTTTTGAATGATACATAATGTTCTCACAGCCTTTTGGATTTGGTAAGGCTGTGTCCATTTCACGGAGGAAATCGTGTAGTAAGTAGTAGAATCAGGATTTGAACCTTGATCATTCAGTGGTCCAAGCTCTTGATTGTTTCAAGCAAACCTCCATGTTTCTTCTTCAGTCTGGGCTATGTGCATCCAGAAGGTGAGAAAAGAGGAAGTAACTCCTCTCCCTCATCTGGTGGGAACACTCACCATTTGGCATGGAGTCTTTATTGTGGGTTCTGAGGCATTAAAGAATGCAGAAAGTGTTTGTTTTTTAAAAAAACAGCTAGCACAGCATGGTTAGCACTGAATGAATGTCAGCTAAATATACATATAGATATAAATGTATAGCCCATTTTAAAACCTGTTGTTTTCATTCGGTGCTTGGATTCTGGGGACGACCTTCCATTTCCATCACAAGTGGCTTCCCTGGCCCTGGTCTGCTGACAGAAGTTGGGCAGTCCATGGCTGTTCTGCCTATTCTATCTCTGGCTTCAAGATGTCCATACATTGTCATGCTTTCTTCAGTCATCTGTAGATTTCTTCTAAATCTCTCCTTTTTCCATGACTTCCTTCTATCAGATCTCAGATTTTGTCTTTTATACCAATTGTATCCCAACCAGTACCTTAGAGGAGATCGGGTGATGTTGTGGCACAAAGCGCAGTCTGTTAATGGCAGATGCCTCCGGATGAAAAGTATTTGTTTGTTGTACTATGTTTCAACTGTTTTGTAGGTTTGAAATGTTTCAAAATAGGGGCGCCTGGGTGGCTCAGTCCCTTAAGCATCTGCCTTCTGCTCAGGTCATGATCTTAGGGTCCTGGAAACAAGCCCCACATCGGGCTCCCCACTCAGTGGGAAGTCTGCTTGTCCCTCTGCCTCTGCCCTTCCCCCTGCTCGTTCTCTCTCAACCTCTCTCTCTCTCAAATAAATAAATAAATAAAATCTTAAAAAGAAAGAAAGAAATGTTTCGAAATAAAAAGGGTGGGGAGAACCCGGTGTTTAAAACCACACGAAGCCTCTCACTAGCTGTGATACCTGGGCAAGCTTCCTAACCTCTCCCAGCCTGGTTTCTGCCTGTATGAAATGTGAGTAATAAAGTATCTCCCTTGTAAGTTGTGTGTTGAAAATGAAATAAGACAATGTATATAAAGTGCCTAGCTGGGTTTCTGACAACTGGGAAGAAGCCAGTTGTCATTTTCCAACCAGCTCAAATCTTCAGGGCAGAGATATTCTTGTCCCCTGCTCCCCACTTCCAAGTACTCAAGCCCCCAATCCTCTCTAGCCAAATACACATGTCTAGCAGTTATTTCCAAGGCCACATGATAATACTGATGTCCTGCCTCAAGCTTCATTTCAGTCAAATTGCCCTCCCAGAAGCACTCCTTCCTACCATTTGGCCAAACTCCCAGCCTTGTGGCCAAATTGCTCTCTAATCGGTGGCATCCCATCACCTGTCCCTTTCCTAGCACCTTCAAATTGCATCCAGAAGCCATCCATGCTGTCCCCAAACTCATGGCTTGAGCTGTAGAGCTACACATCTTATGGTTCCATTCATTTGAGAACCTTGCCACCCAAAGCATCATTTACATAACACCAGAAGTGCTCCTGGCAGGACAGAGCATTGCAGCATTTCCACTGGGTTCCTATTTTCTTTGTGTGATATTTCTCAAACGGATTGCACTGTGACCCTTCTCACTTTTAATCCCCAGGACTGACAGTGGATGTTACAATCTCCTCTTTTCATAAGTACTGTTACAGCTTCCCTTCTTCAGACTCTCACCTCTCATCATGCCCCTTTCACCTGATCACCCTATCACCATTTCTGAACATGCCTTGCCCCTTCAGGATCATTGGCCTTTTCACATTGCTATTCCTTCTGTATAGAATGCCCTTCACTGTTTTCTAGCTAGCAAATTCTCCCATCCCCTGTACTACAGCTCAATGTCGCCTGTCTAGGAAGCTTTTCCTGTTCTACTCTTCAAGTTATGCATTTCTTCCCTGTGCTCCCACCATGCTTGATACATCTCTTTCCCTCTCTCTCTCTCTCTCTCTCTCCCCCCCAGACTCTGAGCTATTAGAGGACAGGAACTGTTTCTTATTCATCTTTTGTCGCTAGCACCAACCTAATGCCTGGCTTGTGGTAAGCCTTGATAAATATTTATTGAATGAATGAATTCATTTTGCATTCATCTTCAGATCATCTTTACGTATAATAATGGCCCATCGGGGGCTCTTTAGAGTTCGGAGCTGGGCATCGAGAAACTGTTGGGATTCTCTATTTGTGAGTCATGATAAGCCCACTGAAACTGTGCTTATTTTATGAGAGACTGTCTTCCAAACTAAAATTTCCAGAGTGCTTCCAAGTGTGAAATCATATTGTTTGACATATGTTGCCTTTTGCGTGGGAATTGGTCAAACTTCTCAATGGGACAGCGTAGGGTATGGCCCAGCACCTTACCAACAACTGCTCTCCTGTGTCCACCCAGGAGCACCACCCTTTACTCCCCCTTCTGCTTTAACACACCAGAGCATATCACAGATGCATATTCATCAGTTTGGCAGGGCCACTAAGGGTGAAGGTTACATCTGTCAGCTGACGTTCACCTTGCCTTGCCTCTGGAACCAAGCACCTGCAGAGTGTTCAACAAACAGGTGCTACCTGGCTTAATTTCAGCTCAACATGTGTTTAGGTTTCCCGCAGCTACCTGGTTGTCACATATGCCTGGTCCAGGAGAGCTGGGTGACACGGAAATGCACCTGCTAGTGATGGTCTGTGCAATGACACTGACCAGAAGACAGAGTTCTATGCATAAGTCTAAACTCAGTCATGACCTAGAGGAATAAACGGTGGAGATTAAGAGCATCTGAGTTCCACGTCTGACTTTAATGCAATCTGTCTTATCTGACATTGGAAGTTATGTAGTTTTTTCTCTTAGTTTCCCCATTTGTAAAATAGACACAGTTAGAGAACCTTCTTATAAGTTGTTGTGGGAACTTAGTGAGATGATTTTAAAGTGCTTAGCACAGGCTTAACAAAATAGGGACTCAGTAAATGAAAGCTGACCTTTGACCTTTTTGGAAAGACGGAGTTTCAATGCATAGCGGCCCACTGGTCAGCATCCTAAACTGGCCTCTAAAAACAGATGTAAAGGGAAGGGCTGCCAAGCCTCTCTCCTCACTCATTAAGATCTCTGACATTATAAATCTTATTCTCTCTGCAACACCTAAACTTCACATGTCATTTCTTAATATTTGCTAAGCCCATGAATTCACTACTTAAAACACTAATGTTGAACTGGTCCTTGGAGATCATCTCATCTAACCTACTTATTTTAGAGAATGCTAAGGATACTGAGACCTGAAGAGGGGATGAGCCATGCCTAGTATCACACAGCTAAGAAGTTGCAGAGCTGGAGCCAGAACCAGGTTTCCAGATGGGATGGCTCTCCTCTTTCCAATACACTTTGCTGTCCCTCCCAGAGTCACGCTTCCAGAGGCTCAGCCATGTTTTCCCTCGGTCTTAGGGTTCCTGAGGCCACAGTCTTCTTTTCTGAGCAGCCAGCACCTCCAAGTATGACAGGGGCCCACATACAGTTCTTGATGGGGCTAGGACACAGGGGCAGGAAACAGACTGTGGGACACATGTACCATCACCCAGGGCCCCAGCAGTAATCACTGCCAAAGTTTCACTTACCCTCAACAGACCCACCCCTACTTAGACTTTGGAGAACACTGAATTTTAAAGACAATTGAGATGACTCTTTTCCACCGTCACCACCTTGCTCTGGTTCTCATTTTACAGATAAAGAAACTGAGGCTCAGGGAGGTGAGGGAACAAGCCCAAGCTCATACAGCTATTCAGTCTTCGAGTTCAAGCCAGGCCTCTTTGACTGCAGTGAAGTGCTGAGGGTTAGATCTGTAAAATGGAAACTAGAGCACTTACAAAATATGGTTGCTAGGAGGATCAGATGAGCTCGTGAAGGTGAACCTGCCATTAGAAGAACGATCTACGGGAAGGAACCGTCTTATTCATCTTTGCATCACCAGTGCCTGGCACGCTGTTGGTAATCAATACATTTTTTTTTTAAATCCATGAATGCATAAATGAATGAATGAATGAATTTAAAAAAATGAGCCACCTAGCAGAGGTGCCTGGAACACACGGGATATTGAATAAATGCTCCTGTCCCTCCCTTGCTCTGGAGGGTGGCAGCCAGACCCGCAGCCTCTGTGCCTGGCACTTGGTAGGCCTTGATGAGTATGTGTGGTGGGGTAAGTGACTCTCAGGGGTACTGGGCATTCAAGGCCATGGGGAAATGCATGTCTTCTCAGCCAGAAGCAGGGGCGTGTGCTCTGAGCGGCAGGTAATGGCAGGCCGCCTTGGCCAGGGCTTCCCTCCGTTGCAGGGTAAGGGCCACCCCTCTTCCAAGCTGACCTTGGCCCACTATTAGCCAGGCTCAGTGTTAGGCCTGGCTGCATGCACCAGTGGAGGGCAGAGGCAAATCCTTCCAGCTGTAGATCAGCCAGTGATGGGGATGTGACCACAAGGAGGTACTCCACCCAGGCCAACTCAACTTCATTCCATTCTTCCATCCTGCCTCTCCTTCTCTGTCTCCTTGAGGCTTCACATCTCAGTCCCGTGTCTGGTGACTGAGTAAATGAGTATCTAGAAGAGTGCCTGGCATAGAGTAGGTGCTCAATAAATATTGGTGGAATGAGTGAATGAATCAACGAAAACAGGACTGAAGGAAGAGACAGGCTGACTGAGGTGTGTCTATTTATTGGCATAGGGTCCTACAGGGCCAAGACCCCTCCCTCCCCACCCTCTTCCCTGTAAAAATAAACTCTGTCCTTCTCTCTCCCTGCTCTATCTGCTTTTCTGCTTGGGCCAGGGAGGACCAGTACAGCCCCTATGACTTATGCCCCAAGACACAGGAACCAGCATCCCCTTCACATACACACCATACATAGTTCCCCTCTGAGCCCAGGGAAACTGGGAGGCAGCAGGTGGGCTTGTAAAGGCCCTCAGGCTTCCACTAGGAGCTGAGCACAGCTGGTCTGTCAGTGAGGGTTGGCAGCAGTATTGGGAGAAGCAGCATAAGGAACATGGGTTGGGGGGTAGCCCCTGAGAGTGGAGCTGAAAGTGGCTGGGTCCACTCCCAAGTGGGCACTGAGCGGGCCTCGGAGAGAAGTATGGGAGGCACACCACCCAGGCCCTGCGTGGTCCGAGTGCGACAGGCACAGCAGGCCCCGAGGCCACCAAGTCAAGTGATCTTAGGACTAGAAGAGGCAGACTCCTTTCCGTGGGAGCTGATGCCTGCCTCCCCCCCAGGCCTCTTCCAGGCAGGGTGACACGGAAGGATGTCACAGTGAATGGTGGGGCTCTGCTGGAGGCAGGGGGTACCCCCAAAGCAGAGGCACAATGTGGTGTTTGAGGGAGGACCGGGACTCATGTCCCCTGTGGTATGGAGGGCATACCACATTTGCCTTCTCTAAACCTGGAGCAAACAGCCTTGCTGGGCAAGCTGCCCCAGGTCCTGGCAACAGCGAGCTATTTCTCCCCAGCCCCAGATCTACCACACCTCACACAGCTGCCCTGGGTTCATGGGGGAGCCGATGGGGCAGCCGAAGTGCCGCAGGAAGTCACGGGAGTTGGAGAGAGTGCCCAGCACGCGGAAGCGGGCAGGGCTGTGGGGGTCGGTCACCAGCCCCTCGTGAGAGCTCTCGGGTGTGCGGACTGAGCACCACACCTGCGGGCCAGGACAGACATGGGGACATATGGTATCTAGTGCAGGTAGGGCCCACAGACTGGGCTGCAGCAGAGCCCTCCTGGGGACACAAACCACCACTACCCCAGCCCCTCCGCTCAAGAGTCCTCCAGGACACGGCCAGCTTCTCAGCTACAACCCCTTGCTCTCAGCAGCGAGGGAGGGAAACGTGCCCTCCCTCTCAAATTCCTTGAAGGCCTTTCAAAGCTGCCCTGGACACTGGGTTGCCGAGGATGGATGCAACTGAGGGGAAGAAGCACGCCCCCCAGAGGCTGCCTGGAGTAGTGCAAAGTGCCTTGAAGAGACCCTACCTGAGTCCTTGCTCTGCCACTTGCTTTATTCCTGGGTAGCCCCGGATGGACCACTTTGTCCGCAAGCTTTAGTTGCCTCCTCCAAAGCCACCTCACAGGAATGTGGTGGGGATCAATCCTGTACCCTACCCTCTGCCCCTCAAGCAGGGCAGCCCTCCCCTTTGGGATCTACAAAAGCCTCCTGAAGAGTTGTCCTTCCTCGGGCCTCCTGGCATGCTTCATGAGCCCCCGCTGAGAAGCTCTGGGCACCAGACCTTCCCAGACCACCTTCCGCACCCCACCTTCAGCCCCATTTCCCAGTCCGTTTCCTGCATGCCCCAGACGTCTAACAACATGCCCAGGAGGGAGTGGGAGAGGGGCAGGCCCCAGATCTCCTAGGAGGGCAATACCTGGGCAAATCCCACAAAGAAGAGCTGGTGATTGGTGAGCCCCACAGCTGGCAACTGCTGTTCCTCCCCGTGCTTTCTCAGCCACGCTTTGTAAGCCTGGGGTCAGGCACAGGGGCGGCAAGTCCGTCAGGGCTTGCCCACCACCTCCACCCACTGCCCAGCCCCCCCCAGCCCCCCTGGGCAGGTGGGCCTCAGCCACCGGAGGCCGGCCAGGCCACTCACGTTATAGGCAGCCTTAAGCCCCCCGTTGTCAGCGATGTTCTCCCCCAGCGTCTGGCGGCCGTTGAGCCTCTCCCCGTTGACCTGGTACTGGCTATACTGTTCCTCCATGCAGGCCGTGTGGTTCCGGAAGGCCGCCAGGGACTCGTTCTGCCACCAGGGCCGCAGGTTCCCTTCCTTGTCATATTCGCGCCCTGAGGAGAACTAACCTTTGCGCCCCGCCGAGACTAGAGAAGCCTTCCACCAGCAGACTCCAGGCTCCCGGGGGGCCTGCTCCCAATATTCCAAGGCCTTCCAAGAACCACTGGGAATTCTAAGCTGAAGGGGGCAACTAACTCCAGGGGCCTCTACCTTGGTCATCAAAGGCATGTGTCAACTCATGGCCCATCACCACGCCGATGCCACCAAAGTTCAGGGCCCTGGTGGGTGAGGAATGCTGCATGAGGACATGGTGGGGGAACTTCTGGACCCCACCTCCAGCCCTGTGCCCGGCTTCTCCACAGGCCCAGGCCCTAGCACCCAGCCCCTCCTGCCTCAGACACACTTGGGATGGTTACGGGTGTAGAAGGGGGCCTGCAGAATGCCGGCAGGGAAGACGATTTCATTCTTGGTTGGAAGGTAGTAGGCATTCACTGTCTGGGGGGTCATGCTCCACCTGGGAGAGCAAGAGGGAGAGGCTGAGGCTCCTGAGGCTCCTGACGCCCCACCCAGCCCAGCAGCCCTGACCTACCTCCTGCAAAGACCTACCTCCTGCAAAGACCTTGTGCTTCTGGTTTGAGATGTCTTGCCACCCCCTTCCCCAGCCCTGGAACTCTCCCCTACCTCTCCTGCTGCCCCAAGTGTCTACAGCCCCCCATTCTCACTGGTCCCGGCTGGGAGGCTTGCGGAGCTGGTCAGCCATCACCTTAGCAGAGAAATTGTACAAATTCAACATGTTCTGGAAGAAGGAATCTTCAGAGACTTCATACTATGGGAGTGGTGGGAAGCAGAAAGCAAGCAAGACAACATGTTGGAGAAGAGAATAGTCCCGGTTTGGCTACTAATTAGCACCTCTCTGAGCCTCAGTTTTCTTCAACGGCAAAATAAGAGTAAAATATTTAGGAAATAATAAGTGCCGATACTTAAAAGAGTATTTATGTTGCTGGTGCTTTATTGTTTTACATCCTGCCTCCTTCTTTTCTCACAACAACCCTATGAGGTTGGTGCCAATAGGATCCCCGTTTTACAAATGAAGACACTCAGGCCCAGACAGATTATATAACTTGTCCCAGGTTACACAGGTAGGTAGGAGTAGAACCAGGATTTGTGAACACTGCATTCTACTGCTGCCTAGCCTGCAGCCTGGCACAGAGCCAGCACGTGAACAGTGTCCATTGCCCACACTTGCCTCTGAAAGGAACCAACAGGCACCTCCTTCCCTTCCAGGGCTTGAGCCCCAATTACTGACGGAGAATAGAGCCCTGCCTCCCACCACCTCAGGGATAAAGTTCAGCACTGGTGAGCCCAGGTACTCACCCCATCATAAACATCATCCAGCTCTTTGGGCTCCAGGATGAAGTCCGGGAAACCAATCATATCATAGATAGCGTCTGCCTGAAGAGACCAGGTTAAGGGTTTCCCTCCCCAGGCTCCCCCCCAAAAAACTGTATCCTCCATCTCCACCTGAAGATGGCAGCCCAACCCTGGCCATGGCTCACTTTCTCCTTGGCTGCCTGGCGGGTCTTCTCATCCATCCAAACCAGCTGCCCCAGGGCCTCCTCAAAGGCGGTCCGGATCTCGCTGATCATCCCCTCAGCCTAGAAGGAAGGGGGCATAAGTTGGCCTCCCGCTGCACTGATGCATTCTATCCCCCGCCGCCCCCCCAGTCCACCCCAGTGCCCCATCCCTGTCCTTCCAGGGGAGTGTGTGGGAGGGCCCCCAGACTCGAAGTAAAGCTGAGCATCTTGGGAAGATGAGAAGGAAACACCATTTGTGAAGATACTGAGATGGCGGGTGACTTTTTCTCTAATTAATAAAAAAATTTAACTGACAAAAAGTTAGTTGAATTAATATAATTTAATATAGTGCGTTGATTTTTATCTGATTATGGAAGAAGGCATTAATAGCAGAAAATTTGGGAAACTGAGAAGGGGCGAAGAAGGAAACAGACCACTTATAATCCCATCACTCAGAGATAACTCCTTTTAACATTTTGATTATCTACTTTGAGAGTCTGTCCCTGCCCTGATGTACCTATATAACATGTAATTATGTTGTGCAACATACAATGGTAGAAACATTACATTGGCAACAGACCTATCCACAGAGACCTGGTATCTTGTAAACTACTCTTTTTTTTTCACTTAACAATATATCATGAGTTTTAGGCTGCCTCATAATCCACCCTAACCATAATCTTTCTTCCAGTCCCTATGATTAGACATTTCGGCTATTTTCGTTTCCGCCTATTATAAGCCACACTGCAAGAAACATCCTTGCAGATACTACTTTAAGCACACTCATTATCATCTCCCAATAAATGAATATTATTTTCCTAACTCTATAGGCAACATAAACTCATTATAGAACATTTGGAAAACACAGAGAACTTTAAAAGACAAAAAGAACCCCTCCTAATCCTACCACCCAAAGTAATTACTGTTCATTTACTGATGAATTTCCATTCAGTCCCTGCCCCCTCCCCCCCCCCCCCAGGTACACACATGAATGAATAGTGGATTTGAACTAACACAAGAACACTAGTTAGAAGAACCTCGAAGACTCACAATTTCCTTGCTTTGCCGGTCGAACGTGGCCTTCACAAAGAGGGAGCCCAAAGCGAAGCCCAGTGCATCGTCTGTGTTGGAGATGCAGGTCTGCCACCTTGGCATGCAGGACTGTAAGGGACAAAGAGCCAGGCCTCCCAGAGATGGCTCTGTTCTCCAGTCTGAGGGCCCTTCTCTTCTCTGTCTCTGGAGCCAGCCCTCTCGGCTCTGAGCAATGGCAACCTGGGCTTGGCGTGCTGCCATCTCTCCCTCAGACTCCAGGGAAAACAAAGGGCAGAACTGAAAAGTGTGTCAACTCCAGCAGCAAAACCTCAGGAGGAACATGTGTGCTGCCCACTCTGCGCTCAGTACTCTCCTCCTCTTAAGTGTCTAAGGGGCCCACCGGGGGCCAGAAGTTTCTTTGCTCAGCTCCATATCCCAGTCTTCTAACCAGTCAGTCCCCCATGCCAGAAACCCGCAAGTCACCAGCCTCCTCCATCTCCCTACACCTACATTCAATCTATCACCAGTGTCTACGACCCCGACTTCTTGGTCCTCTCCCCTATCCATCCTTTTGCCACTTCCCTGCCCTACAACACTATCATCTCTGGCCCAAAGACTGCAGTCACCTCCTAACTAGACACTCTGGCTCCACTCATCCCCCTCCCATGTCCCTCCCCTCCATCTTCCATTTAGCTGCCAGAAAGATCATCCAGTACATAAATCTAACTGGGTTATTCTGCTTAAAATCATCCCATGGTTCCCCATTGCTGAAAGAATCAAGGCCTGACTTCTTACCAAGCATTCGGGTCCCTTCATGGCCTGCCCCAGGCCGACCTCACCGCCCTCAGCCTCTAAGTCGGCCTGTTCCCAAGCTCATAACAGAGCACATGCAAGCCCATGATGTTCCTGGCCTCTGGGAATTTGCACCTGCTATTCTTTCTGCCTAGAATGCCCTTCTCCCTTTCTCCCTTGGTGAACTAATTCTTCCAATGTCACCTCTTCATAACGGACTGTCCTGATGCCTCCCCCTCCCCCAGGTAGGATGTGCTATCCCTTCTTCTGTTCTGTAGCACAAAGGTCTTTCACACAATGTGAGCCCTCATCACCCTAAAATACAATGTTTACACGTCCATGTCCCTCACTTGATGGGGCATCTTGAAACTAAGAACTGCATTTCTCCCTCTTCTTGGGCATCACCATCAAAGCTGAGTGCCTCTGCATACAATGCACTGGCGCTTCACTTACATCAGCTCAGTCCTCAAGACAACCCTGCAAGCTATTCCTATTTCACACACCAGGAAACGGAGAGACCGGGTGACATGCCCAACCAAGGTCCCGTAGGCCAAAAAATGAAGGCGTTGGGATGGCAACCCAGGTCATCTTGATTCCTATGCCTATGCTCCACACTCTACCATGAGGCCATGGTGCCTGACACACAGGCACATTAGGCTGGACTGGAAGGTGGGGCAGAGTCAGAAATCCCACCTTCTTGGTGCCATAGAGGGTCTCCAGCAGCTTCTCCTGTGCAGACTCAAAGCGGTGGTCCAGGCTCGAGGTTGTCTTCTGCACCAGGTTCCAAATCAGGTAATTGTTCAGGATGCTGGCATCCAGACCAGAACGTAAGGAAAGGGCAGGTGCGGTACCATTTCCACCCCAAATCTGCTCCACGAATGTGCAGGCAACAGAAGTCCTGAGAGGCATATGTAGGAGCTGTCCCAGAATCCCTCTGTCTCACCCTGGGACCACACACCTGCCTGCAGAAGTCAGCTTGGAGCAAGGTGTGGGAATAAAGAGTGTAAATGGGCCCCCTGAAGCCCCAGCCTAGGGGAACGGCCTGCAGACATTCTCTTCGATGTCTGGAAGGTCCAAGGCCTGGTCAAATGCTGCTCTGTGTCGGGCTGTGTCAGACCCCATGCCCAGTCCCTGCATGGACCTGCGTGGAGCTTTGAGCCCCACCTCCCACACTTTGGGCTCTTCCCAACCTTGGCTCTGTGTGGTTGATGAGCTCTGACACCTGCTGCAAATAATCCGTCCCATACACCACCACGGGCTCAGAGTCTCCCAGCTCCAGCGGTGACAGCAAGAAAGACAGAAACTCCAGCCAGTCTATGGAGGGCGCCAGGGCCTACAACCAAAAAGAAAAAAAAAAAAAAAATCTCAAGCCTCCTTGCCTGTCCTCCTGGCTGCCAGCAGACCCCTCCCCCATTGATATGCCAGAGCCTGGGAACACTTCCCATTGCCATGGCAACATCTAGTAGCTGCTTGGTAGCCCCTTCCTGCAATAAACCTTTTTCCAGGCCCAAGTGCTCCTCAATCTGGGAGCCCCATCACTTATTATACAAGAAAAACCACCCTATATAATATTCAGCTAGGGCACATTCAAATATTTTCACAACAGTTGATAAAATCCAACTCCCTTGACACCATCCAGGGTCCCTACATAACCGGTCTCTCCTTCGGAACTCCCCACCCCCTTACCCAGCCTCTCCCTCATCCAACTGAAGGGTTGGTTCCTGGCACAGTAAGGACCCTCCAGGAGATGCTTCCAAATTTCTTTTGATTGTTTTGCGGACATCTTGTACAAACTGTTATAGATTTTTACCATGATCCCTCTGTGCATTCCCTAGGCAACACGAAAGGGGACCAGGGGATGGCCTAGTGAGAGGTGACCTAAACTGAATAGTAACAGAGCGGCTGGGAAGCTCTCAGGAAAGCAAGCAAATGCGGAAAGGCCTGGCTGCCACAGGAAGGCGGCAGGAAGGAGGGCGGGGAGGTCTGCTCCAGGGGCTGGGCCCTGCCGGCTGACTCTGCTCCCCAGCTGCCCCACCTGCAGCTCCACGATGCTCATCTTATGGTAGATCTTCTCCTCGTCCCGCCTCTGGTCCTGGGGCACTGTGATGCTGGCCAGCTGCACCTCCAGCTCTAGCACCCGCCGCATCTGCTCCCGTGTGGAGGCGGGCCGCCCGCCCAGCAACATCCCCAGGTCCTCCATGTAGTCCAGGTAGGCGGTGAGGACCTGGCAAGGCCCGGAGTCATCCTGGGAGCCCAGCAACAGGTCCTACCCAAGGCTGAGAGGGCCTGTTCTGGCCCCTGCCTCTACTTACCACCTCCTCTGCTGACCCTCCTCTCAGAAGCTTTCTTGGACAGTCCTGTTCTGTTTCTGTTATACTGCTTACCACCATCTGCTAGGATCTTGTTTATTTATTTGTGTACTTACTTATCATCTATTTCCCCAAAGAGAAGGTAAGTTCAGGAGAGCACTGTTGTAAGTTACAGCAGCTTATTCACCCCTCCACCCCTAGGGCCTAGAACGGGGCCTAGCACAGAACAGGTGTCCCGTAAATATTTGTCCGGTGGATGGACCTGCTTCCCGCATTGCTCTGCCTTCTCATTTCCTAAGGCCCTTCTATTTTTTTCAGCACATCGATGACCACATGCCTTCACTTAACAGCTGAGTGGACCCCACAGGGAATTTGGTCCATAGCAGCTTTAATGGCCTTCCATCTCCCATCCAGCCAGGCCTCAACCTTGCTGCTTTCTCAGCTCCCTTCTAGTCTCCAAGTGGGAGAAAGGTGCAGAAGAGAAATACTTAATGACCACATGTATACACATGTATCAGACTTTGCTGGGGCCCTACAGGTAATGTATCTTTCTTCCCTCTCAAAGCGACTCCATCAAGTGGGTCTAAGTCCCACTTTACAGATGAGGAAATGCGCTTGAGAAGGTCACATGACCTGACTCCTACCACAAACTAGCAGGTGCCAGAGTCCGCATGTGGCTCAGGCCTGGCAGTTCCGGCCATGGCCCCAGCACTACGTGGGCCCCGTGTGAACTCCTGTTGCTTCAGCACCTGCTGGCACTCCTGCTCAGGTGAGGTAGGGGCTGTTTTTCTCTGTTCTCCACCGTAGCCTTCGGCTCTAACATAGCATCTGGCACATAGTAGGTGCTCGATAAATATTTGTTGAATGAAGGGATGAGAATCTGCAAACAGACCCTCAGCACTGCTCAGCACCAGCTCCCTGGGGCCCTCCTCCCAGGGGCCACTACTCACTCTGCCCCTCAAGCCCCACCCTGGGCTCCCTTAATCGCCGAAAGCCATTTCCTCTTCTACTCAATTGAAAAGTTCCAGATCCCTTAACATCCATTCCCTATACTTCAAAATTTCTTTCTCCCACCTCTCCTCTTCCTTGCTGCCCTCTGATAGGTGTCAGAGAAAGAGATTTGAGGGCCAGTCCCGGTCATCCCAGCTCCCGAGGGGTTGGTTGGCTCAACCAGTCATCCTGACCATGCCCTGCCGCCACCCACCTCACTTATCCCTTTTTCTCCCTGCCTTTAGCTGAAGACTTACACTGAGACTTTCCTGAACCCTGTTTTACTTCTCAGTTCTTCTCCTATGTGAACCTTTTATGCTGCAGCTTCCCTTAGATGCTGGCCCAGGCTTCCTGCCTGAGACAACCAGCAACACACAGAGCTGAACTGAAGCTTTCTCCCGCCAATTCCCAATTGTTGAACCATGTGGTTCTCTCCGGCATTCTCAAAATTCTCTCCTCTCCTGACTCAGGTGATGTTAAACCACACACCTGTTTGTGCCCCTCCTTTTCCATTTCTTTTGGGATAAATGCTAAATCTGATCCACGGTGTCCATGCATAATATGAATCTACATCCCTGCCCCAAAGGACTTGGCCCACCCACCCCCACCCCACTCCCCTCTCTGGTCCATCAATGGCTTATATGCCCTCCCACTTCAGAGTCTTTGCATATGCTCTTCCCTTTGCCTGAACCCTCTCCCTTCATGGCAGCCTGCCCTTATCCCTGGACGAGGCTGGTCCCCTGTGACAGTCTGGGAATGCCGTGCTGCCCCTCTGTGACAGTCCCAGCAACTGCGCACAGGATACACCAAGCTGCTTCATGGCTTCTCCCCCACTTAGAGGGCAAAGGCACTGTCTTGTTTACCACATGCCTGGAGGAGGGTCTGGCTGAGAAATGCTCAGTGTTTGAGAACCAAAGAAAGGGCAAATGAGTCTCCCAGTAGTGTTACTCCACAGCAGCCTACCTCGCTGGCTCTCTTCCTCCCACTGCCCTTAAAAGGCAAGAATCTGCTTCTTTCCCCTCTGTAATCTTCTCCTGCCTCTCACTTCTCCCGAGCCTTTGTCTACATTTTTAAGGAGATGCCCCACAAGCCCTCGGCTCCCTCCAGCCTCGTCCTCTCTCCGGGACTTCACCCAGCTTCCACAGTTGCCTGCTGACCTCCCCAGATAGACAGTACCCAGGCTGCTCACAATCACACATCTAAAATGAGTGGCTCCCACTCTCTGAGTGTCTGCATAAGCTGGTGTACCCCCTTTCCCAGATAGATACCATAGGAGGTAAATGCTATGATCCCTGTTCTACAGATGAAGAAACCGCTTCACCTTGCACCAAGCCACAGGGCTGGAATCTAAATCAAGGTCTGACCCAGAGTCTGCCCTTTTCCTGTGACGTCACACTGTCTCCTCTTCCCCACTGTGCTCTGAGCCGGTTCTTCCTCCAGGCACCCCTGGTTCTCCAAGGACTCCTCCATTCCACCATCACTCAGGCTTCCAGCCTCATCTGTCTTTATCTCTTCCTCCTACTCCTCTCTTTGAACACCCAGTCACCCGCAATTCATGATTTGCACTTGGTTATGTCTCTTGCATCCTCCCCTTCCTAATATTCCCTCTGCCACTTCCCACATTTGGGCCCTTACAGACTCAGAGCCTAGAGTACTACTGCCTTAACTCATCTCCAGGCTCCCTCTCTTGCATCTACAAGCACTGCTTACTGGGTTGCTCCCTTCCTGCTCTGGAGCATGCAGCAGCTCTCAGAGGCCTATATGATAAAACTCAGTGTTTTATTGTATAGGATTCCAGGTCCCCTCCACAACTCGTTCCTACCCACCTGTCCAGCCTGTCATCTGCTTGGAGCTCTACATTTTGCCAAACTGGACCCCTTCTCATGGTCCAAACATGCCTTAGCTCTATCTTTCTTCAAGACTTTGTTTAAACTCTTCTCATTACCCAGCATGCCCTCACCCACTCTTAGATATTCTACGTGGCCCGGCTCAGATGCAATCTCATTAGGAAACCTCTGACTACCTGACTCTCTCCTAAAGCCTAGAGACCCCCTTTTGAGCCCGTTCTCAGCTGTCTAGGTCCATGAAGCCATCTACACTGCAAGCTTTGTGTGGCAGTGGCTCTGGGGGGACATCTCAGAATTCCCCCATTGCACCTGGCACACGGCAGAGGCCTATAAAATGTGGTCCTAGAAGAATAAGGGGAAGGAAGGAAAGAAGGGGAGAAGGAATGGAAGGGAAGGAGAAAAGGAGGGAGGGAAAGAGAGAAGGGTGAGAAGGAAGGCTGGGAGGGAGGGAGGGAGAAAATGAGGGAAGAGTGAAGAGATAAAGAAGGAAGGAAGGGTAGTTGGCTCACTAGGTGACAGGACAGGCTCACCTTGCCCACTATGACCCTGGGCAAAGGGAAAAGTAAACAAGCATCAGCCCAGCTCAATAGAGGGGTGGGGTTGGGTGTTCTGAGGATGCTTCTTACTTTCTCATTGGCGGTCCTGTTTAGGTAGTAATCTCGAGAGGGGAGAAAGAGCCCAGATTGGTCCACCTGCAATAGCAAGTCACGGGAGTGAGCCTTCCCCCAACACACACCTGGTCTCTTGTACAGGGGGGAGCCACCCCAGCCTGCCTGTCATAGGGGAGGAGAGTCTGGGCTCCGCAAATGGTCCATAAGTTCCCCCCAACCCTTCTCCAGACTGGTACCTGGATAACATTGCTGTTAGAACTCTTGGAGTCGGCACTGACGTAGACAGTGAAGAAGGGGGTGGCCCTGTAGGTCCCTGCTACTGCCTTCAGCACTTCCATGAAGTTGTTCTGGTCCCAGGGCCCCGTAATGTTCCAACCACCAATCTGAGTAGAGACCATAGTGGAAACTATAGCACAGGGGCCCCCAAAGCTTTCTGGGGCCACATCCTCTCCCAAGACCTATCCTGACCTCCCCCAGGGGTCCTACCTTGTCAATGAGGTCTCGCAGCGGCTGGGCTCCCAGTTCCTCGATGCGCTCCACCTGCAGGCAGGAGAGGTAGAAACGCTGTGTCTTCCGCTCAGCTTCGCTGCTGGAGTTGAAGGTGGTGTTTTCTGTGGGGTAGGACACAGGTCCAGTTGGCAACTATGCTAACTGCTGAGAGGGGTCCTGGGCCCTTGCTTGGTCCTTCTCCTTGCCTTGTGAAGGCGCGGTCCTCCTAAAGTAGACCCAGGAAGACTGTCTGAAACAGCCAAGAGTGACTTCCTCTCCCCTGTCCATGGAAACCCTCAAAGATCTCTAAACACCACAGACTCCCTGGTGCCTACCACACCTCAGCAGTGATCCAAACAGAGTGCAGAGGACAGTCCCTTCTTTATATACTCAGAGGTCTGTCCCCTCAAACCCATCTCCACCTCTCAGGATCCCCCTGCTCTCTGCATCCCCCACCCGAGGAGAGTTTGTAGTCATCCACTTATTCATTCAGTCACGGACATTTATTGAGTACCTAAATGCAAAGCCCTGTGCCAGGCGTGAGTTTTACTTGGCACAATGCCTCCCCGACAGCCCCACTCACCAAGCAGGTGCTTCAGTATGGCCTGGTTCTGGTCCCAGAGGCTGTTGAAGGTGTTCCAGCGAGAACGCCCATCAGGCAGAGGATTTCTCTGAATCCAGCCTCCACAGGAAAACTGGTAAAAGTCCTCACAGGGACTCACCCCACGGTCCAGAGACTCCAGGATTTTTCCAGCCACTCGAATGCAGGCCTCTGTGAGGCAGGTGCTATGGGATGGGTCTGCGGCAGGGAACATGGTGGGGGTGGGGGTAGGGGACTGTCGGTGAGTCTGGGAAAGGCAAATGCTTTGGGAAGGGCCATGACAACAAGAAGGTTGGGAGGAGAGAGAAAAGCTGGGGGAAGACTGGCCTGACCAGAAAAAACCTTAGTGGCCCTTGAGCCCCCGGACACCCCCACCCCCACAGCTAGGAGGGCTGGTGACAGGTGTGGGCCCACCCTACCTTTGTGGTACTGGACCCCCAGGGCCACCAAGCAGCCCAGGAGCAGCGCAGCCAGCAGCAGAGAGACAGCTGCTAAGACCAGCTCCAGTGGGGTGTGGGAGCCCAAGAAGTCTCTTGTCCTCTTCCGGAATCCCACCTGGGGAACACAGGGTGCCAGTGAGCTAGCAAGCTGCTGGTGGGAATCCAAGATCACAGAAGTCCTCCCAAAGGGTGAAGACACAGGCAGTTTCCAGAGCCATGGAGCAAAGACGCTAAAGGGGTTGACTTTGGGCACAGGGGCACAAGGCGGTCTGAGCTGAGTCCTGAGCCCGCTTTGTGCAACGTCATGGCTTACAGTCGCCTCACCATAGTTCTAGCGCAGAGGCCAGAGATGAAGCTGAGGTGGGGGCAGGTGACCCTCCAGGTCAGCCCAGAGCTCCTGGGTCTGCCAGGCGTCACGTCAGGGCTGGGGCCTGGCGAGAAAGGGGGAACCCCCTTGCCCACCTCCACAGCGTCCGGGGAGGCCCCGCCCTCTACGGGGGTCTCAGGTACGTCTTCCTCCCGCAGCGTGGTCCGTTTGTATTCCACCATCTGCCAGACAGTCGGGGGCGCCAACCGAGGTCAGGCAGAGAGGGCCCTTTGCCCACTGCCCTGCCCCAGTGCCCCTGGCCTGGCCGGGCCCCCTCCTGTCCGCAGGGAGGACCCCCCTCCCCTGCCGGGCTCTCCGGCCTGGGGCGCCCCCGACCCGCGCCCCCTCAGGCACGCAGCCCCTTCTCGGCCAGCCCGAGCCCCTGCCGACGCCTCCTGCCCGCTCGGCCTCAGCCCCTCCACGCAGTCCTCTCCCCGGAGCCCGGGGCCCCCACTCACGTTGCCGCCGCCGCCCAGCTCCTGCAGCGCGACGTTCATGGTGGAGTAGGGGCGGGAGGCACCTTAGGGCTCCCGGCGGCTGGCCCTCGCCCAGGCCGCGGCCTCGGCCCCCGGCCCGGTCCCGCCGCCGCCCGCCATCAGGCCGCTGCCGCAGCCCCTCGCTGCTCCGCCGCCGCCGCCCCCGCCGCCCCCGCCGCCCCCGCCTGCCCGCGCCCCCTCCCGCCGCGGCGCCGCGCCCGGGGGTGGGGGGTAACGTGGGGGAGGAGCGCGCCGGCCGCGGCCCGCCACCCGCCCTGTGCCCGGGCGTCGCTCCGGTGCCCGCGGCCGCCCTCCGGTGACGCCCGGACCCCTGTCCTCTTCAGGATCAGCCTGCCCCCCTCCCAGCATTACCCTCTCGCAAGCCACCCATAATTTCCATGCCTTTGACCCAGGCCCAACCCCTGGTGATATTTCTTGGCCCCATTCGCCACATTGCAGGCCCTCACCATCCCCCTTAAACACCTTTAGGAAATGATGCTTTCGGGAGGAACATCTGCCCGCAGCCGTCCACACAGCCCCTCTTCAGCCAGCGCACAAAGAGCAGCACACGGGGGTCGACCCACATACAGGCCGTCCACACGGCATCTACCCAGAGAGCACACAGACCCAAAGTACACAGGCAGGCACTCAGCCCAACACATGGTCCACACACACGCAAGACACACACACAGTGTACGCACTGCACACTCACCTTCTGTACCTCTACGAGGCACCCCGAGCCAACACACAAACTACACTGTCCTTCTGTACATGCCCACGGCCCACGCGGACAGCACACACACGTAACCCACACTCTGACGCTACTCTTCCCCGTTGCTTCCAGACTGCACTTCTACTCCCCGAGATAATCGTAGTCATCAGATCATCTCACAAAGGGAGGGTTACAGATGGTGACAAATTGGCAGGGAAAAAAACAGTCATGCACGGATATTTAAAGAAAAGACGTGCTAACACTTCTAACTTGAGGAAAGCAAACCATTTTATTTGGGAGGTTTACAAGAAAAAAAAAAAAAAACAACCGAGCAATATTTAACTGAAAGGCAATAGTGTGGCATCTATGCATCTGCCATCTGCCTTCCATATTGTCATTCCTTAATCAGGCCTGGTGGTGTTGCAGTTGGCTGCACTGAAAGAGTGCCTAGTGGGTTTTTTTGGCACAGTTTTAAAAAAAAGTGCCTCGTCCTCCTCCCTCTTCCCCCAACAGAGTACATGAGTTTGACCTGAGAAGGCTCAGAATGGTGGCAAATCCATAATCCATTTCTCGACACTCACCTCAGTCCTCAGCTTGCTGCATGAGGTTCTAATATGGGCTGCTCTTATGGCTGAGAAGGGGGGTGGATGATGAATTGATCAGGCTGAGAATGTTGGATCGCTTTCTTTGGCATTTACACACACACACACACCGCCAATTTCATGTTCTCAAATAGGAGACAGTAGAGTGTTATAGGTAGGATGAAAGATTCTGGATTCACACTCAATGTCATCACTTGTAAAATTGAAATAAGAATAGTACCCATGTCAAAAGACAGTGTCTGGCATGTAAAGGGCACTCAATGTGTGAGCTGCTATTTTTGTGTTACTGTTGTTAAAATCCTATGGATAGAAATGAGAATTTTAAGGTTGGAGGAAGGCTGTTCTAGTCCCTCCAGGTAGATGGGTTCTAGGTTAATTAGGGGTTCCCTGAGCAAGAAGCTTCACATTCAGCCATACTGGGGTCTGCAGCAGCAAGGCCTTGGAATATCCACTTGGGACAGTTTTCCGAAGTTGTTTGTGTTCACTCTGACGACAATGTGGCATCACAGCACTCACCTCTTTCCCTTATCACCCCCAAAGCTGGATGAAGGGGAATGTGGCAGCAGGGGCAGTCTGGCCCATGGGAAATTCCACCATGGCATGACCATGTGAGTGTAACCAAAGCTACTATGTAAGAACTTCCTGGCAACAGGCTCCTTAGAAATAGTCCTGTTGCTCCATGCCACAATGGAAATAGCAAGCTTATACAGCACTTTAGTATGTGCCAGCCACTGTTGTAAGTCCTTTACATCTAGGTTCTCTTTTACCCTCGTGGTGATTATGAAGCCATTTTACGGATGAGGAAACTGAGGCATAGAGAGACTAAGAGTCACACGGCTAGTAAGTAGCAGAGCTGGGATTCAAACCCAGGCATTCTGGCTGCTTTCTGGAGAGCACTTTGGCAACAGGAATCAAAAGGAGGATATACTTCCTCCCAACATTAGTTGCTGGTCTTCTGTCACATTTTCTCTGCAAAGGTAAGGGGAAACACATCAGTTTTCAAGCCAGACAGAACTGGACTCAAATCTCGGCTCAAATCTTGATCAGCTGTATGATCTTTATCAAGTTACTTGAAAGCTCAGACCCTTAATTTTCTTCATCTGTAAAATGGGAACAGTCATCAGTGTCTCAGAGAGTTGCTGTGACAATTACATGCAACCACGTAGGAGAGAGCCTGGTACCTAGTTTTACAATGCTCTCAGTTTCACCAGGCTTGCCCTAAATGCACATTTCCTTTCCATGTCTCTTTCCTGATTCAAATCATTTATTAGGCTCATAACTATTCCTGATTACATGTTAAATACCCTAGTATGAGAGGCTTGGAGGTTGCTCTACTCTATAATTCTATTTTCTTTTCTCTATGTTTAACACCTTTGTCTCTTTTTTTCTCTCTCATTCTATTATTTCCTTCCTCTCTATCTTTTCTGCTCTTCTTTTCGTATTCCTAAAATAATCTTTCTTTTGGTCTTTTTTTTTTTCCCTTCTAAATTGATTGTGAATTGAGAGGAAATGGACAACAGTTATATGCTAAACTTAGAAGGACAACGTAGTCGTCAAGATAACAAGACACATTAATGTCCAGTATTGACAAAGATGGGAAATATGGGCACTCTAGATTGTTGGTGGTTTATAAATTGATATAACTTTTTTGGCAATATGAGTCAAAAGGTGTAAGTGTAGGCGCCTGGGTAGCTCAGCTGGTTAAACGTCTGCCTTTGGCTCAGGTCATGATCCCAGGGTCCCTGGATGAGTCCCACATCCGGCTCCCTGCTCCACAGGAAGTCTGCTTCTCCCTCTGCCCCTCCCCCCACTCATTCTCTCAATCTGTCGCTCTCTCTCTCAAATAAATCAATAAAATCTTTTTTTTTTTTTAAGGTGTAAGTGTATATACTCTGAACCAGAAAGTCTAATTCCGGGAAATTGTTCCAGGAAATAAGCATTATCTATAGGATGTTTGTATTAGTTAGCTTTTGCTGCAGAACAAACCTCCCCAAAATTTGTGGCTTAAAATAGCAAACATTTATTATTTCTTATGTACTTCAGGTTGATTGGATGGTTCTTTGGTTCCACATCAGCTCAGCAAGAGCTGGATGGTATAGCTGAATGGCTTCACTGCCATGTTTGGGCCTCAGTTGGGATGACTGGGCCCTGGCTCTATGTGGTGTCTCTTCCAGTAGTCTAGCCCAGGCTCCTTCATATGGTGGGCTAAGGATTCCCAGAAACAAAAAAACGGGGCAAGCCCCAGCATGTAAACAGTTTTCAAGCCTCTGCCTGTCCCACATATCCTAATGTCCTGATTGGGCAAAACAAGTCAAATGGTCAAGCCCAGATTCAGGGAGGGAGAAATAGAATTTACTACTTGATTGGAGGAGCTACAAAATATTGGGACCATTTTTTCCCTACAAGATTTATTCATCACAGCTCGGTCTGTAATAACAACAAAACCAAACAGGGGCACCTGGGTCGCTCAGTCGGTTAAGCGACTGACTCTTGATTTCAGCTCAGGTCATGATCTCAGGGTCCTGGGATGGAGCCCCACTTCAGGCCCCCGCTTCAGGCTCTGTGCTCAGTGGGGAGTCTGCTTGAGGATTGTCTCCCTCTCCCTTTGCCCCTCCCCCAGCTCTCTCTCTCTAAATTAAATAAATAAATCTTTAAACAAACAAAAGCTTAGAGGACTAGAAAAAAAAAGAGTAGAGGTCTTGTTGAATAAATCAAACAACCATACAATGGGATAACAATGTAACATTTACAAAGGATGGGAAGGAAGAGTTAATGCTCTGGGAAAACATTCTCCATATAGAATGAAATGGGGGAGTAAAAGGGTTACAAAATCTCATTTTTGTGAAGCAAAAATGTATAAAAGCCCAGATTTTAAAAAAGAGATCGGAAGGACAGCAACAAAATGTTAACATATCTAATGATGAGATTACTTTTAATTTCTTCCTTATGCTTTCCTGAATATATAGCTAACAATTCTATTGTCTTGCACTTACCTAAGGACTTTACATATGTTAATTTACTTAATCCTCACAATGACCCAATAAGATATAGTCTAGCAGTATCATTGTCCCTATTTTACAGATGAGGAACCTAAGACACAGGGAAGCTTACCAACATACCCAACATCACACATCAGGTAGAAGGCAGATCCTTGATTTGATTCTAAATTCCATGCTCGTAACTAATATTCTTTCTTCTAAGTCAATTGACTTGTCTGGGACCAGAGTGTGATGTTTGGTAAATGGTCTATATCATTAGTTTTAAACCTTTAAAAAAATCATCAAAAACTTTTTATTGTGAAAGTAATATACTCCATAAGTATATGGAATAAAAAGATGAAATTCCACCTGCGAGGATCCCAGTACCATCCTCAGAGAAAACCATTATTAGCAGTTGAGCATGTATTCTTCCAGATCTTTCTTTTATATGCATTTACATACCTAAACACACAGTGTGTATGTGTATGTGTGTGTGTGTGTGTGTGTGTGTAGGTGTGTATGCATAAATGTGTGTGTATACTTTTTCCCCCATATATGAAATCACACTCTACAGTCATTATTTGGTGACATTTTGGCAGGCTTTGGAGATCTTACTATGTCAATCCGCACAGATCTGCCTTATTCTTTTTTGTGATTTATCAGCCTCTGCTAAATAGAATGAGTCCCAGAAATACCCTCCTGGTATGGACTTCCTTCAACAGGGTGAGAGCAAAGGGCCCCAGAGAGAGTTTAAGGAAGGAGAAACATAGTCGCCAGAGATGTAAAAAGATGAACCCCAAATATTTGTAACAGGTTGCATTTGTTTCCTAGGATTGCTGTAACAAAGTACCACAAACTGAGTGGCTTAAAACAACAGAAACTTATTCTCTCACAGTTCTGGAGGTGAAAAGTCCAAAATAAAAGTATGGGCAAGACCATATACTCCCTGGGAAGGTTCTAGGGAAGAACCTTTCCTTGCCTCTTCCAGCTTCTTGTGGATCCCAGCAATCCTTGATGTTCCTTGGCTTGTAGGAACTCCTATCTCCCCTTCCTCACATAGCCTTCTTCCCTGTGTGTATGTGTCTTTGTGCATCTGTCCTCTTACAAAAACATCAGTGACTGGATTTAGGACCCACTCTAATCCAGTATGACCTCATCTTAATTTAACTAATTACATCTGCAAAGACCCTATTTCCAAATAAGGTTACATTCTGAGGTTCCAGGTGGATGTAAATTTTAGGGGGGCCCTATCCAACCTACTACACAGGCCTGAAGTTTCCACCTGAATAAAATTGCTATTATTACTCAAGTGTCAAAAAGCATAGTATTCTGTTTAGAACATATGGATCAAGTCCACTAGGTTTTGAGAGACTTTCAGTTGAGAAATTCAATGCATTGTCATGAAAGTCCAAACAAACATAATTTCATTTTAGCTGTGAAAATGAATTTTCATCTCATGGACAGTGATGCAGAACTTCAGAATTTTAAGTAGAGGATCACAATTTAAAGAACACTCCCCCCCCCCCATTTTTACAACATAGCTGTAGCTTATATCATTCTGTATCTTTACCAATTTTGTACTTAGGTCTTTTGCTTTAATCATGACCTACCACACACAACAGGGACAGGAATAAGATTATTTAAGAAGGAGTTAACCAAATGAATTCCAAGTTCAATGGTTATTTCTCCAATCTTTTCATTCTGGGAGTAGACAAGAGAATAATTTCAATTCCCCACCAGCGCTCTTATCTCATGCTTGGCAAGAACTCTCTTGGTCCCTTTAGCACTTTTGGTGAGGGACAGCTCATTACCTCCTGAGACAATCCACTTCATGTCAGGACAACAATTTCATCTACAAAACTGTCCTTAATGTAGCTTCTATCATCTCTAATGCTTCAGACTAGAAAATGGAGGCTCAGAGAGGTATGCATATTATGCAAACGGATGAGGAAAAGCTTGGAGGGGTATCTGTCAAAGGTTTCATGCAAGTTTCTGTATTTTCCTAAAATGTTACAAGTGAACGTGAACGAATTTTTTTTTAAGATTTTATTTTTAAGTAATCTCTACACCCAAAGTGGGGCTTGAACCTACAACCCCAAGATCAAGAGCGGCACACTCCACTGACTGAGCCAGCCAGGCACCCCAAAATGAATGTACTTTTTAAAACTATAATTATGGGGCCTTCAGTTCAAGGTCATACAGAAAGTGGCAGAGCCAGGATTGGAACCCATTTCTAGACAACCTCTAGTGGGGGTAGAATTTTCTGGACTCTCTCCTAGTGACCCTGAGCTTCAGCATCTCTTGTCCCTCCAGATCTCAGGGCTCCTTTCATTCCAGCTAGGCCTCCAGGTTTGGCCCTCATCCCAGAGGGCAGGATGCAGCTGGGGAGGACTTGATAGGGATGGGCCTCTAGGTCTGAGGCCTTGAGTGAATCTTACACAGACGTATTCTCTGGCACTACTCCCGTCGCCAATCCTGGTCCCTGAGGGCAGCCACCATGGCATTAGCCTCTGCATCCCTGGGACTAACACTTGGTGAGGAGTTGGAGGAAGGAGACCCAGCACCAGGCAACTTCACTAACTGTGTGATTTGAAGGGAAGGAGGTAAAGCGCTTCAGGGACAGTGGAGACCCCCTCAGCCTCGGGTATAGCCTGAATGTACGGGAGGCTTATTACCCTAATCGTTGCTGTCGTCAGCTACGCCAAATGTGGGACCTCCCCCCACCCCCAAGGCCAGTGATTGCGCCAGAGCCCCTGCGCGCTAGCAAGCAGGTGACGCGGCTGCAGACGGCCCGCTGCGGGTAGGAGAGAGAGAACCTTTCCCGTCTGTGCAGCGGGAACTGTCACGTGACCCCCCACAACGCGGGCGGGCGTACCCTCTGTCCCTCGTCTTCTACCTCCGGATACCCACGGGCGCGCGCCGCGTCCTCAGGCGCTCCCGGCTTCCCCCGCGTCACCTGCAGCCAGGGCGCCCCCCGCGACGCCACCATTCATTCCTCCTATACGGCGCGCGCAGCCCGAACCTCCAGGGCCAGGAGAACTGCGGTGCGCTGGAGGCGCTTTGAGCTCGAGTTTCGGCGCCAGCAGCAGGGGTGGGGGGTCTGCCCTGGTGCGCGCGCGTCGGCCCAGTTACCGAGATTCCTCCTAGGAGAGACCGAAATACACAGACTCAGGAGATGGTTACAGTGGCGCGTAGGTACGGGGGCCAAGCATGGAGACATACAGAAGGGTAGAGACACTCCTAAGAAACAGAAGTAGACAGAGACTGTGACACAAAGAGATACGGGGCGCAGAAACAGATACAGACACAGAGAGATAGACTGATACATAGATAGGCAGACACAGACACAGACCGGCAGTCAAAGAAACACTCCAGATAAACAGTTAAGACCCAAAGACCAATCCGACACAAACGCGCCAACCGCGGTGACACCACCCACCCGCCTGAGCTATTCTCGCGTCGGCGGGTTCGCACAGTCCAGCACACCTAACCGGTATGGGACCTTCCCCCACCCCCAGCTTATTTCCGGAGTCCCCCCTTTGGAATGCTGTCCAGACTCCAGGCTTCTGGTCCCGCCCCGCCCCCCAATTCCCAGTTCCCCTTCCTCGCCTCTAAGAGCCTCCTTGCCTGAC
>NC_138369.1:118660542-118673231 GCF_054177405.1 Leptonychotes weddellii | reverse complement strand
CTCAGTCCCGCCTCTCCCAGCCAGATCCTGCACCCGTTGGCCCGTACAATTCGTCCAGCCGCCTCTCCCGCCTAGTGCAGGACCCTCCCACTAACGCTCCCAGCCCTCGGTTGAGTGCTGGGCGCGCTCCTCTTGCCCGCCCCCTCCCCCGCCCCGCCTCTCTCCCCCGGCCGAGGCCCGCCCCACCTCCACCGCGCCCCGCCTGCCGCGCTCTGCGGCAGTCGGGCGCTCATCGTCATTCCGCTCTTGCCGCCGCCGCCACCCCCGCCCCCCGCGCACCGCCCCCGCCCGGTCCCCGTCACCACCTCCGCCGCCGCCGCCGCCGCCTGCCCAGCGGCCCGGGAGGCGGAGGCGCGGGGGAGGAGGCCCCGCTTGGCTCGGCAGCCCCGGATGCTGCATGACTTCATCCTTCCGCCGGCTCCCCTGCTGAGCTAGGGCCGGTCCGGCAGCTAGCCCGCCGCCCGCGCCCCGCCGCAATCCCGCGCCCACCCCGCGCCCGCCATGTCCGAGATCCTGCCCTACAGTGAGGACAAGATGGGCCGCTTCGCCGCCGACCCCGAGGGCTCCGACCTCTCCTTCAGTTGCCGCCTGCAGGACACCAACTCCTTCTTCGCGGGCAACCAAGCCAAGCGACCCCCCAAGCTGGGCCAGATTGGCCGAGCCAAGAGAGGTATGCGGCCGGGGCCCGGAGTCGCCGCTTGACCCAGAAACCCTTCGCCGGGCGCCCCCAGGCTGCCGTTCCCCGCCGAGCGCCCGCAGCTCTTGCCGCAGACCAGCGCAGCCAGCCGCTCGCCGGCCGGGGTTTGGGGGGGGGAATGCCCCCGCTGCAGTCTTGTGTCCCTCTCTTCCCCTCTCCCGGGAACGCAGTGCCCCGGATTCGATGCTCGCCACCTCTGAAAGTAGAGCCCTGACACCCGGGCAAGGGGGAGGGGCCGGCCGGGGCATTTGGGGCTGCCTGAAGTGGGAACGTGGGGCGACCGGCCGCTTCTTCGGGATCAAACGCTGAGTCGGTGGATGCTTCAGAAGAACCTTCGGGTGGGAAGGGACGTCCGATTGGAGAGAGGACAGGGGGGCCAGGGATTCGGTTGTCCTCGTTGTTTGCATGGGGAGGGGACTCTGTTGGTGCCAGCATCGGAAGAGGGGTTCAAGCGGCGAGAGGGTTAGGGTGGGGAGAGAGTTGGACTAGGTGAAGATTCTGTTTGAGAAGGGGGGGTCTGTTGAAGAGGGGGCTCCCACGAGCAAAAGGATGATCAGCTTGGATGGAAGAGAGCTCAGGCGGCGGGAGGGTTTGGACTGGGAGGTTGAACTGCTGGTTGGAACAGGGGGCGTTCCTCCGTAGGGAGGGGAGGAGGGCCTGTGGGAGCTAGGCTCGGCGGTGGGTCCAGTCGGCAGAATTCGGATGGGGAGGGCACTGTGGCACTGGCGTCCGAGGGGCGTCACTGGGCCACGGAAAGTAGCTGTTCGGGGCGCGAGGACGCGGGGCCCATTCTCGCCGCCGCCGCCGCCCCCTGAGGCCGCGCGGCTGACGCGCTTTCTCCCTGCGCAGTGGTGATCGAGGATGACCGGATAGACGACGTGCTGAAGGGGATGGGGGAGAAGCCGCCGTCCGGAGTGTAGACGCGCCGGCTCGGGCGGCGGGCTCCGGGCCCAGCCCCGCAGCGGCCAGGAGCGCGGGCCGGCTATGCGGCTGCCGGCGCCCCCCGCCCCGGCCCAGGCGCCCGCGGGCGGGGGCTGCAGGGCCGCGCCGCCTCTGGGTTGGAGTCGCTGCCGCCGCCGCCTGGCACTCCGGAGCTGTCCGCTTCAGCACCACGGCGGCGGCGGTAGCGGCGGCGCGGACCGGCCCGGAGCCCGCCGCCGCGCTCATGCACTTTAGAACCTCGGGCCGCAGCCCCACCCCGCACACCGGAACGGACACAGAGACCCGCGGCCCTCAGCCCCCGACCCGCCCCCTCCCGCACGGCTCCCCTGCCCCGCCCCTCTCGGCCGGTCTGGTCTGCAGAGCCGGCTGCCGGCCCGTGTCGAACCGCGCGCGCAGCCAGGGATGTGTGGCTGCGTATTTGCATGAGCTTCCCACCCACCTGAGCCCAGCCCTCCAGGCCGCTCCCTCACTCCCACCCCTGTCTGGCGTGACCCCAGCCTCAGCCTCTTTCTAAGGGACTTCCTCAGCACATTTGTATTTTTATATCCGACTCTTTGTTTACTGGCTCCCCTCATGGTTCGTGCCTCCCTCCCTCCCCCCCAAGTCTCGGCCACGCTCTTCTGCGCCTGGCAGATAGGATGGGTGTTGAGTCTGAGATGGAACGAGCCCCCAACATGGTAACCAACCACATGGTCAGTCTGCTCAGGCCTGACCCCAGGCGACTCTCTGGCAGACCCCTCCTCTCAAGGTATCACCTCCCAAGGGCCCAGGTCTGATTTTACCTTGGACCCCTGCATCCTGCCCCTGGGAACCCAAGTGAGGACTGCTCGGCACCTTTGGATGACACCCGTGGCCCTGGAGATGTTTTCAACCCAGGGGTGTCCTTTGTAAATGTTCCTCCATCCTCACTGTACCAGGAGTGTGTGAATAAACACAGACCTCCCTGCGTGTGTGTGACCACTGCTTTGGTCTGCTCAGGAGCCGGGCCAAAATGGCTCCAACCCCTTCTGGGGAGGGGGCAGAGACTTGGGAGTCTCAGGTGCATGTTGCTGGCAGGGAAGGGTTGCCAAGTAAACAGGCAGGCCAGCCTGGTCTGAGAAGTTCATTGCAATGTAGCTTCCTTGGGTAAATATACAATCCAAGCAGGATAGGAGACTAGAGTTGGAGCTGAAGCTGGAATCAGAAGCATAAAGCAATCTTGATTCCAAGTCTGCAGCCTCCTTTGGATAAATCCAAGTTGAACGGGGGTCAATAATAGGCCCCAGGGATGCAGGTCTCGGAGTCTGGCTGGCATGTGGAGGGGTTGTGCTGAGCTTTGCCCTAGGGGATGAATCACTGGTGATTCAGTACGGTAAGGGAGGAAGTTGGGGAATCCAGGGAAAATCTGAGGAACCTAAGGAAACCAGAAACCTGGGATCTGGGATCTAGTTTGACCTGGGCTGTATTGTTTCATGTGGGGTTGCTCCCATCAGCTCTATCTTAGGCATGAGCCCTCTGGGACTGTGAACACCTTGAATCAAACCCTAAGCCCTGAGTCAGGAATTCCAAGTACTTGAAGAGTCCAGGGCAGAAAGGCAGGGAGGGCCAGAGGACCATGCCTCTGGCCTCACAGCTGAATGGCATTGAGGAAGTCCTCGTGATCTGAGTCCCGGAGGAAGCAAGGTGTGGTGGGAGGTCTAGGTGGTGAGAGGAGCTGGGTCCCAACAGCCAGCTGGGCTATAGTGAGCTCTCTGCCCTTCTGCATGATGTAAAGATGGAAGTGGAAACCGTTGCCATAGGTTGCATGCCTCAGGGACCAGCCATATCGGGCTTGGGCATAGTGTCTGATCCGAAAGTGGGGAGCAGCTGAGGTCAATGAGATGAAACGGCCTCCATGGACCAGCACCCGGCTCACCTGCAAGGCAGACAGAGAAGTCACTGGTGAGGAGTCCGTCGCCAGGTTCTCAAAGGTCAGTATGGCCCCAGATACCCTCGCAGGTACCACCCTACATGCCATAGCTCAGGGCTCTCCATGGCAAGGGTGAGCCTCCTCTCTGCTCCTAGTCAATTCCATGGAGTAGGGCTATATTCTACCCAGGCAGGAGCATGGGAATGAGGTTAGGTGCAGGGGCACTGCTTTCCTGTCAACTACTCACTCTCCTAGTCTGTGTTACCTATCTGGAACCTGGCTGCTACCTCATCCCCGTGACAACCCAGTAGCCAATCATCTATATCTGTGAGCCTGGCCACTCCAGCCCCCTATGATCTTGACCCAGCTTAACCACCCCCTCCTTCAGGTAACTGCGGTCCTGAAGGTGACCCACCACCTGCTCCAAACTATGCCTCCTTCCGGCTTTTGAGTTCTTCCAATCTCCCGAAACCCCAATCCCTTCCTTCCCACCTCTCGGTCTGCCCTCGTTGTTGCTCCCTCACCTCACTTAGCACCTGGTCCACGGTGTGGACACCTTCAGAAGACACATTCCAGGGATCCTGTTCTCCAGCTAACAGGGCATCCAGCATGCCCTTCTCGAGCACCACTTCGAAGGAGCCACTGCGGAAGTCCAGTGCCCGCACATCCATGGTCTCCCAGCGCAGCGTGGGCACATGCGCATATCGAGCCTGCATCGCAGCCACCACTACTGATGAGTAGTCCACACTGGTCACATCAGGGAAGCCTCCAAGGAACAGCTCGTAGCTCAGGGCACTGTTCCCACAGCCTGTGGTGGGAAGGAACGGGATGGGTGGCACAAGGGCTAGGTTAGCTTTGGTTCTCACTTCCCCAGTTATCCCTCCTCTCTTGGCCCATTTGCTCTCAGCCTAAACCCTCCCATACTGAGGGAGAAGCAGCATGTACAAAAAAGCACGAGCCTTGGAGTCATACAGAGCTGGGCCCATAGCCTGCTCTAACATTCCTAGCTACGTAGACTAGGGGCAAGCTGTTTTCATACCAGGAACTTAGATTTCCTATTCAGAAAAACGAAGATGGCAATACCTAGCCTACATGCAGGATGTGATACATTAAATTTAAAAACTAAAACAGCTGGAGAGTAGCTGAAGGAGCTCTGAACCTCCGAGTTCAAAGATCTAGATTCTGATATCTCTAGTCGCACAGCCAAGGCAAGTCGTTCAACTCTGAGCCTGTTTCCTCATACTCAGAATGGGGAATACTACTGGCATCATTAGGACCACCATATTATTATTAGAATACTAGTAGTAGTATCCTAATCCCTAACCTCTCAGAGAAACTTTGATGATATCAGCCCTGGGAAGACTTCATGTGAGGGCTTACTACCCTACTTCGGTTTGCGGGGCAGAATTAACAAGTGTAGGGGAACTCGATGGGGACATACAGTGGAGCTGATTCCTTGTAATTCCTTAATGTATTGAGCACTACATTTGGGTTCTGCAGATGAATAGGGAGCTCATGCTCTGGTGGGAAGAAAAGTGTGCTCACGTGATTGCCACATAATGCAATGAGAGTTTCAATAGGGATGGGCTGTGAAAACACACAGGATGGCTCCTGTCCCCTCCTCTGGTGGGTCGGCCAAGGCTTTCAGGGAAGTTGACAACCCAATCAGAGTCTTGAAGGATCCTAACACTCTGGTGGGAAGTCCCAGGAAAGCCATCCCAGGGGGCAGAGTATGGTGACAGAAGGGGTGGAGATTAGAGGACAGGATGTGGATCCGCAACACAGTAGGTGTGACTTTCTAAGAAGGCATGCTGGCCCTCTTGTGGTCAGTCTCAGCCTGGGAATGGAGCTGGAGGACAGTTCTGGTGACCCCACAGGGGATCCCCAGCTCTTGGGATTAGATTGCCTTTAATCCCCATTTGCCTCCCTAAGAGGATCACAGGATCAGCTGTTAGGATAGCCCTAATCTAGTAGGGCTTGGCACCTGGACAGGGCACCCAGAGGCTGCTGGCTGGTCCTCGGCTGCCCCTTCCTGTGTTCCTCCTCAGGCCCTACAGCTGAAGGACAGTACTATCTTGCCTGGGAAAACCCAGTTCATGTTTTTCCACACTGGAACCATAACAAGCCCGGGGAGACACACCACATGGGCTGAGAGGTGAGGGTGGCTTTACAAGAGACCCTAAGTCAGTTCAAGTTGAAATTCCACTGGGTTCTCTGACCCACGATCCCTTCACCATCCCACACCTGACCTCATATGCCCTCAGAGCTCTGCCCAACTGGACAAACCCAAATTTCCTTCCTTTTTTCCCCTTGGTACAGGAATGGCAGCTTCCAAGAGAACTTTACTAAGGATGAAGCGAGAACAAAACCTGACCACAGAGCCAACCATGCTTACAAAGCAGTGATTTCTGATCCTGCTGCTTTAGTAATTGGAGGCTAGCAACTAAGAAGAGTCTTGGGAAAGTCACTGCCTTCCTGGGTGAAGCTTTAGGGAAGCAGAGCCCTGGAGAACTGAGCCCCATCCAAGAACCTCTTACATGGGAGCCCAGAGCTATGTGGCTGCTATCCCAATACCAAGAGACAGAGGTGTAAGCCAAAATGCCAATTCATTAACTTATAATGGGAAAATAACCATCATAGGGACTGAGTAGGCTGTCAATCCTCTTTGGTCAGTCCCTTCTCTTTCTATAGGAAATACAAATTGAAGCCAGATTAGGCTCAGAAGCATAGAATCAAACAAGGAGAGAGAATCAGAGTTGCATGATACTGGCAAAGCTGGGACAGCCATACGCCTGCATCTGCCATGAAGATCTTCCAGCCATAGGTACCAGACACACAAGCCCTCAGGCAAGGTACTCTGTTCTCTGGACAGTCCTGGATAAACTGCCCCTCTGACTCCTAGTTTCAATAATAATGATAGTTAACAGTCACTGGACACTGGGTTCTATGCTAAGCACTTTATAAGAATTCTCTCAGTTTATCTTCAAGGTAGCTCCATATAGAAGATACTGTTATTACCATGTTCTCGATGGGGGGAAAATGAGGCTGCCCAAAGTGGATAAGGAACTTTCCCAAGGTCACACAATCAGTGGTAGAGCCAGAATTTGGATACAGGTCTGTCTCACACCAGAACCAAAGCTCTTAAACCACTCTGCTAAACTGTCTCCCAGTTTTCAAGAGGTCTACTCACCTTCGGTAGTGACATTCCGTCTTTAGCTACAACAGCATGACCATTAGGCTTTCATTCACAATGTGGCCATTTTATCAGTCTCAACAGAGTTCAGATGCCTCTCTGTGCCCATCTGTGTTGTGCAACAAGAGAAATAGAAGCCCTGGAGCCAGATGGCACCCTTCACCACTTACCCGCTGCATGACAGTTGACACTGTCGGTGCCCTGATTCGATCCCCGTGGAGTGCTCCTAGGTTCTGGCCTGTTTGCTTCTGACATTTTGCATCTCTGACACTTCGGGCTGAAACTACCCTCAGGGATGCTTTGCCTATGATCACAATCCTGCTTGGCCTTTCCCACTTCCCTGTCCCCTCACTCTCTTACCAATTTCTCCTGCAAGCACTTTCCTAATAAATGACTGGGACATGAATCTTCATCTTAGGATTTGCTTCTGGGGAACCCAACCTGAGACAATGACCTAGAGCAAGGTAACCAAATCCAGCTTGCCATCTGTTTTTATAAAGTTTTACTGCTACACAGCAGTACATAAGACATCCACTTATGTATTGTCTATGGCTGCTTTTCCAGTATAACAGCGGTACTGAGTAGTGGTGACAGAAACTAAATAGCCTGCAAAGCCTAAGATATTTACTACTTGGCCATTTTCAGAAAAAGTTTACTAACTCCTAACCTAGAGTAAGTCTTCTAATAATTATCACTCACCTCTACGCGTTGTCATGAGGACTAAATAAGTTAGAAGGGGCCCAGCACACTCCCTAGCACCTACCAGGTGCTCCACTTACATTTGTTGAGGTGGAATGTAACATAAGGTACTCCCAAGTCATAAGTCCTGTTCTTAGATTTGGGGAATCTTGCCAGGAAAGTTTTCCTCTGATTTTTAGATTTTTCTCCCCTCTATCCAGAAAAGGATACCTCCCGGTCAAGCAGATTTTAAGGCTGTTATTCTGCCAATCACCAGCATGAGAATCAGCTGTGGACCTGTTGAAACTACAGAATCCCGAGGCCCACCTGAGACCATCCCTAGAATTAGAATCTCAGGGTGGGGTCCACCTTTCCAGGTGATTTTGATGGACACCAAAGCTTGAAAAACATAGATCTATGGTAAATTTATAAATAAATACAATGGCTTAAAAGCACACAATTCAAGAGAGTTTTTACCCCTGGGGAGAAGGGGTTTGGGGGACCACACAGAAAACCTTGAATATACCTGGGGCCTTTTATTTTGCTAGGCATTGTCCCAGATATCTTTCATACTCAATCATTTAAAAAAGCCAATAAATAAGTACTCTTATTTTTTTTAAGGCCGAGAAAATGAAAGTGCAGCAATTTAGATGTTTTGTCCATGATTGCACAGCCAAGATTCTATGCTTTTGCCCATGATTCCACAGCTAAGTTTACATAAGCGAAGATTTCAACATAATTAACTCCCTCCAGGGTCCAAGTTCTTAAGCACTAGGTTATACGTCCTTTCTAGTCCTAGGAATGTTCTATTTCTCAAACTGAGTAGGGTATACAAACGCATTAGATTTATTATTTATACTTTACACATATACTGTATTATACTTGTCTCATATATATATGAAATATTTCATTTAAACATATACATGCTTTTACAAATACCAAAATAAAAACTAAATTAGAAGGAAACCTGTTGCTCAAACTTCACTGGAGCCCTCAAGGCTGGCGGTGGGAGAGAACCCCAGGGTGCAGCTGGACCTCTCAGAGCCCCACCTTGCACCCCTGCATTTGTACATTTCGCTATGGAGAATCCCACCAATCTTGGCTGCAATCTCCCCTCCGACCTCAGAGGGCACTGTCCTCGCCCTCACTGCCCAGGGGACCTAGGACCAAGTTTTCACGTAGGGCTGGGAGTGTGGAGAGAGGTCTCTCCAGGTGACAGTGGCTTCCGGTGTCCATGGCGGTAACAGATAAACGCTAGGCTGCAATCTCCCCTCCGACCTCAGAGGGCGCTGTCCTCGCTCTCACTGCACATGGGACATAGGACCAAGTTTCAGGTAGGGCTGGGAGTGTGGAGAGAGGTCTCTCCAGGTGACAGTGGCTTCCGGTGCCCCATGGCGCTAACAGGTAAATGCTAGGCATCGTGCTCGAGGTGCCTGAACGTTCCTCAACCGCCTTGAGCTCGCAGTTCCATTTGTAGAAGTGACTCTGAAGCTCAGAACTGAGTTCACAACTTGTCCTAAGTCATACATCCAACTAGCACTGGGACTTGAACTAGGTCCTCTGAGCTCTCCAGTGCTCGAGGCTGTCTCCCCGAGGGTCTGGAACAGGGTCCTAGGATACCTACAAACTCAGACTCAGAGACTGTCTTTCTCCGGGGGCGGAGGGCGGGGGGAGCTTGGACTAAGAATCTCTTGGCTCCCGTTGCCCTGGCTAAATCCTGCCGAGATTCTGAAAGTACTGGATCTTGGCTCCCGAGAGGGACAAACAGACTCGAGGACGGCGGACAGGGCCGGGCGGCTCCAGCCCGCTCCAGCTGGGCTGGGGAGCGCCGGGACTACCCACCTAGCACGAGGATACGGTCTTCGGGCCGCAGCTCAGGCTCCAGGAGGGTACGGAAGGAGGAGAAGTCCCCGAACCACTCGTAGGGGGCAGAGTCAGCCGCATTCCGGTAGCGCTGGTCCCAGTACTGAACCTCACGGTACCTGCAGTTCTGCTCTGGTATCTCCGGCGAGGGGGCTCGGGCCCGTGGAGAGGCCATGCTTGCAGCTGCAGGGCACACTGCCAGCACCTTTGGACCGGGCTTGGCGCTCCATGTAGCCAATAGGGATGGTATCATTCGGGAGGCGTGGCCCTTGTGTCTCCGCCCACCACCTGCAGTTGCTCAACATAAACACGTGGAACTTCCGTCCTCTGGTGAGAGCTCTTTGAAGAATACTCCGGGTGGGAAAATCCTATCGTTCAGAGCTTGAATCCTCCAACTGTACTTCTCCCTCACTTCTGAGAGCCAAACTCATAGTGTCAGACTCACTCGGCTCATCACTGCTTATTTTCAGTTTGGCCGGCTCCTTCCATTAAGAAGTCTGAAAGTTAATGAAAGATTCATTTCTACCCAGTTTTGAGTACGCGGAAGGCTCTGAGAGGAGGCAGGAGGGGCGCGGCCACAGGTCTTGCCCTCCAGGAGAGACTGGCATGAAACACAGACGAAGTGTGATGCCAGGCAAGGGAGAACACGGACAGGAATGTTGCTTTTCTGGGCAAACGTTCGATCTACTTTAGCGCCTGCGTGCTCAGAACTAAGTATGTAGTGAGGAGTAAAACTATTCCTGCACGGCTGGAGTGTGTAGTGCATCAGGAAAGATGTGGAAGAAGTAAATTTTAGTGGAGCAAATAGGACACGAAACCGGACAGCGATCAGTCGGTTGGGACAGCCGGCGCGGGGAGCGGAACTTAAGTGCTGAGGGGCCGGGCTTCCGGGGTGGGGGGCCAACAGGAGCGGCGCACCGTCAAGATGGCGGCGGGCCTACGGAAACGCGGCCGGGCGGGTACGGCATCCCGGGCTGCGGGACTCTGCGGACAATGGCTGCGGCGCGCCTGGCAAGAGCGGCGCCTACTGCTGCTGGAGCCGCGCTACACGCTGCTGGTGGCCGCCTGCCTCTGCCTGGCGGAGGTGGGCATCACCTTCTGGGTCATTCACAGGGTGGCATGTGAGTGCGCCGAGGAGGAGGGGAGGGGAGGGAGGGGGACCCGAACCCCCTACCCAAACTGGGACCCAGATTCGGACCTGAAATCCAGATCCAATCAGTCATCAATTGCAGACGATAATTTTTACCCACGTCCAAAGCCTGCTCCATAAAACCAAACCCTGTCTTAATCCCTCCCCGATGATGGAAGGGGCAACCCTAGAGATTGGCCCTCTGCCCTGACCATACAGCCTGCCAGGCTAAGAACATAAACTAGCCTGGAAATCAAAAGACCTGGGTCCGAGTTAATGTACTACTGCTCCTTCTTGTCTCTTGCTTTGGACATGTCCCTTCCCCTGCTGGATCCAAATTTTCTCATCTGTTCAATTCTGAGGTCTCAAAGTTCTCTTGTCAACAATGTCATTTTGTGACCACTTGAGTCCTTTGGGTATTATTGGGAGCTCCTTTCCAGCCTGAATCTAGCCACTGGGCTTAAGGCTTTCTTGCTAAAGATGATTAATGTAACACATATTTATTGAATGTTTATTATATGCTTAACACTGTGCTAGGTGCCAGGGGTACAGTGGTGAAAAAATAGACACATTTTCTATTTGGGTGTATGGGCCTGGACAAAAAGAAGTTAGTAGAAAATGATAGTGGATCAGATTCATCATGATAGTAGGAAGACAGGGAGCCATAAAGGACACAGGAGGGCACTTAAGCCAGACTTGAGTCCCCCTTGAAAGGTAAGAGCGAGCTAATTGAGGAAAGAGAGAAAAGGAGAGGAGAAAGAGCACTCTAGGTAGAGAATCCTGTAACTAAAAACCTCCAGTCAAAAGAGAGTCTGCTTCCTTTGAGGAACTGAATTTTTTTTTAGAGCTGGAACAGAATTCGAGTGAGGGTAGCAGTGAGAGATGAGATTGCAGAAGTTGAGACCAGATTGTGAAGCAGTCTGTCAGTTGTGTTAAGGAGATAATTAGCATGGTGGTTAAGAATTTAGGACCTCATGGAGTTCCAATCTCAGCTTTACCCTTCTTAGCTCACTGATCTTGAATTAGTCACTTAACCTCATTAATTCATAGGTTCCTCTTCTAAAATTGGGAATAATATGATTTGGTTTTTATCTTAGGAGGCTTGAGGAATCAGTGAAGGGTTTTAAGCAGAGAGATCTGACATGATTTCTATTATAGAAAGAGCTCTCTGGTTGCAGAGGTGGGAAATATATTGTAGTGAGGTAAAAGTGGAAGCTGGGAAACTAATTAGGAAGCTGTTGCATCATTGAGGCTAGAGATTATGTTAGGTCCGAATATTAGTATGTAAGAGCAGAAAAGGATGAGAGATAGTAGAGTTATTTAGGATGAAGAATAGGCAGGATTTGGTGACTGGGTGTTGGAAACGAGAAAGAAGTAAGTGTCAAAGATGTTACCCAGGTTTGTGACCTGGGCAGCTGGGAGGTTGATGGTGCCATTCATGAAACCCAGGAAGGAGAGCAGATTTAGAGTGGACGGTTTGAGTTCAATTACAGACATGTTGAATTTGAGATGCTTGGGTTCACCCAGAGAATGCCAGATGAGCAGTGAGATAAAGGGTTGTGATGGAAGTCCTGGGAAAGAGCTGGAACTCTGTATTTTGAGGGGCTGGAAGTGTGTGTGTGGGGGGGGGGAGGCAGACAGGTTCTGAACTTGGAAGTAACCACACCGTCCTGTCCTTTTCCAGATACAGAGATTGACTGGAAGGCCTACATGGCCCAGGTGGAGGGTGTCATCAACGGCACCTATGACTACACCCAACTGCAGGGTGACACTGGACCTCTTGTGTGAGTGGTGGTAAGGGGTTCAATGAGGACCTGAGGGGCTGCCTGGATACCAGGCTGGGTAGCCTGACCCAGACTCCTCTTCCAGGTACCCAGCCGGCTTTGTGTACATCTTTATGGGGCTATATTATGCCACTGGCCGGGGCACTGACATCCGCATGGCCCAGCACATCTTTGCTGTGCTCTACCTGGCCACCTTGCTGCTTGTCTTCTTGATCTACCACCAGACCTGCAAGGTGAGTCCATGCTACCGGGAGCAGGAGGCCCCATCTGGCAGGGCTGGGGAGTAGGGATGGCTCAGGGTTGGTGAGCTGACCTTGTTCCCCACTGTGCCCACCTCTCAGGTACCTCCCTTCGTCTTTTTCTTCATGTGCTGCGCCTCTTACCGTGTCCACTCCATCTTCGTGCTGCGGCTCTTCAATGACCCGGTGGCCATGGCGCTGCTTTTCCTCAGTATCAACCTCCTGCTGGCTCGGCGCTGGGGCTGGGGCTGCTGCTGTTTCAGGTCAGCACCCCTC
>NC_138369.1:118634012-118660442 GCF_054177405.1 Leptonychotes weddellii | reverse complement strand
CCCCCAAACACACACACCCCCTACCCTTCCTTCTAGACGGCATCTATTGTTGGAGTTGGTCCTTGCACATTCTAAATACTCTAAATATGTATTTGCTGGCCCAGTCTGAGCATAGAGACTTGGTATCTGCCCCCTACCCTCAGCCTCCTTCCAGGCTGCTTTACCCTCCTTCCAGCCATTCTGAGTGTGGGCCCCATCCTGGAGCTTGCTGGCAGGGGAGGGGAGGAGTTGCTGGTGTATGTCGAGGGGAGATGCATCTTTGGGTGGGGTAAATGGCCCTGGAGCTGATCTCCCCCCTTCATCTCCCTTACCTACCCCAGCCTGGCAGTCTCTGTGAAGATGAATGTGCTACTCTTCGCCCCTGGGTTGCTATTTCTTCTCCTCATGCAATTTGGCTTCCGTGGAGCCCTCCCCAAGTTGGGCATCTGTGCTGTCCTTCAGGTACCCCCACTACCTTCCCCTTCCTAATGAAGGGAAGGCTACTCTCTGGCCTCCTTCCATCGTTGAGACTTCCTCAAAGCTAACAGACAGGGTTTGGGAGTTGATTCTGGGCTTTGCTTTTATGAGCTATAAAATAAGGGTGTTGAACTAGATGGTTTCTGAGGGTTTCTCTGATTCTGCCCATTTTTTTTTATTTTTATTTTTTAAAGATTTTATTTATTTATTTATTTGAGAGAGAGAATGAGATAGAGCACGAGAAGGGGGAGGGTCAGAGGGAGAAGCAGACTCCCCACTGAGCAGGGAGCCCGATGCGGGACTCGATCCCGGGACTCCAGGATCATGACCTGAGCCGAAGGCAGTCGCCCAACCAACTGAGCCACGCAGGCGCCCCTCTGATTCTGCCCATTTATGACGTGGTGAGTCCAAACTTAAAGGACTGTTACTACCTGCCTTCTCAGCTTCTTTGGCCCCAGGCTCTGGCCTGGATGTGGAGGCTGGCTTTCCTGCTATTCCTGGAGGAATTTGAGAACCTCTGAGACCTACGCACTCTGTCCACTCCCCTTGATGATTAGTATGAAGGCTCAGCTTGAGCCTGGGCACCTCTGCTGACATCACACCTATCCTCAGGTGCTGCTGGGGCTGCCCTTCCTGCTGGAGAACCCCATTGGCTACCTATCCCGCTCCTTTGATCTTGGCCGCCAGTTTCTCTTCCGCTGGACAGTGAACTGGCGCTTCCTCCCTGAGGCCCTCTTCTTGCATCGCGCCTTCCACCTGGCACTGTTGGCCGCCCACCTCGCCCTGCTCTTTCTCTTTGCCTTCTGCAGGTGGCACAGGTGAGAAAGGGGAGCAGTGTCATGGGCAGAGTTGGGGAAAGGATGAAGGGCCTGCTTGGAGGAGATGTTGAGTTCATGTGGGTGAATCTAGAGCTTGCCCTAGGATGGGGGCTTGATAAATGTTTGAATGGCTTCTCCCCAGGACGGGGGAAAGTATCCTGTCTCTGCTAAAGGATCCCTCCAAAAGGAAGGTTCCACCGCAGCGCCTCACACCCAATCATATCCTTTAAATCATGGGAAGGTAAGTCTTGCCCTCTACAGGTACAGTTGGGGTCCTGGTCAGTTAGTCCTGGGTGGCTGGTGACCTGGGGGAGGGAAAAGGAGATACCAGAAATAGCTACAGGCCCTGTTCGTGGGAGTAGAGCTGTTCCTTCCACCACTCTGCACCACAGTGCTAAGCACTTTACATATTTAAGTGTGTTTTATTCTTAATTCTAAATATTATTTGACTTAACCACTGTAAGTACTCACTCTCTGCCTGGTGTTGTCCTAAGAGATTTACGTACATTCTAACATTTAAAGCTCACAAGAGACTCTGAAATAGGGAGGTATTTTTATTGTTATTATTATTATTATTATTATGCTCATTTTACAGATGACAAAATCAGGACGTTAAGGAGTTTAAGTAACTTACTTAGGTCACTCAGCTTGTAAGTGATGAATTTAAACTCAGTAGACCTTATGGCCCCAGTGTTGTTGTCTCCACATTAGACTGAGGAACAGGTCTGGAGAAGTTAAGAAACTCATCCGAAAGGATGCATCTCAGAATGGCAGAGCCAGGGGACTGTCTGACCCCAAAACTTTTGCCCCTTTGCTTTGGGCCCTCCCTACCCCCCACCCCCATCCCAACTCCTGGCCCTTCTGCTCCTGCCCTTGGCCTTGACCACTGCCTACAGATCATCTCTACCCTCTTCACCTCCAACTTCATTGGCATCTGCTTCAGCCGCTCCCTCCACTACCAGTTCTACGTCTGGTATTTCCACACACTGCCCTACCTCCTGTGGGCCACGCCTGCACGCTGGCTTACACATCTGCTCAGGTACTGGCTGGGACAACCTGGGTGAGTGGGAAGAGCTAGGGAGCTCCCCATCCCAAGGCTGACCGTGGAGGGTTGGGGGTGAGCTGAAGGGCTGCAGGCCTAGAACCCGGGCAAAACCTAAGCTTCGCTCTCATCTCCAGGTTGCTGGTGCTGGGGCTCATTGAGCTCTCCTGGAACACATACCCATCCACATCCTGCAGCTCTGCGGCCCTGCACATATGCCATGCTGTCATCCTGCTGCAGCTCTGGCTGGGCCCCCAGCCTTTCCCCAAGAGCATCCAGCACAGCAAGAAAGCCCACTGAGATCCAGCTCCCTTCCCCTCCAGCCCACTCGTAGGACCCTGGATGGGAATAGACTCTGTGCCCTTCCTAATAAACCATACCACGCCCACTTCTGTGCAGCTCGCATGGAAGCGCCTGCGCCAAGCTGTGAGGGGCATGCACACTGCAGATAAAGAACTCGTTTGGGCAGTCCTAGGAGGCACTTTATTGCATAGGATTTGGGGGCTGTGGCTCTCTCCTCTTCCACTGCACTGCAGGAGCTCAGAAGGGAAAAGGCATGGGTGGGGGGAGTGGGAGAGAGAGCGCACAGGCAGGCACTTTCTGTGAGGGCAGGGGGGTTCTGGGAAGGGAATGAGAAGCAGTGGGGGTCAGGCCAGACAGCAGCCTGCCCCTCCCAGTACCGAGAAGCCCGCCCTGGGTGGCAGTGACTGGAGTCTGTGGGGGGCGGCGCCAGCCAGGGCAGCGGGCGGGCCCTCACACGTTCCCAGGGCTGTAGCACAGCAGGTGTAGCTGCAGGTTCTGGTCCCAGTGGCGGAGCAGCAGGAAGAGACCGCGGGCGGCCGCTTTGAGGGCAGCCAGGTCAAGGCCATCGGGCAGGCGCTGGGCCCGCAGCCAAAAGTCCGCTTTAGCCGCTGCTAGTTCCCACTCGCCAAAGGCGGCGGCGCAGCGGTGCTCCAGCCACGCGAGTGCCACGGCCGTGGCCCAGGTCCGGCCCCGCAGGTCGGCCCCGCCCAGCCCTTCCGCACCCTCCGAGGCCTCGGTGTCTGAGCCCCTCCCGCTGTCCACCTGGCCTGGACCCTCGGAGCCTGAGCTGGGGGACGGGCTGCAGGAGGCCGTGGCACTGTCCCCCTGGCCCAGCCCAGGTCCCAGGAGTGCCCAGGGAGAGGCGGCCGCGGTGGGGCTGAGGCTGGCGCGGTGCACGGCGAAGGGCGAAGCGCGGCACAGGCGTTCCTGCGGGATGCGCACGGCCGCACAGAAGGGCGCGTCCAGGCGGAAGCAGCCGGGTGCCTCCTGCAGCCGCACCTGAGGAGAGAGGAGGTGGGGGGAGAAGCGAGCTGAGACAGTGCCCTGGCCGTGGCAGCGCCACCCTCCACCTCCCGAGTCCTCACCAAGGGCAAGTAGTCGTGGCCGCCGCCTTCACTGTTGCTGCCGCTAGCCTGGCCCCGGTGGGGGCTGCAGAGTCGGGGGCCGTCAGAGCCTCTGGCCCTCCCACCGCCCAGGCTGAGCCTAGAGGGAGGCTGGGGGGGGAGGAGCTGAGGACTTCTGGTGGCCGACTTGGGCTTGCCATTTTGGTTCGGGTTCCAGCCGCCTACCAGAGAGCCTCCCTGAAGTCCTGCAATGGAGCCAGTCAGTGCCAGCCGTGGTCCCCAAGCCTGGCTGCTCCCTACCCTTGCCTGGACTTTGAGCCTCACCTGTAGAGTGCACAGCTGTGGGCAGAGGAGTTGCATCTAGATGGCCCTGAGGGGCAGGAGAAGTGCTTGGGGGCTCAGCTAGCTCTGTAGGGGCACAGGAGATGGGGGTGAACAGGGAGGGCAGCCAGTGAGATGAGGGCCGGCACCCGAGAGGTCACCTAGGAGGGACTCTACCTGAGCTCCGCACCTGCAGAGCTGAGGGTAGGACCTCCCTGGTGGTAGCGTCCACAGCTACCGGGCAGGTGAAGCAGGAAGGGGCCCAGCTGACCTTGCTTGTCTGAAGGGCTCGGAGCCAGGACCTCCGGGCGTGGCCTGTGAGAGCAGGAAGCAGCAGGCTGAACGGGAGCAGGGCACTTCCCCCACCCTCCCTGTACAGAGGGCTTTATAGAAACAAATCTCAGCGTTCCGCATAGCTTTTCCCTCTGTCCACTTTTGAACAGAGTAGAGTTTCTTCTAGGAGCCAGCTCAGACTCCCCAGCTTTGACAAGTAGTTAGGCTGAACCCTCAGTCCATAGCGGGGCTAGACCCTCTGGCCACCCAGAAATCGAACATTTTGTTCACCACCCAAAGGAAACACTAACTGTGGTGCCTTTTCTGTCCACTCATTTCAGCACTGTCCAATAGAACTTTCTGCAGTGAATGAAATGTTCTAGGTCTCCGTGATCCAGTATGGTAACCACTAGTCACATGTGAGTGTTTAACACTTGAAGTGTGGCTGGTGCCACTGAAGAACTGAAACGTTCACTCTGATTTAATAGTCCTCCTGAAGGATAGGTTTGTTTTTATGTTATAGGCACTGTGAGTCATTAAGAAGATCACATTTCCCTCTGTGTTGGCTGCTAGGAAGCTTGCCAGTTTTGGGTCCCATGTTCGCAAGGGCATATAACCTCATGGTGTGCACATCTTTAATATAACCTAATTCTCCACCTCCTTTTATTATCCCATTGCCCTACTTTTTTTTTTTTCTTGTCAATATGGGTGAGCCACCTCAAATTGTTTGTGAGCAAGATGAGGTATAGAGTGATCAAACACACAGACCTGCACCTCTGCCACTCTCTGCCCCATACGGGCTCCCTGGGCCCTCCCTGGGCCCACCAGCAGCTCACCTCGGTCAGCCGTGGCCTCAGCCCCTCCACGGAGAGCCAGCTGCTCATTGTCCCGGACCACGGAGGCTGCTGTCAGCCGATGGAGTGCTTGGTCCCAAGCACCTTCTCTTTCAGGGGGTGACAGAGGCGGTGAGCCAGCATCACCGGGTCCCCATAGTGTCTCTAGGCCAACACCCACCTCCCAGCACATAGGCTGCTCCCCACACAGGGCCCGGATCACTACATGGCAGCGTGGAGCCTGAGGAGACAGTGCCTCTGCTGGAGGGGCCGACTCCCCATTGGGGGGCATAGCCGTGAATAAGAAGGGGGGTTCCATCAACATGTCCCAGTCCATAGGGGCCGGGGAGAGCAGGTTTCCTGGAGGGAGACAACCATAAAGGCAGGGGCAGTGTGGTGCCCTAGGCCCCACCTCTCTGAGACCCTCCGTGGTCTCAGAACGCAGCTCCCCATCCAACCCTTACCTGAGTCATCCAGGCCCTGTCCCAGCTGCTGCCCTGATTCGGGGCCTGGCCCACCAGGTGCTGTTCCCAGAGAGGGGTGCCGGGGACGGCCAGGGATTGGGTTCACCTGGCCTGGTGGGGATGAGAGGCTCCGGCCAGCCAGAGCTGCTCTGTGTCGACGACCCAGCACCTCAGCACTCAAGGCCCCAGACTGCACATAAGAAGTGGGGTCCACCAGTCAAGAAACTCAGAGCTCCTGGCCATCACACATGTAGACACAACTGGCCACAGAGCCCTTCGTCTGAAATGGTGGGTGGCTGCTCACCACCCTTAGGAGCAAGGCCACTCTTTATGGCCCCTGGCCCCTTCCCAGTGCTGTCTTACTCCATGCCCCGTTTCTCACTTGACATTGTTCCTTGTCTCTGATTTTGTTCATGTCTTCTCCCTCTTTGCCTGGCTAGCTTCTACTTGTTCTTCCAGATGTGGCTCTTGCTTTCCTGACTCCCTCACACAGGGTTAGCCATCTTGACTCTGACCCTCCCCATAATGCTATGTCCCTGTGCTCACCACTGTATGTCACATGGCATCCTTACAGATTTACCCACTTATCTCTTCAGCTGGACTTAATAGTAACCACTGCACAATTTATGGCATATAGCAGATAGTCAATAAACATTTGCTGGATACCTAGTAGAATGCACGTGGGCTGAATCTCACCTTGACTGGAGCCAGTGGGGGTGGAGGCAGGGGGCAGGAGCGGGAGCCCGCAGGTTCTCCCCAGGCCAGGCTGCGGCAGCCCTGCTGAGAAGGGAGATGCAGGGGAGCCATGCCCTCGGCGGAGCCAGGGCCCCAGGAGCCAGGGGACTCGCTGCTGCCTGTGGAACCTGGACCCGGCTCTGGGCTGGCGGAGCAGTGGGTGAGCACATACTGCTCCCGGATGTACGATGACTGGAAGATGCGGTGCCATATGGCTGTATCAGAGGAGGTGTTGGGTCCGGGGTCTGTGACTGGGTCTGTCAGAGCATCGGCACCTGCTGGGAGGCAAGAGAAAGGATCCCAGCCCCGGCCTCTCCCATGGCCCACTCCTCCAACACAGCTGCACACCACGACCAGGTCCTCACTCTGCTCTGAGTCCCCAGCAGCCCACAGGTTGGACAGCTCCGCTGACACAGTGCCTGTTCCCAGCAGCTCCGAGGTGCCAGTGGGCTCAGTGCCAGGACTGGTGGCAGATGGTGCTTCCTCTGGGGATGGGAACACGGAGCCTCCCAAGCTCTGCCAGCCAGGTTCTGGGCCCTAGAGAGCGAGAGGCATTGCAGAAAAAACTGATGGTAGTTATATGCTGCCTCTTTCCAAACAGGATTTAAGATGTCTCACCACAAGAGGCAATAAAGTTAATAAACCAGAAATGAAAGCCTGGTACTGGGGAAGGAGGAAGCATACATGCTAATCAGAAGGTTAAGAGAGCTGCTGTGGCTGAGCTTCAGGTTTGGCCCTGAGCTTCCTGGCAGGCAGGCAAAAAGGCAAACACTCCATTATACAGCGCTCGGGATCAAAATGAAGTGGGCTTATTTCTTCTAGAGAGAGAAAGCTTTTTAGAAATCAAAATAACTACCATTTCTTAAACTCCTACTGCATGTCAAGTATCCTACCGAGTGTGCGCGTTGTGACCTCTAATTACAACAACCCTATGACAAGACTCAGTATGAGGAAACGCACTCCGAGAGGTGAAGTGACTGGCCCCAAATCAAATGGCTGGTACGTGCCAGAGTTGGGATCTGAGATTTCGTCTAGACTATACTCTGTCTGAGTGTTACAGGAAACAATCCAGATGGTGCTTTCTGTAGGGCACTGTGTGAAGAAACGAGTGAGTTTCCACAGAACCCTCCGAGCGAATGCTAGAGCTGTCTTCTGTGGCCGTGTGCTTTAACGACCTCTGGTAAAAGCCAAGGACAACACTTCATGGGACAATTCAGTAGAAGACCTCACGAAGAGGGCAGGGTGCCGTCACCTTGGGGTGCCCAGTGGGGTCCCCGGGGAGGCCTAGGGTGCAGTAGGCGAGTTTGGCAGGGAGAGGCACAGGGAGTGGAAGAGTTTTGAAGACATGCAGGGACTTGAGGCAGCCCAGGCCTACCCCTGGGGCGCGGGGCCGGAAGCCGTCCACCCTGAAGAGTGAGCAGTAACCGAGCAGCTGGTCCCCAGGGTAGAGTGCTGGGATCTCCCGGGGCGTGAGCAGTGCCTCCACTGCATCCGGCACAAACCAGTCCACAGAGATGTCGCTCAGAGCGGGCTCCAGTGCCTTCCGCAGAGCCTGCACCAGCTGTGAGGAGTGGCCAGAGGGAGGGCACGGGACAGAGAGGTGCCACACAGCCCACGGCACGGGAAGGCCACCCATCCACTGATGCCATCTGCCCAGCCCCTGGGCTGAGGGGAGCAGGGTCAGGCTGGGGTCCGGGGAAGGAATGGGGGTAGGACAAGCAAGGGGACTGAGGGCTCAGTCCTCAGGGTTGGGTCTGTCTCCTGGCCTGAGCCAAGCCTGTGGATGAGGCAGGATTTGTCGAGGATATGGCTCAGTACCAGGAGAAAACAGAGTAAGATTTGGGGGGTGGTCAGAGGGCCACGTCCCCCACACCTTTGGCCTCCTGCAGCACCCCACAGCAACCCCAGCAGCTCCTCTCCTGACTGGCATCTCAAAGGAGGGCAGGAATTGGAATGGGGGAGAAGTCCTGGTCAAGGGTGCCAGGAGACCCCACGGCTTGGCTGCGTTGTGTTGCAGGCTTAGGGTAACTTGGGGGAAGGACTTCTGGGAGCAGGGCCCAGGGCCCAGACTCAAGCTCACCATGGGCTGCAGCCTCTCCCCAGGCCTTGGGAAGTAGGCCCGGCCCCTGCTGAGGGCAGACAGACCCTGAAGCAGCTGGTGGCAGGCAGGCCCCAGCCCAAAGGAGAAGCACCTGATGAGGGAAGGGAAGCAGCTGTGGTCTTCAGGAGCTTCTTGGGGGCGGGGGTCAATGTCAGGCACCTGGCTCAGCCCGTACCTGGCTGCCCCCCTGTGCCACCTCATGAGCTCCAGGGTTTGCTGGGTAGCAGCGGCCAGGGGCGAGGCAGCAGTCAGCAGGAAGAGCTGCCTGGGGTGGGCCCTGTGCTGGGGCTGCGCCACGGCCCAGGTCAGCGCAGCCAGCACATCTGGGGGGCCGCCTGCAGCCTGCAGGGTCTCAACATTCTCACAGATCAGCTGCACGGTGTCCTGGAAAGAAAAGGCCTGCTGTGGCCACAACCAGGCCGAGCCATCCTCACCAGGCCCCCCCACCCCCACCCCGGATCCCGGGGCCGTACTCACATCGCTGCACGGCTGGCTCTCTGGGAAGAGGGGCTGCACCGCCGCGCCAAACACGGCCAGGTTGATGAGCGTCTGTGGGGGCAGGGACTTCACAGCCAAAACAATGGCATCCTGGGGAGGGCCGGGGAGGGCGGCGTGAAGCGGGCCCCTGGGGCAGTGCTAGGGATGCCAGACTGCCTGCCTTCCGCGGGCTGCGTGAACACGAGGAGCTGGACGTGCGGGTGTGGGCGAGGCAGGCCAGGAGCGAGCCCGGAAGTGTGAGGGAGGCTGAGTGTGTGAGAGCCCCTGGACGGGTATGTGAAGCCTTGGGTTTGGGCTAAGGGGCGACTGAATGTAACCACAGGTGAGAGAGGCTCTTGGAACCCAGGAGTCCGGATGAGCGTAGGGGGGGGTGCGCGCGCGTCTCCGAGAGGCTGCCCCCAGCCCAGCGCAGACCCACTGCGCGCGCTCCCGCCCCCCAGGCCCGCCCACGCCCTGCCCCCACAGGCCTTGTGCGCTACACTGCTGCCGTCCAGCAGGAAGAGGAGCTCCCGGGTGGCTGTGCCCAGGTGTCCCAGGTGTCCCGGCCCGGAGCTCAGGTCTGGGCAGAAGCTCAGCACCAGCACGGGATTCAGCAGGATGTCCTTGTGGAAGCGGCGTTGCAGGAACCACACCTGAGCATGGGGGCCCCGAGTCACCCTGGGCCAGGCTTAGTGCAACTCCAGCCTGGGCTGGCAGCAGGACCTAGCCCTCAGGGGGCTTCGATGGAATACACCCAGAGGGGGCACCTTTTTATAGTCCTTTGAATAAAGGCAAGAGCAAAGGCAGGTGGCTGTCCTCTGCCCGTCAGTCTTGGCCCCCATCCTCGGAGACACCCCCCAGGGAGACTTGCATGCTCCCTCCTATGACAGTACTCATCTGCCCTCTGGGATGGCGGTGGCAGCTACTAGGAGGTCCGGCTAAGAGCAGAGCTCCCCCCCACCCCCCGCAGTCATAACACGAGCCTGCTTATCTGTTCCTTGTGCACAAATGCAGCCGGTGGTAGGGTCGGAGGCCAGGCCAGGCCCCCCGGGCGGCCGTACCTGCCGGTCCCCATCACTGTCCCTTCGCTGCAGCCTCTGGAAGTCCCGGCGGGCCCTCACCTGGGCCTCATATTCTGCGGAGCTCAGGCTGCCAGCCTCTAGCATCAGGTGTGGCTGGTGAGGCTCTAGGGAAGAGGGGACACGGCTGTTAGAACGGTCCCTGTCTCTGGACCCCAACTGCTCAGTCCCACTGTCCCAGGGGGACCTTGCAAGCCCAAGATTCCCTGTACCATGGGGCCCACCCTCACAGATGACTCGATTCATCTGGCTTGGGACCCAGAAGTCTATACTTGAAAAATGCTACCCAGGTGGTCCTGAAGCAGGTCAGAGCTGGCCCGCTGTGTGCCCCAGTCTCTCACCACTGGGGTACAGCAGGATCTCCAACGCCCGGTCACAGCGGTGGCCCTCTGCTAGTGTGACACAGAGGGTGGCTGCAGAGCTGGCATGAGGTGGGGCATCTGCCCGCAGAGCATGAGAGGGGCTGTCCAGGCCTGAGGGAGAGAGAGGCAGGGAGAGGGGACAATCGCCCCACCCCAAGCCAGTCCTAAAGCACGAATATCACCTTTCCAGACAACAGTGGTGTGGGCAAGGATCATGACTGACTCAGCTCAGCTCTCAGAGCCTGATCTATAGGGTTGGGTGGACAAGGGGAGGGATTTGTCCTGCTTTCGTGGGCTGGGAGGTGGATTCCCAGTTCTGTTCCTGGCTGATCAGTTATATATCAACCAGCTGCTGATTTAGCACCCTCCCCCACTTCTTGCACAAGGAAACTCCACTTCATCACTTGGACAGGTCTCAATTTAATCATCTTTGTTCCCACTGGTGAGTGGAGTGGGATATAAATAAATTACACTGACAAACTTGGGGGGGGGTGTTGTGTAGAAGTGTCCAGGGGATGCTCCACCCAAAACTGGAGGTTCCTAAGGCTTAGGTCCTTGGTTTTTTGTTTTGTTTTGTTTTTTTGGTCCTGTGTTCCCCCCAGTCCTGAGCCCTGGATTATTCCCCAGTCAGCTATCCTAGGAGGGGCACCCACCTGCCAGGAGGCATGGTCCAGTGACCAGCATCTCGAAGGAGAAGGTGTATGGGGCAGGGCAGCGGGCAGGGCCTGAGAACACATCCTGAGGGGCAGCTGGCTCCTCCCCGGCCAGCCCTTCCTCCTGAGGGCTGCCCACCCCGAAGCAGCTGGTGGGGCTGGAAGGGAGCACGAGGAGGGTCACGGGGCCACCACCAAGGCCCCTAGCCCCTCTGGCTGAATGGCCCCAGCCCTTCCCCACCCTGCCCATCCCCCAGGGCACCCTACCAAAGCCCCCTCACCCGCACTAGACCCAGAGAAGCCGAGGGAGGGACGAAGAGAATCACCATAGGCCCAACCTGTCGTCACAGAGCCCCGGAGGCCTGGGGGGCCCCGGTGGGCCTGATGAGGCCAGTGGGGTGAGCACAGAGGGCAGAGCCACGCGCAGCACCCCATCGGGCCTGGAGGGCAGCTCCCGACTGCTGCACAGGGTCACCGTCATGGTGCCGGCCGCATTGATGAGGCCTGTGGGCAGCACCAGTGTGGACCGGGCCTGGGCCAGATCCAAGACAAGATGACCTACGGTGAGTGAGAAAAGGGGTCAGAGGGGGCTGGAAGCAGAGGAGATGGGGGAAATAGGAAATGGGAGCAGGCGCTGAGGCAGGGGAGCCTGGGCCAGGGGGACTTTTCAAAGTTGGAGGGATACGGGGCTAATGTGTTGGTGATGCAGAATGGAGGCGCGAGCTGAATGATGGCTGAAGGAGAGGCAGGATGGTGGTAGAAGGATCTGGCTGTCATCAGGAAAAGTAGCGACATCCTGCTGATGAAGAGCTGAGGAGAAGGGGACATGTCCACACCACCCCCAAGATCCTAAGGGACCCATACCCTCTGCCCTTCTTCCCCTGCCTGCTCATTCAGCCCTTGGGTATTGTCTTCCTAAGGACCCTCCCTTGTGGACTGACATCTCCCATAGCCTGGGATCCAGCTTGCTCATAAATCCTCAGCTCATGAACAGTCAGGGGCTCCCCACTGCCCACTAGGAATTTCCTACCCAAAAGGAGTTTAGGAGCAGTGATCTGCTTGGAAGCTGGTTAGAGGACATAAAGCTGTACTTGCATACTGAGCACACCATTTTACTCATATTGTAGGTTTATCGGGGGACTGGTGGCATCATGGGAGTCACTGCTGCTGAGGGAAAAATGGCCAGGTGTGGACAGTGGCGGTCAAGGCCTTACATGGTCTGGCTCCAGTCTACCTTATAGCCCTTCCCCACAGTAATCATTTATCCATTCTTTTGAGAAATGCTTGCAGAATAAATGAAGGGAAGAAGATGGAAGGAAAGAAAAAAAAGGAGAGAAGAAGGAAGAAAGGTGCTTCTATCCTAACCAGCTGAGGCTTGGGGAAAGCCTGATACAGTGGAGAGCACAGGATCAGGTTTTGAGTCTCAGCTCTGTGACTTCTAATTCTGCCCTTTGGTAACTCTCTTGTTTTGAGGAGCCTCAGTTTCTTCATCCATGAAATGGGAGTCATAATAACTGTATCTCAAAGACTGGTGAGGAATGAGAGAATGTATGCATAGCATCCGACACGTAAGAGGCTGTTGCTATTATTTCCACACCTATAAAATGGGGATAGAGAACAGCACTTGCATTACATACCTCTCTGGATTCAAATGAAGTGGTATCAGTGACTGGACTTTGTCAACTGTAAATTACTACAAATACGAGGCATTTTATTACCATCACTCAACACAACTTCCAAACCTTTGCTTACACCATTGCCCCTGACTGAAGTGCCTCTTCCCTCCTCTCCACTTCACCAGTCATACCCTTCCTTTTGGTCACATGCCGGCTCCACTTCCTTCTGGAACATTCCTGGGGCCTCAGCCCAGAGTTCACTCTGGCCTCTAACTACCTGCTGGGCTTGTACCAACTCTCAACACCACTGGATTCTGTCTCTCTTACTGGGATGGTAAATCCCACGTGCAGGAATCAAATGAATGTACAAATAAATAAATGAAAGAATGAAGTGCAAGCCACAAAACCTAGCACAGGAATGGGCTTCCATTCCTCAACCCAGCACTCATATGGCCACATTCTGTGCTGGGGCTTTGAGATGGCCAAAGCCCGGGCCCAGACTCAGGCGCTAACGCTCCAGGGGGGGGAGAGACAGACGTGTGGACTGCCTGCTGCGTCTGCCTCCCAGGCCGCAAACCTCAGGTCAGGCCTGGATCACATTGGCCCGGCACCCGGCGCACGTCAGGCGCCTAGTCCGCGACTGTTGAATAAAGCCATGAATTAATGAATGAAAAAATCAGTGGCTGGAGGGGGCGCGGGCAGGGGTGGGACGCAGAGCGGGGGCGGGAACCCGAGTGCGGCTGGCTTCCGCGGCGCGGCGGGGGCGCCGGGCACTCACCCTGCGCGCAGCGGCGGGGCGTGGAGGCCCCCCAGCCGGGGCCCAGCGCGCGGCAGCAAGCGGCCTGCGAGCGTCGCCGGCTCTGCAGCTGGAACGAGACGCGCCGTCCGGCCGCCTCCGCCTCGAAGCCCGAGACCACTTCGGCCTCCGCCAGCGGGTACACGAACACGCCTGGGGCGGGAGGGGATGCGCACAGACGGCGTCGGACCGCGCGGGGCCCCCGCTCCCCGCCGCCCCGCGCCCGGCCCCGGCCTCACCTTCCACCGGCTGCGGCTGCGGGTTGTGGTAGGTGAGCCGCGCCCGCAAGCTGAGGCAGGGGCCGTTGGCGCAGGCCCGGACCCAGGAGTCGGTGAGGGGCAGCGGCGTCCAGCTGGAGGGGCAGTACAGGCCGGGCATGGCGCCCCTGGGGAGGGGGGGCTCGATGAAGGGGGCCGCGGGGGGGGGCCCGGGCGCCCGACCCCGCCCTCCTGCAAGCCGCGGGGACAACCGAACTCGGGCACTGGGACGCGGAGCAGCCGGGAGCGCCGGGCTGAGCCGGGGGCTGCGGCCGGACCGACAGGTGGCGAGGGGAGGAAGAGGGGGGATGGTGTGATGGGCATCCGAGCCGGTTACCTGGGAAGCCGGGGCGGAGCGCGGCTCGGAGCCGCGCGGGGAGCCGGGGAGCGGAGGGTTAATGATTAACCGGCGCTCCGGGCGCCCAGCACTCCCGCCGCCTGCTCCTCCAGGGGCGAAGGGTGGGGATGTGGGGAGAGGGGGGGTCACAGCTGTTCCATCACCCGCTCCCGGGCCTCGCCGCCGCCCCCGTACCTGCCGGCCCCCCGGGGCTCCCCGCGGCTGCCAGCTGTCGGAAGTGGAGCGGGTAGCGAGATGGAAGATGCTCTGGGTGAGGAGCAGGGGGTTTAAAGGGCCAGCATCCTCCTGGGTGTCCCCAGCGCAGAGAGGGACGGCAGGGGCGGGGTGGGAGGGGAGCCGAAGGACCGTAGTCTTTCCCTCTCCAGCGCCTCACCTGACTGGGGCGCTGAGAGGGGCTGCAGGCCGGAGGGGAGGGGGTTGGGTGGCAAGAACGAGACAGGGAAGCGACAGGACAGGGTCTTTCGGAGGCGAGACCGGGAAAGGTGTTGGGGCAGATTCCGTGGGATCCGTGCCTGGCACCCACCTCTCCCCACCCTGGCAGAACTGATCTGAGATAGGGGGCCCCACAGCCGAGCTGTCAGGGGATGCGGCGGGCTGGGTCTAGGGATCCTCACCCTCCCGGCGGGCAACCCCAGCCTCACCGTCGCGTCCTCTGCGGAGTTCTGGGCGCCACAACTGGAGCAAGATGGATAGGGCCGCCTCTGCGTTTCGGGCCGCACTCAGTCCCGGCACCTGCGGGGCACCCGCGCCGGACTCCCGCTGCGGCCGCTCTGAGTCCGCGCAGGGGCGTCGGCTCTGCGGGTGCTGGTCCCGCCCCGCTCGGGAAGGCAGCCCCTTCAGCCCGCCCGGGCCCCGCCTACCGCTGCGGCGGGGCTGATGCGCCCCCCGCCGCCCCCGCTTCGGGCGCGGTGCCGCCTCCGCGCCAGCCTTGGCCGCTCCAGCCAGACAGGGCACCGCAGTGCAGGGACCGCGTCCCCGCCGCTGCACAGCCCCCCACCGAGGAGGGACCCGGGCCTCCGAAGCCCCACCCTTTCCGTCCTTCAGGAAGTGAAACGTTCTGCAAGTGCAGCAGTGGGCTCAGTCTGCAGACCCCCCCAACACTGCAACGACTCCAGCTTTTCCAGTAGCACCCCACTTCTCGCCCTGGCTGTGCTTTCCCTCAGTGCAGTGACCCTCTTTCATCACTGCAGCGATCCCAGCGCTTCATCACCACAGGACTTCCCCACCCCCCCCCCCAAAAAAGCCAGCCCTTTTCCTTTGCAAAATACTCCTTCATCGCTGCAGAAATCTTCCCCCATCCCTGCAGCTATCTTCAGCTCTCGTGATCGCTTCAATGACCGCTCACTCCACGTAGGGATCCCCCATCACTGCAGCAAGGTCCCCCCACCCCCAAGCAGCCAGCATTCCTATCGCTCCAGTGCTATCTCCCCACCGTTTGTGCCGGTGGAGAGAGTAGGCAGGATCAGCCCCTCAGGCTTATAACTCCCTGCTACCTTCCGTTGCCCACTGCCTTGGAAGTGAGGCCTTCCAGCCTACAGAGCCTTCTCTTGGCTTGAGACTGCCTGTCGTGGCTGTGGCCCCTACCCCACCCCATCCCTGCAGCACCCGCAGCAGAAAATATACCTGCTCATAAACAGGTCCCTTGTTATTGGCAGAATGTTCATGCAGCTGGAGTGTTAAAGTGCAAAAGATTAGAGAAGTCTGTAAAACCTCTCCCAGGATTCCTGAGGGAGTCTGGGAATCCTGGGGAAGTGACCATGTTTGGGGGTCACCCGTGCAAGCTTTCTTGCAGAGGCCACACTCAGATTCTGCAAAAAGAGCTTTGAGGAGAACTGGGGGCTGGGCATGGGACAGCCAGTGGGAGTGGGCTTTCAAGCCAACTCAGGGTCCTTACCCCTCCCCTTTACTTTATCCTACTGATTCTGGTCACTATCATACTGCCTGGGGGGCATCCCCTGCCTCCTTGAGCACCTGAGCTCTCAAACCCCAACCCTTTCTTTTGGGCAAACCACTTAGCATGGTGGAGATAGTTTGGCCTTTTCCCAGGGAACTTCGTGTGTGGAAAATTCACAAGGACAGTACAGGAAGCATAGACATGATTGCAAGGAACCATCCAGCTCACAGGAAGCTCCAGCTGGGTCCCAGCACTGTTCTTTCCACACCATTTGAACCATGGTTCCATTGACTCTTCCCCTCCCTTCTCTGCTGAACCTGCCCCCAGCCTCATTCTGAGTTAGGGTCCCTTTTCTAGGCTTAGGGGAGAAACAGTGGATGGCGAGTGGGCTGATTTGCCCTCTGGGGGGACCCAGGTCTCCAGCCAGGACCAGCCTGGCCCTGAGGTCTCCATGGAAGTCCAGGCAGTGGCCACCTCCTCATTGGCATCTTTGTGCAAATGGACCAAGAGCTACATGTGACCCACTCAGGCCAAACACGAAGCTGCAGGGAGAAGTCATTAGGGAGACTTAAATATATGGAAATGGAAAAAGACATCCTTGGTTTGGGTTCTGAGGGGGTCTGAGATGTTAAGACCTTCTCCCAGGAAGGTGGTGTCCCTGTCAAAGACGAGACAACATATTGGTAGAAGCCGAGCTTTGCTGGGAAGCTGGGCCAGCCCTGAAATCCTGCTGGAAAGGCTGTCTTAGTTGAGGCAAGTTCATCAAGAGGGCAAGAGGGCTAAAGCATCCTGCAGGATAGGGCTGGACAGTGCAGGCTGCTGGGCCCCCCTGCAGAGGGGGATCTGTAGGCAGAGTAAGAGGGTCTCTGAGGCCCAGCAGGGAGGTGCTTTGGTGGTGGGGCTGCAGTATGACAGGCAGCTGAGGACAGAAAGGACAGCACAGTCCCAGAGGGCCCCAGAACCAGGTTCCAGGAGATGGAGGAGATCCTTGGCAGGGGTAAGGAATGGCATGGAGTTTGAGTGGTTGGCTATGTGCCAGGAGGAGGGGAGGGAGTGGAGGATAAAAGGCATAGCCTCTGCCTTGAAAGGCTCTCACTTAGTGAAAAAGACAAATACATAGTTACTGTAGATTAAGATGAGTGCTGCGTTAGAGAAATACAAGGGCTATTATAAAGCTTTTAACAGGAGATTTTAGGAGAGACACCTAGGGGCGCCTGGGTGGCTCAGTCATGAAACATCTGCCTTCGGCTCAGGTCGTGATCCCAGGGTCCTGGGATGGAGTCCCGCATCAGGCTCCCTGCTCAGCAGGGAGCCTGCTTCTCCCTCTGCTGCTCCCCCTGCTTGTGCTCTCTCTCTCTGTCAAATAAATAAATTAAAAAAAAAAAAAGAGGAGAGGCACCTAACTTGGTGGTGGTGGTGGGTGGGTTGCCATTTAAGCCAAGTCCTAAATAGAAGCTAAGCAGTGAAGGAGAAGATATTTCAGGGAGAGGAATCAGCTCACTAAAAGGTGAAAGAGCCAGAGGGACTAAGGAAAGTATAAGTACGTGAATGTTTTTCCTCGTAGTTAATGTTTATCGATCACTTACTGTAGGCCAGGTACTGCAGGAAGCATGGATTACCTCCTTGAATGGTCAAAACAGCCCAAGAGATAGGTATGATTATTATCTGACAGATGAGAAAACCCAAGGCGGGACCGGATCAGTAACTTGCTCATCATAAGCTAGTAAAGTGGTGGAGCCAGGGTGTTGATCTCAGATGGTCTGGCCTCAGAACGCTTGTTTTGTTTTGTTTTGTTTTTTAAAGATTTTATTTATTTGACAGAGAAAGACAGTGAGAGAGGGAACACAAGCAGGGGGAGTGGGAGAGGGAGAAGCAGGCTTCCCGCCGAACAGGGAGCCTGATGCGGGGCTCGATCCCAGGACCCCGGGATCACGACCTGAGCCAAAGGCAGACGCTTAACGACTGAGCCACCCAGGCACCCCAGAACCCTTGTTTTTAAACCACCACCATAGACAATATGGTTTCCTTGATGTTTATTTCTTGGTTTATTTCTCTTTGATTTTCCTGAAATCTCTTTTTTTTTTTTTTCAGTTTTCTTATTGAGATATAACTGACATACAACATTGCATTTGTGTTAGGTATATAACATACTGATTTGATATATGTAATATATATTACAAAATGATTACAGTGAGTTTAGTTAACAGCCATTTAGACTCCCTATGTCTCTTTTTTTTAATTTAAATTCAATTAATTAACATATAATGTATTATTTGTTTCAGGGGTACAGGTCTGTGATTCATCGGTCTTATATAACACCCAGTGCTCATTACAACACATACCCTCCCCAGTGTTCATCACCCAGTTACCCCATCCCCCCACCCCACTCCCCTCCAGCAACCCTCAGTTTGTTTCCTATGATTAACAGTCTCTTATGGTTTGTCTCCCTCTCTGGTTTCGTCTTGTCTCATTTTTTCCTTTCTTCCCTTATGATCCTCTGTCTTGTTTCTTAAATTCCACATATCAGTGAGATCATATGATAACTGTCTTTCTCTGATTGACTTATTTCACTTAGCGTAATACCCTCTAGTTCCACCCACATCATTGCCAATGGCAAGATTTCATTTTTTGATGGCTTCTTAATATTCCATTCCGTGTATATGTGTGTGTGTGTGTGTGTATACCACATCTTTTTTTAAAATCTTTTTATTTATTTATTTATTTATTTTATTTTTTAAAATATTTTATTTATTTATTTGACAGAGAGACACAGCGAGGGAGGGAACACAAGCAGGGGGAGTGGGAGAGGGAGAAGCAGGCTTCCCGCTGAGCAGGAAGCCCGATGTGGGGCTCCATCCCAGGACCCTGGGATCATGACCTGAGCCGAAGGCAGACGCTTAATGACTGAGCCACCCAGGCACCCTAAATCTTTTTTTAAAAAGATTTTATTTATTTATTTGACAGAGAGAGACACAGCAAGAGAGGGAACACAAGCAGGGGGAGTGGAAGAGGGAGAAGCAGACTCCCCGCTGATCAGGGAGCCTGATGCAGGGCTCGATCCCAGGACCCTGCGATCATGACCTGAGCAGAAAGCAGACACTTAACTGACTGAGCCACCCAGGCGCCCCACATCTTTTTTTTTTATTTTAAAAAAAAATTTATTTGACAGAGAGAGAGAGAGGGAGAGAGCAAGCACAAGCAGGGGAACGGCAGGCAGGGGAGAAGCAGGCTCCCCGCTGAGCACGGAGCCCGATGCGGGACTCGATCCCAGGACCCTAGGATCATGATCTGAGCTGAAGGCAGCTGCCCAACTCATTGAGCCACCCAGGCACCCTGTATACCACATCTTCTTCATCCATTCATCTGTCGATGGACATCTGGGCTCTTTCCATAGTTTGGCTATTGTGGACATTGCTGCTATAAACATTGAGGTGCAGGTGCCCCTTCGGATCACTACATTTGTTAGAGTCCCTATGTCTCTTAATACACTTCCTTTTGAAAATACTCATCAGTCTTTGCTGACCTTAAAAAAAAAAAAAAGGAACAGGAAGAGAAAGGGTTTGTCCTGCTCTCACTAGGAAGACCTAGTGCCAAGCCAGTGGGCAGATGGGGAAGCTGGTGGGCCCCAGGCAGGGAATGAAACAGGCAGGGGTAGTTGAACCCGTGAGAGCCCCTAGGAGTGACTCCCTCATCCCACCACACAGCTGGGAACACAGCAGGTGCCCAATAAACGTTGGTTGACTCAGGTGCATTGATGATGTGAGGAAACCCACTGGCTGTCAGTCGACCCAATTTTCTAATCTCTGTGTAGGGTAGGCAGCTGGGCCACCAAAGTCCCCGTCTAGGACATCTGCTCACCTTGGCCCCCACCAAGCCGGCCTGTAGGGTGCTGCTTTTCCTCCAATCTGGCCCAAGAGGGAGGATGCAAACTCACTCCTCTACTCAGGCTAACAGTGCCCGGGTGGGAACTGGAACATGCCAACAAACTTTACCAAGGGGTAGGAGGCAAGGAAAGGGTAAACCCGAAGGGAAATGGCCTCAAAAAATGACACTCATCCAGGTCACCTGGTGCAAAGCACAATTCAATCGTCTTCTGCTTGTGGGCTGCCTCCCTGCCTTTGGGGACAGTGGTCTTGTTTCCCCAAATCTCAGAAGCATCTACACTCTCAGATTTGAGCTCTGGAAGAGTTAGGCTTAGAGAAAGAGAAGAATTTTGCCTCCTGCCTGTCATAAGCTTGATTCCCCAAACTCCAGCCCCAGTCTGAAGCCCAAATTGGAAGATGGCTTAGTTCACGAATTCACTTATTCACTCAATAAATAATTCTTGTTGTAGCCTCGTATGTTCTAGAGCAGACAATATAACGGGAAACAAGACGGTGGATCCTTCCCTTCATGAAAGACATCAAACAAATTATACAGTTAATTTTTAAACTTCCTACTTGGACATAATTTCAAAACTTATACAAAAGTTGCAGGAATAGGGGTGCCTGGGTGGCTTAGTCAGTTAGGTGTCTGCCTTCAGCTCAGGTCATGATCCGGGGGTCTTGGGATCAAGGCCCACATCGGGCTCCCTGCTCAGCGGGGGGCCTGCTTCTTAAAGATTTTATTTATCTATTTGACATGTAGAGAGAGCACAAGCAGGGGGAGAGGCAGACAGAGGTAGAGGGAGAAGCAGGCTCCCTACTGAGCAGGGAGCCCGATGCAGGGCTCGATCCCAGGACCCTGGGATCATGACCTGAGCTGAAGGCAGACACTTAACCAACTGAGCCATCCAGGCGCCCTATGTTTATATTTATATTACTTATTTATTATAAGGAATTAGCTCACCCAATTATGGAGGCTGGAAAGTTCCAATTTGCCCTGTGGGCTGGCGGGCTGGAGAACCGGGAGAGCTGATGGTGCAGATTTAATCTGAAGGCAGTCTGCTGGAGAATCCCCTCCTGCCGGAGAGGCTGGTCTTTTCGTTAAATTCAAGATTCAGGGTGAGGCTCACCCACATTATGGAAGGCAGTCTACTTACTTACAGTTCACCAATTTATTTTTTTTTAAGTTTTTTATTTATTTGTCAGAGAGAGAGAGAGCACAAGCAGGGGGAGCAGCAGAGGGAGAGGGAGAAGCAGGCTTCCCGCTGAGCAAGGAGCCCGATGCGGGGCTTGATCCCAGGACCCTGGGATCATGACCTGAGCCGGAGGCAGATGCTTAACGACTGAGCCACCCAGGGGTCCCTACAGTTCACCAATTTAAATGTTAATCATGTCCAAAATCACCCTCCAAGTTGACACATGAGGTGGTCACAGGTAATGTCTGCCAGGTTTTTCCACTCTATTGCTACTATTTTTCTTTGTGTAATTAGTAAGTATTTGTGAAGGGAGATAGGTTGATATCTTCATTAAAAGCTCAATTACAAGTCTTAGCATTTATGAATGTTCCAATTAATATTTTATGTCCGTTTTATTGAGGTATAATTTACATACAATAAAATTCACCATTTTTATTGTGGTAAAGTACACATAAATAAAATTTACCATTAGTGGTATTTAGTACATTCACAATGTTGTGCAACCATCATGACTATCTAGTTCCAGAACATTTTTACCACCCCAAAAGGAAACCCCAAAGCCTTTAGTCACTCTCCATTTCTGCCTCCTCTCAGAATGTGCTTTCTCTCTCTCGACCTCCCTATTCTGGATATTCCATATAAATCAAATCATATAATACATTACTTCTTGTGTCTGGCTTCTTTCACTTAACATAGTATTTTCAATGGTTCACCTACGCTGTAGTGTGTATCAGTCCTTCATTCCTTTTTGGGGCTGAATAATATTCCACTGTAATGATAGATATTCACATTTTGTTTATCCATTCATCAGTTGATGGACACTTGGGGTTTTTCCACCTTTCGGCTATTGTGAGCAGAGCTGCTATGAGTCTTTGTGTACAAGTTTTTTTTTTTTTTAAAGATTTTATTTATTTATTTGAGAGAGAGAGAATGAGAGACAGAGAGCATGAGAGGGAGGAGGGTCCGAGGGAGAAGCAGGCTCCTCGCTGAGCAGGGAGCCCGATGCGGGACTCGATCCCGGGACTCCAGGATCATGACCTGAGCCGAAGGCAGTCGCTCAACCAACTGAGCCACCCAGGCGCCCTTTGTGTACAAGTTTTTGTTTGAACACCTGTCTTCTATTCTCAGTTCTTTTGGGTACATACCCAGAAGTGGATTTGCTAGGTCATATGGTAATTCTATGTTTAATTTATTGAGGTTTTTCATACCAGCTGAATAATTTTACATTCCTACCAGCAGTGTACAAAGGTCCCAGTTTCTCCACATCCTTGCCAAAACAAATCAAAACCTCAATTTATTGGTTTTTTTCTTTTTACATATCATGCTTTTGGTATTATGTTAAGAACTCTTCACCAAACCCTTGATCCCAAAGAGTTTCTACTATATTAGTTTATAAACATTTTATAGTTTTACAATTTTGCATTTTAATCTTTGATCCATTGGAAAAAACTTTTTATAACGTGTAAGATTTAGGTCAAGATTTTTATTTTTCATTTCTGGCCTGTGGATGTTCAATTGCTCCTGGTTGTTGAAAAGACCATCTTTCCTCCATTGAACTACTTTTGCATCTTTGTAAAAAATCAGTTAGCTTTACTTGTGTGGAGCTATTTCTGGGTTCTCTATTCTGCTTCATTAGCCTGTATGTCTGTCCCTCTGCTGATACCAAGCAGTCTTGATTCCTCTAGATATATAATAAATCATGAAATTGTGTAGACTGATTCCTCCCACTTTATTCTTATTTTCAAAGTTCTTTTAGTTATCCCAGTTCCTTTGCTTTTTCATCTAAATTTTAGAATAATCTTGTCTATATCTACAAAAAAATCTTGCTAGGATATTGAGAGGAATTACATTAAACCTGTATATCTATGTGGGGAGAATTAACATCTTTACTGTACTGAATCTTCCAATCCCAAACACAATATGTTTCTCTATTTGTTTAGATCTTATTATTTATAGATTTTTCAACCGTAATTATAATAATGGCTACAAGAAAGTACAAGTTTCTATGCAATTATCATGATAAGGGAACTTGACCTTGTCTTGGGGGAAGAGCCAAAGATAGCTACTCTGAACACTGAGATTTGAAGGAGTGAGAATTAGCTAGGTAAAGAGGATGAGGAGAAGGTTCCTGGAAGAAGGAACAGTATATGCAGAGGCCAGAGTTGGGAGAAAGCTTGGAGCCTTTACAGGGAATAAAGGAAAGTTAGTGCAGTTGGTGACCTGAAAGCAAGCAGTGAGTGAAGCTAGAGAGTCTGGAAGGGCCCCTGGGTGGCTCAGTTGGCTGAGTGTCCGACTCATGATTTTAGCTCAGGATGTGATCTCATGGATCTTGAGATCAAGCCCAGTGTTGTGCTCCGTGGTCAGTGGGAAGTCTGCTTGAGATTTTCTCTCTCCCTCTCCCTCTGCCCCTTCCCCCCCCCACACACACACCTCACTCTTTCTCTCTCTAAAGTAAATAAATAAATCTTTTTAAAAAGAGAGAGAGGGGGCGCCTGGGTGGCTCAGTTGGTTGAGCGACTGCCTTCAGCTCAAGTCATGATCCCAGGGTTCTGGGATCGAGTCCCGCATCAGGCTCCCTGCTCTGCGGGGAGCCTGCTTCTCCCTCTCCCACTCCCCCTGCTTGTGTCCCCTCTCTCGCTGTGTCTCTCTCTGTCAAATAAATAAATAAAATCTTAAAAAAAAAAAAAAAAGAGAGAGAGGAAGTCTGGAGAGGTCAGTAGTTACTGGGTTGGTTTTTCAGGGCTTTAGAGCCTTCTTAAGGACCTTCAAATTTACTTGAAAACTAGTGGAAAGGCATCAGAGGGCTTTTAATCTAGGTAATGGTGAGATCACACAGGGTTTATTTCAACTTAATCAATCAATTAATTAATTTTTATTCTTTACTTTTTAAAATTGTAGTAAAATATACATAACATAAAACTTACCACCTTAACCATTTTTAAGTACACAGTTCTGTAGCGTTAAGTACATTCACATTGTTGTGCTTTATTTTTAATTTTTATTATTTTTTTAAGATTTTATTTATTTGAGAGAGAGAGTGTGTGGGAGAGAGCAGGGGGGAGGGGCAGAGGCAGAGGGAGAAGCGCTCCCCACTGAGCAAGGGCTCATCCCAGGACCCTGGGATCACGACCTGAGCTGAAGGCAGACAATAACCAACTGAACCACTCAGGCGCCCCTGTTGTGCTTAATTTTTTAGTATTGTAAAGTTAATACAAAGTCAGGATATAAAGCCTTTTTTTTTTAAGGTTTTATTTATTTATTTGAGACACAGAGAGAGAAGCACAAGCAGGGGTGGGCAGAGGGAGAGAGAGAAGCAGACTCCCCACTGAGCAGAAAGCCCAATGCAGGGACTCCATCCCAGGACCATGAGACCACAACCTGAGCCAAAGGCAGACGCTTAACGACCTGAGCCACCCAGGCGCCCCAGGATATAAAGTCTTGATGAGTATTCGGTGAAAACTAAAAAGTGAGCCTCTCTTTCTTTCCTCTGGACCACTCTTAGAAGTAACGACTGTTGGAGCACCTGCTCAGTCGGTAGGGCATATGACTCTTAATTTGGGGTCATGAGTTCAAGTCCCATGTTGGGTGTAGAAATTACTTAAAAAGAAAAAATCTTGGGGCGCCTGGGTGGCTCAGTCGGTTAAGCATCTGCCTTTGGCTCAGGTCATGATCCCATGGTCCTAGGATCGAGCCCCGCATCGGGCTCCCTGCTCCGCGGGAAGCCTGTTTCTCCCTCTCCCACTCTCCCCGCTTGTGTTCCCTCTCTCGCTGTGTCTCTCCCTGTCAAATAAATGGACGAAATCTTAAAAAAAAAAAAATCTTAACGACAAAAGAAGTAACCACTGTTACCAGTACTCCTTATGCATCCTTCTACCATACATCAGGGAAGCTATCCTACAGAAATAAATACACTAGTGTGTAAGGAATATAGTCAGGGACACAAACCTGTGTTTAGCAATGAAAAGAAAGAGGGAAACAACCTGAATGTCAATGAGGAGGAGAACTGTTGAGTAAGTGAAGGTGCATCCATATCATGAAATATTGTGTTGTTTTGTGATGTTATTAAGAAGAATGAGTTCCACTTACGTATACCAAGAAAAGAAAAAAGCAAATTGCAGAATGATGTGTGCAGTATGACTGCATTTTTGTAAAAATAAGGAATTATCAAAATCCTCCACAGATAGGATCAGGTAGTGCAAAGGCCCTGCTAGGAGAGGAATTAGCAGAATGGAAGGGGACTGAATCACCTGGGCAGTCACTCCATTTCTTCTTTCTAAAACCCCAGGGCTGATAAATTACCACCTCCCCTCCTGCTTCTCCCTAAGGGGCTAAAAGTTTAAACATCTGGGTGGATGACAGCTGCTAGAAGTGAATAATTGTGGTGTTTGTGGTGCTCTCTGCCCTGGAGTCTTCCCCTCCACTTTCCTTGAACTCACGAGGACCACATGGACTGAAGTGGACCAGCAGACTCTTCCCGAACCTTACCAGACAGAATGCTGATACTCCCAGGGGGATAGGAGCTCCCAGGCCAAAATGATGGGACACCTGAGGAGTCCAGGTGAAAGACAGCAAACTAGACAATATATCCTTTCTAAAGGAGAAGTATTCAAACAGATGAATCAAGAATTTAGAATAGGCTTTGATAAATACGTAAGGAGAGAAAGGAAGATATCAGCAATATAAACGAAAGCAGGAAATCATAAAAAAAATAACCAACTGGAACTACTGATCCATAATCCCTTATCAACAATCCAAAATAAAAACAGCAACAACAAAACGCTAAAATCCCAGCCTTTTAGGAGCACCTGGGTGGCTCAGTTGGTTAGGCATCTGACTCTTTTTTTTTTTTAAAGATTTTATTTATTTTTTGACAGAGGGAGACACAGCAAGAGAAGGAACACAAGCAGGGGGAGTGGGAGAGGGAGAAGCAGGCTTCCCGCGGAGCAGGGAGCCCGATGCGGGGCTCGATCCCAGGACCCTGGGATCATGACCTGAGCCAAAGGCAGACGCTTAACGACTGAGCCACCCAGGCGCCCCAGGCATCTGACTCTTGATTTCAGCTCGGGTCATGATCTCAGGATGGTGACATCAAGCCCTGTATCTGGCTCCTTGCTCAGTGGGGAGTCTGCTTGAGATTCTCTCTCTCTCCCTCTCCCTCTGCTCCTCCCCCTGCTTGCACTCTCTCTAAAATAAATAAATAACTCTTTTTTAAAAAAGATATTATTTATTTATTTGACAGAGCGATAGAGAGAGGGGGCACAAGTAGGCAGAGCAGCAGGCAGAGGGAGAGGGAGAAGCAGGCTTCCTGCTGATCAGGGAGCCTGACTCAGGACTCAATCCCAGGACCCTGGGATCATGACCTGAGCCAAAGGCAGACGCTTAACGACTGAGCCACCCAGGCGCCCCAAACTTTTTTTTATAGATTTTATTTATTTATTTGACAGAGAGAGACAGCGAGAGAGGGAACAC
>NC_138369.1:118616135-118633512 GCF_054177405.1 Leptonychotes weddellii | reverse complement strand
AAAAAAAAAACAAAACACTAATCAGTAAAGTGCCTCTAAATTTAAATAGGTCCCTGTTAATGTGAAAAGAAAAAAGTGACATTCACATCACAGAGAATCCAAAAAAGCCTGAAAATGCAGGGAAAGGAGTGTATCTATTGTCTAAACCCTTAAGTTTTCTACAAGTTCCTAGCAGCTGGGCACTTGTGCTTTCATTCCTGTGACCCTGCCTTGAGACAGGGAACACAAGCAGGGGCAGAAGGAGAGGGAGAAGCAGGCTTCCCGCTGAGCAGGGAGCCCGATGCGGGGCTCGATCCCAGGACCCTGGGACCATGACCTGAGCCGAAGGCAGACGCTTAACCAGCTGAGCCAGCCAGGCGCCCCAAGAGTTGTATGGTCTGAGCCAGCCAGGTGCCCCAGTCTTTTTAGTGAGCTTATGCAAATTATCCTCCCATCTTGTCCAAAGGAGAATTGTAGTCTGAGAAGTTAGAGAACTTGGACTGAGGCACTGAGCTGATAAATGGCAGGACCAGGTGGCAGCCAGCTCTGTCCCAGTCCCGGGCTCAGGCTTTGGCCACATCTTCCCTAATAGGCCAGCTTGGGGGAGCGAGATCCTCAAGGGATCACTTCATGAACACAGAATCAAAACAAGGGGGGTGCCAGCATGATTAGAACTTTGATGGCACCAGGCTCTGATGGCCTGACCTGTTCATTTTTACAGGAAAGGGTCTCCTATTAGGAGCTCTGGCACTTAAAGCAGCCTCGAGGCCACCCTTCTGGCTGGTGCTGGGATAGACACTGTTGGTTGATACATCCCTCTTTTAGGAAGTTTAGACCAGCTAGTCTATATCCTCTCTCTGGTCCATTAGGAGACGATCATTCAGTTTGATTCTCAGAAGGTAGCTTATGCCCTCATTTCCAAGTTCTTGGGGGGGCCACCCTGGGGTTACCTCTATCAGCTGTTTTCAGTGGGGCTGTTTGGACCTGAGCTAGTTGCTCCCAGACAGGCCCTCCCTGACAAATAAGTAAATAAAATCTTTAAAAAAAAAAGTGTTTCTTTTCTTTTGGGGCCAGAATCAACTAACTTGGGTTGGCAACTGTGATTATTTAAGGCTGATCAGAAACTGCGATTAGTACCATATTATGTTTTTGATTAAATATTAATGGGAAAATTATTATTTAACAAATTAGGTTTGTTTCATATTATCTTTTGAAACATGGCAGTATGCCCCAGGAGGGCTGGCAGGCTGCTCAGATGTGGCCCTCCTCGGGCCCCAGTACTTGCTGAGGTCACCATAGCACAGAGCTCCTCCTCACCACCTCAGGTACTAAATATTAACGTGGTCGAGGCGCCTTGCTGTGCTAGAGTGGGTAGGCTGGAGCTTTGGGCTCACCGTGACCTCAGCACAAGCCCAGCTCAGAGTCTCACGAGCTGGCTGGACCTGAGCAAGTTTTCTTTTGCTTTTTGAATTTTTTCTAGGCCTCCATTTTCTCACTTATAAAGATAACCCATACCTCACTGTTTTGCTGTGAGAATTAGTCAATTCATGTAAAACACTTAGAACAATGCTTGGTACATAGTGCTCTGTATATTACTGTTAGATCAAGCCACAATCTCAGAAGAGACTCAGATCAAGCCACTTGCCAAGTCACTTAAACCAGATGTCAGTTTATTAATGTGTCATTAGAAATGCAGCTGACAGGAGACCTGAAAATCCAACTTTACTGGTCGGTACATCCTCTCTGGGTGAGAAAGGCCACACAAGCCAAGTCCCAAGCCAAGGAACCCAGACCAGGTAGAGTCTGCCTCTGCCCAGCAGGTCTGGGGACCCACTGAAAATGCTTGGTCTCTCATCCTTTCTCTTCTCCATTGCAGGATCCTGGCACTCTTGATTCCAATCACTTATTCTTCCTTGGCTAATTGTGCCTCATTCACCTGATAGTTCTTAAATGTTCCCCCAACCCTGACACCAAACCACAATGAACAATCTCTTGAATGACTTCCACATCTCAACCATTGTTCATTTGTTCTTACAAATTTTACTCTAAGGTAACTCTACTTCCAAGTCCTGGGTGTGCCATACATCTGTTCTGACTATAGAGTTTGTGGAAGAAGAGGAGGAAGAAATCTTTGGGGGTAAGAAGGTTCAGAATGACTATACTCAAAGGTCCCTAGCAGTCAAGAAAAACCTAGACTCCTCTACTGATGGAGAATTCCCAACTTGGAACAAAGTATTGAGTGATGGAACAGATTGAGTATAGAATATCCAGAAAGAATTAGAGTCTAGGGGCACGTGTGTGTATGTGTAGAAGAATCTGGAGGAAAAGTCTTTGCAGTGGGAGAGGAATCCAAGAAGGAGTCCTTTCTAGGCCTAAGGACACAAAGTTGGAGGTGTAGGTACCTGTCATTTTGGTTGAGGCACCACGACTAAATTCAGTGGTTTTCAGCCACAGGGCATCATAAATATCACCTCACTAAAAATCAGTAAAGCAGTGAAGGTCACAACAAATATTAATTATCATCATAATGGCTAACATTTATGGAACTAGTGGGCCCATGATGAGAGTTTTGCTTGTATTATCTGATTTAATATTCACAATAAACCTATAGTGTAAGGACCATTGCTGTTATCATTTTATAGATCAGGAAACTGAGGCACTGAGCAGCTTCACTTGCCAAGATGACATAGCCATTCAATGATAGAATCCAGACTCAAATGCAGTTCTTTCTGATTCCAGAGCTAGCTCCCTAATTTACAAGTTAAAACAAATCAGACTCACAGTCACTTACCCTCATCCCAGGTTCAAATACTTCCCTAAGAGGACAAAAGGGCTCCTGACCCTGGGCATGCTCAGGAAAATGTCACCCATTGTACAAAGAGCAGGAGAACAAAGCTGTGAATAGCTGATCTGGAGAGATGTGGCGAGGCTAAAAACCCACATACTTTGGTTCTCAGCCCCTCTCTGCATGAAAACAGGTATTTGAACCTGAACAAGACACCTTACATCTTTCTGCTTCACACCCCTGTTCTGTAAAATGGGAATAACTCAGCAAAAGCCATTTAACACAAGGTTAGTGGGAGGACAAGACCAAAAGAGAACATCTGTGAAGCATTCTTCAGGGTTAAAAATGCTGTAGCGTCGGTTGACATTCATGTACTCTAATTTAGGGTTTCAACGGTCTCTCTATATACAGTAAAGCAAAAATCACTTCCAAACCACCCATTTATTTAACATAAGGAAAACAGAAACCTAGAATTACTGACAGGGCATGATGTATACATATTATAATGGGCTTAAATTACACGGTGATTTCTGCCCAACCGCATGCAAGTCAGCGGGTGCTGGGCGCTCTCGTGCTGCATTCCCGCGCACACGCTGATGCCTGGCGCAGCAGACAAGGAGGGCTGTGGGGTGGCCCTCCTGCGGCGACATCCTGATGATGGCCCTGACCATGTGTGTGCTCATGTCTGATTCTTCATCTCCAGAGGAGACTCTAGGCTGCTGCCACATCAGTTCTCCCATGAAATGCTACCCTTTGGGATCCATAGCACTTTACAGTTTATGAAAAAATTTATTCAGTTTGTACAAGACCTTGTTTCAATTAATCCATCCAACCACCCAAAGAAGCAGGCAGGACAAACTGCATTATGCCCATTTTATGGATAAGGAGAATTTACTCGGAGAGGTTGACTTGCCCAAGATGCCCTCAGTGGTAGAGCTGGGCTAACGGACCCCGCGTGAGACTCTTCGCTGTACTGTGTGTTTTCAGACCACTTAACGATTCCCTGAGCACGTAGCATGTCAGGCCCTGTGCCAGGTACTCCCGCTCATCAGCTTGCACTCCTGAGAGAAGCTTGTTCAAACCTCACCCCTCTCCTGCCCCTTGCAATGAATGATGAGTTTTAAGTGTTGGAATTACGAACTGGACCGTTCAGCCTGTCACAGCAGGAGCTAACTGGCAGCTTAAGAGCTGAGGTCTGGAGCCAGCCTGGCCTGAATCCCAGCCCTGACACCCACTGTCAACTCTAGTTCCTTATCTGTAAAATGGGGATAATAACTTTGCCAGTTTGTAGGGTTGTGAGGACTGATTTAGGGCAAGTAAAGCACTTACAATGGTATCTGTTACAAAAGACCCCAATAAATAGTAACCGTTAGTATTTCCTTAGCATTGTGTGGAAAGGAACAAGGGGAGGTTCAAAAGGATCCCTTTTTAACCTTAGTGTCGTAAAGCTTTCATTTCATTTCACTTATTTCAAGACTCAGGCCCAGAAAAAGGAGCCCTCCCTCGTTTGGGCAGAACTCAAAACCTCTTGCTCAGTCTGCACACCACCCTCCCTGATCTCACCTCCGCCTCCATCATCTTGACCCCATGTCTTTAGGGCTGGACTTTGGTCATGGCCTCCCTGCTGGTCTCCTTGCCTCTGCTCTCTCCTCCTCCAATGCTGTTGTCTACTTTTTCTCACATCAGTGTTCCCCAAATATTCACTTACCAAGCATTTTAATTGAGCTTGGAAGATGCATAGAAGATGCAAAAACGAGCAAGCCATTCAGGGATATCAAGGCAACCTGGAAACTACGATCTTAATAATAACCGCATGCAGCTTGTCATGGGGGCAGCACACAGTCCTGGGAAACCCACCCGAAGGAGCGTGGGGTTGAAGCAGAGTCCATTGCTCCGGGTTTGAAAAACCCTCCCAGCCCTGCAGTCGGGTGATGAACCTACCCTGCCAGCCCACCTGGCACCTCCTGGAGACTGTCATCGAGTCTGCATGCTCAGGCTGATGCACAGCCACGGTGCTCTGACGCTAGCGGGGCGTTGTTTGGTTTCTATCTGTGGGTGGACCCGACCAGGCCTGGGGAGGAGCTCCTAGCAGGATGTTCTGTTCCAAAATGACAGATCTGGCTGGGGCATGGCCAGACAGGGTAAGAGGCACCTTCTCTCCTATTCTGTGCTAAAATTTACCTGGAAACAAGTGAGAGCTTAGTAGAATGTCTACATCGAGCAAATCTCAAGACAGTTAAGATCACACTGGAATAAATAATTCTGTGACTGGCATCTTTGAACGGCATGCAGATTGCTACAGAGACCCATCGCACCCCGGTCCACTGGGAACCGGCCAGGTTGTCTGAGAAGGCATTGAGTGTGGGAAGGCCAGCAGAAGCAGGGAGGCCAGGATCTCAATGAAGAGCCTGCAGACTGAGGCCTTTCAACCCCGCCAGCTTGGGGTTGGTTTAAAGACCTCACGTGGGCAGGGCAGCTCCAGCACCAGCAGCTGTGGAAGGATCAGCTTCCCAGTGGTTGGGGTTAGATAGGCTCTCCACAGCATGAAAGGGGCGGCTGCCATGATGGGCTACCTGGGATGATCAAGAGCAGTCTTCTGTGTCACCTGCCTCTCTCCTCCCTGCCCTGTGCTCTCTAGGATGGAGCTGCGTGACTTTGCCCACATTCTCCATCCCTCAAGACAACCATCTTCTGCCAACTCCCCTTCCCTAATTTCCAGAAGTTCACTTTATACTTTTTGTAGGGTCTTTCTCAGCTGCTGCAATTCATTCATCCTACCTTTCTGAAGTCCTGCAGCATAGGCTTATATTGTCATATATAAAAGCTCTTCATGTTTCTTTCATGGAATCATAAAATTGGAAGCCAACCCGGAGGCTATCTAGTGCTCCTCCAACCAGAGAGCCCTTCTCCAGAGCCTGGCAGGGCTGAACAGTCTGAGATGGGGACTCACTCTCAGAAAGCAGCCTGAGCTATTTAAAAAGTTTTCCTTCCTTTGAGCCCAAACTGGTCTACCTCTGGAGTCACTCAAGAGAAAATTTACCTCTTTTCTCAAATAATAGTCTTCAAATCATAGACTGGTCGCCTAAGAATCACTTTCTGAGTGCTTATGTATTATGTGCTCGCCAGCTAATCCTCACAACAATCCTATAAAGAAAAACCAAGGAGGCAGGTGTTCAAAAAGGTTCAGCGATTTGCTGTGGTTACCTAGCTAATGCTGGTGGTTCCCTCTATGACTAGTGATGTTGCTGGGACTTGATCTCAGGCCCAGCTCCAATGCCTGTGCTCTCTGTACACAAAGCCACCTCCAAAGAAGCAGACTCTGTGTCACAGAACCCTTCCACTGCATTTTTACTGACTGAGGAGTTGAAGACTCCTACAGGGATTCACAAGTTACTGAGGGGTGAAAGGGCTGAGAGCCTGGCAAACAGGCAGGCACGGAGCCCACCCCAGATGGCCCCTGACTGGCCCACCTGCAGGCCTGAGGTTGGGAGTTTGGTGGGGGCTGTGAGAAGGCTCTCAGGACTTTGAGGGTGCGCATGGCCACAGACATGGGAGAGGGAGGGAGGTTGAGGAGGCTGGCCGACGAGCGGCCCTTTGGCCAGCTTCCTGTGTCCATCAGCACCTGCTCTGTAGTTAACAAAGCCTTCCTGTCTTTATTCTCCTTTCCTCCAAAACAGGTTCTTTCCCCCAGCTACCTACACACCACGATAGCCTCAGGGGCTAAGAATCCTAGGTTGAGCTCTGTGACTACAATTCTCCATGAGGCCAACCAGTTCCTTCTGCAGACTCTGGTTTCTCCGTTATCTTTCAGAAACGCAAGGTTCCTATTTTAGTGCCTCCTACAATTACATAGAGCAGCTGAGTCCTCAAGAAACAATTTTATAAGCCATAGTACCTCTGTTAAACATCTCCTCTCCGAGATCGCTTCATTTGAAAACAAAGTGCTGTTTCTTCCCACTCGACCCCATTCTCAATTCCCTACTTCCCAGGCTCCTACCTATGTGGTTCGAGGGAAAATAAAGAACATGAAACCACCCAAGCAAAATGGGGACAAAGATAGTTTCTTGGTTTCTCTTCAGCTCCATCTGAGGGTCTAGATCAGAGAAGCAGGGTGAGCCTAAGTCAGAGACCACTGGACTAAGCAGTTGACAAAACATGTTGGAGACCAGCTTACAGCATCAGTTCACTCCCACAAGCAGTGGGGCTGAGGCAGCAGAACCCAAGCCCCCTTCAGCTAAGGCTGAGCCTGGGCTATGGGGAACAGCACCCCAGTGATGTACTACGCTGCCCTTCGGCCCACCTGAAGTCAGGCAGGTGACCTCTGAGGCCCAGCGGCTTTAATGACGTCTCCTTCCAGAGACTCGTTCTGCCATGGCTTCATCTGCATGACTGATAAAAGTGTTATAAAAACCCCAAACCACAGAGCCCACACCCCCTAACAGTGGACAAGTACTGCAGTCCTGCCAGGGAGCAGCAGAGAGGAGGCCAGGGAGATGCAGGGGGAGATTTAATTTACACAGCAGCCACTTGGGGCCCAGTCAGAGCCAGGGCAGTGGGGGGATCTATAGCCAGAGGGCACCTCCCACCCCTTCCCTTGAAGACCAGTCCTCACAGACACTTAGATGCGGCTCCCTGGGTTGTGCGGAGGATGCTCCAGTCAAAAGGAGATTCGGAGATAAGGCTGTCCCCAAAGTCGGGGGAAGTCCGTGGCCTGGAGATGGTTGCCTACATGGTGGCCCAGGGGTCTGAGAGACCAGTCCACGTCCTGGGCACAGTCCTCAGGCTGTGGCCCTAGAGGAAGCCCTCACGGCGGAACTGTTCCTGGAGAAGGGCGCGGTACTGGTCAAACCCGCCCTCGACCCGGGTGACGCCGCCGCCTTCGCACACCCACAACTCCCGGCACACCAACCGGATGAAGCGCTCATCGTGGGACACCAAAATCACACCGCCCTGAAAGAGAGGAGAGCGGGAGGCACTCAGGTTGGGGGGGGCCTCAGGGGTGCTGAGGCTTGGGGAGGAGTGGGCAGCCTGAAGGCACACTCACCCTGAAATTATTGAGAGCACGGCCCAGAGCCTCAATCGTCTCCATATCCAGGTGGTTTGTGGGTTCATCCAGAATGTAGAAGTTGGGGCTGGAAGGCAGTACCCAGGGAGGCAGGCAGTTATGGGGGTTGGGAGAAAATGAACTCCCCTGATACGAAGACAAGACAAACATTTCCTACTAGGCAAGATGGGGAGAGGAGAAGGCAAGAACTCACCAGGGCATGGTCATCTGAGCAAAGGCTACCCGGCTCTTCTGGCCTCCAGACAAGCTGGCAACAGGGCGCACGGCCAGTTCTCCAGAGACGCCATACCGGCCCAGCTGGTGACGGTACTCCTCCTCAGGCCGCCCTGGAACAGGCCTCACCCCATCAAGTGGGTTCTTGACCCGACTCCCTCCCTTCACCCTCCCCTCAGTCTTACCTCCAAGTGCCCATGTCCTTATCCCTAGACTCAGGGCTCGCCGCTCAGCACCCCACCCCAAGGTAGGCCTAGCTGTAGGGGTCACCTCTTTTCTCGACCCAAATCCCTACGGTACCGGGAAACTTGCGGGCCAGCAGTTCCACAGCACTGACACTCAGGTCCAGCTGCTCCACGTGGTGCTGGCTGAAGTAGCCGATCTTCAGATTCCTACAGGCAGAAAGAGAGGGGGAAAGATGGGGTGGGAGGCGATGCCCATAGAGGAGTATAGCTACACAGTCGTTGGGGACCGGGGGCTTTACCTGTGAGCATGTCTGATGCCCCGAACAGGTGCCAGGTCCCCCATAAGCAGCTTCAGCATGGTCGACTTCCCAGCCCCGTTCTCCCCAACCTGTCCAAAGAACCATGAGAATGCTGGAGAGCGGCCATGTGCAGAACACAGAAGCAAAGGAGAGGAGAACTGGCTCTGACCAATGACTCCTTCAACAACTAAAAAAAAATATTAAGAAGCTAGACATAAAAATGAAGGAACTAGTAAAAATGTAAAGGGAATTAACAGCTAAATACCTACTAAGTGCAGGGGACTGAACCCTCCCAGTAACCGAGTGGTAGCTGCTATCTCCACTTAGTGACCAAGCTAGCAATTGGCAGAGTCAAGACCTGAAATCTGACCCTGATTTCTCCCTATTCCGTGGTTTGAGAAAACTCAGATCTGAGACTAGGAAGATAAAGTCTTGCCCTACATATTCATAAAATACCACCAAACAGGTTTTCTATCTCTGCAGGGAAATAGAGCAAAGTCCTTGGCCCAGGCCAACTCCTGCTCCTGCACACCACTTCCCTTTGCAGCTGAGGATCTGGGCCAAGCCACACCATGTGCTGGGATGGGAGAGTCCCAGCTCACGAAACAGAGAAACAACAACCATACCACACAAATGCGGGACTCGAGATCAGCAGAGACGGAGAGACGGCTGAAGATGATGTGCTTAGGATCATAGTAGAAATCCACCTCATCTAGTTGCAGAATTGGCGGTGAGAACTTCTCAAATCCATCAGGGAACCTGCAGGAGGTGGTCGTGAGGAACATGCGAGCAGCCAGAAACATGAGCTCCCACCAGCCTCTCGGCCCAGCACTCACTTCATCACCACCTCCAACTCCTTGTCCACAGGTTTCAGCTCTGGCCTGAGGAGAGAGGGGGCAGACTAAATTTATGGCTTTATTTATTTTATTATTTTTAAAGATTTTATTTATTTATTTGATAGACAACGAGAGAGGGAACACAAGCAGGGGGAGCAGCAGAGGGAGAGGGAGAAGCAGGCTTCCCACTGAGCAGGGAGCCGGATGTGGGGCTCAATCCCAGGACCCTGGGACCATGACCTGAGCCGAAGGCAGACGCTTAACGACTGAGCCACCCAGGCACCCCTAAGTTTATGGCTTTAAAACTAACTTTGTTTGTTCTTATTATACAAGTAATATATATTCAGAGAAAACTTAGAGAAGACTTGTACTCCCACCATCCAAACTACATTCTTACTTTAGAATACTTTCTTCTAGTTCACTATATGCTGAAAAAATAGGGTTATCCTTTTTGTAGGTTTTCGGCCTACCAGTTAAGATACCGTGATAAGTATTTCAATGTCACAAAAACCTAAGCCTTTGATTTTAGGCTCGCCTCCCTGCCCTCCTCCAACCAGCACCTCTAGGAAGGTTGCTTTAAGATTAAGCCCCCAATGTTCAACATCATTAGTCATTAAAGAAACGCAAATCAAAACCACCGTGAAATATCACTCACGCCCACTAGGCTGGCTAAAATTAAAAAGACAGATAATAAGTGTTGGCAAGGATGCAGAGAAATTGGAACCCTTGTATATTGCTGGTAGAAATATAAAATGGTATGGCTGCTTTAGAGAACAGTTTGGCAGTTCCTCAAAATGTTAAACATAGAATTAATTATCTTGTAACCCAGCAATTCCACTCCGAGGTATATACCCCAGAGAATAGAAAACATATGTCCATATGAAAACTTGTACACAAATGTTCATAGCACTGTTATTCATAAGAGCCAAAAAAAAGGAAACTTCCAATATCTCTTGACTGATGAAGCAATGCACAAAATGCTGTATATCCTTACAATGACATGCTATCTGACCATAGAAAGGAAGTACCAATACGTGCTACAGCATGAAAGAACCTCGAAAACGTTATGCTAGGTGAAATAAGCCAGGCCCAAAACATCACATGTTATAGGGTTCCATTTATATGAAATGTCCAGAATAAGCAAAGAGATTAGAGAAAGTAAATTAGTGGTTGCGTAGGCCTGTGGGGAGCAAGACTAACAGCAGCGTAAAATGCTCTGCTTTCCTGTTGGAGAGGAAACTAAAGCTGGTTTCTAGAAAAGGGGAGATCTAGAATGGGAGGGTAAGGGGTGGACCGCAAAGTGAGGGAAGAAATTAAGAGACTAGGAGTCAGGGCCTGGTCAAGGGCACTGTACTCACAGCTTCTCCAGCATCTTAAGTTTACTCTGCACTTGAGAGGCTCTGTTGGCATTGTAGCGAAATCGGTCAATGAAAACCTGCGGGCGGATGAGCGTCAGCACTGGTCAGGTTCCCTCACTCCGGCCAACTCCGATGCCCGCGGGATGGGCCCCCAGCCTGTCCCCACACCTGGATATGCTGGCGGTACTGCTGCTGTGCCTCGTACTCCCGCTGCTGATTGAGCAGCCGCTCCTGCTTGCTCTTGATGAAGGTCTCAAAGTCTCCCCGGTAGCCATCTAGTCGCTGGCTGTGCAGGTGGATGATGTCTGTGGCTATGGCATTCAGGAAGTTGCGGTCGTGGGAGACGACCAGGATTGTAGAGGGCCATGTCTGAGGGGTCACAGGATGGCAGGCCCAGTTTGGGAGAGCAGTCAGCTTCCAGCCCCCCAGGTGTCTTAGAGGCAGACCTTCCCTAGACCTACTCTAACACCTATAGGCACTCACTTGCAGGTAATTCTCCAGCCACAGGATGGCCCTTACATCCAGCATGTTTGTGGGTTCTGGAAAAGTGGGGGAGGATACATTTGGGATTAAAGTGCTATAGAACCTGGATGTTGCCATCCTTCCCCACCCCAAAGTCAGGGTGCCCCCTTTCAAACTCACCATCTAGCAGCAGAAGATCTGGCCTATAGAAAAGAAGAATGTAAGCCTTGAGGTTTTAGGTCAGCAGCTCATGACTTCCCACGAGCCAAGGCCCATCTTCCACAGTATCCATACACTGACCCAGGAGACTCACCTAGCAAACAGAGCCCGGGCCAGGGCCAGCCTCATCCTCCAGCCACCTGAGAACTCCCTAAAGAAACGGAGATCACATCAGGGGTAGGTGTTCACCAGAATAGGCAGAGGCAAAGCCAACAGTGTTCACAGCCAAGAATGGCAAGGGCCACTCACCGGGTGGGCTGCTGCTGCATTTTAGGGGTAAAGCCAAGCCCAGCAAGAATGACTGATGCCCTAGAAATGAAGAAATGGAAGAACTTGGTTGAAACAGATAACAGAAGGGAAAGGTGAAATCTGAAGGAGGGAAGGGGAATTTTAAATACCTGGCAGGTGCCTTGTCAGCCTCAATCTCCTCCAGTTTGGCATATATTTCCGCCAACTGTGCAGCTTCTGAGCCCTCAGCCCTGGAGTGGGAATGGAGGAAGAGCGCTCAGCCTGACTGGGGGCAGTCTAGGGAGAATGCCCTGGACTCTACGCAGTTGGAGAGCAGGCCACTGACTGCCTTGTTGCCAGGACAGGAATGAACTACAGGAAGCACCTGCTCAAGTCAGGGAGGCCAGTGGGCACTGTGGAAGGAACAGGGCTTTACAGCTCACCAGCGCCAGGATCTAAGCTCTGCTGCTCACTAGGATGAGCGTGCAAGTTATGGATCGTGGCAGTACGACACGCACTCTCTGAAGAACCGTGGCTGCTGGTTATTCCCCATCTGGAGCCCTTACCTGCCAGTGGCAATCTGGGCACTGAGCTTCCGCTCCCTCTGCAGAAGGTCCTCTCTCATGGTGTCACTCTCTAGCACACTCTGCAGGGCAGGGGTGTCATCTCCAGCAACCTCCTGCTCCACGTGCAGCAGGGAAATGTGGGCTGGAACTCGCAGGCTCCGAGTGGCCAACATCTTCAGGAGTGTCGTCTTCCCCAGCCCATTTCGACCCACCAGCCCGTAGCGGCGGCCCCATGCCAGGTTCACATCTGCTCCAGCCAGTAGTACCCTGCAGGGGTAGTAGGAAGAAGACAAAGGGTGCTGCTCCAGAGACAAGTATACAGCAAATTGAACCTCAAAAAACCTAATGTTATTTTAAGCCCCATTTCATCTATCCAAATTCTCCTTTAATTGGAAAAAGAAAAACGTAACCCCTCCCCACTGCCACTCCCTCACCTATCACCAAAAGACACATCAAAGTTCTCAATTCGCACATCATATGATTTGTTCTTGCCAGATGATTCCAACCGACTCTCTTTTCTGCTGCCTGCCTGGCTGGCTGATGCCTCTTCCAAGACCCTTTCAAAGGGAGAAATGAATGGTTTTTAGCATTGCCGGCCACCCTTCCATCCCAATAGAGACTGCTCTATTCTCTTCTCAGCCCTTCTTGCTAAACTCACAGAGGAGTGCTGGTCTTGAGTGTGTCCTTCTCTGAGCGCTTCTCCTGCTTTGCCTTCAGTCGAGCCTCAGCCTTCTCTAGCTTCTTTGCATTCACTGTCTAAAGGTCCAAACACAACCATTTCAGCCTACGTTGCAGGCTCAGAAAGGAGCCCCAGAAAGAACATCTTAAGTTACCCTGCTTTCAACAAAAGACATAATCAGAAACCCCCGGAAAAATCCTCCAATATTTAAAGATAGTCAACTTCCACCCCAACCACAGACACAGACCCCTCCCTTTCTTCCTCCTCCTCACCGAGGACTGTTCCCTCTTTAGCAGTCCTGGAAGTTTGGTGCCACAGTCTGTAAGCGATAAGAAAAGCAGTCACCTTCTCCCTGAGGGAAGGGAAACTAACATTTTGAGTAACTAGTATGAACCAGACACAGACACAGACATTTAAAGGAAAGCCTTACAATCCCAGAAATAGCTATCATCCTCCCCATATTTCAACCAAAAACAAACCAAAAAAAACACTTCCCAGATTAAGAATAGAGACTGAGGCAGATAAGCAACTCCTACAAGCTCATGCAGTTGATTAGAAAGTCACAAAATTGGTAAGTAAACCTAAGTGTCCAGCCCCAAGGCCCATAAGCTTCCTACCCTACCTAAGAGCTTGGAAAACTCTCCAACCCTACTCCCTTCATCAATGGCCTCTTTTGCCCTCAGTAAAGACATCAACTAGCTTCTACATCCTCGTTCTGTTGGAAAGGGGTACCAGGAGTCCTGGGCTCCAGGGGAAGGCTGGCTGGGTGGGGGATGGAGGCTGAGACAAGGGCAGAGAGCAGCTAGTTCAATCTTCCCTCACTCTCACCGTAGTTTTCTGTTATCTTTGACAACTGGATGGGGGCGTCTAGTAGCACCTGGCTGTTTCCCTGGGTCTGTGGCTCATCCCTTTAGGGTAGGAACAGAAAGCGCAGAGTTAGGAATTGAGTAAAAAGCTCTACAGCCATCAGACCTTCTTCCCTTACGTCTTGTCTCCTTACCGTCCGCCCTCCCATCGCCCCCACGAATCCCCCTACCCTGGCACGTACAGGCGCAGAGTGTTGTACATGCGCTGGCACACAGCCCTGATGCCCGCGTCATCCTTGCTGTCCCCGGACACCTCCTGCAACAGTTCCCCCACCGCTTCCACCAGGTCATCCACAGACTCGAAGTCCGCGCTGCCGCTGTGCAAGACGCCTGGGCCGGGCGTGGCAGGTCGAGGAAGATACCGGGTAGGGTAGACACACAAGCCGTTTTAGTCCCCGAAACACGGCCCCACTCCGCGCCCCAGACCCAACCTGCCCTCGGGACAAGAGGTCACGCAGAGGAGAGGCCTAGCAGCGGTCCCGGCACTGCCCTCCCTTAGTCTTTCTCCCAATGACTTCCATTTTGGCCTCCCCAGCGCGCAGATTCGGTTCGGCTCACCCGTCACGTAGTCGAAGACCTGTCCGTCAATTTCGGGGAACTCGCTCCGCAGGATCTCAGCGCAAGTCGCCATGTTCCAGTCGGGCTCCCGTCCGCGCAGGCGCCGTTAGGCGGCAGCCAAGACGCGCCTCCTGCCGGTCTCCCAAAAGCTCGCCCCTCCTTCCAAGGCGCATGCGTAGTGGTGATGTAAGAAAGGCGCGGAGTGCCGGGAACCCGGTGGACCGGGTGAACGGGGCTGGAGGAACCGTGCGCAAGCGCCGCTCAGAGCCTACGCTCGAGCTGCTCTCTGCGCTTGCGCAACGCCGTTTCCGCTAAAAAACTAGCCACATGTGCGATTTTCGCTGCCTTTTGGGAGGTGGCGCTCCGAAAGGCGGCGGCGGCGGCGGGGTGCACGACACGGCCGTGGCCCCGCGGGTGGGAACCTCCCAAGAGACAGGCGGTTGATAAAGCACACGGGCCTCGCTAGATCTCTGGGTTCCCTTGAGGCGCGCCTGTCTCAGCGCGCCCAGCCGGGTCCATTTTGGAGACCACCGAGAGCTCTGCTGACTCATGGTCGGTCCCTGGCCTCTCAGAAGCCTCCTGCACAGTTCTGGGCGGCCCACGGGTTTTGTTCTGGTCCCCAGGGCCTACGGGTTTATTGTATTAGCCGGGCGGCCAGCCTCAGTTCTCTCACCTCTGACAGGTCAGCGGACCTGTGCAAATTGTGCTCACTCAGTCCAAACGTCACCCCAAGGCACAAGCTCACTTAACCGCCAAAGGGCAAGAAAACGAGATCGACCAGTGCAAATTCATCAGTATTTATTCCCTACCTACACACCCAAAACAGGCTTCTCTGCACCAGGAAGCTCAGTAAATGAGTGTATAAAGCTACTTTCACTGATTCCCTCTAGAAGTTAGGAATTTCCCCCAAATGATGCTACTGCTTTACATTTAACATGAATATTCTTCCAACCTGAAGATTTTCACCTAAGATCCATTATCCTTTTGCCATCTAGAAAGATAATCCAACTATTTAAAGTTTAAAAAGCTTGGGGCACCTGACTGGCTCAGAGGAGCATGCAACTCTTGATCTCAGGGTCCCGAGTTTGGCCCCTCCTTGGGTGTAGAAATTACTTAAATAAAACTTAAAAAAAAAGTTTAAAAAGCTAAGCTACTAGATATAACAACCACTTTACAGGCAATAGATGGAAGAGGAATTTTTTAAAATATTTATTTATTTGATAGAGAGAGAGGGAACACAAGCAGGGGGAGTGGGAGAGGGAGAAGCAGGCTTCCCGACCACCAGGGAGCCGGATGCGATGTGGGGCTCCATCTCAGGACCCTGGGATCATGACCTGGGCCAAAGGCAGACGCTTCGTTAAGCGTCCTGGTTAAGTGCCCCTGGAAGAGGAATTGTTGGGGAAACTACAAATGATGGCTTCTTCAACAACATTGCAAGAGCTGAGGAGAACCTATGGTTTATAGAATTTAAAAAGTGAGGGGCACCTGGGTGGCTCAGTTGGTTAAGTACTGGACTCTTGATTTCATCTCAGGTGGTGATCTCAGGGTCATGAGATTGAGTCCTGCATTGCGCTCTATGCTGGGTGAGGAGCCTGATTACAATTCTCTCCCTCTCCTTCTGCCCCTTTCCCCCTCCCCTGGCCCCTCTCAAATAAATAACTAAATAAATAGATAAATAAATAGCATTCATTGACCACAGTGGACCTTGTTTAGATCCAGACACAAGTAAAAAATTCCACAGGACTCTTGGATTACGTGTGAACACAAATCATGAGATACTAAGGAACTGGCCGTGAGCTGATAATTGTTAAAGTTGAATGACAGGACACGAAGGTTCATTATATCTCGATACTTCTGTTTATATTTGAAATTTTCTCTAATAGATTTTCTAGGTTTAAAATGGCTGAAGACAAACAAGGGAAAGATGGTGAGGGCAAATTTGCTTTTATCTGCTCCAATACACCAGCAGGGTATGGAATACTCCCCTCAAGGACAAGCTCATCACAAGATTCTTTGGAGAAGAGGAAGTTACAGAAAAGAGAATCTCTTTTATCACCCACTCACCAATGTTTGGGAAGCCTGGGTAATTGGGAAGAGGACAGAATTGAGATGTCAGTTTCTCAGGATGGTGGGAAAATCCAAATGTAAAACTTGCTTAATCTCTGCTAATTACAGAATACCTGCCTAAAGCTGAAAGTGAATTAGGGAAAGAATCTCTACCCTCAGGGGACTGGGACCAGGTGTTGCTGCTTGCCCTTGAGGTTGTGTTTTGGGGAGACAGGAGACCTGGGGTAACACCAGTCAGGATAAGGGCTTGGATAACCATGAAGGGCCTAACAATCGACACAAGATAAGAGTCTTAAGAGAATTCAGAATGTAAAATTCTACTCATAGCAGGCAGCGTGAGATTTGGGAAGAGCAATTCCAACAGTCCCCCTCCCCATCGAGCTCCCGCATTAACACTTAGCAACTCCGCTCTACAGAGTTTATTGGGTTTATAACTGGACAAAGTCACACGTGTACAAAATGAAGCTCACACTATCCCAAAGCAGAGTAGGGATTGAGGGCTGGGGATCCGTTACTGGCCTTTGGGGGAGCTCTGAGGTGAGGGGCAGCCAACCCTCCCACTCCAGAGAGATGTGGCCACAGGGGAGGGGAGGAGAGGGAGCCCACCTGGCTTTGGTCACAGAACACAGAGCCTGGCATTGGGCCAGGGCAGACGGATGGTGAAGTAGGAGCCCCAGAAACCACCCTCCCAGGGAGCCCGGGGACTGCTCCACCAGTCCCACTCACAATGTGGTTGGTCCAGACCTAGACTCAGGGGCTGGTGCAAAGGGAAGGCAGCAAAGCAGGAGGGAGGAGACACTGAAGTGTGGTGGCCCAGGGCACCCAGACCTGTGGAAAAGGGCGGGTGGGGAGACAGGCTAGCTGCTACTAGGCAGCTAGCAGCGGGTCTCATAAATGCCGCTGCGGCCAATGTAGCGCACCCATTTGATGACATCGTGGTCGCTGTAGTTCAGCTTCGGTTCAAACACCTTCAAGTAGCGCACCTTGAGGCCAGAGGGTGCGAATGGCACCT
>NC_138369.1:118532243-118615635 GCF_054177405.1 Leptonychotes weddellii | reverse complement strand
CCAGGGCACCCAGACCTGTGGAAAAGGGCGGGTGGGGAGACAGGCTAGCTGCTACTAGGCAGCTAGCAGCGGGTCTCATAAATGCCGCTGCGGCCAATGTAGCGCACCCATTTGATGACATCGTGGTCGCTGTAGTTCAGCTTCGGTTCAAACACCTTCAAGTAGCGCACCTTGAGGCCAGAGGGTGCGAATGGCACCTGGGCAAAGGACAGCTCCAGTTAGGAATGTGGTCTTCCTCTCACAGCTGCTCTACTCTGGGAAGTTCTGTAGCCCTGACCTACTTCATCTCTCGCTACTACAGGTGTTTGAATGCTTGGGGTCCTGAAAGAAGCTGGGGGAAGCTTAAGAAGAGTCTTCTTAAGAGGTTACTAAAGAAGAGAGCATATCCAAGAGTAACTAATATAATCACTTGGGTTTGAAGTCAGGCCTTGCCTGTGATAACCTGAATCAATTCCTTTAATCAGCAGGAGGCAACAACCAAAGACCCACTGTAGAACACACTTATCCTGCTCAATATTATGGGCTTAAAAAATAAGGTGGAGAAAGTTATATGTCTAACATGCACAAAGCAAAGTCAGCCCATTCTCCTGTCTGTAAATAAACTTTGTGTCTTACTTGGCATTCAAGCAATCTAAATTTTTCCAAAAAATTGTTTTATGACAGCTTTAGAAGTCAAAGATATTTGTCAGTGTGAATAGCAATTTCTAGTAAGAAGCCTGAAGGGGGAAGGAATGGGTCTATGAATTAAAAAGTCATTTCCCCTCTCTAGGACTCATATGCAGGAAGTAAGGTACAGAAACTGACCTGAACAATCCTAAGATCTTTCTTAGCACACCCTGCCATGGCTCTAGGCCCCTCCTTTGCCATACCTCAAAGTTCATGGAAATGGGGGGTCGAGCCCATTTCTTCTTGTCATTGGTGGGCAGAAGTTCAATCTCTGCGCTGATTTGCGATTCCTTCATGCCTGCCATGCGCTTGATCCTGGGAAGAGAGGGGCAATAAGCAGGAAGTGCCCCTGATAGCTTGGAGGAGTTTCAAGGTGGAGGGTGCCTTTTTGGAGGGGTCAGGGGAAGGGAACTGAAGAGCTTGTGGGAGGTGCTAGGACAAAAAGTATGGGGAAGAACCTGATAACCACTTGCTATGGAACCTTGGGTATGCTATTCCTTTAGCACTGTTGGCTGCAGTTTCAGCTTAGATACACAGGCATACTATCCCCTGCTCTCTATTTCACAGAAATATTACACGGGCAAACAGGGAAAAACATGGAAACATTTTGATAAATAAACGCATGCATGCACCCAAGTGCAGGCATGTGCACACTCACACAGAGGTACAGGAGTGAGAGCACAAGCAGAGGTTCCTGGAGAAAAAGGCAGGTACCCTCCCCCCACCCACAACACACACACACTCTCTCTCTCTCAAGACAATGAAGGTAAAACTTAAAAAGAGGGTACACCAAAGCATCTTGAGCCCTGCGGTGGCCTCGTGAAGGAGACTCACTTCCACACGATGGCGTTCTCGCTGGCCTTGTACTTGGCCTTCCCCTTCATGCAGATCACCTGTACCCCGCTTGTGTTCAGTGGGGTTGGGATCCTCACCTAGAAGCGATACAACGGTCAGGGCACTCTGTCAAGCCCTGACATCAGCTGCCTTTATACCTGGAGACAGTGCTTTCTCCTCCCCAAGTTCCCTGTTCTCACCTCAATCTTCTGAGCCAGTAATGAGGGCTTGAAATTGGACTTGATGACCACCTTAACCTCCAGCTTGGTGCGTCCCACTTCTCGCACTAGTGGGATCACCCGGAAAGGAAGGATGATGTCCTTGGTGGTACGATACCTTTAGGGGTGGGGAGCAAGGTTGGCATAGGAGAGCCTGTCCTCCTCCCTCTCCCCCATCTCTCTTGGCCAGCAGCACCCCCTGCCTCCTCACACCCCAATGGCACCTCATTAGCTCAAACTCTCCATCTGGTGGGATGAAGCTGATGCTGCGTTCAGAGTCAAACTTGCTGAGTCGCACACACTGGTGGAAGGTGCAGTCATCGATGGCAATTGATTGCTTCCCACTGCAAGCAGGGGCAGAAGGTCTCCTCGTTGGTACAGGAGTGTGGCAGGAGAGAGTTGGCTGGGACGCTATCCCACCCCCAAAAGCTGCCACATCCTGGGTAAGGCCTGTGCTACAGACTATGGAAAGCTACCAGAATGGAGAAAGCTGGCAACCAGGCAAGCACACCCTCGGGAAGAGGAAGTCTGCATTACTGCAGAAATGGTATCTTGAAGGAACCTGTGATAGCCCAAGCCCTGCTCAGCCCTCCAAGGTCCACCCTCTCCCAGCAACCCTGCTCAGGCACCTCTTGCTTGTTTCATCAGCTGTGCCTTTGCCTTGCTTCTCAATGACAATCTTGTCATTCATCCCAAACTTGCACTCAGGCATGCCACTCAGGTAGCTCTTCATCACCACCCGGCCTGACACATGGGCACTCAGCACCTGCCCTGGTGATAGACAGATACATGGGAACATTGGAGTTAGGACGAGAATCCTGCCCTGATCCTGCCTCTCTAGCTTCATCACGAGAGGGCTCTCACCCTGGGGGGACATGAGGAGGTTCACACTCTCCAGCACATCCAAGAAGAGCTCATTCCGGCGATACTTGATGCCCTCCCGCCGCCAGCCAATCTGCCCGGTCACCTGGCTGGTGATCTGGGATTGCTCTTCTTTTGTCTACATGGGGGGACAGAGAAAAATACTAATGGCCTCATTCCTCTCCACCTTCAATGATCCTGTCTCTATCCCCACTCCACTCATTCCCCCTCCCTTTTAGTCCCCACCCTGTAATTCATCCTCCTCATGAGCTCCATGCGGCAGGGCCCGAAGAAAACTGGAGCAAAGCTGTAAAGGTGGAAGCTGAGGGAACAGCTTACCTGATGCTGGAGGCCAAAGGGCCAATGTGATGCCCACAGGAAGCAGGAGGGGAGCACAGACGGGAAGCAGCAGGCAGAAAAGAAGAAGGCAGCTATAAGGCCTGGATCCTAGAGGAGGGCCCACGCTCTCTCCTCCTGAGGAACACCAGGCCTCCAGGGCAGCCCACACCCTTCCTTCCCCCAGTGCAGAAGGAAACTGCTTGAACTGTATTCCCAATAACAGAGCTGCTGAGTCAGCTGCTCCTAGGGTGGAGGGCCACATACAGCAAAATAGGCCCGCAATCATGGTAGAGGGCTCAGGCCAGCACTTCCTGTCAAAGGCGGGCTCTTGAGTCAGCTGGGACAAGGCTGGGGGGGGGGGCTCAATGAGGATGGGCCCCACCCTTGCTGTGGCTGTCCCACTGAGTACCTGGCTCTTGATACCCTGCTGAGTGATGAAGGTTTTCAGTGCTCCTGTCTCTGAATTCTGTGGATAGCCAAAGTCCAGGATCTCTGCAAAAGGAAGGGAACCATCAGCCCCTGGAAAAAACCGAAGGCTCCTTCAGTCCAATCCCTCCCCTGGTCTGGACCTATCTGGCCAGCACAGCCCTAGAAGAGTACGGGATCATCTGCAGCAATGTCCTCTAGCTTTGTAGCATTTACTCTGGGATTTGTGCTTCATAAGAAAACATAATTAAAACGTCAGATTTTTTTCACAGAGAAAATCAGAAGAATCTCATGGACAGTGGGTAAGAGATCAAGAAGCACTGAGTCCTTAGAAAACAGATCTGGGAAGGGAGAAAGACTCTGTTCCCTTAAATCATACCCTACAGAGGAACAGAGATAATGCAACCCCAGCAGTTGGTAATATCTCACCCTCCTTCAGGCTCTGAGGCAGCTGTTGAGATAGAAAGCTGGAAGGACAGTCAGTGAACTAAGGCCCAAACCACAAAGCTAAGAGGGAAATGTGCTTAACTGCAGGAGGCCCAGCTACCAAGCCCCACAGTTAGGTTCCTAGCCCCCTGAAAGATCTTTTGGTCCTCCGCCCCATCTCCCCATACCTCCACTCGCTAGCCTATTTCTGTGTTCTACTTCAGAGCAGCCTTTAGGGCTGAATTTAGACTGGCCTTTTCAGGGCTCAAAAGACCAGACAGTCAGGAAAGAAAGTTCACAGGACACTGGAGGGAACCTCACATGTGCCCCTACCTCCAGGCTAGGCCCCATCAGGTCCATCCCCACCCTGGGCCCACCGCCCTGCCAGCCTCACCATCCAGCAGCTCATATATGAGCACAAAATTGTTCTTGATGTTCTCCTCGCTGATCTTGCCAAAGTAGGCAGCCATTACGTCACACATCTTATAGAGGAATTCGAAGACCATGGCAGCATTGACATTCTGCTTGGTGACAGCTGCCAACCAGATGTTGGACCGCTTAACATGGAAGAAACTGGTGCGAGCGATGTTGGTGACGGGGCTGCGAACCTGCTGCCGGGCGTGGATAACATTGACCCGAAAGGCATCCACTGCATTCCTCCTGAGGGAAAAGGTACATAGGGGCTGCTCAGCACCCTGTCAAACCTCACTCCATGGGGATCAACCACAGCTGCTAACAACCTTTCCCCCTTTCACTGCTTAAGTCTGACATGTACTCTGAAGCCAATGCCTAAACCACTGGGGCAGTTCCCTTGTGGCTCCCAGCAGAGGCATGGGAGTAGGGCCGGAGCTGAGCTGGTGTCTGAAGGGAAGTCAGGTGGGAATGACAGGAGGACAGGTGTGGTGTTAATAAAGTAAAGTCCATCAGGCTTAAGGAGGTATGTTCCCGACTCCCAGGCCTGGCCCCAATTTCCCAGCTGCCACCTCTCTAACTTCTCATTAAGCTCCAGGCCCAAATGAGAAAGATACCCTTCTTCTTCTTCAGTTCTCCCACTTGTGATCCTACCAGTGGGGAGGCGTGGCTTTTCTAGAACTGAGACAAAGCCACCGTGACTTTGGAGAAGGCTCTAATCCACTGAGGAAGAAGCACCAAGGGGCCATGGAGCTGGGCCATTCATTCCTGTCCAGGATCCAATTCCAGGACGAGTTCAGGGAATGAAAACAGATGAAGAAAACAATGATGGGGGGGGCAGGGCCCCCCACCCACCTGTGCCTGGGCGGCAGCTTGATAGGCTGCTTACCTATTGCTACGGCAGCCAATGAGATGGGATGAGAGAAATGACGCCAGCAAGAAGAGGAGAGTGACAGCAACGAGAGAGAGGATTAGACACACAACACACTGGGGTGGGCAGCAGACACCATGAGGTGGAAGCTGACAAGCAACAGGCAAGGGGTGGGAAAGCACAGCAAGGCACGCAAGACAGTATGTGCCCTGGCTTAAGCAGGTCCATCCAGGGCAGGAGGGAGTGCAGATGGGTGTAGCCAGCCAGGTTCAGGCAAGCCAGGCACTCCCACAACTCTAGTGCATGCCCACCACCAGCCAATGGACAAACAGCCACAAAGGCCAGGCCAGCCCACTAGCCAGGGAGCTGGGAGCCAAGGAGCTAGGGCACTGCAGCAGGCCCATTCTATAACTATCTATCCTAAACTCTTAAAGGAAGAAAAACAGGGCAGCATGAACCAGAGGAGCCTAATCTCATTAGAGCTGCTGAGGCTAGGATGTGTCCCCTCACTCAGGAAAGAACAGCGGCATGCAGGGTGGGGCAGAATGAGAAGGCAGGCTGTGCCTCCTTGTTAAGGTCTGAGGGACCCAGAACAAGGAGCTCTTCCAGGTCTACTCTGATAGGCCAGAAAGGGCCACATGGCTCCCTGCCCTTCCCTTAGTGACCCGGAGAGTGCCTCAGGCTTGCTCACAACCTCTCTTCTAGGAGTGGCCCCAAGGAACTGAAAACAGCTGAGTCAGCAGCCTGCCTCCTCCCAAGAAAGGGAGTGGGAGAGTATTTGGAAGCCTGGAGAGGCTTTCAAGAGAATCCAGTGAAGGCTCTCACCATGAGAAGGGCTTCTGAGAGCAAGATTTAGACAGACTAGTACCACTAGCCTGGCCACTAACTTCAGCCCCTGGAGAAAGATCTCCCTCCTCCTCAGAGGAGGAATTAATCTGCCAGGGCAAAAGCACTCATTTCCAGCAAGTAGGTCTGTCACTAAGGGAAGCAGACGGCAGGAAGGGCAAGAGTTCCTAAGACTGTGGGGGCCACACCATTCCACAGGTCCCGCCTATTGCCAGGCCAATACCACCAGACCTAAAGGGAACCAGGCTGTATTAGCTGAGCTTCTAGGATGCAGCAAGGGGTGGGGGTGGCCCAAGTCAAGTCTCTGGTAGGAACGGACCTGGTCCTACATGCTGGGGAGGAGGGATGAAGGGTGGGGGCACAGCTGGCTCAGCCAGGGGACTCACCCGATGTCATCTCGGTAGACCCGGGAGATGAGCACCTCCCCCTTGTGATTATAGATGAATAAGCCTCCAATCATGGCGGCAGCTCAGTCTCCAAGGCCCATCGCTCTGAGAACAGACCTAGGACAGGCGGAGGCAGGGTAAGGGAAGGCCTGAGAACCTCTGCCAACATCCTCTGTGGGGCTGTGCAGGTCACTGGCTGGGCTTTTTTTCCTGACTCAACCCTCCAGTAAGTGACCCTGAAGCCCTCCCCAGGCATGCCCCTCCCCTTAGCCAGGCTCCAGTTCCTGTTTATCCCACACTGGAAAGGAGAAAGAAATGGAGAGGGACTTGGGCCCAGGATTCTAAGGCCATTTTGACCCTCCCTTTTCTGGGGCTGAGCCCAGAGAGTAGCCCCCTCCCCCTCTTCACAGTGCTGAGCTCAGCACGGATCCTTTTTGGCCCCTTCCTGTGCAGACTCTCACTCAGACTGTAGCCAGTGAGTCACTGTGAAGGCCTGCCTGCGGCTGCAGGAATGGCGGTAGGAATTACTCCACTTTGTTCAGGTCTGGGGCCCCCAGGCACAGCTTTAGGAGCACCCAGTCTCTCAGGCTCCACTACCCTTCTGAGAAGACTGCAGGGCCTGAACCTGCTGCTCTCTAATTCACAGAAGTCTAAACATTCCAGGAAAGGGTGTGCAGGGCGTGGGGAGGAGAGAAGGGAGGCCTTAGGCCCTGACACCAACCCAGGAGTGTGGCTCCAACCAATCCCAGGCAGTCAGATAAGCAGGCAAAAGAGCAGAGTAGAAAGGCCCCAGCCCTGGCAGACTACACTTCAATGACCCAAGCTGCTTATGAGTTATTTTTAACCACCTCCCTTTCAAAAAGGGAGGATCCCTCTCAGCTCCCAAAGGCAATAAAAATAAGGGGGATGGGGGGTGAGGGGTGAAGGTACAGTTCATAAAATGAAGAGATCAATCCAGCTGAAATTCTATGATTCCAGACCCATGACATAACTCATTTCTGGCCTGAGTACCTACAAGCAAGGGGTGGAATATGTGAATTATCCAAATTATTTGGGTCAAATTAATTTAGACTGTTTGCAAGGAGAAAAAGGGTTAATTTAGTTCTAGATTTCCTGAATTAGCTCTGGTATTAATTTCACAGGGCAGAGGGAGTTTAGCAGACTTTTCTAAACTGGAAAATAGAGCCTATTACTGTGGCCATCAGGGTCTCCCAAACTCAGTGAGAGGTCTCTCAAGGTGGTGGTGAACACATTTCACCCTTCAGTCCCAAAGAGGCTGGGAGAAGAAATGCAAAATGGAGGTAGAGCCCTGAGCAAAGAAGCAAGTTCACAGGTATCAAGTGGTAGGGACCTCAGAGCACCAAAGAGCAAAGGTGGGGCCCAGGGCAGGAAGGGAATACTGAGTTAAGGGGAAAGACTGGTAGAAACAGCCAGGCGGTCTACTTCAGGTGAGCCTGCAGCAGCAACAGGGCTGGGGGAAACATCTGGAGGAAGGAGTTTCCAGTGTGACAAAGGTAAGGCTTTGAAGAGGAAAAAACAGTAGGGAGAGACTGACAGTGGTGAATAAGGGAAAGCTGAGGCTGCGTAACTTGCTTTGAGGTTCAAGCGTAGAGGCATGAGCGGGTGGTGGGCTTTTCGCCCTGGGGAGGAAGACATCGCGGGAAAAATATGGCTCCACGGGGGTGCGGGGGCTGTCACAGGCCTGAGGAAGAAGAGCCGCGGGGTGTCACTCAACTGGGAGGAGGGGGTACCGCAGGGTGGGAGGCTTGTCACAGTCCAAGGAGGCGGCACAAGGGGGTGTCACTGTCCTAGGAGATGGGGGAATTGTCCTTGCGCTGAGAGGAGGCGCCAAGGAGCAGGGGGGGTTGTCACGATCCCGGGTATGGGGGCGCCGCGCGGCGTCCCCGCTCTGGGAGGATTCCAGTAAGTCTCCCTCTCACAGGAGGCGCTGGACGGGTCAGGTGGAGGGCGCCGCTCCTGGCCCGTCCTGCAACCGCGCCCCGGGCGCCCCCGCCCCGCCGTCAGCTCCCTCCAGATCTGAAGGCTGAGGCCAGTCCCGGGTGTGGGCAGCTTTCCGCGTAGCGCAGTGCAGGGAAGGGCAAAGCTGGGCAGCGTGGTAGGCGTTCTCCCTCACCCCTGACCAGATCCCGAGCTTACCTGGTCTCCGCGACCCCCTGCTCGGCCCGCCCGGCCACTCTCCAGATCCCAAGATGTCCGCCCACCCCCTGCTCGCTTGCCCGCTGCCTCGGCTTTCACCGCAGTGCCGCGGCCCCGCCCCGAACACAGTTGCGCGTGCGCGTCCAGCGATCGCGCCGACTACATATCCCGTCAGGCCCCTCGACCTTCTCGCTTACAATTTTAAGCTTTCTAGGTTTAGCAAAACTACAACTACCCGAATGCCTTCGGCTGGGAAGGCGTGCCTTGGGGGAGGGATAGGCGTGGCCTTATCCACCCTTTCACGAAATACACATCCCATCATACGCCACTCCACTCACTTCACTTTCCCCACTGAGCATTCTGGGAATTGTAGTCTGCAATCCATCCTGTTCCTATTTCAGTGTTGAGGAAAGCTTCAGAGAATTAATACCATTTGTTGAAGCCCATCTGTCAAGCCTGAGATTGCTGTAGGCCTTTTCTGTCTCCGGAGTCCGAGGACTGGCTGTGCTCACTTTACACACACACGACTTGGCAGAAGTGTTTGTACTGAAATTCCTGCTTTCTAACACCACCTCTGATTCTCCCAAGAGTTTTTCATCAAATATTTGTTCCAGACATGAGCCTTTTCCCAGGGTTCAAGACCCAAGTAAAAGGGCAGGGAGCAAGAAGGCAAATACTTGTAAGAAACTAGCCAAAGCTTTTCAAGAATGTCTGTTCTATCCCAGCTATACATACGTATGTGACCTCTCAAGCCCAGGACCTGTGTGCCTTCTATTGACAGCATATATGTTGCTTAAAAAACCGTTGGCAAGTTTAATTTAACTGGACATGGAATTTGAAATCCCCTCTCTGATGAACAGAGTTAATCTTCAAATCCAAGCTGAGAAGAGACAGCAAACCCTCAGACATGAAAGGCCTATTTCCTCTTGCAGGACCTAAAGAAAATCTGTTAGCTCTTCTCTTTCTGCAGGGAGAGATGCCCTGCTGCCTTCACTGCTGCTGAGCCCATCATGGGAGGAAGGACAAAAAGGGGCAAACCTGGTTGCAAACCCTACTGTCCCAGCATCCTCCTGCTACAAGCCAGGACATGGCAGGATGAAGATCTGGTCTCCCTCAAACGGTGGTCACAGTGTGAATCCATTAAGTGACCGAATATAGGCATTTCTAATTCCTGAACCAGCACTCAAGGCTTCACTGCTACCTTTCCAAAAGCTTTATCTTCAGTAATATCCTACCATTTAGAGTAAATAATAATAATAATAATAATAATAATAATAATAATAATAGCTACCATTTATTGAGCACCTATTCTACTGTGTGCCAGGCACTGTGCTAGGCACTTTTCGTACATTATCTAATTTAAATCCTCACAACAACCCTGTGAGGTAGGTATTATTATCATCATTTTACATATAAGGGAACTGAGGCTCAGAGAGATTAAATAACTCTCTTATCACGAAACCAAAAAGTAGTAGAGCTGGGATTCAAACCCAGAACAACCTGACTCCAAATCCCATGCTCCTGTGAGTTAGAGTAGAGGCAGGGGGGAGAGAAAGGACCATATTCAAGAAAGATCGTTGGAGTGGAATGGATATGATATAATGACTAGTAAGATATGGGGAGGAATTTAAGCCCATAAATGTTACTAGCTGGTGTGCCTATGTAGAGTGTGATAAAAATAACCAAGATTGGAATTCAGGAGGAACACACTTGATGCGGGAAATGAGTTGAGTCCATATGGGTATGTCCATGGTGATGTCCAGTGGGTGGTAATACAGATCTAAAATTTGGAGGGAAATTGTGGCTGAAGATATGTGTTTTAGAATCACCAGCATATCAGTGTCAATTGAGGACATCAGGATAGATGACATCATTTGAGGAGTAAACATAGAGGAAAGAGAAGTGAACCAAAGATGGAACACTGGGAGCACCAACACTGAAGGCATGAGCAATAGTGGAGGAATTCTCAAGGGAGTTGAACATGGCAGAGTCAGGAAAGGAAAAGTATAGGAGGCAGCTCTGTAGTGGTGGCTAGAGAAAGCCATGGCCTGGGTTGGGAGCAAACCTAGAGCTCCTAGAAGGCAGGCAAGACTGAGTCATGCTTCCAACACAGCCCTTGGTCACCAAAAACCCCAGGAAGTCTTGGTTAAATGAATGAACGCCAAAATGTCCCTACCCTGGTTTGCCCCAAAGCCTGGAGCTTAAGACTTAATCCTTAATCTTGACACCCCAGTCCTAAAAATATGGACACCTAGGTAAGCCAGGAGAATTTATAGAAGAGGTTTAAAGAGAACGTCATGATTTGCTTAAACTGGAGAATAAGGTAAAAAAATAAAACCTGGCACTTTAGTAGGAGTCCCAGAAGTCCCCCTGCCCAACCTTTCTCTGGGGCATCATGGTAATTATGAAATCAGGGAAGGGCATGTGGGGTAAGAGGCAGGGTGAGAACAACCTGCCAGTTGCTTGGGGAGTCCTCTGCTGAGCCTAAACTGACACCCAGCTTATGAGCTTTATCCAGTAGGAAGATGATGGGGACATGTGTGGGAGGCTTGAGGGCTATAAGGAAGGGGAGAGGGAAGTCAAGGAACCAGCCCTACAACCTGGGAGAGAAGATCCAGCCCTCTGGGTAGGGACCAGCCCTGAGGCTTAAGTGAACTTGCATAGGTACGTGTGTGTGTATGTGTGTGTGTGTGTGAGAGAGAGAGAGAGAGAGAAAGAGAGAAACAGAGAGAGAGGAGACATAAGGACGGGGCACTCTCTGGAAAGGGGAACAGAGTCTCATACATGGGTGAGAGGCTGGAGCCCCCCCCCTAAAAGCCTAGTGACTCAACATGTTGAAGTGGGGGTGTGGGAGCTGAACATCCTTGGGAAGCCCTGAGGGGCTGCTGAAGCAGAGTTCCTGGTCTCCTCGGAGGCTGGGCCTCCCCTTGCTGGGGGCTCACAGAAAGTCAAACAGCCCGTAATTCTTGGCTGCTCCAGGCCCAGGAAAAATTGAGGGAAGAAAAAAGAAAGAAAAGAAATGTTTCAGGCCCAGAGGTGAGATGAGCCTAGTGGTTAGTAGAGTTAGAGGTCTGAAGGAACCAGCACACAGGACAGGCATGGGAGTACAGATGTAGGGGTAGAGCAAATATGCTTCCTGGAAGCCACTAGCAGCTCAGGCAACTGAGGGGGCCCTTCGGGCTTCTAGTAAAGGCAGGCACAGGCTGAGATAGCTTAGATGGTTATTGGAAGTGACTACAGCTCTAGGGTGCAGGACTGAGGCAGCCCCCACCACTGCGGGGCGGGGGCAGTTAGGAAGAGGGGCAGCTGAAGCAAGTATTTTTTGGTGTCAGTACTGTGGGGGAAAAGTTAAGAGATTGGCACACATGCTCGAGGGGATGCGGTTAATGGAGGGCTGATGTAGCTGGACTGAACGGTGCAAGGTTGCTGCGGGGGTGCCGGTGGCGGGGCGGGGGGGGGGGGAAGGTGGGGATAAAGGGGTGAGCAGGCCCTCAAGGGCACCGCTGGGTTCAACTCCTGAAGTGTGGGGAATAAGGAGCAGCACCAGCAAGTCGGGTCCCAGTAACATGAAGGATCCTGGGAAGGCCCTCAGCGGTTAGTGGACAGAGGGGCAAGCTGGGGCCGGTGGCAGGTTAGGGGCCGCAGTGGCGATCGGTGGGTGCACCCCGCCCTCGCTGCGCCCAGCGAGCAGTTAGCGCGCCTGAATTTAGTTCAATTTATTTCCCTTTCAGGTACCAGACAAAGTAAAAAAGACGGACGGACGGAGAGAGGGACGCAGCCGCCCGGGTGCGGGAGAGGGATGCAAGTGGGGGAGGGGCCCTGTTCACATCACATCCACAAAGAACTCACTGGGGTTTCCCATGGCCATGCGGAAGGACTGTCTGCTGGCTGTCAGTTCGGGGGGCACAGAGGCCAGGTCGCGGCCCGGGGGGGCTCCCGGGGGCCCCATGGCCGCGGGCGGCGGGGGCATCATCAGCATGGGGGGACCGTAGAGAGGGGGCACGCCAGGGGGGCCGTAGCTCGGGTGCGTGTGGTGGCTGCGCAGGCTGCCGGCCATGGAGTGGTGGCTGCGGTGGCTATGCTCGCTGGCGGCAGGCCCCGAGCGCTCGCTGGGCGCCCTTTCCCGCGGCCCCCGCAGGCTGCTGCGGGTTGTGTGGTCCGACTCGCTGCCGCTGCCGCCCGACTTGGAGTCCCCCGCCTTCGGGTCCTTCTCCTTCCGCCGGTCACTGCCGCTCCGGTTGGAGCCACTGCTCCGGCTGCCTGTAGGGGACAGGCAGGCCCAGGGCGGGCGACGCTCAGGGCTTGCAGCAGCAGCTTGGGGTTCGCCTGTGCCCCCACCACCGCCCCCCTCCACCTTACCTTCACTGTGCTGACTGCTGGCGCTGCCCCCACCATAGCTGTACCCCAGCTCTGGGAAGCCTGGGTGCGGGTTGTAGGGGTGCGGGGGCGGCGGGTACTGGTAAGGGAAAGCCATGGGCCAAGGGGCGGCCCCTGGGTGCGGCAAAGGGGCCAGCGTGTCCTGGTCAGAGGCGCCACTGGAACCGTCGTGATCATGGAGGGACAAGTTGGCCATGTCTGTGGAGGGGAGGGCCAGATGAGCTGGGTCTATCCCATGCCCCCACACCCCTAGGTCGGGAGAGAGAGGTCCCCGGTCTAGGTGAGGGGGGTACATGTGTGATGACACCTAACAGCAGTGGTAGTTTATCCTCCAAATGAGCAGAGGCACAGGTCAGAGATCTCTCACTTCTTCAGACCCCCTCTGCCACCTACCTGAGACGGTGGAGAGGGAGACCCTGCAGACACAAACCACACAAGGAAAACCCTCCTCAGGAAGGCCCTAAGCCCCCACTTCAGATGCTCAATGCGCAATCCTGACACCCAACTCCCAGGCCCAGGGAGGCCCCCTTCCAAAGGTTTGACAGTTTCTCCTCCTTCCTCGGTAAGCTGGCAGAAGGAGCACAAATCTTAAATGGGCAATGTTCTCCTCTGTTCACTTGGGGGGAGTGTGGGAAGCTGAAATAGCAGACAGGTATTGCAAACCTGCAAGTCATTAGGCACGATACAAAGCTCTTCACCTCATGCAAATGTTACCACCATCCTATGAAGAGGGCATTAGTCACATTTTTTCCAGATGAGGAAAGTGAAGTCCAGAGAAGTTAAATGACCCACCTGAGGTCAATCCAAATTGTAGCCAGAGCAGAAGCTAGGAGTTGCTTACTTTCTTCTTATCTTTCCAGGTGAGTCATTAATAAAGAGTAGGGAGCAGTTTGGGGAAATTTAGGTGAAATTTTGCCCTCTCCCTTCATCTAGGACTAAAAAAATATACCCATTATAGGCCAGAACGAACATAGGCCTTTCAGAGCCTCCCCATACAGAAGGCTCTTGGTCCAGATGGATTTCCTGGTGCTGCTGGGGAAGGTGGAAAGGGCTCAGAAAGAGAACAACTTAGATGCCTCCTCTGTGCCCTCCACCCCATTCCCAGCCAGGCCTCATTCTTCACAGTATTAACATTACTTGTTTCATGACTCTGGCTCCCACAGTAAATTGTTCACTCCTTAAGGGCAAGGCTGCCCCCACCAATGTTGGAACTACTTGAACGGGGCCACCAGAAGTGTTACCTGCCTGGGACACCCCTTGCTCACACCTCATCATACCAGGTCCCAGAGCTCTGACAGAGCTGGAATTGCCCTACGGGCCATGCTAGATACAGATGGAGCCCTTTGTTCCAATTCCTTAAGTAAGCCAGCCCAACCTTCCAGGGAAGAAGAGGTCAGGAAAGGGGGATCTGAGAGGGCGGAGGCTGTCTGTGGAGTCTACCAGCTAAGCCATCAACCTGTCAAGGCCTGCAGCTAGCATGGGGGTGGTGGTGGTGGTGGTGAGGAACAGGGGGCTGCCTTGGCTCATGCCCCAAGAGCTGGTGACTATTTCAGCCTCCGAGCTGTTGTCCTGAGGGGAGTGATTGTGGGCTCCTGGGGATCCCCCAAAGAATTGGGGTTCCCAATTCTTTCCTTTGAGCCTGCTGAGGAGGCTGAGATCTTGGCCAGTGAGAAGAAAAAGACCTGTCTGTCAGCCTATCCCTGAGCTGGGCCTCTGGGGGGTCTTGGCCAATGGGTAAAAGACCCAGGAGGCCCCAGGGATAGAACAATAGGTCTTGAGCAAAAACCACAGCTGTCTTGAGAACCTTTAGGGGTCCCTGGAGGTTCAGGGCCAGGGCTGACTTCTTCTAATGATGATAATAATAACCACACAGGATTGAGTCTAAGAAGCCATTAATTATAAGATGCACCCCAATTTCAGAGATATCGACATGTGAAAGAAATGTTCACCTTAGAATCAATTAAATTTATGAATAATGGAGAATTTTTTAAAGCACGTACTGTGGGCCAAACATGGTGCTAAAAGCATTATACACACTGTCTTAACCTCTAAAAAGCTCTGAGATAGGTTCTACTATTACCTCTAACTTACAGATCAAGAAGTTGAGGCAACGAGAGGCTGTCACTTAACTCATGTTCACACAGTGAGGGCATAGCTAGGATTTGAACTCAGAACTGTCCAACTCCAAAGCCCTATGCACCCTCCATCATGACCTTGTGCTCTGCAGCAACAGCCTTTCTAGTCCTAGAACCTAACCTGAAGCATTTTAAGTCAGTTTTTGGACTTCAGCCAGCAAGCGCCACTGGCATGACAAAAGGCTCCCTGAGGCAGAGGCGGCTGCTGGGAGTGGGCTTCTGCTCCCAGGCTGAGCAATGCTGTCCTGTTTTGAGGACTCCCCTTTCTACCCAAGGGCTGTCTGTATGCTCAGGAGGAGAAGGGAGGGTTCCCTGCAGACCTTTCCTCCTTAAAAAGCCTCATTGACTTTGTACTCTCTCGGGATCAAGTCAAGCTTGGGGCAGCTTGCAGAGTCCTCTACAAGCTGGCCCTGACAGTTTTTTTCAGTTTCAGCCCTGACAGTTTTTTTCAGTTTCATCCCAAGGCCCAGCCCACCCTCAAGGGTCTGAGGAGGCTGGGGACTTGGGGCCTCAAGCCAGCCCCAGGTCCTGCCTTGGTGGAACCTGCTTGGTGCTGGGAGGGTGATCAGGGGCCAACGGTAGGATCTTTGACCTTGCTAAGATAATGTTTCTGCAACACCACACACCTAGGCAGCTCCAAATGGTAGTAAGAAAAAGGACTCTGGAGCCAGAAAGACCTGGACCCAAGGCCTAACTCCTCTGTGTCTGACTGTGAGAATGAGTGGACTATTTAACTTCTCTAAGTCTGTTTCCTCAGCTGAAATAGGGATAGTGATCCATCTCCCCAACGGTGAGAAGGCGGGGTTGTGAGGACTGAGTGAGAGTGAGATGATGCTTAGAAACAACCAGCACGGGGCGCCTGGGTGGCTCAGTCGCTGGGCGTCTGCCTTCAGCTCAGGTCATGATCCCAGGGTCCTGGGATCGAGCCCTGCATCGGGCTCCCTGCTCCGCAGGAAGCCTGCTTCTCCCTGTCCCACTCCCCCTGCTTGTGTTCCTTCTCTCGCTGTGTCTCTCTCTGTCAAATAAACAAATAAAATCTTAAAAAAAAAAAAAAAGAAAGAAACCAGCATGGTGCCAGAAACAGAGGAGGCACTTAGAAAATGCCAGCCCCAAGACGGGGACGCAGAGCAGGTGAAAAGGCCCGACTGGGATCTGCTTCTACTAGAGAGGGAGGCCCGTGTCAGGCCTCAAGCTGGGCCCCCACCTTGGCTGCCTTGCTCACGCCTCATGTGGGCTCCCTGGGGTCTGCTGCCACATCCCTGGGCCCCTCCCCACTCCCAGCCAGGAGACAGAGCAAGGAGGTGGGGGAGGCACATACTGCCACAGAGGTCACCGAAGATGTAGTAGCACTGCTCAGAGAAGGTGATCTTGTTGACAGTGTGGCGGATGAAGCCGGCTTTCAGCAGGTTGCTGGCATACTTGCGGGCCTCTCTCCGGTCAGTGAAGCCTTCCACGTTGTGGTATAGCCAGTCCACCACATCCGAGCCTGGGGGCAAGGCCGCCACTTGATTGGGAGGCCCACCTGACTTGGGCTCATCTGACCTCACAGAAGCCACAAGGCTGGGGCTGGTGCCAGCTCCAAGGAGTGGCCTAAGGGAGATCTTCAGCCCCCAGCCTGCCCTGCCCTACCTCTCCCCACCCCGCCCTTCATCCCACCATGGGGCCCTCTCACCGATGAAAGCGTTGGGGATGGTAATCTTGAGCCACATGCGGTCTCGGACCTCCAGCCCAGATTCAGGGGAGGCCATGGCTTTGACAATGGCGGCCATGTCACTGTGGATGGACAGGTGGAAGTCGTCTAGGCCTGGGGGTGGGAGGCAGAATGGTGAGGCAGAAAGGGGCTACAGAGTTAGGTGGAGAGGAGTTTGCACTGCAGCTCTATCACCTAATAACTATGGACCAATGGTGGGCACATTACTGACTTCTAGGACACTTAGTTTCCTCCTCTGTAAAAATAGGGACTTTAATATTTATTTTGCAAGGATTTATTTGTTTTTTAAAGTAGGCTCCATGCCCAATGTGGAGCCCAACACAGGGCTTGAACTCACAACCCTGACATCAAGACCTGAGCGGAGATCAAGAGTCCAACACTTAACCAACTGAGCCACCCAGGCGCCCCATATTTTGCAAGGGTATTTGAAGAGAGAATTAAATAATATAAATGAAGGTGCTTAGCAAAGTGTATAATATGTGTGTTATAATAAAAATGGCAGTCATTTGCTGAGTGCTCACTTTATGCCACATATTGGGATCGAGGCTTCACTTATACCCTCTTGTTAAAACCCCCTCCCTCGCCCTGGAACCTGGTAGAGTGCGTATCATTAGTCCCATTTTACTAGAGGAAACTGAGGCTCATGGGGTGCTCAATACAGGTTCAGAGGCAAACATTGTTTTGTGAGGGTTGGGTGTCCACTCTGGGAAGCTGCAGTGTGAGGTAGCTGGAATAAACTCAGCCCCCTCTCCAGCCCCCTCTGACTTTTAAGCAAGAGTCTCCATGTGGGCCTTCATCAGTCCCTCCCACCTGGCCTCGTCTGCTGGGCCTCGGGGGCAGGGTTGGACACTCACGCTCTGTGTCAGGGATGGAGCTGGTGATGGAGGAGCTGGTGGAGGTGATGGTGCTCAGGGAGGGGCTCATGCCATAGGCAGGGAAGGTGCCGGTCATGGCTGCAGTGTGGGAGACCCAGGCTGCAGGGTCAATGGGCCGGATGGGCTCGCCTGCAGGGAGGATGAGAGTCAGGGGCTGCCCACGCTGCCCACTGGCAGGCCCCACAGGGTAGGTATGAGGGTTCAGGGAAACACAGAAGGAAGGAGAGACAGGGTTCACGTGTGCCAAGCACCAGCTTTAGGGCTGAGTCCCCCAGCCACTTACTCCTGGGCAGTGTGAAGCAACCACGTGGACTTGGGTCCCAGCACTTGGCTACAGTCAGGGTGATGGGCCTGAAAGCAAGGGTGTCCCTAGTGAGGGCAGGATGCACGGAGTCCAGACCAATCCCCTTGCCTAACAGCCAGAAATGCCTGCCCCCTCCTTCCCAATGTCCCATTCCATCCATACCCCGGTTTGTGCACAATCTCCCGCAGTACCCGGACTGCGTCGTCATTACTCATGTTCTCAAAGTTGATCTCGTTTACCTGGGAGAGAGGGCCAGAAGTGGGATAAGCAGCTGGGTTGGGGAGGTAGATAGGGAAGCTGAGGTTGGTGATCAGGTCTTCCCCCTACCAAGAAGTGGCCTCTAAATGAGCAGGCATTATCTCCCTACTCCCCATCCACACCACCATCTCCGGTGGGCAGTGGTACCTGTAACAGCATATCTCCTGGCTCGATGCGTCCATCTGCAGCCACAGCACCCCCCTTCATGATAGAGCCGATGTAGATGCCTCCATCACCACGCTCATTGCTTTGGCCCACAATGGAGATGCCCAGAAAGTTGTACTTTTCTACAGAGAGTAATACAACCTTAAGAGAGGAACAAGGTTCCCACCCAAATTCTGAGTTCCTTATTAGAAAAGGGTGGAAAGGGATGGGAGGAACTAACATTCATCGAACCTGAATCGGGCCCTGTGTTCAGCATGGTCAAGCATGCTTCCATTCAGGCCTTGCTAGCTCTGCCACAGGGACTCTTCGTCCCATTTCACAAAGCAGGCCACTGAGGTTCGAAAAGCTTCAGTGACTTTTCTAAGCCATTAAGTGGCAAAGCCAGGATTCAAACACAGACTTAAATTCTAAGGTTGGGGCTCTTTTTACGACATCCAGCTATCTCCTAGAGACAGTACCTAGGGCAGAAATCAGAGAGCAACAAGCATCGGCTGAAAAAGGGAAGCGGGATAGGAATCAGAAATTAATTCCTCCAGGAAGGCTTCCCTGATGCCATCTCTCTGCTTCCACAGCTCTCTGTGCTTGTCTCTGTCATAGCCCTGATCATGAGCTACTGAAATGATCGGTTTATGTACTGGTTTATGTTTATGAGAGAAAGCTCCTCAGGGTCAGGGAACATATCTTGTGCCTCTTTGAACTCTTCAAGTCTGCCCAGTGTCTGGCATATAGTAGGCCCTCAAGAGTGTTGTTTCACCAGACTCACCCATGTTGAGAGTGACTGTGATGATGTTGAGTGACATGGTGGAGTCCGTGATGCTGCTGAAGGACGAGGACTGGAACAGACAGAAGCCCTGAGCAGCATGTAGGGCTGGCAAGAACTCACTGCTCCCACCTAGGTCCTCCTCCAGGCGAGCCCTCGGCAACCCCTCCCCTAAAAGGCTCAAATGCTGGCCCCATAGGAGGAGGTCTAAGGAAGCACACACCCTGGATCTGCCTGGACAGGGCACAGTCTGCCCCCACCCAACCCTGGCATCTCAGGCCCCGTACCCGCTCAATCCGCGAAACCTTCTGCTTCCTCCGCCGCCGCTTATGTCTTCTCATCAGGCGTGAGGCGCTGCTCTGCTCTGTGGAGCTGCTGAACCTGGGGGGCCCACAGTCGTTCCCCACCAGGCTGGCCCAGCCCTGCCCCACAAGAGGCACCACAGGGCCCAAGTCCCCCATGCAAAGCCCACAGCCCTCCCAGGGTCCCACCATCCTGGGGGGAGATGGGGTCAGGGCTGCTCGGGGGTCACCTGCCCCATAGTACCAATGAAACCAAAGCCCCACCTGCTGGTGGAGTCATCCTCATCCGAATCAAAGAAGCTGGTGGTCTCTAACTCGCTGCTCATAAGGGTGGATGAGCTATCATAACCCCCTGGCTCTCGCCGCCGTTCCCCCTTTGCAGTTCCATTTAGCCGGGTTGCTGCAGGGAACAGAGGCAGCTGGGTTCACAATGCCGATGCAGGAGGGAAGGGAGGACACAGGGCTGGGCTAGGGGCTGCACTGGGCCAGGCATACCCAGAGCTCAGGAAAGGGCAGAGAAGCGGGTAGCTGAATGGAAGCGGTGGGGGTAGGCGTGGGTGGGGGTGGGGAGGGAAGGTGTCTGTTCAGGGAAGACGCACTGTGCTCTGGGCCATCCCTCCTGCGTGGCCGCTCGCGCTGGGCAGACACCAAGGAGTCTGTCTCTGTGTCATTGTCCAGGTTCTCCTGGCTGCCTCCACCAGCATGAGGGCTGCAGGGAAGAGAGGACTTGGTGGGAGAGGGGGCAGGCTGGGGGCTCCCTCCCCCCAGCCCTGGGCTGAGCTGATGCATCCCTCCCCCATGGGCCTGCTCCACCCTCAGGCCACACTCACTGGAAGGATGGGGGCCGGGAGTCCCCAATGCCTCCCGTGCGCTCCATGGGCGGTGGCAGTTCTGATGGGTTGTCAGCACAGAAGGGAGCTGGCTCTGGGTGTGAGCCCTCAGCAGACACCAACTGATGGGGAAAGAATGGGTGGGTAGTGTGGTACAGGGGGCACCAGGGAAATAGCAGATGGTTGGCTTCTGGCAGGGCATGCAGACTTGGGGAGAATGAAGCAAGGGACATGGAGGTAGAAGGGACAGGACTATGCAAGGTCAGCTGAGATGAGGAATGGACTCACTGCTGGTGGATGGGGAGGATGGGAGGCATGAGCTATTGAAGTGGGATGGAGGCAGAGAACAAGGGTCAGTGGTCTAAGGCAGAGGTTGGCTGGAACCTGAGGCAAAGTGCCTCAAAGGGCGTCGGAGACATTTGTGTCTCTGATGAGTGTTTCTGTCCCTCCCTCTCTCCATATTCCACCTCCCCCCGGCCCCCCATCTTTCACCAAGGCTACAGAATCTGGGGTGAGAAAGAGTTCAGGTAGAAAACTCAGGGGAGAGTCCGATATTGAAGTATAAAACCACCAGCTATAATCTTAGCAACGCTTTTCCTCTGTCTAGCCCACCGCAGGAACGCAGGAGGAGGAAGGGTTGAGGAGGGCTTCTTACCCAAGACACCACCCGGCCATTGAAGCAGGGCAGCTTGGCATTGTCGTCGGAGATCTCCTCCTTCACCACTCTGCAGGGAAAGGGTGGGGGTGTCCAAGTGAGCTTTCTGGGGTGGAAATGGAAGGGTCCTCACAATCCTAACTCAGGGGCTCCTCCACCAAACTGGGAATCATGCCACCAGCCTAAGCCTATTCAGATGGGAGCAGAAGTGGGAGTCACCTAGGGACAACTCTTTAGCACCACCAGGAAGACATCAGCCCTGCCCAGGCCGGATGCCATCCTGGGGTGTCCTCTCAGTTATCAGGTGACTGCAAATTACACCCGACAAATTGCTGTCCCTCATGAATGTGGCTACTCCCTAGAATCATGAGAGTGCTTTACCCAGTCCCAATATATCTCTTCTGGACTAGACTTATTCTTTCCCTCTGACCCTAAACTAGGAAAAAGTACATCCTTCTTTCTTTTTTTTTTTTTTTTAAAGATTTTATTTATTTGAGAGCGAGAATGAGAGACAGCATGAGAGGGAGGAGGGTCAGAGGGAGAAGCAGACTCCCTGCTGAGCAGGGAGCCCGATGCGGGACTCGATCCTGGGACTCCAGGATCATGACCTGAGCCGAAGGCAGTCGCTTAACCAACTGAGCCACCCAGGCGCCCCAAGTACATCCTTATTTCTGTCTTTCCCTTCTTGTAAATCCTGACATTCTTCTGGGAGGTTTGGATGAGGAGTTTAAGGAAATTAGGAAAGAGAAGGAGAAAAGGTATTTACTGAACATCCTCCACTGCCTTTATGATAATAGTACCAATTGCTCTCATTTATTAAGCATGTATCATGGGCCAACACTTTGCTTGTGTCATTTCATTTAATACTCACAGCAATGCTAAGACAGATACAGATGGGGAAACTAAGGCTTAGTAAGTTCAGAAATTCACTTACGGTCACACCACTAATAAAAGCTGGAATTTGAATCCTGGTCAGCGTGATTCTTTAGCCTTTATTCTTACCTATTATACCATCTTATCTCCCTAGAGTTAGAATGTATAATCTTCACATCACCTTCATTGTATGGACAAGATTCTCATTTTACGAGTAAAGAAATGGAGAAACATTCAGTAACTTGTCCCAGGTCACAGAGCCTGGAAGATATCAGAGTTGGAATTCAGCCCCAAGCTTGCCTGACTGCAAAACCTATGGTCTTACCATGGTATTTCACATTTTCTTCTCATACCGTGACAGGTGATGTGGATGTGTGTGTGTGGTGTTGTGGGGGGAGACAGTGATGTGGGGCATGAAGGGGGTGGGATGTGTATAGGCATGCAGTTTGGCTTGGGGATGCATCAAGGCAAGAAGTCAGACCATGATTACAGTTTGGGGCCAGGGAAAGGAATGAAGAAGTTTGAGGGCCCCAGACTGTTTCAAACACCCCAGGAGTACAGAGCTGGAAAGATGTGATCAGGGGCAAGAGAAAGACACATGCCTGGGGTTGTGAGCAGAGAGGGAGGCTGGGAAGCCTAGTCCTTCCTTGTTCTTGGAGCAGCTTCTGCCCAGAGCCGGGAACATGCTTGGCTCCTTGTGATGCTCACATTCTTGGACTCACAGCCAAGTTCGAAGACCAAGCCTGCCCTTCTCCCTCCCATCCAGCTCTGGTTCCTCCACCATTTCCAACCCCACAAAGACCCTGGGAAAGCAGCTCTAATCATCCTGGTCAAGCCCACGATGGCAGAAAGCCTAGGGATAGAACATGCTGAAAAGAAGGGACATGGAGGTAGCTCAGAGTCATGAGCCAGGCTGGCCACAGGGTTACCCTAAGCTTGCAGTCCAATATGGGAACTGGGGCTCAAAGGAAAATGGGGTATGTGGGTCTTAGGGCAGAGACTGACCTGCTCTGGAGGGGGTCTCCCTGTGGTGGGAAACTGCTGCTGAGTCCCCACCACTCCCTCCCCCAGCAGGCCCCACCACATAGCTCCAATGCTACAGATGTTTCCTCTCTTTCTAGGGGTCACCGACAGGTCGCCAAGGCTCTGCTGACTCATAACGATCAGCTGATCTTCAGCAACAGCCTTGGGGACCTCAGAGAGACCTCCCCCTCCCACCATGGAGATGAATGGCTCAGGGTTGCACAGCACTCACACACACACACACACACACACACACACACACACACACACGCCGTAAGCAGAGCTGAACCAATCTGGGTTCTAATTCTGCTATTTGTTAGCCCTCCTATCTTAGGGAAGTTTCTTAACTTTTCCAAACCTTTGTCTTATCCTGGTAAGTGTGATTTGTAAATGCTGGCATGACGTAGGCTTACAATAAAAGCTAGTTATTAGCTGTGTCAATTTTTAGCAGGTTCCATACTCTTTCCAACTAGGTGTAAGTTTCTAAGGGCGGGGACCAAACAAATCTACGCATCACTCATCGTCCATCATCGTTCATTCAATTAAAAAGCCTTTGCTAAGAGCCCAGTGGGTTTTAAATCCTGTGCTTGCCATTGTATAAACCTCAAGAAGCACCAGACCAGGAGCCTGCCTTGTCCTTGGAGGTTATGGCCCAATGGATAGTTCATACAAGTATATGGCAAGTGGGAAGTGGTCAGAACCATAAGAACAGCAGATGTGTTCACTGGACAGACATCTGTTGAGTATTACTTAGGTGTCAGGTCCTGGCTAGGAGCTGGGTAGGTGTAAGGATAAATGGGATAAAGTGCCATAACTTTAAAAGCTAAATGCAGATGGGGCAATTTGGACCTGGGGAAGAAAAGGGAAGAGCAGTGTGCTCAGGGTAGAAGGCCCAGAGGCAGGGCAGTATGTGACATGGAGCGGGGAGCAACATGGTTTGTAGTCCAACTTCCCATGTTGCTCCCGCCCACAGCTCAAGGCCATTCTAGCATCCATCAGTGGTGAAACTGTTTATTCTTCCTCCATTTCCCAAGTAATTTAAGAGGGTCTGGCCTACCTTAACTTGACAAATACTTCTGGAGACCAGATGGGAGTTGGGGAGTCCTCAGTCCTCACAAACCAGAACCTCAGAGGGTAAGCTTGGAGAGCAGCCTTTCTCCTCTGACCCATTCTCCCATCTGTCAGCAGAGGTCGCTGGCCTCTGCCCAACCCTGGTCTCATGGGGCTAGGATAAGTGGCAGCCCTATCACCTCTACAGTTTGCCAAGGCTCAGCATCTCCCTCAGAGAGGATGTAGCTGTTCAATGGTGATGATAATAATAACACCTACAATTGTGTGATTAAGGTCTTAGACTTTGGAGCCAGATTTCTGATGCAGAATCAAGCTCTGCCACTTACTAGCTGTGTGGCCTTGGGTAAGTTACTTAACATTTCTTCATCTATAAACTGGGGATATTACTACTTATTTCATAAGGCTGTTAAGATGATTGAATGAGTAAAGATTTGAAAAGCATTCAGATCAGTGCATGCACACTGAAGTACCATAAAAAGAGTTTGTTAAATAAATGAAATATATATACTTCTCAGCTACCAGTTCTCTGTGACAAGACAGCTCTAGCCCTCTCCTGCTCAATAATCCTTCTGGGGATAAAAACAAAATCAATCTCCTCCTTTAGGTTTGTTCTCAATACTGTTAAAACAGTCTACTATAATATTTTGCAAAGGATGGTTCAAGTACCACTCATGTATGCAAGATCGCTTCAGGTGCACCTGAATGAATGTTTAATTCAATAGTTAAGTATTTATTTTTAACATATTTTAGAAAGAAATACAAGTAGAAAATCAGACCTGTGATTTCATATTACTGATTGGGTCAAGCTAAGAAAGAGAGAGTGAACTGGATTTAAAGAACAATATTAAGTCAACCGTGAGCAGATGTAATGGGAACCCTCCTATGACTATGGTTAGGCCTGGTTTGACAGCAGTCTGGCGGGAGTGGGAGGTAGCCCAGAGAGGTATAAGTTTAGGAGGTGGGGGCTAAGCCCATTGGGTTCAGGGGTGAGTTGAGGGTAGAGACACAGGCCTATCCCAGTCCCTCAAGGCATCCAGTCCCAGGGTGGCTCCAGCACACTGCACTCTAGCTGATTTCCCCTATCCCATACCCTGAGGCGGCATCTTGGTCTCTTCCAACTCTGTTTTTCTCTTACCAGGCCAAGGCCTCTGCCCCCTCACTCTCACCCCTTGCAGATCGATCCCTCTTCAGAATCTTCCCATCAGGGGTGTCTGTCTCTGGACTGAAGCCAGACAATCATTACTACACCAGGAGTACCCCACCCCAGCATAGGAACAACAAAAGAAGCAAGAATGGTCAGAAGCTGCATAGCACGACCAACGTCCCACATTCAAAGCACTCTCACACACAGGCTCTCATGGGCTCATCAAACCCTGAGTTCCGTGGGGAAAGATGACAGCAAAACATGTTAGGCAGAAGACAGAGAAGGTGCTTGCTTCCCAGGCCAAGAGGGCAGGGGTCCTGGAAGAGAAGCCAGACTCAGCAACACCAGGGAGGAGACTGTCTCCCCTCATTCAGCTCTGGGGCCTCAGCTCCAAAGAGCAGTGCAGGCCTCAGGCTGGGGCTGGAGAGACAGCCTTTAGGCCTTCAGGGCCCGGGAAGGCCTTCCCCACAGGCCTCCAGGCCCAGTGCCCAGTTAGTGTGGGGCAGGCAAGTCTGGGGGCCTCCCCCTCCCCCAGTCCCCTGGGAGATGGGGGGGGGTGAGGGGATGGGCCAGGCTCCCCCTCCCAAGCCAGCTGCTACAGAACCTTCCGGCTCCAACATTCCAGCCCCTCTTAAAGGGGAAGTCCCTGCTTCCAAACTCCGCCTGCCCAAAGCCCTGCAGATGGGTGGAGAAGACCCCGCCAGGCAGAGGAAGATGAAGAACACCAAGAGACTCTTCCTGGCCCTCCCATCCAGGCTCTGAGGCCCTTTCCAAGGTCTCCCCCTTGGCCACCATCTGGAGGAAAAAGGCCCCAATTCTGAAGGGAAATCAGCACCTAGGCCAGTGGGGACTTCTCAGGGGTCAGGCACTCCAATTCTTTGACAACATCCTTAATACCCCACAAGGAAGGGGAGACAGCTAAATAAACATTAGGCTTGCTGGCCTTAGCCTGCAGCCTGGCCCCTGAACCGCCACCCCAACTCCCCCTCCCCCCAGTTCAAAGTCCCACAGCATAGCCCCTGGATGCACTACTCCAAATACGGCTTTGAGTTGGGAGCTGAAAAGATGGAGAGGGCAAAGACCGAGTGCCAAACACCCCAAGTCTCTGCTAAAAAGGTGGCTCCCCTGGCGGGCAGAAGGTTGGGGACTCTGGCTCTGGAATCGGGTGGAGGGGGTGTGTGTCCGTCTACGTAGGCCACTGGTCTCTGAGGAGGTGAAGGGGACTTGGAACTCTGGTTGCTCTTGGGGAATTGGACGTCCCCCTAAAACTAGGGGGGCCTAGGTCCCCCACAAGAGGTAAAAGGAGAGTCCCTAAAGGGGCTAGAACTCCAGCCTCTGAAAAAGCCAGGGGGGCCCCAAATGCCCAAGTCGCCCCCTGGAATCCAGAGTAGGGCCAGAAGCCAGTGTAGCAAGGGGAGTCCACAAACTGGCCGAGTGGGCCCCGAGAAGCCGGAGGGGCCGGGGTCCCCCGGAGGTGAGGCGGGGGCCATCCTCACCCGAAATCGTCGTCCATAGACTTGAAGAAGAACTTATAGCTGGGTCGCTGCAGAACGCCCTTAAAGTCCGCCAAGGTGACGCGCTCGGCGGGCAGGGGCAGTTTCACCAGGTACGGCGTCTCCTGCCCGTCCAGGTGGTAGATGATCTTGGTCTCGCCCATGGCTCCGGCCTCGGGCCCGGCGGCCCGCGCGCGGCCTGCTCCGGCGGCCGGGCCGGGCCTCTCGGGCGGCGACGGCCCTCGGCGCGGCCCAGCGGCTCAGCCTAGCTCGGCGGCCGGCCGCGGCGCCAGCTCCCTTGTTCTCCGGTCGCTCCCGGGTCCCAGCGCCGCCTGCCGCCACCGCGGCCGCCGCTTCCGCTCCCCACTCTCCCGGCTCCGCTGGAGACTGCGACTCTTCCGGTGGCCGCGGCCCTACCCGGCTCTGCGCTTCGGCTCGGCCGGCTCCCCTCCCCCGACCCCGGCGCGGCCCCGCCCCGGCGCGAGCTCCGCCCCTGGCCGCCTCCGCGCCTCGCTGGCCTCACGGCAGATGGCCGGGCCCTCTACCGGGCCCCGCGGACACCCAGCGGTGAGCTCGGCCGCCTGCGCTCCGCTCCCTGGCCTGCGGGGAGCTTGGTGGCGGTCTTCTAGGCTCCCCAGACAGGGAAGGGCAGATCTCACCAGGATGGCCGCGTTCGCGGACTCATCAAGGCCCTGGCTCTGGACCCCGGGGGGATCGGCTGTTCCTCAGCAGCCTGGGGTCACTTTGGTCCCCAGAGGTGGGTGGGGCGGCCCGGGGGGCGGGCGGTTCTGACCAGGTATCGATGGAGGAAAGTGACCTTCATGTGGCCCTTTTAGGGTCTGTTGGAAAGCATAGTTGCTGTCACTGAGTCTACCAAACTGAGTTCCTTGAGGACAGAATGGAATCGAGTTGATGCCTTCTTCTAACCTCAGTACAGGGCACCTGGGTGGCTTAGTAGGTTAAATGCCTGCCTTCGGCTCAGGTCATGGTCTCAGGGTCCTGGGATGGAGTCCCATCAGGCTCACTGCTCAGCGGGAGTCTGCTTCTCCCTCTCCCTCTGCCCCTCCCTCTCCTTCTGCCCCTCCCCTCTGTTCCTGCGCGCGCGCGCTCTCTCTCTCTCTCTCTCTCTAAACAAATAAATAAATAAAATCTTAAAAAAAAAAAACCCTCAGTACAATACCTAGGTGCAAAGCTGTGGCTTAATAAATGGAACGATGCAGAATGAGATGAAAATGAGTGCATGACTGGGCCAGTAAGTCTCAAACCAGAACTAGGTGTAATAGGTCCCTGACAGATCTCTTCACCCCTTAGCTTTTAATTCATTTAATAAATGGGTGCCCACCAAGGTGCAAGGCACACTGGGGGATAAAGTGAAAACAAGACAGTTAAGGCTGCCCTCAGTCAGGACTTTCACTCATCTGAAAGGCGGCACACCAGCTTGTAATAAATAACTTCAAAGGGACAAATGCTCAGAAAAAGATAAAATGGAGTGATGTGGTAGTAAAAGGGAGAAGAGAGCCATGGGTGGTTAGAGAAAGCCTCTTCCATTTGAGCAAAGACATAGAATGGAAAAAGCAGCAGCTAGAAGGTCCAGTGTGGGGGGAAAAGCATTCCAGGCAAAGGGCACAGCCAGGTATAAAGGCTCAAGGCAGGAATAAACTCTCCCAATTTGAGGAACAAGAAGGCCATTGTGACTATAGTGATAGTGGTAGAATGAGGCTGGAGAGGTAGACATAGGTCCTTTAAGGCCACAGGAACAAGTATGGGCTTCACCCACTCCATTTTGTACACTGTTGCCAAATTAGCATTTCCTTTCTTTTTTTTTTTTTAAAGATTTCTTTTATTTATTTATTTGACAGAGAGAGACACAGCGAGAGAGGGAACACAAGCAGGGGGAGTGGGAGAGGGAGAAGCAGGCTTCCCGCTGAGCAGGGAGCCTGATGTGGGGCTCAATCCCGGGACCCTGGGGTCATGACCTGAGCTGAAGGCAGTCTCTTAACGGCTGAGCCACCCAGGCGCTTCTCAAATTAGCATTTTCAAAGTACCTCTTCCACACGACTCTTCTGCTCAGAAATCTCTCCACATTCCCCAGGGCTTTCCAAATATTCTTAGCACAATATTCAAAACTCTCCATAATCGAAATTACCTACCTCTACAGCTATTTTTTCATTATATCCTGGCTAAATTTTTTACTTCAGCAAATCAACCTATTTGCTAGCCCCTGCACATACCTTGTGTACTTTCATTTCATACCCTTCTCTTCACTTTTTAAATTAAATATATGTGCATATTAAGAAAGCTCTTAACAGCAGTTCTCTGTCCCATTTTCCACCCCAACCCAGTACATACATATTTTTAAACCTCATACTAGTTATCGATTTATGCATTCTGGACATTGCTTATTTATTTCCAAATTTGATTGATGGATTTATCTTTCTTCCACCTCCCCCTAAGCTCTTAAAATAGTGAAATCATACTTTTTGGTTAAGTCAATATAGTTTTTAGTATTGACATTTTGCCTATGAGTAAATGCTTCCTTTTTACAACTTTTCGTTTCTCCTGGCATTAATCATTGCTTTACTTTTGCATTTGCTTTTTAAAATAGTATATCTACCATTAAGTCTTACCATATATTCTAATAGTTTCTCAATGCATATTTTGTTTACACTGTCAAATATATTAGATAATCCAACCATTTTTTTCCCCTTGGAGCCTTCCATTCTCTTGCTCTGGTCTGCACTGTTGGCTGTCTCAGCCTATGCACGGCTGTCATCCTGGAACTTCTCTGTATCATCCTCAGAATTCCCTTCACCTCTCCTCCCTGTTGGGTCCCCATTTCCTGGATATTTTACTCCTTTGCTTTGGTAAAGCACACCCTTTGGTGGCTTACTTTGAAAGCATGGGAAATAAAACCCTTTTCAAGAACTTGCAAATCTGAAAATATGATTGAAAGTAACTTTCCTTCAGAATTTTGAAGGTATCACTACATTGTCTTCCAGCATCCAGTGTTGCTATTAAGCAGTCAGTTTGAGCTCTGTTTTTCCTAAGGCTTTGCACATTACTTGTTTTTACTCTCTCTGGAAGTCTTTAGGAAGTTCTCTTTATTCCTGGGGTTCTGAAAAAATTTTTAAAGATTTTATTTATTTATTTATTATTTATTTTTAAGATTTTATTTATTTGTCAGACAGAGAGAGAGCACAAGCAGGGAGAGCAGCAGGCTCCCCGCCAAGCAAGGAGCCCAATGCAGGACTCGATGCGGCACTCGAACTCCATCCCAGGACCCTGGGATCACAACCTGAGCCAAAAGCAGACGCTTAACCACTGACTGAGCCACCTAGGCTTCCCGGGGTTCTAAAATTTCATGGTGATATGTCTTGGTGCTAATTTACTGTGCTAGGCACTTGGTGAGCCCTTTCCATCTAGAAATTCAACAATATTTCCTTAAATTATTTAATAACATCACTACCATTTTCCCTGTTTTTTATAACTCCTGTTAGATGCTGGACCTTCTAGATTGATCCTTTATTTTTTTCCCTCCTTTATCATACATTCCCTTTTATTTTTAAATGACTGCACCTTTTTTGGGAGCTTTTCTTGACATTTCCAACCTTTCCCCTATCCAATTGGATAGGTAAAATGTTCACAATTCAAAATTCAACTACTTAAGGATGGATGTAGTCTCCATCCTATTCAGGTATGCAGTCCTCCAATTCTCAGTAGGAAATAATTCACTTATCTTTAATTTCTAAAAACCTTGTTATCCAGTTCTCCCTTTTCATAGTACTTTCTTCATAGACACAGTATCTTCCCTCTTTGAATTTTAAGAATAATTATAGCTCCCCGCTGCCTTGAGGTTTTCAAAAATCTCCCTACTTTCTCATTGTTTCCTTCATTTCAGTTTTGTTTTGGTCCCCACCTGTCACATTGGAAGTTTCCTCAAATGTTCGATGGCCATTGGCGGTCTATTCACATTTAAGAGCAAGATACTAAAAAGCTGATTGGAAGCTGTCCATGTACAGGGCTTTTTTTGTTTTTTGTTTTAAGATTTTGTTAAAATAATCTCTATACCCAAAGTGGGGCCTGAACCCACAACCCCGAGATCAACGGCCGCACATTCCACCGACTGAGCCAGCCCCCACATACAGGGTTTATTAAATAACAGGTTTCACTGTAGGGTGATCAAGTGGGGGTGATGATGGCTTTTTGTTTTGAGGAAACAAAAAATATAAGTATTTAAAGGCTTTCTTTTTTCCCCGTTTTTCAGTTTGTTTTTGCCTGGTATGTGCTGATATTCAGAGCCCTCATATACTTTCACTTAATCCCTCATTTCCAATCTAGCCCCTCCCCCCCATCCCCATGTCTGCTCTTGAGTCCAGAGGCTCCAGTACCTCTTCCCTAAGGTTCTGAAATTTCATTCATTCTACTGGGCACTCATAAGCTCTGTCAGTCTGAAAACTCAAGACCTTTGGATTTAGGAAAACTTCATAAATATTTCTTTGATAATTTCCTCCCACCATTTCTCCAGAGACTAAATCTCCCACTTCTCGCAAGATTAGCAGGGCTAATCACCTGGCTAAATTGGATGAGGTAGAGACCTGGGAGGCCTTTTCTTATATAGATCTTTGATTCCTCTCCACCCCACCCTGTTAGCAACAAATCCTTATCCCCTCTGCTGCGCCTTTTCTGGGTCTAAAAGGGCACATTGGGTTTGCTTTTTGTTAAAAACCACCTCAGCAGACAGAACCCATCTCATTCTGCTCTGTTCAACTTTCACTCTTTCATTTATTTTTCATTTTTCAAAATGTCAGTGTCTCTCATGCATTGTGATCACCTCAGGTTTTCCTTACTGAGTTATGGGACTTTTTTGAAGAATTCCTTTAGCATTTAAATGGGGTTTGGGAAAAAGTAAAAAACCCACGTGTTGGGGCACCTGGGTGGCTCAGTTGGTTAAGTGACTGCCTTCGGCTCAGGTCATGATCCTGGGGTCCCAGGATCGAGTCCCACATCGGGCTCCCTGCTCAGTAGGGAGTCTGCTTCTCCCTCTGACCCTCCTCCCTCTCATGCTCTCTGTCTCTCATTCTCTCTCTCGCAAATAAATAAAAAAAAATCTTAAAAAAAAAAAACCCACGTGTTTAATGTGCCATATTTAAATGGAAACCCTTTGCTTTGCTTTTTTTTTTTTTTCTTGATTAAACATATTTATTTACAGCATGCCTGACTCTGTGACAAGCAGGCTTGAGCCCTGGTCATTCTGGCTCTAAAGGGCAGTGTGTTCTGCAGACAGGTGCCTGCCACTCTACCTCTTTAACTCCACCTGTGTGTATACCTTGGTGATATCATGGTATCTGCCTTCAGGGGGCTGGTAGTTGGAGATTGGTGGCGTGTAATCTGGCCCTTCGCTTTCAAAGGGGAACAGATTGGGGTCCCGCTTGGTGGCCTCCACATGTAGCTCTGGGGACAGGAGTTGCAGCTCCTGCAGAGCTTCCTGCTGGGACTCAAGCATGGACCTGATGGCATCCCTCTCCTTCTCATGCTTTTGATGCTTGTACAGAGACCACTTCTTCAGGAGCAGAGCTCTCTGCTCACTCTCAAAGGAGAGCACCATGTGAGGCTGCTGTCTTGCTTTATCCAAGAGCCTCACAGGTGTAATAAAATCTTCGATGGGAATTAGCTCCTGGCTAGCTTTCTCCAGTCGTCTGATCCTCTTTTTCCAAACGGTCCTTTACTGCTTGGTCTTTTTTAGGATCTACCTTTTTCTTCTTTCACAGAGGTTCTGCTCTCATGGGAATGAGCCCCCAGAAGGACAAAAATGAAGCTCGCTGGTGGATGTCTCTAATCTGTGTCTGCCATGTTCCCAGAAGCCAACTCCGAGAGCACAGAGCGTGAGCAGAAACTCCCAGCGCCGCGAAGGCCATGGCCCCTCTGGCAGTCGACCTGACCCGCTGCTTTCGGGCGTGCGCCCCTTCGTGGTCCAGCCCGCAGTGCTCCTCTCAAAGGTCCAGCCTTCCCGTCGTTCCACGTTCCCCACCCTTTGCTTTGCTTTTAAAGTCCCCTGTACCCTTTCTACTTTTAGGCCACTCAGGTGTCACAATCCTGTAAGCCTTCCCTAATTACTCCACTGGAAGGAATCTCTTCCTTCTATAAAGTTCTTTGGCCACCCTCTGATCCCTGCCACCCATTAGGTACAAATCAGAGGTGCCCTATAAGTTATTTGTATTTAACTGCTCCTAGTAGTCCATGCCATAACTTTTATATGCCCTCTAGGCACTAGGTCCTGTATCTGAAAAGCAAAAACTGAGATTTACTGAATAAGAAAAGTAAATTAAGCTCCTGTGTTTTCCTCTTTAGAAATACTCAGTAATGCCCCTCACATCCGAGTACAAATCAGTATCATTTTCCTTAGCTTACTCCTTTCTACCCAAATAAAATGAACATTGGCAACCATTTTATCTGTGATGTTCAGGAGGGCCACTCGTTACCAGTAACATTTGCCATGGTTTAAGTGTCAATAGGGTAAAGGTTTTAGGACGACAACAAAGAGCTAAAAAAGATGAGACAGAAGGGCATGTCTCATAGTTGAGGTTAAAGGAGACTATATAGCAAAATGGTAAACTCCAGCATGGCTCTATCAATGACCAGTTATGGGACATCTCTGAACGTTAGGCTCCTCATCTGAAAATGGGGATAAGACCTACATCATCTACTGTGAAGTTTAGTTAAACACATGAAAAGTAGTTAGCAAAATGTTTATCATACAGTAAACACTCTCTCAATATTAGGGGAAAGCCCATTTCATAGGATCTTCCTCTGTTCTTAGGATACCCATTGCTGCCTTGGGGTTATATTTGCCTCTGGAGGCAATTTCCCTTCACTGAGACACTGAATATGCTGAAACGGAAAGAATTCTTGATTATGAGATTCAAATCCTTAGCTCTACCCCTCTTAAGAGTCTTGAGACCTTAAGCAAACTTCCTTATCTTGAAGATGTTGAATATTCCAGCTTCCCTGGTAGTAGTACTGGGTCAACTGGACAAAGCATGTGAGGGACTGGCAGTTGGTTAATGGACTTTACATAGCTTGGATCATCACCCCTGGCAGGAAAGTGTTTGGACTAGGGCTCTATGGAAACAGGCTCAGGCACACCACTCCAGGACCACAAATTGGTCCACAGAGGCTGGAAAAGAATCTAAGCCTCTGACTACCCATGAGCAATGGTCAATTAGCAAGGCACCACAGTACCACCTAGTGGCTGTTAACGCGCCACTTCTCCCTCTCCCCTAGGTGTTAGGGAAAAGCTGCCAGGTTCAGAACTCTTTGGTCACCTACATCAAGAGCTGATCAGTCAGAATTGGAGAGAAACCAAATACACCCCTCTCTCTCTTTTTTAATATTAACAAATACAAGCAGCAGAAAGGGCCAGCTGCTCTCTGCTGTTCCCTGAGAAAGCCAGAGCACAAAAGTGTTCCCCTGGGCTTCCTCTAACTGCAGGGCCTGCTTTGCTCCTCCTTGGGCAGAGCTCTGTTCCAGCCCAACTTCCCTTTTCCCAACTCTGCGGTCAGGATGGGAGGCACGTGGTTGCTGGCGGTGGGAAGAATACTGTAGTTCCAGCGTCTGCTCCTTTAAGTCTCTGCTTGGATGGCGGTCACTCATCCTTCTGCAACTAGCTTCTCATTTGCTCTGGCCCAGAAACCAGGAGGGCTATCAACCACACCCACAGAAGCAGGCAGTGCAACTTCAGTCATCTTCTGATGACTCCTCTTCTGCTTCTTTTAGCCACTGGATGAACCTCTGCAGCTGTAAGGAAGCAGAGTGGAGAGCTACTGAGGGAGGGGCATATAAACATCTTTAACAGCCACAGAGTCCCAGGGACCAATCACTCTGGAGTCTGTGGCCAAGAGCCAGGGGACCAGACAACCACCGTGGTGACAGGAGGGCGGCCTGACTCACCTGTTGGTTCTTGCGCAATTGCCGGCCCTTGTCAGTCACATCCTTTTGGCTGAACCAGCTCAGGATTGTTTCCTCAGCCAGGATCTCCAGCTGGTAGAAAGCCATGAGTACCTGCACAAGGCCAAAAGGAGAGATCTCAGGGACCTTGCAGAATCCAGCAAGATATAATAGATAACAAAGGAAGAGGAGGCAAGATCTTAGCACCTCTCTCTACCAGACTGTCAGCTTCCTTTAAAACACCAAGCAGTTGCTTTTAAAAGAGACTAAAATGAGCTTTTCACTCTGCTACTGGGACAGGTATAATTTCTGGAACTAGTGCTAGGTCGCCAGGATAATCCCCAAATGGTTGCCTTACTAGCCTGGCTCCCAGCTGTACTATCCCAGCAATCAGCACAATAATAGGGGTGGAACGGTGCTATTAATCAAATCCTATACTGGATTCATGTCGGCCTGTTTTGTGTCTCCATGGAGGTAGCCAAGACCTGTTTCCAAGCAAATCCAGGACTTGGGCGAGGTGGTATTCACCTTGGCCATGGAAGTACTAAGAGCTTCATGCTCCAGGAAGAAGTCCTCAATGGCTGCCAATGCTTCCAAATGATCAGCTGCACGCTTTATGTAGTTCCTAAAAACAGGGCTCCAGGACTTGAGCAGCTATGGAAGAAAGGAGAAGGGAGCAAGGAGCTGCAATATATTCCTAAGCATGCACCTATACCTGGATAGCAAAGAAAGTCAATACTGAAAACATGGGACTTTCAGGATATGAGAAAACAAGAGGGAGATGATACAGGCCTGAGGAATCATGTCAACCCTGGCAGTCAGGGCTGGCAAAAAAGAAAAGATTTCCCAGGGAAAGTGAAAGGGGGTCAGATGCTATAGGCTGCCTCAAAATACCTATTACCAGCCTAAAGGATCTCATTCTGGGTCAAATCATTTCAGTCGGAGAATATAAAAGTCCAGGTCTATTCTGGGCATACCTTTGGGGTCTAGTATGGTCTGAATCCTGGAGTCTCAAAGAGCACTCAGTATTGAACCTAACTTGACTTCTCTGGACCAGCCAAGTTTGCTCTAGTACCCAATCTGCATCCAAAGGCAAGGAGAAAGGAACCACAAGTAACACATATTCCACAATAAGACCTTCTACTCCCTATTTCCTTTAAAGTGAAACATGGCAAGGACGTGGATATGCCTCCACCCAGTCCCTTGTACCCAGCCCCGATCTTTGCTCACGGGAAGCAGCAGGGCACCGTAACGGTTTGGGTCCAGCAGGGAATCCGTTTGTTGCAGGGGGAACTCCAGGACCACGTGGCTCAGTACCTGCATCACCTCTTTTAGGCTTACGTTGTAGGCATACCTGTGGGGAGATGGAGGTGACACCAGGGCCTTCACTGGCCCTTTTAGCCTGCTGTAGGATTATGACTTTGGCAGGACACTGGGGGAAAAGTCGGCTGGAACCACATGCAAGAGGAGGGCTTTGGCAGGGGAAAGTCTGTGCTGAGGCTGGAACCTAATGCTCTCCTTGCTCCTAATGCTACTGGCCTTGTCCATTTGGGATGCTGAGGGAATCAGTTCCTATTTGGGAAAGGAATAGGAGAGAACCTCTACCTGCCTGGGATTACCCGGAGGAAAGAAGAAAGAGGGAGGGCTGGTCTTACTTGAGAGAGTTGATCTCTAGGACTAGATTGTCACAAGAAATGTTCTCTTCCTTGCCCCGCTGTAGTGTTCCCAGGACTTCATTCTGGAACACTGAAATCAGAGCACGAGTAAGTTCATGAACCAGTAACACTCCAGAATGCTTTAAGTTCTCTAGTCCTGACTTTATACCAAACCCTTCTGGGAGAAACACAAGTCTTTGGCTAGTTGATCCAGACAAAGAACAAACTCGGCGGTTTTCTTCTTTTGTCCCAGCACACTGCTCCCCTGGCCAATCACCTTTGATGTCATCCATCTGTGGGGAGCCTGCTCGGCTATCTAGCTCCTCGGAATCCACACTCTGCTCACTTTCAGTTTCACTCTCTTCTTCCACGTTGATCGTGAGTCCTGAGAACCCATAAGGGTGAGAAAAAAGAAAAGTAAGAGCTGTTGACAAAGAGGAATATATCTGTCCTGTCTGAATGTATAAAGTAATGAACGAGTAGGCGGATTCTGAAGTGTTCACTTTTCATCAGAATATTCTGACCTGGGAAGGGGGGGTGACAGGAATAAGGCCTCGCTCACCCCACAGATTCTGCCGTAGTTCCTCTTCGTCCTCCACATTTATGTCTGCAGCTCTCCAGAGGTAGCCCTGGCCAGCAACTCCGACTTCTGCTGGATTGTAACCTGGAAAAGGCAGTGATCTTTAGTGAACGCATAGGAGAAGCACAATCCCTCCAGGAAGAAACACTGGTTTTCCCATGGGGCAGAGAGACACACAGATGCCCCACACCTAATTAGCCTCACACCTTTCAGCTTCACTTTCTCCTTTTCTTGGTTAGCCCCAGAATCGTCACTGAACTGGCCATCATCGTCATCTTCCTCTGCATCTGGAGGGTACAAAGAGATCACCGAGCCCTCAGGCAGCGTGATGTTTGGGCCCACCACCACCTAGGGGACACAAAAAGAGTGGGTGACACAGCTTCATTAGTGTGTTGGGGAAAGGTACATCCTGACAACGAGAGCGATTTTTACTAAGCTAACTAGAAGACAAATAAATCCACTGGATTTGGACTCTCAATTCAGGCTGGATCATGGGTGGACATAAGGCCCCTCTGGCTCAGCATGACCACCACTCAGTTTGGGGTCTTTGTGCAGTATGGAGCAGGTCTCACCTGGGAAGTGAGGACACAGCGTGGCTTCAGTGTAACTTGTTCCTTGACTTCAGCATTGTCACAGAGCAGAGACTGATGGATCTGTGCTCCAGCAGCCACTCGGACACCCCGCCACAGGTAGGCCCGGTCCAGCACCACGTTATCACCTGGCTCAGAACAGGAAGTACTCCTGGTCACTCAGGGTTCCAGACCAGGGCCATTCCTGGAGGATAGGGCTGACTGATACCAGCATGGCTCCCATCCAGCTCTGATACTCCACCCCCAATTCACCAGAATCACCCTCTCCCCCTCTACACTCCAGCCCGAGGATAGAACAGTGCTTAGCATGACCATCCTCCACCAGGTTTACAACAATCACAGACTATATACCGGACTTAAGAACCTGAGAACCTTTAAGATATCTGGGGACCCCTTTGAACTCAAGAACCTTATTAGAATCATATCCACATCTAGAAGCAGAACTAAAATTTCCCATCTCTTCTTGTACACTTTAATTAATTTTTTTAAAGACTTTATTTTTAAGTAATCTCTACAGCCAACGTGGGCTCAAACGCACAACCCCAACATCAAGAGTTGCATGCTCTACCAACCAAGCCAGCCAGGCACCCCCTTCTTGTACATTTTATAATTAGAATCTTATTGTTCTTTTAAAGGACAGTTCCATTAGAAGCATCCCATTCCTACAACCAAAGTGAGTTACCAAGAGGCCAACCAGGCAGTTATGGTTGAGTAAAAAGAACACTGGACTTAGAATACTTAGATTCAAGTCCTAGCACTACCTCTCATTACCTATGACCCTGAGGGAGACAACCTCTTTGAGCCTGTTTGCTTGGCTATAAACTGGAGATAAATAATACCTACTTCACAAGGTTTTTGTGAGGATAAATGAAACAATGTATGCCAAAGCCCTTTGTAAACTGCAATGCACCAAACAGATGTTATTATTGCATGTTAATTATCCACTTGGTCCTGAATGTGAATAGGGTACTCTGGAATGTGAAGAGTCACCCAGTAAGAGGCTCACAGGCCACATATTAAAGGCCACAAATTTCACATCCCCATTCCCTCCTTTATTAAGGTAGCCACTCTAGTTCCTTATTCTCAGGGACTTATCCCTTTGTATCCTTCTCTACATGCCCCCCACCACCCCAGGTTCCTGCTCCTAGAATGACCATCCTGACTTCCCCCCTGTGCTCACCAATGTGGCAGCCGGGGCCAATGACACTGTTGGTGATAAAGCAATTGCTGCCAATGACAGTGCCAGAACCCAGAAGCACATTTTCCTCCAGGATGCTGCCATGGCCCAGGCTGACCTCAGGCCCTCGGTAAATGTTATGCCGGGAATGAGTGCAGCTCTGGGTTGTGTTGTCAGTGAAGTTCGCCTCTGGGGTGAGAGGGTAGACCCATCGGCGGATGACATCAGCGCAGACTGCCGCATACATGTGCAGGTTGGAGACCCGGGCACCATATTCCCTAGTTGTCACGTGCATGTGGATCTGGTTTCCTAGGATCTGAATGGGAAGAAGGAAAGGGAGGTAGCCTAAGCAAGTAAGAGAGGAAGAACACACCCAGGTACAACTCTTTTTAACCTTAAGTTCCCCTCTGCCCCTCAATGTCATAGCCAAATGGCTAAAATTTTTCTTTGTGTCTGATTCCCTCTCTCCTGCAGCTCTTTTCCTTCATCCTAAGGCTCCATAAAACACAAAAGGGGACCAAAAGTTATCATCAGCATGGGATAATATCATAGTCCTCTTCTAAAGAGGCCCGGGAGCCTTCTTACCTCCTCATTCACTAACAGGCCTCGCACAAAGTCATCTCGAGTTTGGTAGTCAAAGTTATCTGTAAAGAGTTGAGGCACCTGTGGGGGGGAAGTTGGGTGGGGCCAAGGTGAGTGCTATTCTCTGGAAACAAAAATAAGTCCCTACAGACCTATCAGACCCTATGATAGCTGGACAAGGACCAGAATCCCAAAAAGGTTCCCAATGGGATATTGGAGTCAGGATGACAGCACCTATTTACTGTGGAACTCAGAGTTCTACTCTTTGGATGTGCAACCCTGGCCCTGAAAAGCTCACCTGAGGAGAGCAGATGCTGATATGACAGTCCAGTAAATCATAGCGAATCTCTACTCCATCTCCACTGCCCTGGAACAAACTCTGTGGGGAGAAGGTATAGGACTTTATTAAAAAAAAAAAAGATTTTATTTATTTATTTGAGAGAGAGAGAGAGCGCACAGGGGGAGGAGCAGAGGGAGAAGTAGGCTCCCCGCCGAGCAGGGAGCCCGATGCGGGGCTCGATCCCAGGACCCTGAGATCATGACCTGAGCTGAAGGCAGACGCTTAACTGACTGAGCCACCCAGGCGCCTGGTATAAGGACTTTAACCTGTCTCCTGCTGAAGCCTGTCACTCTCCCACCTCAAGGACCCAGATACCCACACACCAGCGGAAAAGAAAACCGTCGAAGGCCTTGGGTCTTCTGGAAATGGAGAACCCGGTTTGTGGCACTATCCACAGCCACTACCACATTGTCCTCATGGCAACGAGTTGGGTGGCTAGGGGACGACTCTTTGAAGATCATTGTCATCACAGATACATTTTTTTCTAGCTTCCGCCTCAATCTATAAAGTATAGGAGGGAGAGAGCAGCAAAACAGCAGTCTTAGGGCTCTGCTGGTCACACACCCTTTGTCCCTACCATCTTCCCATCCTGACCTGTGTTCTTCCAGGGCTCTGGTAATATTGATGTTTGAGACGACGTCCCCATACACCAGAAGGAAGTCAGAGCGCACCAAGGCCTTGGCATCAACATCACGGAGAACATCCCCCAGTGATCGATATAATTCTGATGTAATTATTCGAACCACATTGAGGGATGTAGGGCGGCACCACTTGGATTTCCTAAAGGAAGGGGATGAGGGGAATGAGCAAATCAAGCATAAAGATCATGTAGAGCTTCCCTATTTTTCTCACCCATTCAACATTCACACCCCTTCTCTATGGCTTTTTGGGGTTCCTGCCAGCATCCTCTACTTCAAAGAGATTTATGAACTGTAATTAATGTTTTCAGCATCCTGTGTCACCAGTCTTGTTTTATGGGTTAGAGAAACATGGTTATTTCTTCTCCATACCCTGACACCTGTCCCCCAACACGGATTTGAATTCAAAATCCTGCTGAGATTTAGAGTATACAAAATATCCTGGGAACACACTTTCCATGCCACTTCTCTCCATCAAAGTCCAAACCAAACTTAGGAACTGTCTAAAGGACACCATGCTAATATCCTAGTCTTTATTCCCTGAACTTCCATAAATCCTGAGATTCACTCTTTTTCAAGAAGATTTCATCAAACATTTGTTAATTAACAGTGTTTACTATGTACTTTGTACGAAGCTAGGCACTGGGAATACAAAGATGAGAAAGAGCTCAATATTTAGAAGCTCAGTGGAAAAACAAAGATGTTAGTCTTGCAACTTGCATACCGGAGCCATTAGATAAAAACAAAACCTACGGGACAAAACTTTATAAGTGAGATCCAGAAAAAATCCAAATGCTATTCTTTAATCTTCGTTACAACTTTAGCTGCTCACCTCCTGATAAGTGAAGAGAAAGCCCTTAGTTCTTATGATGGAATCCAAATAGACATATTTTTCCCCTCACAATTTCCCCTTATTTAGTTATAACCATCCTAAGGGAAGTGGAAAAAATGGTGAAACATGGAAAGAAAAGTTGCAGAGCCTTACAGTAAATGTTCCTTGATTTGGGCAGCCTTCCAGCAACAAAAGACAAAGGTTTCCTGTACACCTGTGGCAGTCAGAAATTCCAGAGTGTAGTCAATTAGTGCCACATTGGCCAGGGGCAAGAGGACCTGGAAGGTAGAAGATGAAAAAAGTCTGAAGTCTTGAATCCACGGAGGGCCTCTAGGTACTATTCTTTCCTCCACTTAAGCACAATTTTCACTTCCCTACCAGTGTTTCCAAACACCATCGTTTTACTTTATCTTCTCAAGTGAAAAGTAATCAGGCCCCTGCCTTTGATGTTCATGGCATCCTCTAAGCATAAGAATCTACGGTGAGAATCTAATAGTAAGCATGGAATCTGCTTGCTTAGCACCGGACATAGCTGCTACAGAACAGCAGGCCACCTTGGCAAAGGAAAATACTAAAAATCAATCATATCTCCAGAAACTTAAGTAATGATAAGTCCATTTCCCCCATAAAATTTCCTTCCTTGATACCTTTCTAAGGGGAGTCAGAGACTGGCCACCCCAATCACTTGTCCCAAATGAACTACCTTTAGGTTTTTTGGGAGGAGTGGGGAGTTAGGATTTTTCCTGAACTGAATGCAGCTCCCTGTCTTTGACTTAACTGGGGACCGCTGAGTGACCCAGCAATCCCTAAAACTAACTCGGTCCAATTCCCCAGTATCTAGACAATACTGGGTCTGCTGGCAACCAGCCACTAAACCTGCTCTGTCCTCCTTTTGACAGATGGCACCAGCTGTCATTAAAACCTGGAAAGAAAAAAAGCACACCCTCCAAGATTCAAGACGGCTGTTACTATGGGATTAGACTGTTAACAGTCTGCTTTTTTTTTTTTTAGGTATATGACCACCCTTTTGCAGGCGAAAGGAAGTGTTATTCCCATTCACCCAAGGATCTTTTTCCACTGCACAGTTAAAGGCATTACAGCCTCCGTCTGAAGCACTGAATCCCCATGTAAAGGCTTCTCATAAGCACTGCTTCTACATTTAACCCTCTGCACGCCTTCCAAACCTCAGGTGGCCAGGACTACGAGTGCCCATCTGCCAGAGCACTCCTCACTAGGCAGCCGAAAGGATAACCTGCTAGCCCGGCCACCTTCGGGCCCTCTGGCTGCTCCCGCGCGCGGCCCTCACCCGAGGCTGGTCCTTGGAGATAGGGAAGAAGCGGCGATTGAAGCTATCTGCCACCAGAACTGCTTGCAGGGGTGGCGGCGGTTCCTCCTCGGTCCCTTTGGCTCCCCCGCCGCCGCCGCCTCCCGGCCCAGCGCCGCTTCGCTTGTTGGCCCGATTAGCCACCGCACCAGGCGCAGTCGCCGCCATCTTCTTCCCTCACGGCCACCACTTCCGCACGGAAACTGACACCGCTCGCAGTAGGGGACAAAAAGGACCCAGCGCTCGAAACGCGATGGACTAAAGGGGAAGGAGGGAGGAGACGGGGAGAGAGCAGTGCGCAGGCGTGTCCCCTAGGCGCGGGCACCGGCTGAGGTGTGAGCTGGGAGGAGCAAACCGTGCGCCGCGGGCTGGCTCGGCGGGTTGAGGCGCGGGGTGGGGTGGAGTCCAATGGACCACAGACTCGAATTGCAGGTACAGTAGGCCTTCATTCGTACGCGAGCAAGCCGAGATTCTTGCGGGATGGTAGGACTTGGGGTCTCTGCGAGGGAGCCAGATCCATTCGGAATATGTAATCTTCCTTTGCCCGGAGCATGTTAACAACTGTAGTCCTCCATCTACATTCTAGTCACGTAAATGTGACCCGGCACCTTGGGGAGCTCGGAACCCATTCAGACATCCCCTTCCCTCAGGGGACTCACAGTCTACCTAAATACAGAACGTGATATAGTAGGGAGAGTAGTAATTCTGTTGAGCGTTGATGGTGGCCAGGGGACGATACAAACATTAAGTCATTTAATTCTTCACACATTTCTGCGAGAACATCTTATTCATTCGTTGGTTTCTTGAACTCTCAGAGGGGTGAACTTCCCCCAGCTACTAAGTGGAAGAACTGGTATTGGAACCGAATCTGTCCCACTTCATAGTTCCAGTCTTTCTGCCAAGTTAAGTGGGGATAAAAGTTACTGTTTTATGATTTCTTCATTTTTTCGTTCATTCGGCCTATCAGCATTTATTGAAACCCTACTCTGTCTTAGAGTGGAGTTGGGGTGACCAGAGAGTTGAGTGGGACTGGAGTTAAGCCTTGGAGGCGGAAGGAACTGCGAGCACAGAGGCGCAAAGCCGTAGGCTCGGGAGATGTGGGAGGATTGGGGAAGAAGGCGGTGGCTGCGGGGAGAAAACCAGGCCTGCTGAGGAGCCAGACTCGGTGGGGACTCGGTGGAAGCGAGGCAACGCAGCTCGGGCGGCATTGGTAGGTCAGGAGCTTTCCCGCAAGGCACCGCGCGCGCGCTTTCTGCCCAGAACTGCCCGAATTCCACGATCCGCTTATCCTGCAAAGTTTCTGCAAACGTTGTTTCCACCCATGCCCGCCTTGCTTGTTGGGATTTGAGGTTCAGAAGGCTTAGATTTGTTGTTTCCACGTGGGACCGGGGAGATCTTTCATTTCTTCTCCATACTAGTGAATGAGAGCGCTGGGCAAAAACCATTTCCTAAGGATTTTGGAAAATTTAGCCTGGAGAAGGAAAGAAAAGGCAACTCAGTAAAAGTTTTCAATTGAATTTATGTACATTGAAGAGAATGCTGTTCTACTGTCCTACAAATCCATAGGCAGAAAGAGAAAAAAGGATGACTAAATTGGGCTAGTGATTTGCGGGTGCGTGTACACACAGAGGTGGGGTGATGGTGATAGTGGTGGTGGTGAAGCATATAGAAAATAGGTCCAGTTTTAGACATTTTTAAATGACTCTTGTGACCCAGGAAGGTGGTGAGTGATAAATCCAGTCCTTCTAATTTTGTAGACAGGCAACTGGATAGATGAGTTGTTTTTTTTTTTTTTTAAAGATTTTATTTATTTATTTGACAGAGAGAGACAGTGAGAGAGGGAACACAAGCAGGGGCAGAGGGAGAGGGAGAAGCAGACTTCCCACAGAGCAGGGAGCCCGATGTGGGGCTCGATCCCAGGAGGATCATGACCTGAGCCGAAGGCAGACGCTTAACGACTGAGCCACCCAGGTGCCCCTAGATGAGGTTTTTAATGGGATTCAGATGGGTCTCAGAGAGAATGTTTGTTTCAAAATTAATCGACTCAACAACAACAAAAATCCAAACAAAAATGAGTCAAGTTCTTGAGTAAACATTTCTCAAAAAAGATGTACAAATGGCCAATAAAGTACATGAAAAGATGCTCAACATCACTAAACATTAGGGAATCACAAATCAGAAATACAATGAGATGTCACCTCACATACTTAGGGATGGCCACTATAAAAAAAACAAAACAAAACAGAAAATAACAAGCGTCAGTGAGGATGTGGAGAAATTGGAATCCTTGTGCACTGTTGATGAGAATGTAGAACAGAATAGCCACTGTGGAAAACAGGACAGTGGTTCTTCAAAAGATTAAACATAGAATTACCATATGATTCAGCAATTCTACTTCTGGATATATACCGCAAAAAAGTGAAAATGGGGACTCAGATATTTATACACTCATGTTCATAGCATCATTATTCACCATAGCTAAAAAATGGAAAGCAAACCAAGTATCCATTGACGAATAAGTGGATAAGCAAAATGTGAGATATACATATGACAATGTTATTCAGCCCTTCAAACAAACAAATAAACAAAAAAAAGACGGAATGTTATTCAGCCTTAAAAAGGAAGGAAATTCTGACATAAGCTATAGCAAGGATGAACCTTGAGGACATTATGCTAAATGAAATAAGCCAGTCACAAAAAGACAAATACTGTATGATTCCATTTATATGAGGTACCTAGAAGAGTCATAACAGATAGTAGAATTGTGTTTGCTAGGGGCTGACTGGGACAAGGAAATGGGGAGTTATTGTTTTTAAAAAAATTTTCTTTTGTTTTCTTTTCCAAAAATTTTATTTATTTGAAAGAGAGTATGTGTTGATAAATGTTCAGACTTTTTTGTGTGTGTGTGTGCAGGTTTGCTATTACAGGTAATGCTGTAACAATCATCCTTGATATTGATATCTTTATAAATTGCATTCATTTCTTAGAATTCATTCTTAAAGGAGAGTGACTGGTTCAAACTGGATACAATTCCCATGGCAAATGATAACGCTGTTGAACTCACTGGGAAGCCTTCTGAGGCTTAGATGTTTAATTATTACGTAATTGCTATCCATGGAAAATGTGTCTTTTTGTCCTTACAACAGCAATATATGGGAGTACGTTTCCCTACAGCCTCATCAACAGAGTATGTTGTCAACAATTCGGAGTTTCTGCCAATCCATAGAGGAAAAGAAGTGCACTTTTAATTTTCATTTCCCTTATTTTGAGAAATGTTGAACATCTTTTCACATGTTAAAAGACCATTTGTATTTCTTTGGTCAACTATCAGTTCTGGTTCTTTTTGTAAATTAATATATCAGCGTTAAAGTTTCAAAATGGGTCTTGAATATCAATCAGTTTAGAATGTAAGTTCTGTGAAAATCAGGGCTTTCCATCTGTTTTATTCACTACTGTATCCCAGGTGTCTAGAAGGATACTTGGCACATGGCACATGCTCAATAAATATTTGTTGAATGAATGATGGGTTGTTGCTAGTCAGTAAGTGAGAGTCTGATGAGACAACTTTGAGCAAATAAATAAAAGTAATTTCAGGCTCTCCCAAGCTGAGGCTTGTAGGGTTTTTTGGTTTTTTTTTTTTTTTTAAAGATTTTATTTATTTATTTGACAGAGAGAATGAGAGAGAGAGCACATGAGAGGGGGGAGGGTCAGAGGGAGAAGCAGACTCTCTGCCGAGCAGGGAACCCGATGCGGGACTCGATCCCGGGACTCCAGGATCATGAGCTGAGCCGAAGGCAGTTGCTTAACCGACTGAGCCACCCAGGCGCCCGCTTGCCTAACATCCTTTTTTTTTTGTTTGCGGGAGAGAGAATGAGAGAGAGCACGAGAGGGGGGAGGGTCAGAGGGAGAAGCAGACCCCCCACTGAGCAGGGAGCCTGATGCGGGACTCGATCCAGGGACTCCAGGATCATGACCTGAGCCGAAGGCAGTCGCTTAACCAACTGAGCCACCCAGGCGCCCTGGTTTGTTTTTTAATTGTGGTAAAATACAACACAAAATTTCCAGTCTTAACCATTTTTAAGTACACAGTTCAGTAGTGTTAAGGACATTCTCATTGTTGTGCTACTGTCACCACCACCCATCCATGGAGCTCTTTTCATGAGCTGCAGAACTAAAGCTCTGTACTCATTAAACAGTAGCTCCTCATTCCCTCAGCTCTGGCAACCAGCATTCTGGTCTATTAAAGTCTATTGCGTATCTTTGGAGAAATGGTCTATTTGACCATTTTTAATTTTTTTTTAAGTTGTAGGAGTTCTTTATATATTCTGGATATCAATCTCTTATCAGATATATTATTTGCAAATATTTTCTCCATTTCCATGGGTTGCCTTTTCACTCTGTTGATAATGTCCTTTGATGCACAGAAGTTTTTACTTTGGTGAAGTCCAACTTATCTTTTTGTTGTTGTTGTTGTTGTTACCTGTACTTTTGGTGTCATATCTGAGAAATCATTGCCAAATCCAATGTCATGAGGTTTTTTCTCCTGTTTTCTTTTAACTTCTAAATGGCACTTTTTTTTTTTCCCTCCGTAGGTTCTACTACAGAGATATCAAAATAATGGTAGAATATGTCCCCTGCAGGGTACCCTTGATACATGCACAAGAGCTGGCCGTTTCTAGGCATTACTAAAGAGTCAGGACTCTAGGGGCACCTGGGTGGCTCGGTTGTTAGCGTCTGCCTTCGACTCAGGTCATGATCCCAGGGTCCCGGGATCAAGCCCCGCATCGGGCTCCCTGCTCAGCGGGGAGCCTGCTTCTCCCTCTCCCACTCCTCCCTGCTTGTGTTCCCTCTCTCGCTGTCTCTCTCTCTGTCAAAAAATAAATAAAATCTTTTTTTTTAAAGATTTATTTATTTATTTGAGAGAGCGAGAATGAGAGAGAGAGAGAGAGTACATGAGTGGGGGAGGGTCAGAGGGAGAAGCAGGCTCCCCGCCGAGCAGGGAGCCCGATGCGGGACTCGATCCTGGGACTCCGGGATCATGACCTGAGCCGAAGGCAGTCGCCCAACCAACTGAGCCACCCAGGCGCCCAAAATAAATAAAATCTTAAAAAAAAAGAGTCAGGACTCTGGTGATTGCACGCTTCAAGCTGGTGGATCAGAATACTTTGACAGTAAATCTTAGAGCCTTTTGTTCTTCTCAGCTGGGCTTACTTGTGGCTTAGTAATTAGAGCCGAGTGTTCACTGCCACAAGTGTTGTTTATTTTTCTAGTTACTTTTGGATCTGGAGTCGTTGTTCTGAAAGTTGAGGGTTCTAAATATGTTATAGCTGAGGTTTTTACTGTTCATGTCCTAGCTTGTTAGGAAATGACAGAATAACTAAAGGTCTGAGTTCTCTCCCATTCTTCTTTTTTTTTTTCCCTCCCTGGAATCTTCACTATCACTTTCAGTGATAAAACTAGTTTCTATAGGTATAACAATCCTCTTTGTCTTCCAAGCTGAGAGTTGAGGAAAAAAATATCCTCTAAACCTTCTATAGTTCAGACAAAACAGACTGGGATTATTCAAAAGAAACTTCACTCAAAAATTTAAGGGAATAAGTGCCTGGGTGGCTTAATGGTAAGCATCTGGCTCTTGATATCTGCTCAAGTTGTGGTCTCTAGGTGTGAGATTGAGCCCTGTGTTGGGCTCCACACTCAGCTGGGAGTCTGCTTCTCTCTCTCTCTCTCCCCCTCTCTCCCTCCCTCCGCCCCTCCCCCCTCCCCCACCCCTGCTTGCGTGTGCACGCAGGCTCTCTCTCTAAAACAAACAAATAAATAAATCTTTAAAAAAACTTAAGGGTAGAGAAGAAGGGAGGGGAAAAAAGGGAAAATAGTCATTGACATAAAATACTTGGGCTGGGCCTTGATAAGATGCCGGAGTTGGGCACCACCACCCCCTAGAGGTCATTGCTGTGTTGTGCACCAACCTATTCTGCAATTACCTTAGACTTCTTCAGGTACCTTTTTTTTTTTAAGATTTTATTTATTTGACAGAGAGAGAGCACAAGCAGGGAGAAGCAGGTTCCCCATTGAGCAGGGAGCCCCATGCGGGACCCGATCCCAGGACACTGGGATCATGACCTGAGCAGAAGGCAGCTGCCTAACCTACTGAGCCACCCAGGCGCCCCTGAGACCAGTTTTCTTGAAGATGGCTTGAGCTTTGTGGATGGGGAGAGAGCCAATAGGGTTCCTGAGACAGCATTGCCAAGAGAAAAAAAGTATGGTTAATAGATCAGCTTGATTATCAGAGTCTTGAATCCTGGTGGAGCAGGGATTGTAGGAACAGTGTGACCCTATACCTGACATGCTCTTTATTCAGTCCCCCCCCAAGGGACATGTGTGCTTCTGGAGGCGGAGGGCTGTGGTGTGAAGGAGAGGAAGCAGGTAGGGTGACCAGCTGTCCCTGTTGTCCAGGACTATCCCAATTTTAGCACTGAAATTCCTGCATCCTGGACTCAAGGAAACTCTCAGTCCTTGGAAAACTGAAATGTTTGGTTACCACAGAGGCAGGTCACTAGGTGCCTGTGGTTCTGCTGTGGTAACTCCCTCCTAAAGAGCCTACCCGGAGGGGCGCCTGGGTGGCTCAGTCGTTAAGCGCCTGCCTTCGGCTCAGGTCATGGTCCCAGGGTCCTGGGATTGAGCCCCGCATCGGGCTCCCTGCTCAGCGGGAAGCCTGCTTCTCCCTCTCCCACTCCCCCTGCTTGTGTTCCCTCTCCCATTGTGTCTCTTTCTGTCAAATAAATAAATGAAATCTTTAAAAAAGAAAAATTAAGAGCCTACCTGGAGAAATAACTAGAGGTTCCCTAATACCTGGACAAGAAGGAGATCCTGAGTCTGGTGGGCCAGAGGATGTTAGCAACACTGTGGCACTTACTGGTGGCAGAACTGCAAAACACCAAAGACAAAAAAAAATTAAAGGCAGTCAGAGAGAAAATATATATTATCTAAAGGGGAACAAAAATTAGATTGACTTCACTAGAGCACAAATGGAAGCCAGAAAATAGCATAACATCTTTAGTTTATTTTATTCTACTTTTTAGAAGATTTTATTTATTTATTTGACACAGAGAGAGAGAGCGAGCACAAGCAGGGGGAGCGGCAGGCAAAGGGAGAAGGAGAAGCAGGTTCCCCGTGGAGCAGGGAGCCCTATGCAGGGCTCGATCCCAGGACCCCAGGATCATGACCTGAGCCGAAGGCAGACATTTAACTGACTAAGCCACCCAGGTGCCCCAGCATAACAATTTTTTTTTTAAGATTTTATTTATTTATTTGACAGAGAGAGACACAGCAAGAGAGGGAACACAAGCAGGGGGAGTGGGAGAGGGAGAAGCAGGCCTCCCGCCCAGCAGGGAGCCTGATGCATGCAGGGCAGGAAGCCCGATGCATGTGGGGCAGGGAGCCTGATGCGGGGCTCAATCCCAGGACCCTGGGATCTTGACCCCAGCCAAAGGCAGACGCTCAACGACTGAGCCATGCAGGCGCCCCCTAGCATAACATCTTTAAAGTGTTAAGAGAAAATATTGTCAACCTAGAATTCCCTTCCCAGAGAAATTATCTTTCAGGAACAAGGGTGAAATACATACATTTTCAGATCAACAAAAACATACCATTAATCAACAAAAGACCATTTTTAATGGAACTTCTTAAGTTCTACTGTCCAGGGCAATAGCCACTAGCCACATATGGCTATTTAAATTAAAATTATAAAAAATTCAGTAATGAGTCACATTTGCCACATTTCAAGTGATCAATAATCATATGTGGCCGGCAGCTTGTATATTGGACAATGCAGATATTGATTATTTCCACCATTTGGAACAGCATATTGAATAGCACTGTTAAAAGATATACCTCAAGCAGAAGGAGAAAATTCCAGAACAAAGGTCTGAGATGCAGAGTGGAAGATCTAGTAAAAAAAAATTGTAAATGTGTAAGTAAATCTAAACAAATATTGATGATATAAAATAATATTAATATCTAAATTGAGGGGGTTAAAAAAAGAAAGTGCTAAATTATACATATAAGTCAGGAAGGTGATGATTAGAGTTCAGACATTCTAAGATCTTATTATTATTCATGTAAAAACTGGATCAAAAACTAAAATTCAACAAAATGCTGTTTACAATCAACATACCTAAACATAAGGACTCAGAAATGCTGAAAGTAAAAAGATGAAAAAAGATACACCAGGCAAATACTATTCAAAACAAATCTGTTGGTAAATTTTACTAGAAATTAAAATGGTCACCTTGTAATGATAAAGCTTTAATTTGCCAGGAAGATAAAATGTTTCAAATTCTGTGGACCTAAAAATGAAGCTTCAAAGCCTATGAAGTAAAAACTGACAAAACAACAAGAAATAATCGACAAATCCACCCTTGTAGTAAAAGATTTTAAATAAAGCTCTCAGTATTTGGTAGATCAAAAAGATAAATGAATAAGGATACAGAAGACTTGAATATCACAATTAACCATATTGATTTAATAGATATATACAGATCACCATTCAATAAGTGACTAATACACATTATTATTTTTAAATAAATATTTATTTATTTTGACAGAGAGAGAGAGCACAAGCAGGGGGAGAGGCAGGCAGAGGGAGAGGGAGAAGCAGGCTCCCCACTGAGCTGGGAGCCCAATGCAGGGCTCGATCCCAGGATCCTGGGATCATGACCCAAGCTGAAGGCAGACATTCAACCGACTGAGCCACCCAGGCGCCCCAATAATACACATTATTTCCAGATGCCTGTGGAATGTTTGTGAGCATTAATCACACATAAAGCAAATCTCAACAGATATCAAGGAATTGGTGTTATACAGACCCTTTCCATGAAAATTATGGTCCTTTGAGCAACATCAGTATCACATGAAAGCCTGTTAGAAATGTATAAGCTTAAAAAAAAAAAAAAAAAAAAGGAATGTATAAGCTCAGCAGCACCTGGCTAGCTCAGTTGGTAGACCGTGTGACTCTTGATCTCAAGGTCCTGAGTCTGAGGCCCACCCTGGGCATGGAGCCTACTTAAAAAAAAAAAAAACCTGTAAAAATTCAGGCCTCCCTCCAAATCTCCTGGGTCAAAATCTGCATTTTGACAAGATCCCCGGAGGATTCATGTGTACATTAAAATTTGACACAAAGCAAGTTTTCTTGTTCCTTTTTTTTTTTTTAAGTTTTATTTATTTAAGTAATCTTTACACCCAATGTGGGGCTCAAACTCACAACCCCAAGATTAAGAGTCACATGCTCTGCCAATCCAGCCAGCCAGGCTCCCCATAGAAAAGCCTTTTTTTTTTTTTTTAATGTAAACTCTAAGCCTAATGTGGGGCTTGAACTCACAACAACACAAAGCATGTTTCTAACTACAGTGTAATTAAGTTAGAAATCAATAACATGAAGATAATTAAGAAAACTCCATATATTTGGAAATTAAAAACACCTCTGAAAATAGTTATACAAACATATATATATTCTGTGTATATCCTATGACATATGATCATATACATATATATGATACTGTTTATTCCATCTACAATCTTTGTGTATTTGTCAACCCTGGTTGGTTCCCTGAATCTGTAACCCCAAAATTGAGAATCACTGCCTCAAACTTTGTGTCATAATAGTTTAATTGTAGATAATATTTTAAGAGCCAGTAATGTGCTTTTTTTCTCTATCTTTCTGAATACATGACATCAACATAGTTGGTTTGAGGCCTGCATCTGCCTGAGAAGAGATGAGGATTTGTAACAGAAAGGAGGCAAAAGGAAAGAAACAAGCAGTTTTTTTTTTTAAGATTTTATTTATTTGAGAGAGAGAGAAAGTGAGCAAGAGAACACAAGCAGGGGGAGGGGCAAAGGGAGAGGGAGAAGCAGACTCCCTGCTGAGCAGGGAGCCCAAGGACATGGGGCTAGATCCCAGGACCCTGGGATCATGACCAGAGCTGAAGGCAGAACCACCCAGGTGCCCCCCTATGTGTTTTTCTAAGAGTTTTAGTTTTTACTTTTAGTCTGTGATACACTTTGAGTTAATTAAAAAAAAATTTTATTTTTAAGATTTTATTTATTTGAGAGAGAGTCACAGAGATAGCGAGAGAGAGCACGAGCAGGAAGGAGAGGGAGAAACAGACTCCCCGCTGAACAGGGAGCTAACTCCGGGCTCAATCCCTGGACCCTGGGATCAAGACCCGAGCCAAAGGCAGACGCTTAGCCCACTGAGCCACCCAGGCGCCCCTGAGTTAATCTTTTTAAAGTTTTTTTTTTTTTTTTAATTCATTTGAGAGAAAGAGAGAGCGTGAGCAAGAGCAGGAGCAGTGGGGAGGGTCAGAGGAAGAGGGAGAAGCAGATTCCCTGCTGAGCAGGGAGCTGGACCAGGGGCTTGTTGAGTCCAGGACTCTGGGATCATGACTTGAGCCGAAGGCAGATGCTTAACGGCTTAACTGACTGAACCTCCCAGGCACGCCTGAGTTAATTTTTGTGTATGGTGTGAGTTGGGGATCCAAAGTCATTCTTTTGCATATTGAAATCTAGTTGTTCCACCACCATTTGCTGGAAAAATTATTGTTTGTCTACTTTGGTTTTTTTTTTTTTAAAGATTTTATTTATTTATTTGAGAGGGAGAGTGCATAAGCAGGGTAAGCAGCAGAGGGAGAGGGAGAAGCAGGCTCCCTGCAGAGCAGGGAGCTTGATGGGGGGGGTGCTCCATCCCAAGACCCTGAGATCATGACCTGAGCTGAAGGCAGACGCTTTTTTTTTTTTAAGATTTTTATTTATTTATCTGACAGAGAGAGACACAGCGAGAGAGGGAACACAAGCAGGGGGAGTGGGAGAGGGAGAAGTAGGCTTCCTGCTGAGCAGGGAGCCCCATGCGGGGCTCAATCCCAGGACAGCCACTTAACGACTGAGCCACCCAGGCGCCCCTGAAAGCAGACGCTTAACGGACTGAACCACCCAGGCGCCCCTTATTGTCCACTTTGAATTATTTCGGTCCCTTTGTTTTTTAAGATTTATTTTTTTATTTGAGAGAGAGTGAGAGTGGGGGGAGGGGTAGAGGGAGCGAATCCTCAAGCGGTTCCTGGCTGAGCACAGAGGCCCCCTACCCCCCCCAAGCACAGGGCTCAATCCCAGGACCCTGAGATCATGACCTGAGCTGAAATCAAGAGCTGGCCGCTTAACTACCTGAGCCACCCAGGCGCCCCTATCTTGGTCCCTTTGTAAAAATTAAATTAATCATAAATGTTAGGGTTTGTTTATGAACTCTCAATTCTATTTCATTGATCTCTATGCCTATTTTTATGTCAGCAACACACTATCTTGATTATTTTAGTTTGTAATAAGTTTTGAAATCAGAAAGTGTAGGACTACCAACTGTGTTCTCTTCCATGATTATTTTGGCTATTCTGAGTCTCTTGCATTTCCATATGAATTTTAGAATCAGCTTGTCAATTTCTACAGAAAAGGCAGCTAGGATTTTGATAAGGATTTTGTTGAATTTGTAGGTTAATTTGGGAAATATGGCCATCTTCACAATATTAAGTTTTCCAAATCTAGAACATGATGTATGTTTCCATTTATTTAGATCCTCTTTAATTTTTTCAGCAGTGTTTTGTAGTTTTCAAAATATAAGTCTCATACTTCTTTTGTTAGGTCTATTCCTAAATATCCTATTTTTTATGATTCCTAATTTTATTTTCAGGTTATTTATTGCTAATGTATATAAATATAATGCTTTTTGTATATTGATTTTGTAGCCTATAATCTTGCTGAACTCATTTACAGTTATACTTCATTTTATTGCACTTAGCTTTATTGCAATTCACAGATTTTGTTTTTTACAAATTGAAGATTCGTGGCAACCCTACATCGAACAAGTCTGTCAGTGCCGTTTTTCAAATTAGCATTTGCTCACTTTTTGTCTCTGTCACATTTTGGTAATTCTCTCAATATTTCAAGCTTTTTCATTGTTATATTTGTTATGATGACCTGTGATTAGTGATCTTTGGTGTTGCTATTATAATTGTCCTGGGGTGCCACAAACTGTGCCCATATAAGATGGCCAACTTAATAAATGTGTGTGTTCTGATTGCGCCACCAATTGGCTATACCCCCGTCTCTCTCCCTTTCCTCTGATTCCCTATTCCTTCAGACACAATATTGAAATTAGGCCAATGGCCTTTAAGTGTTCAAGTGAAAGGAAGAGTCATACTTCTCTCACTTTAAACCAAAAGCTAGAAATGATTCAGCTTAGTGAGGAATGCATGTAAAAAGCTGAGACAGGTCAAAAGCTAGGCCTCTTGCACCAAACAGTTATCCAAGTTATGAATGCAAAGGAAAAGTTCGTGGGGCACCTGGCACAGTTGGATCAGTGTTGGACTCTTGGTTTTGGCTTGGGTCGTGATCTCAGGTTCGTGAGACTGAGCCCCGCATCGGGCTCTGTGCTCAGTGTGGAGTTTGCCTGGGTTTTTCTCTCCCTCTCCCTCTGCCCCTTTCCCCTGAGCACTCACTCTCTCAAATAAATAAAACTCTGAAAAGTTCTTAGAGAAAATGAAAAGTGCTACTAGAGGGAAACACATGAATGATAAGAAAGTAAAATAGCCTTATTGCTGATACGGAGAAAGTGAGTGGTCTGGATAGAAGATCAAATCAGCCACAGCATTCCCTTAAGCCAAAGCCTAATCCAGAGCAAGGCCCTAATTCTTCTCAACTCTATGCAGGCTGAGAGAGGCGAGGAAGCAGCAGCCGAAAAATGTGAAGCTAGCAAAGGTTGGTTCATGTGGCTTAAGGAAAGAAGCCATCTCCATAACATAAATGTACAACGGGGAACAGTGAAGTGCTGATGTAGAAGCTGCAGCAAGTTATCCAGAAGATCCAGCTAAGATAATTAATTAAGGTGGCTACCCTTAACGACAGATTTTCAAGGTAGATGGAACAGCCTTCTATTGGAAGAAGATCCACCTAGGACTTTCATAGCTAGAGAGGAAAAGTCAATGCCTGGCTTCAAAGCTTCAGAGAACAGGCTGAATCTCTTATAAAGGGCTAATGTAGCTGGTGACTTTAAGTTGAAGCCAGGGCTCATTTACCATTCCAAAAATCCTAAGGCCTTTAAGAATTATGCTAAATCTGCTCTACTTGTGCTCTATAAATGGAACAACAAAGCCTGGTTGACAGTACATCTGTTTATCTGTTATGGTTTACTAAGTATTTTAAGCCCACTATTGAGACCTACTGCTCAGAAAAAAAGATTTCTTTCAAAATATTACTGCTCATTGACAAAGTGTCTAGTCACCAAGAGCTCTGACAGAGATGTAGAAGGAGATTGATGTTGTTTCATGCCTGCTAACACAACATCCATTCTGTAGCCCATGGGTCAAAGAGTAATTTTGACTTTCAAGTCTTATTATTTAAGAAATACATTTTGTAAGGCTGTAGCTGCCATAGATAATGATTCCTCTGATGGATTTGGGCAAAGTAAATTGAAAACCTCTGGAAAGGAGTCACCATTCTAGATGCCACTAAGAATATTTGTGATTCATGGGAAGAGGTCAAAATATCAGCATTAACAGCAGTTTGGAAGAGGTTAATTCCAGCCATTATGGATGACAGGGAGGGGTTCAAGACTTCAGTGGGGGAAGTAACTGCAGGTGTAGTGGAAATAGCAAGAGAACTAGAATTAGAAGTGGAGCCTGAAGATGGGACTCAACTGCTGCGATCTCATGATAAAACTAACGGATGAGTAGTTGCTTCTTACGGATGAGCAGAGAAAGTGGTTTCTTGAAATGTAATCTGTTTCTGGTGAAGATGCTATGAAGATTGTTGAGATGACAACAAAGGTTTTAGAATACTACTAAACTGAGGATTGGAGAGGACTGTCTCCAATTTTGAAAGAAGTTCCACTGTGGGTTAAATGCTATCAAACAGCATTGAATGCTACAGAGAAATTGTTGTGAAAGAGAAAGTCAGTTGATGTGGCAAACTTTACTGTTGTCTTCAAGAAATTGCCGCAGGCACCCCAGCTTTCAGCAACCACCACCCTGAGCAGTCAGCAGCCATCAGCATTGAGGCAAGATCCTCCGAAGCCAAAAGATTACAACTTGCTGAAAGCTCAGATGATGGTTAGCATGTTTTAGCATAAAGTATTTTTAAATTAAGGTATGTACTTTTTAAAGATTTATTTATTTATTTATTTATTTGAGAGAGAGCATGAGTTGGAAGGGGAACAGAGGGAGAGGGAGAAGCAGACTCCCTGCTGAGCAGAGAGCCTGATGCGGGGCTCAATCCCAGGACCCTGCGATCATGATCTGAGCTGAAGGCAGATGCTCAACTGACTGAAATAGCTATAATGCTATTGCAAACTCAATAGACTACAGTATAGTGTAAACATAACTTATATCTACTGGGAAACCAAAAAATTTATTGACTCATTTTATTGTGGTATTTGCTTTATTGTGGTGGTCTGGAACCTAACCTGCAGTATCTTTGCAGTATGCCTATACAATAATGAAAAAGATGAATAAAAGAATCTACAAGTAAGAAATATGTCTTTCAAAATGCCAAAGAGGGGAGCCTGGGTGGTTCTGTAGGTTGAAGACCTACTCTTGGTTTCGGCTCAGGTCATGATCTCAGGGTCCTGGGATCGAGCCCTGCATTGGGCTCTGTGCTCAGCACAGAATCTGCTAGAGATTATCTCCCACTCTCTCTCTCTCTGCTCCTCCCCTGCTCATGCTCACTCTCTCTCTAAAATAAAAATAAATAAAACCTTAAAAAAATAAAATAAAATGCCTAAGAAAATTAAAACTTCCCAGACAGGACTGTTGTCACATTGGACTTGAAAGTAAGAGAATAGTCTGTTATGACATCAAAATTTTATCACAGGCAGAGGGATGTACAGGTGATATTTTGAAACTATCAGTCCTGAGTAGTTAATTTGCTACCTGAAAACATGATAAAGAACCAGAGATCTCTGCAGAATGATTTATTGGGACAAGTAAGCAAGCAGAGGAGGTGGGACTGCTATGGAAAAGATATAAGGAGAGCCTAGAGCCACATAGGAAGACTGAGGGAAGTCTACAGAATGCAGATACAAGAGGAAAATGTCTGGAGTTGGGTTGAAACTGATCAGTGGGGCTGGACTGAGATGCATGGAATGCATCAGGGAGCTGGTCATCTTTGGGCTATGACAGTCGATACTCAACAAGGCAAAAACCTGACTGGTCTCTGGAAGCCAGAAACAGTTCTGGGCTGGGATCTGCAGGAGCAGATAGACATCATGCCTAGGTGTTCCAGAGGATGATGATGGTGACCACGGAGGTGGCCATGAAGAGCAGGTAGAGGCAGAAGAGCAGGGTGTCCATCATGTGGCTGAACTGTACCCACAGGTTGACCAAGTGCTGCCTCTGAGTCTCATCTTCCTGCTGGGCCCTTGTTGACCCAGGATACCCATTTAACTCTGCCTCTCTGGGACCTGACACCTTTCCCACCAACTCCACAGGCTCCTTCACACCTACAGAGAGACAGAGACTCAGCCAGGACCCTGAAGTTCACCTGGGGAGGAAGGGGGACAGGGAAGGAGACAGGAGCAGAGAAATGACTGTGTGGGAAGAGGAAATGTATGCAGTGCTGAACCCTTACCAGGCAGGTGGGCCGGGGAGAGGCCCAGGCCTTTATTTCTCTTCTGGGGTGCAGTGGGGCAGCATTTCATTGGGCTGGTGCAGCAAAGGAGAAGAGAATGAAGCCACTGAGGCATGGGTGGGGGCTGGGTGGTGGCCAGGTACAGCAGGTAGGTGATGAAGATGGTCTCTAGCAGTCTGACCACCATCAGGGACAGACGCAGGGCAAAGTAGACACCTGGAGGAAAGGTAGGCCTACATGTGGGCCAGAGGCACCAACCTAGGACTTCTCTCTTCCAATCCTATCCTGGCAAGCATAGAGTCTCCTTTTCTCAGTATATCTCCCTTCCCTGAGCTAGTTCAGTCAATCCTTCCCACCCTTTTTTCCCAAAGACTGGAGAGGCCATAATGATAAGGGGGGTTCCACTGGTGGGGAGTAAGTCATTCATCATGAGTAGGAAGACGTTGTAGCCCAGCAGAAGGGTTATCTTGAATGGGGCACGATTCCGGCTTTCTGCTGGCAGGTAGAAGCTGACAGCGTCGATGGCAATCAGAAAGCCACTGGGCACCAGGAGGTTTATGATGTAGAGTCTGGGCCTGCGCCTGATGGCCACCTTGGGAGAAGAAAGAGAGGGAAGTGGATAAGAGATTTGGAGTCTGCCAGGAATAGTAGTGATTGTGCCTCTGCCTTTCTTGTTGTTCTAATATCACCCTGAGATCTGGAGATATGCAGAATGCAGCTTCATAATTAAGTATAGAACCTGCCACGGGCAAATTAGGCAAGAGCAGTGAGCTTTAGGAAAAAGAGTGTGGCTGGACAGCCAAGAGAGAAGGTTCAGGTCTGGCAGAAGTAAAACTGAAGCTTGGGAAATACCCACTTGGTGGAGATTTTAGGTAAAGATAGAAGCAAGGAAGGAAGGAAAAAGCAAAGGCCTCTGAACTCACATAGAACATGATCTGATCATATAGGCTGGTACCCAGGGATATCTTTGGGGTGGCCTTGTTGATGCCCAGGAGCTCCCACTCTCCATGGGTTTGAACGATGTCCCGGGATGTGTCTGCTATTTCCCACACTTCTTTCTCCATGCCGAGCAACATGTTCTCCACTGAAAGGGAGATCCAGATAGTTTCCCAAGGATACAGTTTCCTGTTGACTCAACTGCACTCTCTTTTTCCATCTTTTCATTAAACACATATTTTTGAGTATCTACCATATGGCAGAAACTTTGAAAGAGCTTGGGATGGTAATCAGCAAGATAGATTTGTGTTCTGCCTTTATGGAAAATATTTAAACATCCGTAGATGCTTTTTTTTTTTTTAAAGATTTTATTTATTCATTTGAGACACAGAGATACAGAGAGAGAGAGAGAAAGCATGAGCAGGGAGAGAGGCAGAGGGAGAGGGAGAAGCAGGCTCCTCGCTGAGCCAGGGGCTCGATCCCAGAATGCTGGGATCATGACCTGAGCCGAAGGCAGATGCTTAACCATCTGAGCCACCCAGGCGCCCCAACATCCGTAGATCCTTAATCTTTGCTCTACCCACACACCTTGGTCACCATTTGTTCATAATTTCTTTATATTTTATTTTCTGTTTTTTTTTTTTAAGATTTTATTTATTTATTTGACAGAGAGAGACACAGCGAGAGAGGGAACACAAGCAGGGGGAGTGGGAGAGGGAGAAGCAGGCCTCCCTGCTGAGCAGGGAGCCCGATGTGGGGCTCGATCCCAGGACCCTGGGATCACGACCTGAGCCGAAGGCAGACGCTTAACGCCTGAGCCACCCAGGCGCCCCGATTTTCTGTTGTTTTATTGGTTGCTCTCATTCACCCACATCCCTGAGACTCCATTGCAACTTACCTGTGTAGAGAAATGAGCTGAAGGTAAGTGTGCAGTTCTGCTGGTCAAAAGGGAAGTAGAAGATATCCAGGCTACAGATGCTGGCCACCTTCATGGGTTTCTTATATCTGATGCGACCTTCATTACTTAATATGCCGTGAGGCCTTTTGGGGTCTTATCTACATCCATGCTGTAAGAGAGATGGGGTGGGATGCAGGTGTTATGGTTTTTCCTCTTACCTTTGTGGTCATTTCTCAGCCATTTAAGACCACTTGTAGTGGCTCCAGTGGTAGATTGTAAATTCTACTGATTCCAGAAAATGGCATTCCCTCTGCCTTTTCCCAGCCCTTAATACGCACAACTCAACGATGAAAATGTGTTGGAGCCATAGGTTCTTGGTTGCCACACTGATCTTCGTGATGCCCTCACATTCCTCTGGGTTCCATCTGATAAATGGGTTATCCCAGACCTAGAACCCAGGTGGAGGAGAGGTGAGAGCCTGATAGGAATCGAGGCTGTTTTTTCCTGTCCTTTGATTTTTCTTTAAAAAAGTTATGAAATATTTCCTGCACATAAAAAGTATATAAAATAATAAAATAAACATGTATTTCTATCACTAAACTTTGTGGAATAAATATTTTGATAAATTTACTTTGGCTTTTTTTCAAGAAATAAGAATTACAGATAGAATTGAGGCACTCTGCATTCATTTCTTCATAAATTTTGATCCCTCTCTTTTCCCATTTCTGTGAGAAATTACTGGTGATCAGAGAAATCCTCTCCTTTCATCAGTAGGAATGAGATTCAGAGATGAAAGATCAATAACTTAGCCTCTCTGAGCTAGAATTTCCCTAGTGTGAAATAAGGAGATTAGTAGATATCAAATGAAATAAGCCTTATCAATGGATTTTGAAACTGTAATGTTGTTCATAGGTATTATGTATTAGTATCTAGCATGGCTTCAAATGTCTTCCAGACCCCTTTCACCGGTCTTTATTGCAAGGAGACCTTGAACAAGCCAGTGGGTTCTTTGAAGCCAAGAGACTTAGTGGTCTTCCTCTCCTTGGTAGGTGCCAGGCACCACCCTCGTCTCTAGGATGACCTTTCCAAACTCTCTTTTCCAAGTCTGGCAACCTTCTTTGAAAACTGTTTTCAAGGATTATCTAATTCTGTGGGCTTGTCCAGTCTCAGGACACTCTCAACAGCAGCTGCAGTTTGTGGAACCACAGCCACAAGAGAGGGCTCTATGCAGATTAAATAAAGACTTGTACTAGGTCAGTGCTTCTCAACTCTCACTTTGCATATAAAATACCCGGGGATCATATTAAACTGTAGATTCTGATTCAGTAGGTTGGGTGACTAACTCATCCTGATTTGCTCAGGATTTTGCTGGTTTTTGCATTGAAAATTTCATGTCCTGAGAATTCCTCAGTCTTGGGCATGTTGGGATGGTTGGTCATGCTGGGTGGCACCCAAAATTGTGTGCATTTCTAGGCTTCCAGGTGGTGCAATCAACCAGTGCTGCTCATCTGGGAACTACACTTTGAGAGCAAGATTAGGTGATCATTACTATTATTCCTCTCCTCTCTCCTTCCCTTCAACCATGCTTTTCAAATTGGAAACTTATGTCATTTACTTTCATTTTTTCTCCTCTTGTTTTCTAATTAGTGCACTTAAGATACAAACTTTCTACTGAGTTATACTTTGGCTATATTCATAGATTTTCATATGTAATTTCTCATTAGTTCGTAATTTCTATTTAATTGTTTTATTTTCTCTTTATTATTTATTTATTTATTTTTAAAAGATTTTATTTATTTATTTGAGAGAGAGAGACACAGCGAGAGAGGGAACACAAGCAGGGGGAGTGGGAGAGAGAGAAGCAGGCTCCCCGAGGAGCAGGGAGCCCGATGCGGGGCTCGATCCCAGGACCCTGGGATCATGACCTGAGCTGAAGGCAGACGCCCAACAACTGAGCCACCCAGGTGCCCCTTTCTCTTTATTTTTTAAAGATTTATTTTATTTATTTGAGAGAGAGAGAGAAAGAAAGATCACACCAGTGCACACGCAGTGGGGACAGACAGCGGGAGAGGGAGAGAGAGTCTCAAGCAGACTCTGAACTGAGAGCGAGCCTGATGCAGGGCTCGATCTCATTACTCTGAGATCACAACCTGAGCCTAAACCAAGAGTCAGACTCTTAACTGACTGTGCTACCCAGGCGCCCCTGTTTTATTTTCTCTTTAGCCCAAAGTATTTGGAAGTTTAATTTAAATTCCCACGAAATAAGGTTTTCTTGGGGAGTGCTATCTTTTTCTGGTTAGTTTCATTTTCTTGTATTGTGATCAGAGATTGTGGTCTAGATAATTTCTGCTTTCTCGACTTTATTGAGATCTTTGTGGCCAAAAATATGGTCAGTGTGGGACAATATTCCATTTGTGTCAGAAGAGATTATGCATATTCATTGGCACAAAGTTCGATTTTTATTAAATCAAATTTCTTTCCTTTTTTTTTTTTTTTAAAGTAGGCTCCACACCTAGCGTGGAGCTCAACACACAAGCTTGAACTCAGGATCCTGAGATCAAGACCTGAGCCAATATCAAGAGTTGGATGCTCAACCAACTGAGCCACTCAGGCACCCCTAAATCAAATTTCTTAATTGTGCTGTTAAAAATCACAATATTTTTATTCTTTTTCTACTTGATTTTGAAAGCAGTATATTGAAGCCTCTCACCATGATTGTAGATTTTTCAATTTCTCCATCATGGGTTTCAAAGATATGTTGTTAGGTACATAAAGGTCATAATTATATATTTGTTTAAAATCCTTTCTGACTGTAAATGAAGGGAGAGAATGAACAGTATTGGCCATACCATTTCCAGCCACAGGAACGATGACAAGAGCTGTAGTTGTTCATCCTGTCAAAATAAATTTCCTGTTTTCAGTATGATGCTGGTAAGAAGTCTGTCCATTCCTCCCACTCCCCACTTCTGTTTATCAACCCTCAAGATATGTCAAAGTGGTGCTGCGATCAAGGCCGACATGTAGGTCAAGGATAAAAGCTTGATTAAAACACATGTTTTGGGCCATGGATGGGAGAGTTCACAAGAGGACTTCTCAATCCTGGCTGTATCTTAGAATCACTTGAGGAGCTTAAAAATACCAAAGTCTGGGTTCCATCCAATCAGAACCTCTGGGAGTGGAGCCTGAATAGTGGTGTGCAGCCATGGTAGAAAATCACTGGGTGAGAAGAAAAGAAATTCTCTTTTATGTGCTGTTATATCTCAGCCTGCTGAACCAGACACAATTTCTTTGAGGTCCCCCTTGGGCAAATGAAGCTGTAATGCGGACAAGGGCTTTTGGGGTTGCCTTGCCAGGGAAAGAAAAAATTAAGGGCTAGAGGGATTAGCACTCACCACATCTAGGATGGCAGACATAGTGAAGAAGATGTTGACTAGGGTGGGGATGCTGAAGTTGGTGACCGGACGGAAGGCCTTCCTGTCGAACACTGAATCCAGAACAGTGGGATACACCGCATGCTGGCCAGACCCTGAGCAGTTGTTGATGAAGGTACTGCTCCTTCCTGTAGTGGACATAGAATGTGTGAGGAGAGGGAGAGAAGTCTCATGTTGCCTATATGAGAGGGCCCTATGACAGGATCTTGGGGGTAGACTGTGATAATAATGATAGCTAACATTTATTGAGCATTGACTATGTAGCCAGGTATAGCCTAAGGACTTTAAACAAATTACCTCATTTAATCCTCCCAAGCCCCTAACAGGTAGAAATTATTTTTATCCTTATGTAATAAATGAGTCAACTGAGATGTGATGAGAGGAATTAAATTCCTGACATCAAATATTTAAGGGGCAGGAACTGGACTTGATCTGAACCCCAATTTGTTTGATGCTGCTGCAGCATACACCCCCAATGATGAGATAGAGAATGGGGGAGGAGGATCACCAAGAGAGGCCCAGATGCTGGGTGCTGCCCACCAAGGCCAGGGAGGATGTGTTGGGCTGGAAGGCAAATGATGGAAGCTAATGTGGTATGCTGAGTTAGGGCTCTGACCTTCTTCCTAATCTTTCTGTTTCCATGCAAAGCATGCCCAAATCTATATGCAAACCGAGCCCTAGGACAGTGATAGCCATTGGATAGGATTCCATGGGGGGGGTGGTGCCCAAAGAGAATGCACCTATTTCACCTTCACTGCCCCAAATTTCCTTCCTTCTCCCTATTTTGCTGCCCAACATTCTATCAGTTTTCTAGTTTGAGGCTTTCGAGGTGTTGCCTTCCCCTCTTTTCCGACTAATAAATATTCCAATTCTCTACTGGTAGAAATTTGTTAGAGAAACAACAACCTGGAATGAAAGAGAGAGTTGTGTGCCAATGACATGGAGCCTTATCCATTCCCAGAGTCACAGTGCTCTCCAGGCAAATCCTTGAATCATTCTATGAGCAATGAATATTCATTTGTCAAGCATGGTCTATGAGTGACCAGAGGAATATTTCTAATGTTTTCTACTGAGTAGACTAGGTGTACAATTTGTTCCTCTTTCTTGTACTGGCCTCTAAAGCCACCTCTGGTACAGCCCTCCCCTACTCCCCCTTATCCAGAAGTTATATGACAACCAAAGGGGAGAGATGACATTTCTTTCTTTCTTTTTTTTTTTTTTAAAGATTTTATTTATTATTTGACAGAGAGAATGAGAGAGAGAGAGCACATGAGAGGGGGGAGGGTCAGAGGGAGAAGCAGACTCCCCGCCGAGCAGGGAGCCCGATGCGGGACTCGATCCCGGGACTCCGGGATCATGACCTGAACTGAAGGCAGTCGCTCAACCGACTGAGCCACCCAGGCGCCTGAGAGATGACATTTATTGATACCTTTCAAATGCCAGGCAGCCACTGTGCTACTCACTTTCTCACTGAATCCTCACAACTCTGCAAGGTAGGTCCTATTTTACAGAGGAGGAAACTGGAGCTCAGAGAAGTCAAGCAATTTGCCCGAGATTACATAAGGAGCCAAGTGAGGGACCAAGATTCAAACCCAGGTTCATCTGTCTCCAAATCCCATGTTCTTTCCACTCTACCATGTTAACTCCCTGAAAAAGAAGCACACTCCATCTTCACTCTCCACCTGCTACCCTCTGGCATCTTACCTAACCTAGAGCACTTGGATCCTGTAGGTGGATGAGGATGTTATGGCTAAAAGTGAGCACTTTGCTACAATGGGGTGGGTTTCATAGCTGTAGAGAAAAAGAATCATACCTGTGTATAGAAAGATGGATGAAAAAAAAATTAAAAAAAAAAAAAAAGAAAGATGGATGGACATTTAGGCTAAATGGAAGAGAAGACAATCAGGGATGGTTCATGGGAAGAGAAATAGAAGTGTTCCTGTGTGGCACATCTCTGGAAGGATATTTTCTGTCTTTCAGGGAAGGAACTTCTATTCAGGCATTATTATGACAAAGTTATGAAATAACAATGCCCATTTTAGATAATCCCTGGGAGTTGGAGATTTGTAAGAAGTTTTTAGGTGTTTACAGAGAGTCTTTGCTCTTTTCCCTGTTGTTGCCCCTTTCTTACCTTGAAGTAGAAGACTGAGAACAAGGAAGAAGGGGAATCTCTTTTTGTGGAACCAGCTTCCTTCCATCTTCTTTGTCCAAATTCTTCTCCAGAAGTGTACCAGCACTCAGGAATTCCTAGATTAAAAGATCACAGGCCACACCTAGAGTCTAATTTTGAATACTGATAACATTGGTTGACCACTGACATTTGTTACCTTCCTGGAAAGAGAGTTCTGGTTGTCTTGTTCTTGCCCATGCTGGAGGTTCTGTTTGCTTTTAAGGCTTTCTCTCTTATATATTTCACTACAATGTGTATGGTTGTAGATTAGTTGATATGTATCACATTCAGACCTTTGTGTGATCTCTCAATCTGAAGACTCATTTCTTCAATTCTGGAAAATTCTCAGCCATTTAAAAAATAGTATATTCCCTCTACTTTTTCTCTTATTAGATACATGTTGAATCATTTCCTTTTACCTTACACTTCTTTAACCTCTCGTATTAGTTTCCCACTGCTGTTGTAACAAAGCATAAACTTAGTTGGCTTTAAAAAACACAGATTTATTATTTTACAGTTCTGTAAGCCAGAAGTCTGAAATGAGTCTCACAGAGCTAAAATCAATGTTTTGCCAGGGCTGCATTCCTTCTGGAGGCTCTAGGAGTGAATTCATTTCCTTGTCTTTTCCAGTTTTTAGAGGCTGCCTGCATTCTTTGGTTCATGGTCCCATTTTTCCATCTTTAAAACCAGCAACATTGGCAAGTCTTTTTCACACTGCCATCTCTCTGCTTCCCATGCTCTCCTCTCTCCTCTTTCACTTTTAAGAACCCCTATGATTACAATGGGTCTACCTGGATAATCCAGGATACTCTCCCTATATCAAGGTCCACCAATTAGCCAATTTAATTCCATCTGCAACCTTAATTTACCCTTTTCCATATGACATATTCACAGGTTTCCAGACATTAGAATGTGGACATCCTTGGGGGACCATTATTCTGCCTAACATACCCCTCTTTCATATTTTCCATCCATTTATCTATGTCCCTAGTAATTCTTTCAGATCTACTTTCCAGGTAAATTTTCTTCTCAATTATATTTAAACTATTGTCTAATCTGTCCACTGGGTTTTCAATTTCGGTGATTATATTTTTTCTTTCTCTAAGTTCTTTTGGTTCTTTTAAGAAACCAATCTTTTTGGTTCTTTTCTTTCTTTCTTCTTTCTTTCTTTCTTTCTTTCTTTCTTTCTTTCTTTCTTTCTTTCTTTCTTTCTTTCTTTCTTTTTCTCTTTCTTTCACTCTTTCTTGTACTGTTCATTCATTTTGGTTTCTAATATTTCTTTAATCTTTTATTATTTGGAACTGTTAAAGCAAAACCAAAATGGAGACCACAGTTTGAATATATTCCTAGACCAAACACTAATAATCATGCAACCAAAACTTAAAACTGTTCTGATTTCCCCAAAATGCTTACTCTGACCTTAAACAGAAATTAAGACTTTTTCATGTCAGCATGACCTTAAAGCTTCCTAGCCATTGGGTACCTGGCTGGCTCAGTCAGTGGAGCATGCCCCGACTCTTGATCTTGGAGTGGTGAGTTTAAGCCCCACATTGGGCATAGAGCTTACTTAAGAAAAAAAACCAAAAAACAAAAATAAAAAACAAAAAAACAAAAAACCAAAAACTTCCTAGCTACTCAGCTACAAAGTAAGCTTGCAATGAAAAGGAGTGTAAGTTTCTAGTAACCAATCACAATAGAAAATGCACTCCCACATTTCATGCTTTATAAACTGAGCTGTAACTACTGAGATTCAAGTTTCTTAACTACTTTGGGTTGGAAGTCTCCCTATTCTCCAACAGTTTGTTCCTTGCTCAATAAAATATTCATATTAAGCAGAGCTTTCTGAATTTTCTTTTTTTTTTTTAAAGATTTTATTTATTTATTTGACAGAGAGAGACACAGCGAGAGAGGGAACACAAGCAGGGGGAGTGGGAGAGGGAGAAGCAGGCTCCCCGCAGAGCAGGGAGCCCGATGCAGGACTCGATCCCAGGACTGTGGGATCATGACCTGAGCTGAAGGCAGTTGCTTAACCAACTGAGCCACCCAGGCGCCCCTGAATTTTCTTTTGATAGAACATATTTGTTTTACATTTCCTTTCAGATTGTTTTATTACATCTAGTTCTTGGTATGCTATTTTGCTAACTTTGTCTTAAGTGGTTTGTTTCCTCATGATTTGTAACTCTTGATGGTAAACTCATCTTCAGTAGGAGGTTATTTCATTGGGAGTTTCACGTGCTTGGGTTGTGAAGTTTCCCTACAAAGAAAATTGTCATTTGCCTCTGACATAGCCTTTGGATTTTTACCAGGTCCAGTCATTTCTTATATGTGTGTGTGTGTGTGTGTTAAGAATCCCACATCATATGAGTAGTGTAAATTTAGACTCCATACTAATATATGACACAGGCTTGGTGTTTCAATTCCTTGCATATGACCTTTCCTCTCTACCGCTGGCCCCAAGTCTTGGCTACCTTTTGTAGTCTGAGATAGAGGGAGTAGTAGATGGCCAACTCAGAGACATGTAAATCTGCAGTCTACTTGCTAATGATGTTAGAAGATAAATGATGAAAACCTCATTTGGAAAAAAAAAAAGATGAGAATCTGTATCTTTAGGTAATTTTGAGGTCATTTATTATAATCTTTAAACCAAGGTGGATTTTTTCCCCTATGTATCTTTGTTTTTGTTTTTTTTTTTAAGATTTTATTTATTTATTTGACAGAGAGAGACACAGCAAGAGAGGGACCACAAGCAGGGGGAGTGGGAGAGGGAGAAGCACAATTCCCGCGGAGCAGGGAACCCGATGCGGGCCTTGATCCCAGGACTCTGGGATCATGACCTGAGCCAAAGGCAGACGCCTGACTGAGCCACCCAGGCACGCCCCGCGCCCCCCACCATGTATCTTTGATCAGTGGTCATCCAAACTTACGGTTTTTTTAAATTTAAATTAAATTAGCCAACATATAGTACATCATTAGTTTTTGGTGTAATATTCAATGATTCATTAGTTGTGAATAATATATTAACATTTCCAGTGACACCATCCCATTATTTCTTATATTATCCTATTTTATGTTTGAACAAAACCTCCGGTTACTGGAAAGTTTTTTAAAAATCCGAATTTGCATTCTTGTAGCTTACACCACTGGTGTAATTTCAGCCCAGTAAAGAATAAAGAATAAGTTAATTCTATCTTCTGCATCACACCTTTCAAATATTTCAAGATAATTATCATGTGTAATGGGGTAATGTTTAAAAATACTAAGCCTATGAAATTTTCAGTCCTCACTGTTCCCTTCCAACACACACACATCTACCTCCTTGCAGCCCCAGAAATCAGTTTCCTCTGTAACCCTTCTGCTATTATAGACCTGGGAGAGGGCAAATGTTACCCCTATAAGAATATGACTTACAGAAAATCTCTGCTGCAGTAGAGGGGGACGAAATCCTTCTTCTTCTGGTCTGACAGAATATGGGACAAAGGAAAGAAGAGGGAAGGGAGTAAGTGATAACATTCACACATGATCACACACACACACACACATTGATTCTCTGCTGATACCTGTGTGTGTGCATGCATATGTGTGTGGTTGGGAGGGGGCTAGGTAGGTTGAGAGAAATACCAAAAAAAAAGCCAAAAAAGCAGAGGAGGCTTATGTCCCGTCACTCATTTGGGATCCAGGAAAGAGATTGCTATTCCCTGTGGCCCGAGACTGGTAAGTGGAAGCTGCAGAGTACAAAGTTGTTAGGCAGAGAGCGGGCTTGAATTAGCAATCCTGCATCTCCTTTGGTCCCCGTGAGATATGGAAGGGAACCAGAAATTCCTCAGCCGGATGAAGCATTTCTAGTGGAGGCTGTGGGGTAGACGGTCAAGGCCAGATGGAGGCCCTACGTGAGGCTCAGAGGAGTCTACAGCCACAGCAGTTGTGGAGGTGGAACCAAGCCAGTGAAGGAAAACTCTATCAGAGCCAAGACTCTAACCAAGAATTCACCAGTGACAGACTTTAAGCAGTAGGTGCCATCAGAGCACCCAGCAACCAAGAGAAAAAGGACATCACCACGGAGACAAGAGAGGACTCACGGGGCCTGCACAGGCTGATCGGAGACCCCATTTTTTTCCACTGCCATGAGGTCACAAAAGCCCCGCGTCTACAACTTTGAGAATCTAATGAAAGCCAGAAAAATGTTCACATGCACTAAATTTTGCATATAATTTCAAGGTTCACAAGCCATGGACTTTAGCTTAAGACCCTCTTCTCAGAATCAGTTAAAGAACCATATGAAAGAAGAGTGGCTTATTTTGGGATACTCACTGGTTTTAGTGAAATAGTGATCACTATATTCTGCTCTATTAGTCATCTGTTTAGGATTCCAGTTAAAAGTTTTGCTCAAGGTTGCGGTCAAACTTTACTGACCTAATGTTTTTGGAATTTACCTCCCCCCCGCCAAATTTTAGAAATAAGGAAAATGTGCATTTGCCAAATACTCCTTCTTTTCTCCATGATTCGTGGCTATTACTAACTCTGGTTCTGAAATTACATTTGCAGACTCTTATGTTAACCTTTGATGAAAATCAGGCTTAAAGATGTAAAATCTCTTAAATTAGTTGGGTGTCTTTTTCCTCTTTCCTTGTATTTGTTGGTATTCAATTCTCTTGGTCATTTTTGCTTATCTCCAATCAGCTTAATTATCCTACCTAATGGAAAAGACAAAAATCTCTTCCCCAAGGATGACTCTTTCTCTTTGTATGTATTCTATTCTGAATATATCAAGACATTATGGTGGGAAGAGTATCGACCTTGGAATTGGAAAACATAGATTCAAATCCTGGCTCCATCACATACTGACTGTTTAATTCTGGGGAAACCTCTTAAATTCTGAGTATTTGATCTCATCTCCAATATGGGGATAATAATACCCCCTTTATAGGTTTTTGGATGGTGATGAAAGCGATGGCATTTGAAAAAAGTTAGTTCAGTGCTGAGCATTTCATAGGTACTGAGTAAACGTTCTCCTTCCTCATTTCAGCATTATTCTCAAGCACTCACTTATTCTGGCCATTAACCTTCCTTTACTGTTCTTACAAGCTCATGCTACTCTTTTGTTTTTGTTCTTGTTTCTGAGTCCCTTCTCTTGTTTGCATAAATCCACAGGAGTATTTTATCTGTACTGGGGACACAGTGCACAGAATCCAAGAGATTCCTAGTAGTCTATTAAATGGTTGAGATTTGGGGGGCGCCTGGGTGGCTCAGTGGGTTAAGCATCTGCCTTCAGCTTAGGTCATAATCCCTGGGTCCTGGGATCCAGCCCCAGGTCAGGCTCCCTGCTCAGGAGGGAGTCTGCTTCTCCCTATGCCTCTCCCCACCCCCCACTTGTGCTTTCTCTCTCACTCACTCTCTCTCTCACATAAATAAATAAAATCTTTAAAAAATAAATTAATTAATTAAATAAATGGTTGAGATTTGGGAAAAAAATGGTTGAGATTTGGCTCCAAAATATAAAAAGAAAATTGAAAAATCAAAATTAATAAATATTTAATTAGATGTCAAATAACTTGAACATTGTCAGGTAGCCTATACAACTCTTACATTATTATTTTTTTTAAAGATTTTTTAAAATTTATTTGACAGAGACACAGCGAGAGAGGGAACACAAGCACAGGGAGTGGGAGAGGGAGAAGCTGGCTTCCCGCAGAGCAGGGAGCCCGATGCAGGGCTTGATCCCAGGACCCTGGGATCATGACCTGAGCCAAAGGCAGACACTCAACAACTGAGCCACCCAGGTACCCCCAACTCTTACATTATTATAAATAGCCCCACAGGTCTTTATTCACAATTCTGGAATCCAGAAAGTTTTGAAAATAAAATTTTTTTTTTGGTTAGTTTGGGTTGAACTGATTTGGCAGCACAACCTAACCTGAACTAACTTGAAGCTGTTTAGGATCTGTATTTATGCCTCTTAGTGTAAATATTCATACATTTTTTTTTCTGCAGAAATAGAAATGTGTTTGATTATGAATACTGTCCCAAGCCCCTATGGAAGCATTATGTAATATATGGTATATGCAATCTATTATCATTCTAAAATCTGAAAAGTTCTGAATTCCAACAGTATATCTACCCAAGGGAATTAGATCAAGGATTTCATTCTTGTGTAAATAATATGTGAGATAGGAGTTAAGTTTTCATATGTTTACTATAATGTGTGTGTGTGATTCCAACATTAAGTGAGATGCTGTAAAGTCTCTCTCAGTGGGTGGGAGGGAGAGCAAGAGAGTGAGCAGGAGCATGTGCAAGCACGGCCAGTATCCTTAAGAAAATCACATTCTTTTTTTTTTTTAAGATTTTATTTATTTATTTGAGAGAGAGACCAAGAGAGAGCATGAGCGGGGGTGGGGATGAAGGGTGGAGGTGGGGTTGTGGGGAGAGGGAGAATCAGGCTCCCCACTGAGCAGGGAGCCGTATGCGGGGCTGGATCCCAGGACCCGGCGGGATCATGACCTGAGCTGAAGGCAGCCGCTTAACTAACTGAGCCACCCAGGAGCCCTGAAAATCTCATTCTTTTAAAAGGACTTCTAAGAAGTGCGTAAAAATTGGCCCAATATCCTTTTTTTTTTTTAAAGATTTTATTTATTTATTCATGAGAGACAGAGAGAGAGAGAGGCAGAGGGAGAAGCAGGCTCCCCAGGAGCAGGGAGCCCGATGCAGGACTCGATCCCAGGACCCTGGGATCATGACCTGAGCCGAAGGCAGACGCTTAACGACTGAGCCACCCAGGTGTCCCGGCCCAATATCCTTAGTCATCAGAGAAATGCAAATTAAGACCACAATAAGATACCATTTTATACCCTCTAGAATGGTTAAAATAAAGAAGACATACAATAACCAATGTGTGGGGGACATGGAGAAGCTGAGAACTTTATACATTGCTGGTGAGAATGTAAAATGATGAAACCACTTTGAAAAACAATTTAAGTTCATCAAAAAGTTAAAGATAAAACTATTATACTACCTCACAATTCTACTCCTATGCAATTGCCCAGGAGAGATTAAAATATATCCACAGAAAGACTTGCACATGGATGTTCATAGCCAAAATTTGGAAACAACCTAAATGTCCATCAACCAGTGAAAGGATAGATAAATGTGATATATCCATAGGATGAAATACTATTCACAGTCAAAGGAAATCAACTACAGACACATGCTGTATCATGAATGAACCTCACAAACACTGTGCTAAGTGCAAGAAGCCAAACACAGCAGACCATATATTGTATCATTCCATTTATATGAAATGTTCAAGAAAGGCAAGTCCATAAATACAGAAAGTAGATTAGTGGTTTTCTGAGACTGGATGTGGAAAGTGGATTAGCTGTAAATGGGTGTGAAGGATTTTATTGGGGAGATGAAAATGTTCTAAAACTGATTTGTGGTATTGGTTATACCACAGTAAAGTTACCAACAATCACTGAATTGTACACTTGAAATAGGTGAATTTTATGGTATAAAAAAATAAAAGTTGTTTTTGGAATGCCTGGGTGGCTCAGTTGGTTGAGCATCTGCCTTCAGCTCAGGTCGTGATCCCAAGGTCCTGGGATCGAGTCCCCATTGGGCTCCTTGCTCAGCGGGGAGCCTGCTTCTCCCTCTGCCTGCCACTCCCCCTGCTTATAAAGATTTTATTTATTTATTTGAGAGAGAGAGCGCGCGCCCATGAGAGGGGGGAGGGTCAGAGGGAGAAGCAGACTCCCTGCTGAGCCGGGAGCCCCATGCGAGACTCCATGCGGGACTAGATGCGGGACTCAATCCTGGGACTCCAGGATCATGACCTGAGCTGAAGGCAGTCGCTTAACCAACTGAGCCACCCAGGTGCCCTATTTTGCGACTCTTGAAAGTTGTAGGTAGCTGATAGATAAGTGAACTTTGTCCTGGCTGGTAGAGATGCAATGAACTTCCTCCCTGTGGAAAAATCTATTTTGTGTCTATTTGCAATTCGTCTCAACATTCCTTTATTCCATATAAATGTGTGGGTTTTTTTTTAAGATTTTTAATTTATTTATTTGACAGAGAGAGACACAGCGAGAGAGGGAACAGAAGCAGGGGGAGTGGGAGAGGGAGAAGCAGGCTTCCAGCTGAGCAGGGAGCCCGATGCGGGGCTCGATCCCAGGACCCTGGGATCATGACCTGAGCCGAAGGCAGGCGCTTAACGACTGAGCCACCCAGGTGCCCCAAATGTGTGTTCTTTTGAACTAGTTATTGCATCTGTTTGGTTCCCTCATATCATATAAGGAAAATAAAAATCTTAACACGTGTTCATTTTTATATCTGTGTGAGATTCATGATTTTGCTTTTTTCTGAAATTGTCTTTTAACAGTTTTGGAAATTCCACCAAGATGCCCAATGGATTCACCTGACAGAGCCAGGTAACATTCATCAATCTTATGGGTGGTGTAAACCTGGGCACATCTTCTTTTGGCTTCCAGGGGTGAATTCAAAGAGGCAATAGGACTTTGGTTACTCTCCGTTTTTCCAAATTTTAATTTTGTTTTCTACTCATTTTGTTTTCAATTTGTTTTAGCTGATAAATTATTCCTTATTGGAAATTTGGTTTAATGGTCTGACAATTTGATGATTTCTGTAGATGGGTTAATGGTCAGTAGATAGCTTGTCCCTGTTGGATGAAAAATGTCAGAGACTGGTTTATTTATCTTTTCTGTTTGTGTGTTTGTTTATTTTGAGTTCAAATCAATGAAGAATTTATATCCACTGCGGACAGAACAAGTCCTTTATATGGACCATGGAGTTTTATAATTTTGTGTCTACTCTTAACCTATGGCTGAAATTTTAAAATTTAAGCTCAAAGTTCTATTCGCACTTGTTTGTCTGTCGTTATATCTATAGTTCAGAAAGGTTTTTACCTCTCATTGTGTGAAAGTGGAATATTTTCTACCTCCAGGTGGCATTACTAAATTTGATTATAAGGTCTCTTTAAGGATCTCTGTTCTGACTGGTTTGTAGAAATAAGCACATATATAAACTGAATATTCCTCATTTCAGAAAATAAGGAGGTTGAACTTCTGATACTTTCAATGTGCTAGATTTAAAAAGTATTCTTACGGAAACAGATACAGAATTGTTAAGAATTCAAGTTCACATGATTTAGGCAATTTTTTTGGCAAATTAGTCCAGTTTAGTATTTTTGGCTTAATAAAAAGAATAATTTTTTTGATTTATTAATGTAAGTGTAATACAAACTTATGTTTTTATTCTACTTAGATAAGTTCTTCCTAAATGTATACAGATATACTCCCCAAATAAGCTAACATTACTTCTACTTAATTTTTAAGGTTATGAAAAATATGGATTTGTGTTTAGTCAAATTGATTCATCATTCTGACAGTAATTATTTTATTATTTTATTATATTTATTGAAAATTGTATTTCAACAGTAACTGTGTTCTGTAGTATGTCAACTTGAAGAGGATTTGTAAGGGGGTTGGGTAACCTAAAGCTTTGGACTGACACTAAATCAAGTTAATGAATATTTATTGGATGTTTAGGTCATTTCTAAACTGAAACACCGATTACTAAACATAATTTTAAGTGTATATATTTTTGCTTCTTCATTTTTGTTTTGTAATAAGAGCTAACATTTATTGAGTGCATAGTTCTGTAACATTTATGAGAATTACTTCATTCAATCCTCAAAACAACCTTATGAAATTGGAACTATTAGTCTTCCACTTTTTAACTTACCCAAGGTCACATAGTTAGTAAGAAGTAGAGTTGGAAGGTGAACCCTGGTAGTCTGACCCTGGAGAATGTGATCTTAACCATAAAGCTGTATTTTCTTCGTTTGGGCAGTACTACCACTAGCTAGGCTCTTGAAACCCCTTTGTAAGTTCCTCCCCTGGTTTGTTAAGGTAGGCCATATGTTTGTTTTTCTTTGTTTGTTTTTATTGAGGTGTAATTGATATATGACATTGTATTAGTTTCAGGTGTACAAAATAATGATTTGATATTTGATATATTGCAAAATGATTACCACCATAAGTCTAGTTAACATGTTAACATACATAGTTACAAAATTTTTTTCTTGTGATGAGAACTTTTAAGACCTATTCTCTGAGCAACTTTCAAATATGCAGTACAGCATTACTAACTATAGTGACCATGCTATACATTACATCCCCATGACTTATTTATTTTATAAGTGGAAGTTTTTGCCTTTTGACCCCCTTCACCCATTTCACACTCCCTTGCTTCTTACTTTATATGCTATGAAGAGGCAATATAAGCATGTTCATTTTTGCCACTTTGAGAAGTTATAAAGTCAGTGATGCATATGGCTATAGAAAGTTGAGCTGTGCTAATCTAAAATGCTGAGGTGTGTCATTGCACACTCACACACTCCCACTTTCACTTTGTGAGAAAGAAATAAGAAGCAGCCTCTGGGATGCTGGGAGCCCTGCTCCTGGCCATTGGCCTCTGGGCCTGGGGTGAGAAGGGTGTTCTCTCCAATATCTCGGCGCTGACAGATCTGGGAGGCCTCGACCCTGTGTGGCTGTTTGTAGTGGTTGGAGGTGTCATGTTGGTGCTGGGCTTTGCCGGCTGCATCGGGGCCCTCCGGGAGTACACCTTCCTGCTCAAGTTTTTCTCAGTGTTCCACAGCCTCATCTTCTTCCTGGAGCTAGCAACAGGGATCTTGGCCTTCGTATTCAAGGACTGGATTCGAGACCAGCTCAATTTCTTCATCAACAATAACGTCAAGGCCTATCGGGACGACATTGACCTCCAGAACCTCATTGACTTTGCTCAGGAATATTGGTCTTGCTGCGGAGCCCGAGGGCCTAATGACTGGAACCTCAATATCTATTTCAACTGCACTGACTTGAACCTGAGCTGGGAGCGCTGCAGGGTGCCCTTCTCCTGCTGCGTCAGGGACCCTGCGGAAGATGTCCTCAACACCCAGTGTGGCTATGATGTCCGGCTCAAACTGGAGCTGAAGCAGCAGGGCTCCATCCACACCAAAGGCTGTGTGGGCCAGTTTGAGAAGTGGTTGCAGGACAACCTGATCGTTGTGGCTGGGGTCTTTGTGGGCATCACTTTCCTCCAGATCTTTGGTGTCTGCCTGGCCCAGAACCTTGTGAGTGACATCAAGGCAGTGAAGTCCAACTGGATCAAACATGATGATGGCTACAAACTACTCAAATAAACAAAACCTTGAAAACCGCTGGCTTACACCCACCATCTCAGAGGTTCTGTCGGCTGCAGGGCCTCAGCAGTGCTGTCTTCCTGGGGCCCCGGCCTGGACCCACCCTGCCAACTTGTTTTCTTGGCCTGGATAGTGTATACATAAAGCCAACCTTTAAAACTTGGTATATTTCACGTAAAAGTCCAGATCCCCAGCATCTTGTGAAGAATGGCCGTCTGGCCACAGCGGCTCTTCGGTGGCATTGGCTCCTGGGAGGTGCGCTTCCCGTTCTCGGAGGGACCCGCCTGGCCTGTTCTGCTCACTTAAGTGCCCTGCCTGCCTGACCCGGTAGGCTGGGAATTGGCCTCCTCCACCTCTGCAAGGTTTTCCCCTGCAAATGCTGCCAGGCTGCTATGGGCCAAACCTGGATCGAAGCCTGGGAGAGTGAAGAATGGGGAGGCTGGAGCCTGCCTGGAAGAGGCTACAGTCTGGGAAGGGTCTGGTCCTCCTGGGGGCTAAGATGGGTGCCAATGTGCCCAGAAGAGTGGCTGATGGGTGGGATAGAGATCAGGAAGGTTTTGGGCAGGAGGAAACTGGAAGCCTGAGCTTGGCACCTGTGGGGATAGGGGGAACCAGGTTTGGGGGCCATTGATTGTTGACTCCTAGGCTCACTTGGAATCTAGTTCAGTCTTCCCGGTGGCCTGGAGAGTTGCCTTCTGGCCACTAGAGGGCGTGCCAGCACAGCTTTACCGGGATCTGGCTTTCCTAGGGCAACCCCACCCAGGTACAACCCTGTGCCTGATGTGTCCACCCTACTTACTAGTTCTTTGGGTTTCAGGGAATTAACAGACTTCTAAAGGAGCAAACTGGCTCAGATTTGGGAAGTCTGGCTACTGTTCTCAGATCTGCACAAAGGGGTATGTGTGGAGTGAGCATTTGTGGATGAAAGGAGAGGTTTGGGCTAGTGCACAGATCGCTAACTTAGATGCCCTCAGGGCCAGGTGGGTTATAAAAATAAAGTAGGCCTTTGAGTTGTGAGGCCTTTGCAGTGCGACTCTAATTTTTCCCACTATTCCTGGAGATGGGATATAGAGAGACATTTCTTTGTGATATTTTGCATGATTGAGTCTGAGTCGCTAATGGCAACTGGCCTTGAGTAACAATAAGATGTGGTGGGGACTGTGGCAAAGCACAGATTCCCACCTGATATTGGTGGCTGTCCTTCCGTTGTAGCTAATTGCCGTAAAGCGGGAATGTAGGTAAGTCTAATGCGAGAAATTTGGAGAAGCCAAAAAGCTAGATTTTTATGTGAAGTATTCTGATTTTTAAGTTGTTGGCAACTAATGAAAAAACATCTTAAACACTGCTAGTCGAACAAAAGGTGTGGGGGCCAGCTGTGGCCCCCCTGCCACCATAGATCCCTCTGGGACAGTCCCCCATGGGGGCCCTGGGGTCTCCACCATTCAGGAATGCTGGGAGCTGCTGCAGGTGGGCAGGGTGTGGGGCAGGCGCCCAGCATCGTGGCTCCCAGGTGCAGGCTGAGCGGTGTCCTCTGGTCTCTGAAAGACACAGGCTGTGGGTGGTCTCTACATGCTTCAATAAATGCGGCTCACAATATTGTGCAAAAAAAAAAAACGAAGAAGAAGCAGCCTCTGATGTCCAAAAGTGATCTAACACTCACAGGCCATTTGTTCATTCTAAACAATCTTACAGAATACTAGCCTCAGACATGATTACCCTGAGACCATGATAGAATGGACAAAACAAGGCTGCTTCATAATTTTGTCTACTCACATATAAGATAACTATATAAAACCACAAAATACCAAATATCCCCTCTCTTGCTAAATGAATGACTATTACTCCTTATGCAGTCCTTCCCTTGATTTCTGACAGTATTCAATTTTGAACAGAGCCTTGCTTCTTTATACTCTCTCCAAACCACCCAAGGGAAGACCAAGTCCTGTAACAGGTTCTTTGTAATTATCTCTCACTGAGATATTCCATGGTTACCTGTGATTTTTGTTCTGCCTTGTTGCAATGAGTAGTAAAGCCGACTTGTTTAACTACATGTATGTTTCTGGTGGTCTTTGGCAGAAGGGCCTTGACGAATGAAATGGTCATTTTCCCCACATTCCTGGCACTGCCATATCGTCAACTACTGCTTTCTTCTTTGTTGGTCTAAGGTAAGTCCAAACAATTGAGCATCAAAATAAATATTGATAATAGTGGATTTAACTCTTTGAAAAACATAATGACCCATGAATATGTTCTGATATAAATGAATAAAATAAAAGGGAAAGCTCTACTTTACATTAGAGTGGCAATGAATAAGCATAGAAGAATTGATGGAATTAGAAAAGGATGATTTTGTAAAGATCCCTGAATATGTAATTCATACAAGAATCATTATGATGAGGAATGGGATAATTACATGGTCTCAAAGCATCTTTCTGCAAAACTCTTATTAATTACTTATTAATTAATAAGCATGCCATACCTGCTAATTATAACCTCTAATTAACTACTAATCAACAAATTCATTTAACTACTTGTTAATAGTTATAGCATCAGTAAAGGGACAAATTGACATTGTGCACTTCCTTGATGTGCTGAGAAGAACCCAGTATCACTTCTGGGGTATTCCTGCAAAAAATGCATAAATTATAAGTAAATATTAGACAAATACAAATTGAGGGACAATCCTCAAAAAATAACTGGCAGTACCCTTCACAAATGTCAAGATCATGAAAGACAAGGAGATTGAGAAACTGTTCCAGATTGAAGGAGACTGAAGCTAAATGCAGTGTATTTCTGGGCTTAATCCTGCATCTATGAAAGACATTATTGGGACCAAAAGCCAAATTTGAATAGGGCTTGTAAATTAGATGGGAATCTTGGATTGATGTTAATTTTTTGATGTTGATGGTTGTACTGTGATTGTATGGGAGAGCGTTCTCATTTTTAAGAAATATGTACTGAAATATTCAGGGTTAATGGGTCATGAATTCTGCAACTGTTTCTCAATGATTTAGAAATATCCACGATTGAGGAATCCCAGTGACATGTACACAGGAGGTCTTTGTACAATTTTTGCAATTTTTATGTGAATTTACTTCATTTTTTTTTTAAGAGGAAGAAAGGAAGAAAAAGCAAAAGTAAGTCTAGACATTCTGCCTGTGCCCTCTTTCCTTTAAGCCAGAACTGAATCGGGGTATTGGCCTCCAGGAGAGGGCAGCAGATCTCTTGGTTATGTGGTTGGAGCCTTTGCTCATAATCAGTTATTATTTCTTTTTAATATTAGCATGGTCACATTTTTACTTGTTAAATTTGAATCTAACATCTTCTGAGCTCCAACTGGGGATTCATATCACTGATCTATGTAGTTTAATTAATATACAGATGTTTAGGACTTACTCAAGACTTACTGAATCTCTTGACATTCTTGATATGTTCTTGGTGTATTTTTACAAAAATCTTGGTATAGTCATGATATATAAAGTCAGGATTATTATATGTTATGTCTCAATATTTTTTCCTTTTTCTTTAAAGATTCTATTTATTTGACACACACAGAGAGAGAGCATAAGCAGGGGGAGTGGCAGGTAGAGGGAGAAACAGGCTGCCGGCTGAGCAGGGAGCCCAACGCGGGGCTCGATCCCAGGACTCTAAGATCATGACCTGGGCTGAAGGAAGACACTTAACCGACTGAGCCACCCAGATGCCCTTCAATATTTTTTCTTTGTAAAAAGTGTGTTCATCCATTTTTATAAATTAGATGTAATGTTCACTGTCTTCTTTGAAAATAGTTAATCATATTTATAATTACTTTGTCTAAAGCTTTTCTTAGATTGACTTTATTTTTTTAAAAAAGATTTTATTTATTTATTTTCAGAGAGAGCACACAAGTGGGGTGGGTGGAGTAGGGAACAGCAGAGGGAGAGGGAGAAGCAGACTCCCTGCTGAGCAGGGAGCCCAATGCGAGGCTCAATCCCAGGACCCTGGGATCATGACCTGAGCCAAAGACAGACACTTAACTGACTGAGTCACCCAGGTGCCCTTAGATTGACTTTATTATCTTGTATTGCATGCCATAGAAAAAACCAAATTTCCTTATCATTTTGCATAATTCTTGTAATGATTTCTTATCCGCTCTTTCATTTTTTAAAATTATCAGTAATAAGCTAGTAGGCTAACTACAACCATTTGAAATTTTTTGTCATATACAGGGGCGCCTGCCTGGCTAAGTCGGGTAAGTGTCCAACTCTTGATCTCATGGTCAAGAGTTTGAGCTCCATTGTTGTTAAAAAAATGGCTAAGATGGTAGATTTGGGACACCTGGGTGGTTCAGTTGGTTAGCGTCTGACTCTTGATTTCAGCTTAGGTCATGATCTCAAGGTTGTGAGATCAAGCCCTGCAGCAGGCCCTGTTCTGGGCATGAAGCCTGCTTAAGATTCTCTCTCGCGTGCGTGCGCACTCTAAAAAAATTTTTTTTGTCAAATACAGATAGTTTTTTATTTGATGCTTCCCTGAAAGCTTTTCAATCAAATATAAGCCAGAGTACTTCGTCTTCAACCAAGGAATGTTTCAGAATTCTGTGGAAAAGGACTATGCCAGATACTTTGGGGTACAGGTTTCTGATGGCATCACTTAAATAATTTTGAGACCATACTAGTGACCTGAGCCAGGATTTCTGGAACTCTAGAGAAGCCAATAGGTTCATAAGACTGCTAGCCCAAGAGCCACTGAAACAAGAATTAATTACATAGGACTGATGAATTGATGAGGGATGATTACTGTTTTTGCTTAAACTATTATTGATATTTTCGTAATGTTCTATTTTCTGGATATTTAAGGAAGCCCTTTTTCTTTCCTCTTAAGCTAGCTATAACTCATAACAGTTTAACAATTATAACTCTGCTTTTTTTTCAGACTCTGCTTTTGTACACCAAAATGAAACATTTGTGAAAGATAGCTCATTCTCTTTGCCTGGAGCCCTCTAAAATTTGGGAACTTTTATTGAATATTCTTAATTTCATGACAATATAATTACCATATTTTCATGACAATATAGTTATTGGCATAGATTCAGTAAGAATCTGTCCTTTTTACCAAGACATAATTGGAAACACTGGGTGTGCAACCAAGGCCTTGCCTGGAGTGTTATATTTGGGAATGATGCTCCTTTAATCAGATATGGCCAGACACATCTAAGGACCTAGGTTGACTTTATGGAGCCAATGCTTACAAACCCTTCCAGGAAACTTGGTTGGTATCTGGCTTACAAGGTTCTCAGCTTCTGGGTGGGTAAGGTCACTTTCTTGTCAGACCCAGGAATCTTAGGATATTTGGGGAACTTCAAGAAGAGACAAATTCACCGAATGGCTACCACAGCTGAATTCAGGTGTTGAGTTCTTGGTGTGACTATCTAACCTCAGAGGCTTTTAAAAGTCAAATTTGAGATCTTTTGGGGAAGCCTTTCAATAACGCAAGCTTAAGAAGGCCTAAGTGGCAAATTATCACTCTTCTTGCACCAGTGTAAATACTGAAGTTAGAGACCAGCCTTATTTGCAATCAAGAATGATCTTCCTTTGTCCCCTGAAACAAATAATACATTATATGTTAATTTAAAAAATAAAAAAAGAATAATCTTCCTTTGAGATTATTTTTCATCAAAAGAGATTATAGAAAAAAATGTGTACTTCAATGAGAAAGTATGCATTGTCTATGATAACAGGTCCCAGCTTTCTGATAAGAGCCCTGTTCATTGTCTCTGGGCTATTTATCAACTTTTTAAATTGCAGGTAACTGATGAATATTGCCAATGACAAAAACCAAACAATTAAGAAGAGTGATTTTATTTAGGGGGCGCCTGGGTGGCTCAGTTGTTAAGCATCTGCCTTCGGCTCAGGCCATGATCCCAGGGTCCTGGGATCGAGCCCTGCATCGGGCTCCCTGCTCAGCGGGAAGCCTGCTTCTCCCTCTCCCACTCCCCCTGCTTGTGTTCCCTCTCTCGCTGTGTCTCTCTCTGTCAAATGAATAAATAAAATCTTAAAAAAGAAGAAAGATTGATTTTATTTAGGCTGCTACAGTAGGGAGATCACCCAGATCCATAGATCGGAGTATCTCGTCAGGGTAGTATTGCCTTAGACTTTTAATAGGGAGCAGTGGACAAGTTATAGGTGGAATGATTTACAGTTGGGAGTATTTCACAATCAGAAGTCTCAGTCAGTTAAATAGGAAATGTTTAGCTCTGTCTCTGGTTTGTTTTAGGGGATAAACAGCTCTAATCTCAGTTAATCATTCATGTGACAAAGAACTGGGATTTGGAGGATCTGTGTCTTGCCCTGCTGGTGGGTTTAGGCAGAAGGGGAAATGTTTGTTTGGTCTTGTCACAAGTAAACAAGGGAGGCACCTGTAAAGCCTACGGGAGTCATGAGAAAGAATGGACAGTGAGTGAGTCTTATCTAAGTCATTCAGGGAAAGGTGGTTCTTTTCTATCAGCCATTTCTGGAACACAAAAGGGTGGTGGGATCTCAGAAAGCAAAGTATTGGGGAGATTTCTTAACTGTTGGTGTTTTCTGGGAACACAGGGCTCAGGTAAAATTCAACATTGTCAATATGCAAACTCTGCCTTGTCCTGTGGAGTTCCAGTGGACTTATAACCTCTATTTGCAATTCAGTATCTTCACTCTATATAGATCTGTGCTTCTTGACTTTTCCTTTGAACCAGTTATAACATCTGTCTGGTTCTCTCATAATGTATGAGTTCAATCAATTCTTCAATATGTATTCCTTTTTTTTTTTAAGATTTTATTTATGGGGCGCCTGAGTGGCTCAGTCAGTTAAGCGACTGCCTTCGGCTCAGGTCATGATCCTGGAGTCCCGGGATCGAGTCCCACATCGGGCTCCCTGGTCGGCAGGGAGTCTGCTTCTCCCTCTGACCTTCCTCCCTCTCATGCTCTCTGTCTCTCATTCTCTTTCTCAAATAAATAAATAAAATCTTTAAAAAAAAAGATTTTATTTATTT
>NC_138369.1:118500209-118531743 GCF_054177405.1 Leptonychotes weddellii | reverse complement strand
GGGACTGTTCAGCTTTTCAGTCACAAGTCTCAAAAGAAACGTGGGTCCAAAAAATGCAGGTTACATGGAAAATGTAGGGGGAAAGACAGCACGGGGGCCCACTGGAAATATGTTTTATCTGCCTATAGGGACAGAACTCAGGACAAATATTCCCTGCAGAAACGTCGCTGCCATGTTCCCCTTCACGTCTCTCCATCCCATAGGATGGACATCTGACTTGTAGAGCATCTGGGGATGGATTGCTCGCCACTGGACCAGTGGAAGGTTGGGTTGCCAGGGGGAAGACTCCTTGTTCCCTACTAGCAGCCAATGGAAAGAGTGCAGGAGTCAGAACTCACCACTTCCAGGATGGCAGACAAAGTGAAGGAGATGTTGACCTGAGTGGGGATGCTGTAGTTGATGACCGGACGGAAGTCCTTCTGGTTAAATATAGTCTGGAAGGCAGCAGGGTCCACCCCGTGCTGGTCAAAGCCTGAGTAATTGACGGTGAAAGTGTTTGACCTTCTTGTAGAGAGCAGAGACCCTGTGAGATGGGAATAGGACTTTTGTGTGTCCTACGTAAGAGGAGTACCAGGGCTGAGGCCTGAGAGCCTCTCTGCAGAGAAAGAAAATGTGGACACGGGGTGAAGCACGTGAGCCCCTCCTTCCTGGGCCAAGACTTCTGAAATCCAAGCCCTTCCTGCCAGGACTGGGGAGCATGGGCTGTTCTGGTAGGCAAATGGGGGAAGTTGATGTGATGAGCTGAACCAGGGCTCAGACCTTTCTTCCTGTGCTTTACTCCCATATAAAGCCTCCCCAAATTTGTATGCAAACAGCCTCTCTGGGGAGTTCTAGTCCTTCCGTAGTCCCAACCCTGAAGTTTTGGCTTTTGTTTGACCATACTGTTTTCTTTCTAGCTCTATTTTGACTTATTCTCATAGTCACTGAGCAAAATTTCCCTAAAATTTTGTTTCTTAATTACCCCTTCCCGCTTTCATGTTTTCCCATTTCCTGGAAGGAAAAATTTGGGAAGAAATCAACCTGAGTGCAATCTGAAATATGTGGGGACTTACTGTTGCCCTGAATGTGAATTTACTGGCTACCCACTATGTGCTGTGCTCTGTGCCCTTCTCCAGCTCAGTGGCTTCCTCTAAGACCCATGGGAACCAGCTTCATGGTCACCATTCTGAGAGGATCTCACTGATCATCTACCATGTGCTTGGTGGAGCCAGGCAATGAAATGTAGAAGCCCTTTGGCTCCTCTGACCCTCATCCCAGCGACAGATGACTGTGTGGTTATTCCTGTAACTACAGCCCAACAAGTCCTTGTGCCTTGTCCATTACTCCCCCATGCCAGCTAACTCATAAGGTACATCTCCAAACCAAGGAGAAACACATCGCAAGGGAAGAAAATGTTGTCCTTTCCCCTCTACATCACCTCCTCTGCAAGATCTTCCTGAGTGAGGTGGGAAAAGAGCTATGTTCCTGTCACCAGGACCAAAACCACCCTGTTCATAGTTACTATGTCTTGGTAGAAAGGAAAAGTTGGACACTGTAAAGGAGTGGCATTGGAGAGGTGGCAAATGGAAAGACAGTTCAGTAGATGCCTAGGCGGGCAGATGAAAGAGGGGCTGTGTGTACTAATCAGTGAAATGGGGTTTTTGTCTGTTTCCAAGGAAGCCATAACATAGATCCTACAGAGAAACAAAATGTTTAACCCAGTTATTTTAGATGCTTTCTAGTTCTGGAGAATGAGAGGGTTTCTGTATTTTGCCCAGAACAGCATTCCCATCTTTCCTTGTTCTTGCCCCATCTTACCTGGAAGCAGAAGGCTGACAGTGAGGTAGAGGAGGACTCCCCCCTCCACAGGCCACCCCCCTTCCCTCACCCTCTTCTGGACTCTTCTCTGGGGACACACCAGGAGCCCCCAAACTCTTGAGCTTAAAGGAGCTCAGACCACACCTTGGTTCCTGGTTTTGAATAGTGCTCATGACAGGTGACCACTTCCTGGTGAGAGGCTGTAGCCAGAGAGGGCACAGCAGAGTGTCCTGCTTTGTCCCCATGCTGGTATGCCTTCCGGGCTCCAGGCAGGGGGGATGTTAGGCCTTCAAGACCAGGGGAAAAACACCTGTTTAGCAGCCTTGTCTAGATGAGTGGTTTAAATCTGAGTTCCAAGTACTTTTTGGGGAAAATGGGGGATGTGGGAGATTGGGCAGGTAAAGCCATTGATAAAAGTCTCATCAGGTGCTTCTGGAACTAACTATGCCTCAGAGAAAGTGCATGGATCATTCAGAAATGGATGTGGTGGAGACACCTGCTAATTTCACAAGGCAAAAACATGTAATTATTTTGTTGCAGACCTAGAAATGTATCCTTTATCCACTTGTGGACATTAGGGATTATTGTCAATAGTGAGTTAAAAGTATTGAGAGTAAGCTTCTTTTTCATGATGTAAACCTGACTAACAGACCTCTGCCCCCACAGCTAGCACAGCTAGTACAGATCTGCATCATCCCTTGTTTGCACTATTGGGACATCTTCCTAAGGTTTCCTCTGCTTGGGGTGCCTGGGTGGTTCAGTCGTTAAGCGTCTGCCTTCGGCTCAGGTCATGGTCCCAGGGTCCTGGGATCGAGCTCTGCATCGGGCTCCCTGCTCGGCTGGAAGCCTGCTTCTCCCTCTCTCACTCCCCCTGCTTGTGTTCCCTCTCTCACTGTATCTCTCTCTGTCAAATAAATAAATAAAACCTTAAAAAAAAAAAAAAAGCTTTCCTTGCTTGGTTTTCCCCCAGTCCAATTCTTTTTTTTTTTTTTTTTAAGATTGTATTTATTCATTTGTGAGAGAGAGAGAACGAGGCAGGGGGAGAGGCAGAGGGAGAGGGAGAAGCAGACTCCCCGCTGAGCTGGGAGCCAGATGTGGGGCTTATACCAGGACCCTGGGATCATGACCTGAGCCGAAGGCAGATGCTTAACTATCTGAGCCACCCAGGTGTCCCTCCCCAGTCCAATACTTCATTTTGCCATTCCCCTAACACAGAACTCTCCTGCTCACTCTTCCTTATCTAATGTCTCTGAAGGCCTACAGCCCTGGGGCCATGTGGGAATATGTGAGTAAAAAAATCACTTGATGAGCTTTTTGAAAATACCTGCACTCCCAGCCTCCCCGACCTCTATGGAAGGGTGTGCGTGTATTTAAAGCTCCCCAGATGGTTCTGACACACTTCATTGAAAACTTTTGGGCTGGTCTGTGTTACCATACCACAAACAGGATGCTGATATTGACATATATACTCAAGATAGAGAACTTTAACACCAGGATCCCCATGTTTTCCTTTTATAGCTACAAGCCACCTCCCTCCCTCCCTAACCTCCCGCTGTCTGGCAGTCATTCATTTGTTCTCCGTTTCTATAATTTTGTCGTTTCAAGAATGTTATATAAATCAAATCGCACAGTATAAACTTTTGGAGACTGGCTTTTTTTTTTCACTCAGTGTAATTCTCTGGAGACCCATCCAGATTGTTGTGTGTATCAGTATGTATTCTTTTTTATTGCTGACTAGTATTCCATGGTAGGAATGTACCACAGTTTGTTCAACCACTCACCTGTTGAAGGTCTTCTGAAGTTTTTAAAAATTTTTTAATTTTGTTGAAGGACTTCTGAGTTTTTTTTTTTTTTAAAGATTTTATTTATTTATTTGACAGAGAGAGAGAGAACAAGTAGGCAGAGAGGCAGGCAGAGGCAGAGGGAGAGATGCGGGGCTCTATCCCAGGACCCTGGGATCATGACCTGAGCCGAAGGCAGCGGCTTAACCGACTGAGCCACCCAGGTGCCCCAGGACTTCTGAGTTTTAAGGGAAAACACTTATTTCCTCTACTTCACTCACAACACTTAAAAAAAAAAAAAGATTTATTTATTTGGGGGGGAGGGGCAGAGGGAGAGGAAGGGAGACTTTCAGGCAGACTCCCCACTGAGTGCAGAGCCTGATGCGGGGCTCACGACCCTGAGATCATGACCTGAGCCGAAATCAAGGGTTGGATACTTAACTGACTGAACCAGCCGGGTGCTCCCACAACCAAACTGTGGGCTTTTCCCTCACACCAAGTAATTCTGACACTACCCCTTCTGGCATACTCCTTGGGTTAAGGGCTCAGTCCCTCAAGACTGACCCCCACTTCAGGTGCCAATTGCAAGTCAGGGCCTCCTGTACTTCTGACCAACTGACAATAAATTGGGGGTCCCCACAACCCCCTCTTCAGATTCAGTTTTTTGCTATAACAACTCACATAACTCATGGAAACATTTACTTCTGTTTACTGGCTAAAAAGTTTATAATAAAGTATACAGATGAACATCCAGATGAAAAGGTACACAGGGTGAGATCTGGAAGGGCCCTGAGGGCAGGAGCTTCTGTCTCCATGGAGTTCCAGCGTGTAGATGTGTCACCAACCTGGAAGGTCTCCAAACTGCATAGTTGAAGGATTTTTTATGGAGGCTTCATTATGTAGGCATGATCAATTATTAACTCAATCTCTAGCCCCATTCCCCTCCCTAGAGGGTGGGATTGGGGCTGAGAGTTCCAAGCTTCCAGTCATAACTTGGTCTTTCTGGTGACCAGTCCCCATCCTGAAGCTATCCAAGAGCCTACAAAGAGTCACCTCATTAGAACAAAAGATGCTCTTATTATCTAGGAAATTCCAAGGGATTTATGAACTCTGTGTCAGGAACTGGGAGCAGAGACCAAATATACATTTTTTCACAGAGTTCTTTATAGTTTTTGTCTATTACATGTATACCTGTTATAAATGTTTGTCTACAGGTTTTTGTGTGAACAAAAGTCTTCTGGAATAAATACTCAGAAGTAGAATTGCTAGATGGTATGGTATTTGCATGTACAGTTTTTAAAGAAATTGCAATACTCTTTTCCAGAGTGGCAGTACCATTTTACATTCCCACCCACAACGTATGAATGATCCAGCTTCTCTGCATTTTTCAGGGTTTAGAACTTTGGATAAGGAAGGACTTCTGAAAATAGGACCCTAAAATCACAAACATAAAGGAAATGATTGATAAATTCAGCATTAAAAAAATGTTAAACTTATTTTCATTAAAGGACACTAAATGTGGGGCGCCTGGGTGGCTTAGTCAGTTAAGCATCTGCCTTCGGCTCAGTTCATGATCCCAGAGTCCCGGGATCGAGCCCCGTATCAGACTCCCTGCTCAGCAGTGAGTCTGCTTCTCCCTCTGTCCCTCACCCCACTCGTGTTCTCTCTCACTCTCTCTGTCTCTCTCTCAAATAAATAAATAAAATCTTAAAAAAAAAAGGAAACTAAATGTGAAAAGTCAAATATCATAAACCAGGAAAATATCTTTGCAACACATAACTGACGGAAGAATAGTAGAAAATACATAAAACATGCCTATAAATGAATAACAATGACAAAAAACCCTATCAGAAAAATGGACTGAAGGGGCGCCTGGGTGGCTCAGTCGTTAAGCGTCTGCCTTCGGCTCAGGTCATGATCCCAGGGTCCTGGGATCGAGCCCCGCATCAGGCTCCCTGCTCTGCGGGGAGCCTGCTTCTCCCTCTCCCGCTCCCCCTGCTTGTGTTCTCTCTCTCTGTCAAATAAATAAAATCTTTAAAAAAAAAAAGAAAAATGGACTGAAGACATGAATTGGCACTTTATAGAAGAGAAAACACAAACAGCCAACGAACAACAAAAAGGTATTCACATAAATACAGGGAACAAACTGCTGGTTGCCAGAGGGGTGGGGGTTGGGCAAAATGGTGAAGGGGAGAGGGAGGTACAGGCTTCCAGGTAGGGAGTGACTAAGTCATGGGGATGAAAGGCACAGCCTAGGGAATACAGTCAATGGTACTGTCACAGCGTGTATGGGGACAGATGGGAGCTACCCCTTCGGTGAGCAGAGCATAGCGTATAGAGTTGTCAGATCACTATGTTGTACAAGGTAACATAACATTGTATGTCTGCTATACCTGAGTTAAAAAAAAAAAGAGAGAAAATAAACACTGAGATGTGAAAAGGTTGTGAGAATACCCCTGGATGCTGCTAATGAAAAGAGAGTGGGAAGCTGGTAGAAACGACAACTCAAGAAGTTAGAAACATGATCAAACATTTGAGGACAGTAACATATCCAGGGCCAGTGGGCTGGGTTTTTTTGTTTTTTGGTTTTTTTTGAGAGAGGGAGAGTGCACAAGTGGGGGAGAGGGGCAGAGGGAGAAGCAGACTTCCACTGAGCAGGGAGCCCAATTCGGGGCTTGATCCCAGGACCCTGGGATCATGAACTGAGCTGAAGGCAGACGCTTAACTACTGAGCCACCCAGGCATCCCGTGGTCTGGTTTTTATAAACAGTTCATAAATTTCCAATGCACACTCTTAATAGAGGTTTACAATAGAAACTGGAAGAAAAGGAAATAAAGTTATTATCACAAGGGCTGCTATTTATACACATCTTTTAAATGGGAGAAGGATGGCAGGAACCAGAAGCACCCCCTCCAAAACTGAAATACTCCTAATGTCCTGATGACAAGTCTAAGCTCGTACTAGCTTAAAATGTTTCTCTTCATTTGTAGGTCATATCTTAGACCACAAGGTTCACCTCAACCCTAACATATGAACAGGATGTTCTTTTGCAAAGGATATTGTCAATTATAATGATCTTGGCACAGAAAACCTAAAGTCACATTTCAATAAGGTAGAAAAAAATTACAAAATGACATCTAGAGAAATATAAATGTGGAGATGGGAAAGGGAAAAGAAATGATGCAAAAGTGATCTTAAGAAATTTGAAATTCCTCAAAGATGTGGTAAACACTCTTCATTTTATGCTACTGGCAAAAGTCAAGGACAAGTTTCTGCATGAGAAATATGTTCCGAGTAATGGAAAGAAGGAAACACATGAGAATGTGCAAGCAGAAATGCCTGTTGGTGTATAATTAACATCTCTAAGGACTCAAAGGTAAAGTTGATGCATTAAAATGGGTTGCTAATTTTCCACATGAGATATGGAAAAATAAAATAAAATATACCAGGATGGGATAAAGGGATTACACCTAGGGATAGTAAAATACTGATTCTTGGTTGGCTTGCATTCATGCATACATTTAATCATTCAGTGAGTCTGTATTAAGCACCCATGGTATGTCAGGCATAATACCATATAGTGAGTTATAAAAATGAATGAGACATTGTACCTGACCCACACAGAGACAAACACTCTCTTAGGGGAGGCAGAAATATAAAGAAATCTCTGAAATGTATTCACCTAATTGAAATATAATTCAGAAATTTGTCTTTGGTATTCTTTTACTTCCCTTTTCAACTTCTGTCAGGATCTCCTGAGGGCCAGCTGTTAGAATCTTTCCCAAGATCATAGCTGCCCATGAAGGTGTAAAGTACTATTAATAAGGAACACTTAAAAAAGTAGGGGGTTTTTTGATAGTAAAAATAATACAGGCTCATTGAAAACAATTAAGAAAACACAGATGAAGATATAAAAGAAAATAGTAACCATTTCTTGTCCCATTATCCAGGACAAAGTTTGCTTATGTTTTGGTCTCTAGCCATCTGTACCTTTTTCTCTGCACTTCTCTTCAGCCCTCTTTTTCTTTTCTTTTTTTTTTTTAAAACATAACTTATATATAAAAACTGCTTTGTAACTTGTTTTTTCCATTTTATATATCATGGACCTGTTCCCGTGGTATTAACATTGATCTATATTCTCACTTTAAATGGCTACAAAGCATTTAATTGTGTGGCTATATGACAATTTATTTAACTTGAGCCCTTTAATTGAGGTCCTTAACTAGTCTTCCTGGACCTCCTCCAAGCATGTACATCAGATTTTATTTATTTATTTTGAGAGAGCGAGCGCAAGTGGGGGAGAGGGGCAGAGGCAGAGGGAGAGAGAGAATCTCAAGCAGACTCTGTTGAGCGTGGAGCCCCAAGCAGGGCTTGATCTCACAACCCTGAGATCATGATCTGAGCGGAAATCAAGAGACGCTTAACTGACTGAGCCACCCAAATGCCCCAAGCATTTATTCAAAAGGCCCTCCCTGTTTGATTTTGTGAATTCAGAGGAAGGGGGGGAAGATACAATATATCATTTATTTCAAAGAACAATTTCAGGAATGAGAGTGGTAAAGGCAAGTGAAATGAAAGTAGTTGATGAAAGAAACATTTTGCAATTATAAATATTTTATAGTGATTTCTTACAAATGAGACTTGACCTTTTCATTTTTTTTAAAACCGTGAAAGTGTCTGAAAGACGTCAAATCAAATCAGATTACACTTGTTTAGAGTGAACTATCAAAAGTGTCTGCAGAGGACTCTCTGCTCCAGTGTTTGTGGACCTATCCGAAATGTATTGAGGAGCCAGTGCTGCCTGAAAAGTTGTATTTTGGGACAATCAATCAAGGAGAGACTCTGCTGACCCTGACCTCCATTGATAACAGAGTCAGAAGTTAGGTGTGGCTAAGGAAAGTGTGTTGGAACGAGAACCATAGCATATGAGAAATCAGGACATTGTTTGGGGGCAATTCTGAACCTGTTCCATAGGGTTAGAATTCGAGGGGTATAGATGGGGACATGGTAGTCACTGGGGGTAAGTAGCTAAGATCAGAAAAGGGGCCCAGGTATGACTGGCTCTAACACCAAGAAACTCCCACTGTGGTTTGCCGAGAGAAGTGAATGTGGATGTCTGCCTAGGTGTTCCAGAGGATGATGACGGTGACCACGGAGGTGGCCATGAAGAGCAGGTAGAGGCAGAAGAGCAGGGTGTCCATCATGTGGCTGAACTTCACCCACAGGTCGACCAAGCACTGCCTCTGAGTCTCTTCTTCCTGCTGGGCCCTTGTTGACCCAGGACACCCATTTGACTCTGCCTGTCTGGGACTTGACACCTTTCCCACCAACTCCACGGGCTCCTTCACACCTACAGAGACAGAGACTCAGCCATGGGCCGTGAAGTGCCCCTGGGGAGGGAGGGGGCCAGGGAAGGAGATAGGAGCAGAGAAATGACTGTGTGGGAAGAGGAAATGTACGCAGTGCTGAACCCTTACCAGGCAGGTGGGCTGGGGGGAGGCCCAGGCCTTTATTTCTCTTCTGGGGTGCAGTGGGGCAGCATTTCATTGGGCTGGTGCAGCAGAGGAGAAGAGAATGAAGCCACCGAGGCATGGGTGGGGGCTGGGTGGTGGCCAGGTGCAGCAGGTAGGTGATGAAGATGGTCTCTAGCAGGCTGACCACCATCAGGGACAGACACAGGGCAAAGTAGACACCTGAGGGCAAAACAAATTATAAGTAAACCAGGGCAGATTCATCTCTACACTTTTCTTAAGACTTTCTCCAAATCCAGTCTTTCCTGGGAACCCCTTCCCTCCTTAAGTGGAGAGACAGCCAGTTCCTGGTTCTCCTCCCTACGCCCTCCTGCCTTTGCTTCCCTGGAAAGTGAGAGGGGCCATACTGATGAGGGGGTTGCCACTGGCTGGGAGTAAGTCATTCATCATGAGTAGGAAGACGTTGTAGCCCAGCAGAAGGATCATCTTGAATGGGGCACGATTCTTGCTTTCTGCTGGCAGTTAGAAGCTGAGGGCGTCAATGGCAACCAGAAAGCCGCTGGGCACCAGGAGGTTTATGACGTAGAGGCTGGGCCTGTGCCTGATGGCCACCTGGGGGGAGGAGAGATTGTGGAGAATGTGGCAAATATCCTGATGTCAGGATATATATACATATATATATATATATATATATATATATATAATATAATATATATAATATAATATATATATTAAAGATTTTATTTATTTGACACAGAGAGAGAGAGTTCACAAGCAGGGGAGCAGCAGAGAGAGAGGCAGAGGGAGAAGCAGGCTCCCCACTGAGCAGGGAGCCCAATGTGGGGCTCGATCCCAGGACCCTGGGATCATGACCTGAGCCGAAGGCAGACGTTTAAGCAGCTGAGCCACCCAGGCGCCCAGAGGGCTCCTGTGTATTTGACTGTAATCCTTGCTGGTGTACTGTTTGGCTGGCTGTAGGATGATTGCTTTAGGTAACACATGCATTTAATTGTATCCTCTACAGAAGTGCCCTGCTTTGTTGTCTAATTTTCATATGGCCAACCTGCTGGGAACACAGCAATTATAGACTTTTAGGGGCAAGTAGGGCCCTTTGGACCATCACAGAGATGGCTGCTCCATTCTGAACAGTAGAGCTTGTAAGAGCCCAGCAGCTCCTCCTTTCTGTAGGGTGGAGAAGTGGGAAAGGGTGGGGGAAGGGGGAAGCCCTGGTGATCCTTCTTCAGGGCAGTTAGGATAGAGGGTGGAGTGGGGAGCAGTGCTTAGCCCCCTGGAAATTCTTTTTACATCCCAAAGTGCCTTAGATCAAGAGGAAAATCATAGAGGAACTGGGATCAGAAGTCGAACAGGGGACTCTTGGACTTACATAGAACATAATCTGGTCATATAGGTTGCTGCTCACCAACATCTTTGGGGTGGCCTTGTTGATGCCCAGGAGCTCCCACTCTCCCTGGGTCTGGATGAGGTTACAAGATGTGTCTGTTATCTCCCACACTTCCTTGTCCATGCCCAGTAGCATGCTGTCCACTATAAGGAAGGCCAAGGGCAGCTCAGTCCAGAAGTGCTTCCAAGCTTCCTGCCCCCAAATTAAATTCCTCCCCCGCTGAGCTTCTTCAGCAAATTTTCCTTTCTGTTCCTTTAAGGCAAGGCATCCAGGTTTTCTCAAAAGTGGGTTACAGGACCACAATTCATGTGTGTACAGGCTGTAGCATTGATTTTTTTTTTTTTTTGGTTGAAAACAGGAATGAGTCAAAGTGGTTATGGGAACATTGGATATGACTCAAATGTGAGTCAAGAACTTTAGCAATGATTCCTATTTTCCTTCTCCATTCCCTAGTTGTATGATGTTGTTTTAGTGGAATCAAACTTGAACAGCTCAACCTTTTCATAACTACATGCATGTCCATTATAATGATTAATATACCCAAATCTACCACATGACACCTGGTGGCATTCAGTGTTTACTGGTTTAAGTGTGTTAGCTATCAAAATTAAAAGTTTTCAACTAAAGCGAAATAAGTCAATCAGAGAAAGACAAGTATCATATGATCTCACTGATATGAGGATTTTGAGAAACAAGAGAGAGGATCATAGGGGAAGGGAGGGAAAAATGAAACAAGACAAAACCAGAGGGGGAGACAAACCATAAGAGACTCTTAATCTCAGGAAACAAACTGAGGGTTGCTGGAATGGTGGGGGGTGAGAGGGACGGGGGTGCTGGGTGATGGACATTGGGGAGGGTATGTGCTATGGTGAGTGCTGTGAATTTTGTAAGACTCATGAATCACAGACCTGTACCCCTGAAACAAATAATACATTATATGTTAATAAAAAAAAAAGTTTTCAACTAAAAATTGTAGAGCAGGAGCCCTATAGCAGCCCAGGGTCAGATGGGCCTCATTTGGCACAAGGGCCATCCAAGATCTCAAGCAGTAGTTCCTTTTTTTTTTAAGTTTGTTCGTTCGTTTGTTTGTTTATTTATTTTAGTAATCACTACACCCACCGTGGGGCTTGAACTCACAACCTGGAGATCAAGAGTCACATGCACTTCAAACTTAGCCAGCCAGGTGCTCCTGTAGTTCTCTCTCTCTCTCTCTTTTTTTAATATCTTCCCCGAATCTTGAATAACTAGCAAAACATGTCTTGCTCACCTGTATAGAGGAAGGAACTGAAGGTGAGTGTGCAGTTCTGTTGGTCAAAAGGAAAGTAGAAGATGTCCAGGTTACAGATGCTGGTCACGCGCACTGGCCTGTCGTACTTCAACCTTCACTGTTAACGAAGGCAGTGAGACCTGGAGGCGCTTGATCCACATCCATGCTGCTCATGAGAGGGAGGGAGTGGGTGCTGGGGTGCCTTCATTAACTTTTTTTCCCCTCCCTTTCCACATCTTCCCCTACTGTGCTCCCCTTTTGACTCTTTCTCTACTGTCACTCTATCTTGTCTCTTGTACACCTGTGTTTTGTGGCAGTCAATTAATTGAGGCTGAGCCCCAGTCTGAACCTTCTGATGTTCCTGTGCCCTGCACTGACCCAAGGCTGCTCTTTGCAGATGGGCTTCGTGCTGGCTTTCCCCAACTACCCCCCACCCCAATACGCACGATTCCAAAATGAAGATGTCTGGGAGCCACAGGTTTTCAGCCGAGACAGTGAGTATTTTGAGGCTGACACACTCTTCTGGGTTCCAACGGATGAAAGGATTGTCCCACATCTGTAGCCAGGGCAGTGGGAAACAGAGATGAGCAATGCTAGAGTTTATTCAGTCAGCTTCTCCTGCCCTTCCCATTCTTCTTTGAACTCTGATCTTCTTTCCCCGACTCATGTCCCTAATGACCCCAGCCTGTCTCCCCCTTCTTTATCTCACCAAGTGTTATTGGTAAAGTACCCTGTAATGGCCTTTTTTCCAGGCAGACCTTAAGTATAGCCTAAAACCCTTTGGTCCCAGGAGCACACCAATATATTGGCCTGCAAACCATTTGGCCATTTTCTTGGATCACCATTTCCCCCTTTGTAAGCTGCCCAGGGAGATGTGTGTGCCCAAGGCCAGTCCATTTCAAGATGGAGTGATTTGGTCCCAGAAAGATTATAGATTTAGTGGAGGTTGGGACTAGGAAACCCCTAAGTTACTCCTCAAATTTATACTTACAAATGAAAGTGGGAAGGGGATAGTTGAATCTGCCTTACCAAATTGACCCACAGAAGTGATATCAGAAGCTGGAGTTGTGCATTCTGGTAAAGAAATTCCCATCCAGGATTATTAGTACAAAAAGACTTTGCCCATGCCCACCTCATATTCTTACCAATATTTACTAATTTATTCGGCCAGGCATAGTTCTAGGTGCTCAACTGTCTTTTCCTTACTTGTCTCCCTTTGTATCTAGGGACAATTCAGGTTTTAACTGACATAGAGACACTTCTTCCTGGAACATTCCAGAAAGGGCAGCACTCAAGAAGGAATCCTTCCTGAAAAAATACCACTGCAGCATTCTTCTTTATGTCTCCCTATCCCATAGGAAAATCCTCTAATTTGTGCAGAATCCATTTAGAGGACCTGTTGTTCACCACTGGACCAGTACAGTGTTGTGTTGACAGGGCAGAGGATCCTCGTTCCCTATTAGAAAAATGGAAAGTGGGGACCAGGTCTCACCACTTCCAGGATGGCAGACAGGGTGAAGGAGATGTTGACGTGAGTGGGGATGCTGTAGTTGACGACTGGACGGAAGGCCTTTCTGTCAAACACTGCTTGGAAGGCAGCAGGATCCACCCCGTTCCGGTCAAAGCCTGAGCAATTGATGGTGAATGTGTCTCCTCTTCCTGTGGTGAGCAGAGACCCTGTGAGAGAAGGCCTCTATGGCCAGGGCTGAAACCTCTCTGCAGACAGAAAACAGGTGGCATACTGGGAGGAGCAGTGAGCCCTCCTTCCTGGGCCAAGATTCCCCAAGGCCGAAGCCCTTCCTTCCAGGCCAGAGAGGATAGGCTGATCTGGTAGGCAAATGGTGGGAGTTGATCTGGTGAGCTAGACCAGGGCTCTATTCTCATTCCTACTGTTTTGTCCTCATGCAAAACCTACCCAAATCTGTATGTAAACTTGGCCTTGGTACAATGGCAGCCACTTCAACAAGTCCTCAAGTGTACCCATCACAGGCTTCTTGGGTCTACCTAGGAGCCCCTCTCAGCACTGCCTTAAAGCTTGTCATCCGAGTCACTTAGAAATCTGCTATAGTGTATTTCTCTTCCTCATTCTCAGGGACTTATATTTACTGAAGATAAGAACTGATTTATCAAGAAAATAAGGGAAGTTAACAATTGTACTTTCTAGGTAGATATGGGTAACATGTAGTAGGTATTCTGAATTGGTGTGTACCTTGGTGCTATGCATTTATTTTGCCCTTCTCAGACTTAGTGACTTCAGATATCTTGGGATTTATTTCCAGCATTGGGATAATTAGGTGATATCACTGAGGTTATACTATATGCCAATCATATAGTAAGACCTGAGCAGAGGTTGTCTCTTGGCTATGACCAGGGAGCCATCTTGGTAGTACCTGGGCAGAATCTTTCCCCATTTCCAGTTTTGTGTGATCTTTTGCTCTGCTTGCTCCTCTACAACTCCATCTCTTTCCATCATATTTAAGGTATATACCCAAACTAGGAACAAATATTCCCTCATGTAAGCAAAGTATCTACTCCTACCTCAAATTGATTCCTAATCTCCCTCAGTATTTTACATTTACTCCTTCATGGCACATTTAAAATCCGTGGCAACTCTTCTCACAGATACCATATTAAGGGAAGAAGACAGGGAGAGTGGGATGAGGGTGTGGTGGGAGGGACACCGGAAGTGAAAGAAAAGGTAGAATTGGAGAGGTAGTGAAGTGGGACAGTTTGGCAGATTCCTGTATGGACAGGAATAGAGAAGGCTCTGTGTACTGATCAGTGGAATGTCTTTCTATCTGCCACACACACACACACACACAATCAAGACACAGATATTAGGGAAGAAATACTTAACATGTTAATTCTGAATGTTCTCCAAGTGCTGCAAGGAAGTTCCCAGATATCCTTGAGAACCACATTCTGGTCTTCCCTGTTCTTGCCCCATCTTACCTGGAAGCAGAAGGCTGACAGTGAGGTAGAGGAGGACTCCCCCCTCCACAGGCCACCCCCCTTCCATCCTCCTCTTCTGGACTCTTCTCTGGGGACACACCAGGAGCCCCTAGACTCTTGAGCTTAAAGGAGCTCAGACCACACCTTGGTTTCTGGTTTTGAATAGTGCTCATGACAGGTGACCACTCCCTGGTGAGAGGCTGTGGCCAGAGAGGGCACAGCGGAGTGTCCTGTTTTGCCCCCATGCTGGTATGCCTTCCGGGCTCCAGGCAGGGATGGGAGTTGGGCCAACACTAAGGGAGAAGCACCTGTTTGGCAGCAAGGTGCTGAGATCAATAACAAAATAACTTGCCTTAATGAGAGGATGAGGGCTAGGGAAGTAAGAATCAAGTTCTTCTAAGACTAGGGTATCTGCAGATTTGGAAAGGTGACAATATTTAATAATTTGGTTATGTATTCATTAAGGATAATTGCAAATGCCAAATTATAAAGCTTGATTCCTGCCTTCATCATCTATTGTCAATATTTCTTCAACAGCCCCTAACAAGATTTCCTCCTTTCAATCCCTCTGCCTTTCTGATTCATTTTCCCTAAACCAAATTTTCTATACATTTTTTACTTTACTACATGATAATAGAAGTCATAAAATTAAGGTAGCAGAACCGTTTTTAATGTCTTTGTGTTGTCAGTAGTGTTATACATTATCATAAACTAGTAATCTCAGATAACATCAATCTTAATGGCACGTATCAATATTACATCTTATGTGACATCTCTATAGAAAACACAATTGGACCAAATGAGTGAATTGGAGCATTGTTCTATTAAGTATCTTAGTTACATTTCCAGAAAGACTTAGAAATTTTTCTCTTGCAGAAAGGGGGAAGGATCAGACCTAGAATACAAAAGAAACTTTGTTCAGAATGGAAGATTATGACAGCCCTAAATAGAAAGAGCTGAGGAAGGCAGGAATGACTGAGGGGCCCAAAGTAGGAAAGCACAGGAGAGACATATTTTCTGTGTAAGGTTTGAAATATCTACAGTGCCTCAGCCCCAGCAGCTCTGTAAGGCATTTCTTCCCTGTTTTGGAAACTTGGCTAGAGGATTGGGCCATCATGCCATGTAGGACCAAAGTACGACTGTGTCTATATGGTCATCATGCCAGGTAGGACCAAAGTACTACTGTGTCTATATCCAGGGATACACCTGTGGGGCACTGGACTCCTGGATTGGCTAAGAGTGAAGGATTTCCTAGTACACTTGAGTTCCACGGGTAGGCTGGCTACCAGACCTTAGGTCTAGGAACAGGGGGTTAACTTCAAGCCCTGATGAAAGGCAGCTGAAGACCATTGATGGGTATCTTGCCTTTATCAAGGTTGGCTAAAAAACTGGACCGAAGTCTATAGGTTGGACTCAAAAGTAGATTTAGCTGCCGGGAAATGCATATGATGGAGGCAGGAGGAATAAAGCAGTAAGGCATCTCCTCTCCTGCTCAGTAACCTCATGGAAAGCAAGAGGCACGTCTTGTTCTACCCATCGCTCGCGCCGCCCCCGCCCCACCGTCCCCACCCAGTGGGTGGCATATAGTAGTTAGCAGTCAATAAATGTTAGTTCAGTATCTGGCCATCAGTTCACTGTGGATGGGGAGAGACACACAGGTACCTTGGGCAGATGTAGGGAAGGTGGTAGGGCACCTCACTGGGGTCCTGAGGCCGCATCAGAGAAGTTGCTTGCTATTCCCGTGGTGTGGCTAAGGTGTGGGCCTCCATCTTGGGTGCCATTTGGTAGAGAAGGGGGTTGGTACAGTAGGTGAGATACAGAGGCCTAGAGCCAGGGCCCAGCCTTTTATTTCTGACTGCCCCCCGTCTAAGTTTCCAATAGAGGCCTAACCAGAGCTACCATTAATTGAGTTTGTGCCATGTGAGCTTCACTGTGGTAGGCACTTTACTTGCAGTATTCTTATCCTCCCAACTACTTGGAGAGGTCAGTGGTATTACTCCCATTTTACAGAGGAAGAAAACTGAGGTAAAGAAGGTAAAAAAAATCTTGCTCCATGTCCTACACAGGTAGAAATAGGTAGAATCCAGATTCAAACCGAGGTCTGATTCCATTGTTGTTTCCTTGCTCTTTTTATCACTCCATAGCTGGGAAGTCTTTTGGACTGGATTATTAGGCCCCTAGTTTCCCACCAGCAAAATCCCTAAGCCTAGACAATGCTTGGATTCAAAGGTAAACAGTGAGGACAGGAGCTGTAGTTTTGTAAGTCACAGACACCAATCACTTTCTCCTTAGCTTATTCCGAGCGGGATCACACTGCATGGTCCCACTACTCATCTGGGTCCCTGGTGGGTCAGGTTTGGGAATATAGCTGTAACCTGGCAAGGGCAGAATGAAATGGTAGAAAGGGGAAATGAGGGCCATTGTTTGGCAGCCCTGATGGATGGCAGTCACACACACAGGCCATTGGCCAGGGCTAAGGATCTAGGAGTACAAAGGCAGCTAGAACATCCAAACTACAGAGTGGGTCACTAGCTGGGGTCAGGTTGGCTTTGGCATCTGGAGCAGGAGAGGAGGAAGGTCTTGGGACTCTGAAACACACCTGGAAAAAGAGTGCCACGGACAAGTACTCATCTGAACTGCCACTCTGACAGGCCCAGGCTCTGATCCCAGGCTTTCTTGAAGTATGACAACCCCACACTTATCACTTCATTTTTCTCGCCTAAAAAATGAGGGGGCTGAACTAGAAAGCCAGTAATTCTTTGTGTCTGTGGCCTCCCACCTAAAAGTCGATTTTGCATACTAAGTCTCAGTCTGCATGATAAATAGATGCTCTCTGGTGCATCACATTTGGCTTTCTAGTTTCTGTAAGCTTGTAAATGATTTTTTAATTCATATTTTAAAAATAATTTAACCTGCTTTTTTAGCTCCACTTCACAAATGAAATTTAGGCTCGTGGGGTGAATCCATTTGTACAAGTTTTTACCCAACAAGTAATGCAGTCAGATTAGAACCCAAGATTGTCAGATTCCAAAGTCTCCCTGTTATACTATTCCCGCCACCTTGCCATTTAGAAGAACCAGTGCTAATGAATGATCAAAAAGGAGAGGTTATTGAAGGGAGGGGTCAGAAATTGGAGGAGGGAGGGACGCCCTCAGTTGGTTAATTGTCTGCCTTCAGCTCAGGTCATGATCTCAGGGTCCTGGGATCGAGTACCGCGTCAGGCTCTTTGGTCAGCGGAGAGTCTGCTTCTCCTTCTCCCTCTGCCTGCCGCTCCCCCTGCTTGTGTGCACGCTCTCTCTCTCTGACAAACAAACAAAATAAAATCTTAAAAAAAAGAAAGAAATTGGAGGAGGGAAAGGATGGGCTTGAAATGAAATCTGTGACTTCACATCCTAGAGTGGACCCGAAGGAGAACAAAGATGGAAATGAGATAATACATATTAATGTCAGGTTAATATGGAGCTGAAAGAAAATGTGGAAAACATGGAGAAATACTGCCTACAATAGTTTAGAGAAAGGAAGTGAGAACCACAGGTAGCACTGCAGATGAATGGACAAGGTGAAGGGCTATCCTGGGGAGACAAGCCATCATATGCAAGCTAGCCCAGGCAGGACCAGTTGCCTGTTGGCAGATTTTTCTGAAGATTTTCCTAAATTTTTCTAAATTACCTTGCAAAGCCTTTCAGAGGTTTGCCCCATAATAAGAGGAGAATCATTGGCACCCAAGTGTGCTTATTGGACACTTTTATTTCTGACTGTTATAGATGGAACAGAAAGGCAGCAACTATATCTGTAAATTTTCTGGGAGAGTTATGGTTGCAAGGTTCCACACAATTCTCATTTGTGTGTTAAGATCGTGTGCTCAGATTTTGCTTGTGGAGAAGATAAAATCACTATAATTATATTATGCCTTCTGTCACTGAGAGGAGATCTAGTTTCTTAATTCATGTGTCAAAAAAGACACATTACATATCCCCTCTTCGAATAAAACATAAAGCTATGTGTCAGAAAAAATGTGAAGAAAATAAGCAGAAAAATATGTACCATGAAGATGGGTGGGAAAACGAGAATCCCACAAATTGATCTTAAATAATTTCAGGACCCCCCGCAAAAAAAAAGCTGGGTCAATGAGCTTCTTAGCAAAGTCAAGAATGAGTTTCCAGGTGAGATGACCATCTTGGGATAGGGCAAAGGAGTAGAAGATCCAAAAGTATCTGGCCATAGAATATGTATGAGCAGTAAAAAATGAAACCCATAGAGAGTACAAAGGAAAGGTGGATTTCCCAGATGAGAACTGGGGAAATATACCCTACAGAAAGCAAGTAGTGAACTTGGCTGTTATGACTTATGATGGGGGTGGAGGGGAGAGGGGAGGAGTGGGGAAGACTGAGGGAGGGAATAAAAGGAAATTTGAAAGGAAGTTTGTCTTTAGGACCCTGAGCAAGGCCTTGCTCTTTCTGTCTTAATTCTCCTAAGGCATCAGCTAATGGAACTGACATCTCAGCACGGGACTCTTAGAGACCCTGTCCAGTTCTCGTCCTCAGTTTAGAGGGCAGTGAGGTGGAGGTTCAGAGTCCAGTAGCTAACCACGGCTCAGTCACTTTCTAGCTGGGGCACCTGGGAGATAGCTGCGTGGCTGTCACTTCACCTCAGTGCTTCATTGCCTTCATTTATTTCATCTCCTGTGTCTGAATATATAAAATGGGGGCAATAATACAAACCCACAGCACTAAAACCTAAAGAGCTTTGAAAACCAAATGATTTTTCACAAATTATTTGGTGGCAAAACCTGACCTGAACTAATGCGAGACTACCCCAATTTCATTTCTGCTCCCTACTGTGAATATTCATAGATTTCACTGCAGAAATGTTAATGTGTTTGATTATAGGGCATTGCCCCATACCCCATTCAGTACATGCATGATTATTTCCTTTTTAAAATCTGAAAAATTCCAAATTCCAAAACACATTTGGCTCCAAGGGTTTGTGGATCTATAGTTCCTACTTCATAGGGTTACTGTAGGATTAAATGTGGTTATTTATCTAAGACCCTTAGGGAGACTGCCTGACACATATTCCTAACTTAATAAATGTTGGTTATTATTATTACTATATTGTGTCCTTTTTAAACGCCCACTTTGTAGAAAGCTGTGAGTAGAGGACTTGAGGAAATAATAACAGATATGCTGATTTATTTAGGTGAATGTCAGGGGCTCCTGATTTGAGCCCAGATTGTGTATACACTAGTTTTTGGACATGCCTGGAACGCTGGTGGTGGTGAGGGGGTGCTTGACAGGGCCTTACAAACTGAGAAGCCAAAGACATTCCTGGAAAAAAAAAAATGCAGATCAAAGAAAAGGAGAATTAAGGAACACAAGTTGAGTTGGAAGACCATGGGCCTGAGTGCAAGGAGTGATTTAGAGTTTAGCAGGGTGCTTCTGCCTCAATACTCCCAGCTTCCTATGGACTCCTGCCAGAGTCCCAGCGGTAGGGGACTGCAAGGAAAGAACAAGTAATAGCTGGTCCTGGTGACTCAACATCCAGCTGGGGACATCTGCCCCGACTAGCTTGGGCTCTGCGGGGCAGATGCTCCTGCAGCAAACACTGGGGTGGGACCTTGGGCCCACACCACCAACAGCAACCCTTCTCGTGAACATTGATAGCCTTGCCACCCTTTGGACATCTACAGCTCCCTACGGAGGGAGCCAAAGAAGTTTGAGGAAGAGCAGCAGAGAGGAGGAACACAGGAAATGTTGTTTAGTAAACACTACCGTTAATCTCTTAGGCTGGAGATAGAAAGTAGTAGAATAACGAAAGAAAGGAAAAGAAATGGTTGCTAAAAAGAAAAGATTTTGTGTGTGTTGTAATTAATTTGCTCTCATATCTGTGCTTTTCTGAACCTGGGGTGTCCAGCAAATCATGTCACAGCTCCCATGTACAGCGACACCGTGGAGCCTCTCCATCCCCCAGACAGCTAGTGGGAGAGATGGGCCAAAAGACAAACACTTGCAAAACCATAAGGCAAGTGCTAGGAAGGGGAATTTTCCAGTTCATATGGGGGCATTTGTGTTATTCCCAAGTAAAGCAGATGCCATTTTCAAATGTGCTTTCCTTGGCCTTGTGTTCTTTCCTTCAAAAGATTAAGGGCACATCCACATCCACTTTGATTGCAACACAGTTAATGGTAATTCGGGATTATGTTAACATCTAAATGCTTAAGGATGAATGAGTCATATGTCAGGCTGTGACAAAATGCTTCATTCTTTAAGTAAGAGATGCCTGATTCTGGCACATTATTAATTTCTAAAGCTTAAATCCAGGATAACTAGATTTAGGAGATTAATCCCTGTTTGATTATAATTCCTTGTAATAGGTTTTGAACCCTTCACTCCCCTCTCCCTGCTTTCACAAGTTGTCTAATAGACTTAAAAAATCCCTTTTACTGTGGTAATGAGTAGCTTCTCCAAGAAGACTCTCAATCCAAGATTTCTGATACTGTAATATAATGTAGGGAAGAGCCAGTGCTTTCTGCAAAGGTTTATTGGGGGTGAGTCAATCAAGAAAGTATTCCAGGAACTTGAATCCTGAGGAGCCAGGCAGGCAGCACATAAGGGAGGAATGAAGGGGGCTGATGGCATACAGGAGCAAGGCCCTAACTCTGGGAGGCATAGGCAATCATCCAGGTCTGGTCTGACACTGCATGGAAGGACTGAGTCGAAAACAGATTGGTTGCCAGGGCTGTGAGGCTGGGATTTGGACACACATGGGAGCTTGACTGGTTTCTAGAGGCAAGAGAAGTTCCAGACTGGAGCTTGCAGTGGGCATTTGCCTAGGTGTTCCAGAGGATGATGACGGTGACCATGGAGGTGGCCATGAAGAGCAGGTAGAGGCGGAAGAGCAGGGTGTCCATCATGTGGCTGAACTTCACCCACAGGTCGACCAAGCACTGCCTCTGAGTCTCTTCTTCCTGCTGGGCCCTTGTTGACTCAGGGCTCCCATTTAACTCTGCCTGTCTGGGACCTGACACCTTTCCCACCAACTCCACGGGCTCCTTCACACCTACAGAGACAGAGACTCAGCCATGGGCCGTGAAGTGCCCCTGGGGAGGGAGGGGGCCAGGGAAGGAGACAGGAGCAGAGAAATGACTGTGTGGGAAGAGGAAATGTACACAGTGCTGAACCCTCACCAGGCAGATGGGTGGGGGTGGGGCCCTGGCCCTTATTTCCCTTCTGGGGTGCAGTGGGGTAGCATTTCCTTGGGCTGGCCCAGTAGAGGAGCAGAGGGTGGAGCCACCGAGGCATGGGTGGGGGCTGGGTGGTGGCCAGGTGCAGCAGGTAGGTGATGAAGATGGTCTCTAGCAGGCTGACCACCATCAGGGACAGACACAGGGCAAAGTAGACACCTAGAGGGAAGATGGGTCTGCGTGAGGGCCAGAGGTACCTCCCAGGACTTTGTGTTTCCTCCTTTCCCAGAGGGCCCTTTCTAGGATTTCTTTTCACTCTGACCTGGTTCCATTGGTCCATGTCCCCACCCCACCCCTCCAACTTACTTTTATTCTCCTGATGGAGGGAGGGGCCATACTGATGAGGGGGGTGCCAGTCGCAAGGAGAAAGTCATTCATATAAGCAGGAAGACATTGTAGCCCAGCAGAAGGGTCATCTTGAATGGGGCACGATTCCCGCTTTCGGCCGGCAGGTAGAAGCTGAGGGCGTCGATGGCAACCAGAAAACCACTGGGCACCAGGAGGTTTATGACACAGAGTCTGGGCCGACGCCTGATGGCCACCTGGGGGGAGGAGAGAGGGGAGCTAGTGAGGAATAGGCTGGGGGGCTGCTGAGCCGGTTAAGACCAAGAGTTGAGATATGTCCCAGACCAAACTGTCTAGGAAGGAAATGTTACCTCAAGTCCCTTTCACTGTCCCCTCTTTCCAACAAAGTCATCTTAATCACCACAGTCTGCCTTTCCAGGGTTGGATTCTGCCATGCTGCTTACCACTGACATGTATCTCATTCCTTGCTGTTCCAAGGTGTCAACTTTCTCCACTTCCATTTTTAGCCCTATCTATGTAGGGCTCTTGGCAGGACTGTGGGACCAAATTCTTAGGTATCATGTGCATTTTATCCTTGTATTACTGCTTGCTTTCCTCATCAAGCTCTAATCTCTAGTGACTTTGCTGGTGGCCATTCAAGACCAGCGGGAGGGAAAGCAAGACAGCGGCAGATAATTTAGGGGTCACCAGGATTTGGAAGCATAATATCCCATAGACAGTGTCTCATAACTTTTCCACCATTTCTTTTTAAAAATAAACATAAAAATTCTTGCCTTCTGAAGAGTTCTGATAGTCATGGGGGTTGGGAAGCTCACTTTCACTATGAGTCACTCCCGTGGGAGCTTTTGTTTTCCCCCCTCTGGGAGGATTTATTTAATCAATATTTACTGCATTCCAGATACTGTAACCCAGTGGAAGGGTCATCTTGAATGGGGCACGATTCCCTCTCTCTGCCGGCAGGTAGTGAAGATTTATCAGTGAAAAAAGTGATAAAAATCTCCACCCTTATGGAGCTTACTTTCTAGTGGGAGGGCTTACATTCTGGTAGGGGACATAAACTATGCATCACAACCACAATCACAACCACGACCCTCCAGCTCACATAGAAAATGATTTGGGGGGGCGCCTGGGTGGCTCAGTTGGTTAAGCGACTGCCTTCGGCTCAGGTCATGATCCTGGAGTCCCGGGATCGAGTCCCGCATCGGGCTCCTCGCTCAGCGGGGGGTCTGCTTCTCTCTCTGACCCTCTTCCCTCTCGTGCTGTCTCTCATTCTCTCTCTCAAATAAATAAATAAATAAAATCTTAAAAAAAAAAAAAAGAAAATGATTTGGTCATACTGGTTGGTGCCCACAGTCATCTTCATCATTCTCTGGTGGATACCCAAAAGTACCCATTCCCCCTTGCTCCGAATGAGGCTCTTTGATGTGTTCAAAATCTCCTGCACTTTCTTCTCCATGCCCAGGACCACATTCTCCACTGCAAAGGAGACCCAGAACTCAGCCTCCCAAATACTCCCAACCCCCTTTCCCAGACTGTTGAATTCCTTACCACTTAGTTTCCACACCCCTTTCAGTGAAATCCTCCTCACTATTCCCAGCTTCCTGGCCTCTTCTTTCTCAAAACCCTTTCTCTGGGGGTGCCTGGGTGGCCCAGTTGGTTAAGTGTTTGCCTTCAGCTCAGGTCATGATCTCAGGATCCTGGGATCCAGCCCTGAATCAAGCTCCCTGCTCAGCAGGCAGTCTGCTTCTCCCTGTGCCCCTCACCCTGCTCGTGCTCTCTCTCATTCTCTTTCTCTCTCTCAAATAAATAAATAAAATATCTTTTTTAAAAAAGGTCTTAAAAAAACACCCCTTCTCTGCCTCTCAATAGGCTACTATAAAGAGCCTCACTCACCTGTGTAGATGAATGAGCTGAAGGTGAGCGTGCAGTTCTGTTCATCAAAGGGGAAATAGAAGATGTCCAGGTTACAGATGCTGACCACCTTCACTGGCTTATCATATTTGATGAGACCTTCACTGTTGACATAAGCCATGAGACCTGTAGCTGTCTGATCCACATCCATGCTGTATGTGAGAGGGATGGGAAGGTGGATAATGTGGGTCTTTATTTCTCAGGTCACACCATTCCTGTGCTCCAATCCCACTCATTTGACTTCCCCCTTCCACCTATAGCTATGTTCTGGGGGTTTTATAAGTTCAATTCAGACATTGCTCCTTCTAAACTGAGTCTTCATGTGCCCCCTATTGGTTATATCATTCCCTTCCTTGGAAATAGGGTTTCCTTCTTGCTTTTTTCAGCCCTGATACTCACAACTCTTCAATGAAGATATCTGGAAGCCAAAGATTCTCAGCTGCTATGCTGATCTTCCTGATGCCCCCACATTCCTCTGGGTTCCACCTGATGAATGGATTGTACCAGATCTATAGGAAACCATGGTGTGGGACAAATGATGTAGGAACTAGTTTTAGTTACACTCTGTCTCCTGCACTTTACATTTCTTTCTTTCTTTTTTTTTTAAAGATTTTATTTATTTGACAGAGAGAGCACAAGCAAAGGGAGAGAGAGGGAGAAGCAGGCTCCCTGCTGAGCAAGGAGCCCGATGTGGGACTTGATCCCAGGACCCTGGGATCATGACCAGGGCCAAAGGCAGCTGCTTAACCAACTGAGCCATGCAGGCATCCCTACATTTCTTTTTCCTCTCAATTCCTCATTCTTTTACCCCCTCTCTGGTGACAGCTATCACTACGTCATTAACAAAGTCTTTCTTCTACTTCTCCCTCAATGCTCTCAAGGGAGACCTTGACCTTAGCTTTGGAGTCCCTGGGATGCAGCCACTTAAGTATTATCTTCCATGACCTTGGTTTATGCTACCTTCTCCCTGTGCCCCATCTCTGCACTCCAAAACTGGAAGGATAATCAGGAAGTTTTGTGTTTTTATTTGTTAGTCTGGCTCTGTTTCAATTTGTCTAATTCGTGAGTATTCTCAGCTTTATCCATTGTAATCTGTGCCCAGGAGTGGAAAAAGGGAAGTACCATAGTAAAGGGGAAACAGTCTATCATACCACGTTTAGCCACAGGAAAGATGTCATCAGTTGAAGCTGAGCATCCTGAAAAAACAATTTTCATGTGGGATCATTGACGCCATGAAGTCAAGACCAATGCCACCACCCAACTCCTACTCATTTTCAAGGCTGTTCTATGTGGCAATTGGTGATTTTTAATCATAAACCACTGAAAAATATAAGTCAAAGAATCCAGGGTACAAGGAAAATATAAGTGAAAATAAAAAGTATGAAAGTCCATTGGGATTATGTTTCTTATGGAGTAGTCCATAAAGGGACAGATTTTACCTGCCACGATGTCACTTCATGAAGCATTCCTTGTCATGTCTTCCCACCCCAAAGAATGAGATTTTCATTTTACAAAATTCAAGCAGGGAACCCACTGCTTACCCCTGCTTAGCCCATTACGGTGTTGAGTCAGGACTTACCACTTCCACAATGGCAGACATTGTGAAGGAGATGTTGACATGAGTGGGGATGCTGTAGTTGACGACTGGACAGAAGGCCTTTCTGTCAAACACTCCTGGGAAGGCAGCAGGATCCACCCCGTACTGGTCAAAGCCTGAGCAGTTGATGGTGAATGTGTCTCCTCTTCCTGCAGAGAGCAGAGACCCTGTGAGAAGAGTGCCAGGACTGGGGACTGGCTGGTGTTTCTGCACAAAGAGAAAACAGGGGCCATGGGAGAAGCATGTGAGCTCCTCCTACCTGAACCAGGGAATGTGGCCTGCGCTCATAGGCAAATGGTGGAAGTTGATGAGGTGAGCTGAGTCAGGGTTCATCCTCAATTCCATTGTTTCTGTCCCCATGCAAAACTTGTCCAAACATGTAGGCAAACTCAGCCCTGACCACCACTTTTCAGTGTCCTGAATTTCACCACAAACCTTTTCACCTTCACTTAGTGTCCTTCCATTGCTCATTTCTGTCCTTGATACACTTGGGTGATGTCAGTGATAGTTTTTACAATCACAGTTCTCCTCCTCACTATATTAACACAGCATAGACGATAATTAATGATAAAGGCAATGAGGTCAGGAGTGTGAGGTATGTGGGACCTTAAGGAAGGAACTCAGTTTTTCAAGTTAATAAGAATTTACTGTGTCTCTACTATGTGCTGTGATTGTTCTCTTCTAAACCAGAGTGGTTCTCACCACTGAGACTATCTTAAAGAGAGTTCCTTGATATCCATCTTATACCAAGCCCTTTTCTAGTCATACCTTGTGATGCAGGATATAGAATTGTGTGGTAACATCTTCTGGTAGTCTATTCAGATCTATCTCTGATTTGTATTAACCCTCCTTGTTCATTTTCAATAATGAATGAGAAAAATAATCTACATTGAAAAAAATTTTACTGAAAATGTTTCCCTTTCTCATGGCAGATCTTCTCATCACCTTCTTCCCTTTAGCATTTTCTCTGTTCCATTTAATTTACTTCAAGAGAGCTGAGAAGAAATTGTCTTCTTTTTAACATTAGTTGATACTCAGAAACATGCAGTTAGGTTATATGCCTGGAAAGAGAAAGACATGCGGAAAGAGAAGAGACCAAGAGAAACACAGGGAGATAAGGATCTTGCAAAGAGGTACAAAGGCTGCCAGTGTCCTGAGTTTTCATTTTTACCAAAATGAACATCCAAGCATTGACTATCTGGGAATAGCAAAATTAGCCTGGCTTGTCTTTTTCTCAGAAGCTATATGTTTGCTTTGTTTTTGCTCTTGTCCCCCTTCTTACCTTGAAGCAGCAGATAGAGAATGAGGAAGAGGAAGCATCCATTCTCATGGAGCCCACCTCTTCCCGTCTTCTTCTCTTTGGCTCTTCTCTGAGATAATGTGGATCTCTGGGGACTTAGTGATGATGCTGATCTTTTTTTTTTTTTTTTTTTTTATTTATTTATTTGACAGAGAGAGAGAGAGAGCACAAGTAGGCAGAGAGGCAGGCAGAGGGAGAGGGAGAAGCAGACTCTCCACCGAGCAGGGAGCCCGACGTGGGGCTCGATCCCAGGACCCCGGGATCATGACCTGAGCCGAAGGCAGCCGCTTAACCGACTGAGCCACCCAGGTGCCCCGTGATGATGCTGATCTTAAAAGACCACAAGCCACACCTCGAACCCTAGCTTTGAATAAACATGTATCAGGTGGCATTAGCCACCTCTCTAACAAGCACCCCTGGTGACAAGAGAAGGTCACAGAGGACTACCCCACCCTGTGCCCTATCTGAGTCTGAATCTCATCTCCAAAAGTAATCTGACAAATCAGTTTGGAGAGGAGGAAGAAAAAAAATTTGGTTACTAGAGCAGTGCTAATGGTCTCCTCATACTTAGAGTCAGTCTGGCATATAATGCATCATGGAAAAGGCACATAATAATTGCCAGAGCTTTCGAGGGGCACATGCACTTATTTTAACCTTGCTACCATCTTTCAAAAAAACTGGGGGCTGGGGACCTCCTTTTTATAATCAACTTCTGACTCTGAGGTTTTAAATATGACTTCAGTACCGGCAAGCTTTTGATTTTTTGAGTGTGTCAAAAGCAACTTAGGTCTACTGGTTGGAAGGAGTGATCAATGGGGTAGAGGGGAGGTTTAGTAGAAGTTGACTTATGAGAACATGAGCTAACAGCTTGCAAATTAATGTTGTTTTGGCCCTGCTAATGTTTATAAGAAATTAGTGGTCAGCATATTAAAACTTGGGAGATCTCATACAAAAACTGTATTTCTGGCTTCATTTGAAAAAATAAGATCAAGCAATACTGGTCTCATGTTTTTACTTGACAACAATCTGCCAAAGTTAATGGTCATGCCCTTTGGATGGAACATTCTCTCTAGATCAACATAGTCTGTCACCAACTATTGATTATTCCTGACCAGCTCCCCTTATTTATGTTACCTGCTTGGTCTCTTTAGGCATTGGAGTTTACCTTTGAGTGTTAAGATTGATTTTCTTGTATAATTTTATTTATTTATTTATTTATTTTAATAGGTTTTTTTTTAAGATTTTATTTATTTATTCGAGAGAGAGAGAATGAGAGACAGATAGCAAGAGAGGGAAGAGGGTCAGAGGGAGAAGCAGACCCCCCACTGAGCAGGGAGCCTGATGTGGGACTCGATCCCAGGACTCCAGGATCATGACCTGAGCCGAAGGCAGTCGCTTAACCAACTGAGCCACCCAGGCGCCCTCTTGTATAATTTTAAGAGAGCTTTGGGAAGTAATTTCAAAATACCATGCCATGCCTAGGTGATCACAGGTCTCGTCAGATTTAGCATGTACAACTATTTTTTTTTAAAGATTTTATTTACTGATTGATCGATTGCATGCTCAAGCAGGGGGAGGGGCAGAGGAAGAGGGAGAAAAAGAGAATCTCAAGCAGGTTCTGTGCTGACTGCAGAGCTGGACACAGGGCTCAATCTCATGACCCTGAGATCATGACCCCGAGATCATGACCTGAGCCAAAATCGAGAGTTGGGCACTCAACTGACTGAGCTACCCAGGCGCCCCTAGCATGTACAACTATTTGATTCATGGTGGAAACCAGACGTGGTATGGTTAAGTAGACCAAAGTCATCAGTGGGGTTTAACTTGTTTTATACTAGAATTAGTTGCATTAGGGAAGGCTCCAGAGAGGGTAATGAGTGGCTTCGAGAACAAAGGGAGAGCAATTGAAGGGGTGCCTGGGTGGCTCATTCGGTTTAGTGTCTGTCTTCAGCTCAGGTTGTGATCCCAGGGTCCTGGGATCGAGCCCTGCGTTGGGCTCTCTGCTCAGCAGAGAGCCTGCTTCTCCCTCTCTCTCTGCTGCTCTCCCTGCTTGTGTGCTCTCTCTCTCTCTCTCTCTGTGTGTGTCAAATAAATAAAATCTAGACAAGGGGAGGAGGGGAGAACAATTGCTTCGGTGAAGAAACTTTACAGACTGAGCTGGAAGAATGCAGTAACAAAAATTTCCTTACCTCTCATATTGGGGTTTTATGTGGTTAGAGATAATGTTTGTGTGGTACCTTTCCCATTCTAAGTAATTACTGAATTGAAGCAGAAATAAAAGTAAAAACGGCAATAATAGTAGCTGTTATTGTTACTCTGGCTCTCTCGAGATTGCTCAGGTTGCTTTAGCCTGAATGGAATATTCTGGGCTTAAAATGTCTGGGTTGACTGCAGCAACCCTGGTTGCTGTGAGCATCAGTCTTTCCTCCCAGCCTCGCTCTGCTTTCGGTTACCATAAGGGTCATCCCTTACTCTCTCCAGCAGCCTTCTACATCATTTGAGAATCTTAACCTCTGGGAAGGTTAAGGTGACTTTAGATCAACATTTCTCCAAGCATTTTCTGCAGAACACTGGTTCTACAGGATGTTGAATGCATTTCTAAAAAATTATTTTTGTTACTTCAAGTTCAAATAACTCTGGGAAATACTGAATTAAAGGAAGCTAAATAGGTTTTATTATTTCAGGATTTCTCAGAGTACTTAGCTAAAATGTTCATGTGACTTGAATATCACCTATACAATTTCCCAGACTTAGTTGACTTCGGGAATTTCTTTTTCTCAGAATATCTTGCAGGACTAACACTTCATCTATTATTTTGGGGAAACACTGCTTTAGGTAAGTAGAATAAATGTAGAAGAAAAAACAACTTGAAGATTCTACAGATGGGATATAGAATGCAAACATCATATGTATAAATAAACCAAGAAATTAAAAAATAAATCAGATAAGTACTTTTTTTTAGATAAGTATTCTAAAACCTGAAATTTGATTAGAACTCTAAGAACCTACAAGCAAATAGAAAGTAAAATAGATTAAATTTCAAGCTGTTTCTGAATCCATGAGCCATATAAACTGGCTTGAGGAACAATCTTTTTTTTTTTTTTCTTTTCCTTTAGATCAATGACCTACCAGCTGTAGACCACATGTCATTCACCTAGATCTAATTTTAGGATGAGAGTTTACAAACATGTTTTGGTATTATTACTTCTCAAATATGCTCAGACAGTAATGTCTTAGTAGTTGAAAAGCAATGTTGGTTTTTCTCATTGGTGGTCTTATAATCAATCCAGTATATAATTTGTGTTTTAAGAGTACATATTTTTTCCTCATGGTATTCAATAAATGAATTACTTTGAGTGAAAAATAAATACAGCCTGCATAGATTTCTAATTTTCCTGAACAGATATTCATGCCAAAAAGGTTATAACAAACATAGACTGAAGTGGTTTATCTTTTCTCACCAGAAGCCCACATTTATAAAGAACACTTGAGAAGTTTTGGGGCGTGACTGGGAGTGACCACTCTTCCAGCCTGTGAAGGCCTGTTTTAGAAAGAAGGCTCCATCTTGGCTGCACTTTTGGTTTGGCTTCTCTGGTTTAGTGGGACACTGTTGCTTCCCACTTTGCGACCTGACAGGTGCCCATCCATACTTCTCAATAACGTGGGAGAATCGCCCATGTACATCTTACCAGGAGAGATGTCAGACATATAGCATCATTTTATACAGTTGAGTAAGTAACCAGTAGTTGTCATTCTGGGACGATTAAAATCCCAAGGCCTGTCTATGGGCTATGATGCTTATTTTAGCTGAGGAGATTTAGGTGGTTGTTCCCGGTGGGAGAGAACAGCTAAAGTAAAAACATGGAAATTACAGTGTTATGAGGAGCTCAGATTTGAGTAGGAAAGTAACAGGAAATGAAACTGTGATATGATGTGGGGCCAGATCATGGAAGGCCTTGTATACCTAGCTGAAGTTTGGTTTTATTCTATCACTCAGTGGTTCCCGAAGTTGAATAAGGTTCAGACCTCTTTAAGGGAAACAAAACTCCTAAGCCCCTGATGTTGACTTGAATTATTTGTAATAACACTTAAGTATGTATATTCATAAAACCACATATAAAGTCCTTATACTCACAGCTCTTATACTACTATAAAATCAGAATAAATTTACAAATGATGCACATACAAGACTGTAGAATCAACACAACACTAATTTAATGTGGTGGATAATATTGTTTTGTTAAAATTAGATAATTACTGTCCATTTCCCCCTCTTTTTAACAAGGAGCTAATTTTTTTAAAAGATTTTATTTATTTATTTGTCAGAGAGAGAGGGAGAGATAAAGAGAGAGAGAGTGTGTGTGAACAAACAGGGGGAGCGGCAGGCAGAGGGAGAAGCAGGCTCCCTGATGAGCAAGGATCCCGATGCGGGACTCTGTTACAGGACCCTGGGATCCTGACCCAAGCAGAAGGCAGACGCTTAACCGACTGAGCCACCCAGGCATC
>NC_138369.1:118475209-118495209 GCF_054177405.1 Leptonychotes weddellii | reverse complement strand
TCCTGGCCAGTTCATGTTTACATATATGCATGAGTCTGTTTCTAGGCTCTTTGTTCTGTTGCATTGGGGTATTAATCCATCCTTACGTAGGAACACCGTGTTAATTAATTCAGCTTTATGATGCCTTAGTGTCCACTCCAGCTAGTTGTATAGAAATGGACAAGTCACTTTACTTTTTTTTTTTTAATCTCTGAAATGGAAAATATATACCTACACATAGTGTTGCCACGGAGATTAAAAGAAACAAGAATTTCACGTAAAGCACCACAGAGTAGGTAGGCACTCAGCAGAGAGTAGTGATGTTATGATCCTGTTGAAGGTACAGATGAAACACAAAGAGAAATACTATGATCAGTCTCTTTGGGAACCTCAGTTTGATTTCCAAAAGGAGTTGGCACACCGTATCTAAGGCTCTTGTTACTCTAGAAACGGAGATCCTCGCGTATTATTATCTAGAAACCAGGTAGCACAAGATTATGTGAAGGGCAATGGGATAAATGTGAGAAAGGTGATAGTGCAGAATGCAGGGTCGAATCCTGAGCAAACAATCGTTAAAATGGTAAGTACCATAAAAGATAAGATTTGGGGCTGGTTGATCGCTGATGACCTTCATGGGGTTTTCTGGTGCAGAAACGGCCGCACACCGTCGCGTCCGCCCTGCCTACAAACACCGAGCTGCCCGCCCACACAGAGCTACTGTCAACCCTCCCGGCCACCCACTGGGGCACACGGCCTCAGAGAAGATTCCAGACAGGCTCGCAGAAGCTCTGAGAAGGATGGTGCAGAGCCAGGAGCGCGGTGGAAAGGAGGAGCAGCCTACACCTCCTCCAGGGCTTCTGCGGCGCTTCTGGGAAATAGAGTCCTTTGCCGTGTGTCGAGCCTCGGGCTCCTGGAAGGGGGACTACAATTCCCTTCAGTCTTGGGGAGTCTTTGTGCAGCACGCCTGCGCAGTCTGGCGGCCAATGCCGCTATAAAGGCTTGTTTTGCTCCGGGGCTGATGCTCGGGAGCGTGGTCGAGTGGCCGGTGCGGCCGCCCTGGAGCCGGGGCACAGGTAGGTAGCTGCTACCGCGGCACCCCTTCCCTCTCCCTTGGTTGTCACGGGGGTCACCCCTGTGTGTTCCCTCCGGGGGTGGCGGGCTCGGATCGGGGATAAGAGCAGTTCGGGGGAAACCGGAGACCTGATAAACGCAGCCTGGGCTCCTTCTAGTCTCCCACCGCCCCCTCCTCGGGACGCAACCCCGGAGGGCTCGCGGTGAGGTCCCGGCGTCGGAAGGCAGGTAGGGTGGGATGAGTGGTCGGGAGTGCTGGCTACATTCCCGGCTGCGGCCACCAGGGGGTGCTGCGCCCGCGGCCCGTGGGTGTGGGTCGCCGTGGCCTCCTCAGGCCCGAACTGGCCGTGGGAACGCCCTAGGGTCAGGGCATCCCAGGCGAGGCTGGCCCGGGAGAAGCCCCCATCCTCATGCTTGTGGGGAGGGCGGCCTGGGGGACCCCCGCTCAAGCCGCACACCGGCGACTCTGAGGGGCCAGCAACCTTAGAAGTCATCCTCTCGTGGTTTGTTTTTTTTTTTTTTGCAAATGGATAAATGGAGGTTTATGACAGAGGTACGCACAGCAAACCCAGGGCAGAGCCCGGAATGGAATCCAAAAATCTCTTGACTGTCATCGGTGCCTTTCCACTACCACCCCACAGAGCTGCATGTTGCTTTGTGCTTATTGCACGGGGTTGGGGGGGGGGCGGTCATCTGGCTTCTGCACAGCGGTGGGGAGGCAGGAGGCAGCTGGGCACGGGAATGATTGGCAAAGTTTCAGAAGGGTTTGAAGGGCGAGATGGGTAGGTTATGGGGTCTGGCGCCTAAGTGAACGGTGCGGGAGGTGGGAGGTACAACACGTGCATTACAGGAGGGTGGCAAATCGCTTTGGTCTTGTGCTGCTGCAGGGCCTGAATGACATTCCTGAAGTTGGATACCTAAGGAATGTTGTAATGAAGGCAATTTGGAGACACCAGTCTGGCTAGTTACGGTTCTTATGGAGCGCCCCCCCCCCCCATGCAGTTTCCTCTGCATCATTGTGCAGGGAGAATGTCTACACTTCATCACTGGAAGGAGAACCCTGATAAACAAGGCAGCTGACCCAAAGGCCTCAGCTCTATTGATTTTGAGTCTGGGCACTTCTTTGGGTTCTCCCACTTTGGTTATTCTGCTAGTGCCATTGTAGAGCTCTGACTTAAACATAAAACAAAACAAAAAACACCTTTCCTTTTTTCCCTTTCTTGATAGCTGAGGCAAGTTAGCATTTAAAAACAACTTTTGAGTAACTGTGAAGGAGAACAGAGGAAAATAGGGAAATACACATAGAATCAAAAAGAGTCAAGCCTAGTGATCCTTTCTCAGTTGCTTTCTACAACTGATAGGGATTCCTAGCTCTGGGGTGGCCTCTGTGCAGGGTGCCCTGTCTTACAGCCCTGATACACAGACGATGGAATCCTCCTGATGCTCAAGGCCAAGAGATGGTAACTTTGTGCCTACTCAGGGCCTGCCTACTCTCATGGCTATGCCTCTTTTCCCAGGAAATTAAAGAAACAAGAGTGTTAGAGGTAATGGAAAACTGTTCCCCACCCCCTTTATACATAGGATAACTTGAAATAAAGTGATTGGAACAAACTTTGGTTATCGTGAGTTCTTAGACAATTGAGATGCGCTTTATGTTTTTCTTGACATGGCCTTTGGTATTGTGAATTAGTTTGGCTGTGTCCTTTTCAAACTCACTTCCCTCCTCTTGCCTTTTTTTTATTTTTAAAATAAAGGAGGACTAATCTTTTCAGCTTCCACATAATCAGCTACCCCATTAGGGAACCTTTTGAGAGGAAGGTTGGACTTCTGTGATCCCTCTAACAAGAAGGATTACTCTGATCAGCAGCTGCATCCCGACATTGGGGACACTGGCAGATGCCAGGTCTGTTTATAGTTTAGACTTAATGAGGTCTCAGTGACGTGATTGCTGTGCTCTTGGTTGTAAGCCGGTGTTCTTTATGGTGTCGTTTGTCCTTGGACAAGGTGACCTTTTTTTTTTTTTTAAGGTAAGTAATTTAGCAGTATCAACTCAGGGTACTTGAACCAGACTGCTGAAAGGCCAGAAGTCAAGTTTTTTTTGTGCGCTGAAAGCACGTCTGTGTGGAGGAGATTTAGTCCTTTTTTATTTGGTAAGTATTCTCCTTTTCTCTGCTATCTTAAAAAATGAATTGTAGCTGTCAGAATTTTGTCCGCAGAGTAGTACTTTTAAGACACAGTGATAGGTAGGAATTTATGGAATCCAAAAGGCAACACAGCTACACTTCTTTAATTGTTAGTGAGGCTGGTATGAAAGGTGTTTAATCAGCTTGTATCTGGGAAACTTTAAACCATCTCAGAGTGCAAAAATTGTTTTCAAGGGGAATGTATGTGTTTTATTTTCTCAGAAGTAACCAGAGTTGATACAGGATATTGATTAAAGGTAGCCAAGCAAGCAGGGGTTTAGAACAGAGTTTCAGGTAGATACTAGGTAAGATTTTGTAGGACAGGATGGGGAATTTGTTTTTGTTATTGTATTTTAATAACAGCTTTATTGAGATATGATCTATATACCATGAAATGCACCCCTTTAAAGTATACAACTCAGTGTTTGGGTAGCACGTTCACAGAGTTGTGCAACCATCACCACTGTCTAATTTTAGAACACTTTCAGTGCCCCAAGGGGAATTTGTTTGTAAAGTTAAGGTGCAGTATTGGTTTGTATTTTATCCATGTAACTTCCTGGAGCTTTAAAATAACAACTAATCTATTACTTGATTATAAAAATGCAGAGCTGGGATATATCATTGATAGAATAAGTGCTTTGTAATTTTTCATTTAGTAGGAGGAATGATATCCATTTTAAAATTGTGGAGTCTGTAATGCTTGGAACAGACTTGAAAGCCTTTTTTTTTTAAAGACTTATCTAGGGGCGCCTGAGTGGCTCAGCTGGTTAAGCGACTGCCTTCATTCAGCTCAGGTCATGATCCTGGAGTCCCAGGATCGAGTCCCGCATCGGGCTCCCTGCTTGGCAGGGAGTCTGCTTCTCCCTCTGACCCTCCCCCCTCTCATGCTCTCTCTCTCTCAAATAAATAAATAAAATCTTTAAAAAAAAAAAAAAGACTTATCTAAATGCTCTATACATTGGGTTTCAGCTTAGTTGAAAGGGGCAGTAGCCCTACTGGTGTGTTTATTTTTCTCTAATCTTTTTTCTTCCCCCTTGGAGGTGGGAAGTGGTAATTCTTGATTCTACTACACTGGAATTTTTTTTCTTTAAAAAATGAAATGGCAGGGTGCCTTGGTGGCTCAGTCGGTTGAGCGTCTGCCTTCAGCTCAGGTCATGATCCCAAGGTCCTGAGTGGGGAGCCTGCTTCTCCCTCTCCCTCTGCCTGTGGCTCCCCCCTGCTTGTGCTCTTTATCTCTCTCTCTCTGTCAAATAAATAAATATAGGGGCGCCTGGGTGGCTCAGTCGTTAAGCGTCTGCCTTCGGCTCAGGTCATGATCCCAGGGTCCTGGGATCGAGCCCCGCATCGGGCTCCCTGCTCGGCGGGAAGCCTGCTTCTCCCTCTCCCACTCCCCCTGCTTGTTTCCTCTCTCGCTGTGTCTCTCTGTCAAATAAATAAATAAAATCTTTAAAAAAAAAAAATAAATAAATAAATATAATCTTAAAAAAAATAAAAAATGAAATGGCACTTGAAAAATTTCTGAAAAATTATTTTTTGTAGATATAATGCTAAGAAAACTTTAATGCTTTTGTCCTTTTTTCTCCTTTTATTTTATTTAAAGTTATTTATTTATTTATTTATTTGATCTCTAACACCCAGTGTGGGGCTGGAATTCATGACCCTGACGCGATGAAGAGTCTCAGGCTCTTCATACTGAGCCAGTCAGGCGCCCCCCCTTTTTTCCTATTTTAAAGTACTTTTGCATATGCTTAAGCACAACTTAGGAAATACCTTTCCTTGATGAAATTTTAAAAAGTTTTTAAAAATTATTTTTAAAGTTCTGGTATCATTGACGTGCAGTGTTCTTCCTCGGTGGATTTTTAATTTCAGAAATTCTCAAGTGAAACCGAAAGTCTGTGAGCCCTGGCACCTCCACTCAGAGAAGATGAAGGATATCGACATAGGAAAAGAGTATATCATCCCCAGTCCTGGTTATAGAAATGTGAGGGAGAGAACCAGCACTTCTGGGCAGCACAGAGACCACGAGGACTCCAAATACAAGAGAACTCGACCGGTCAGTATTTCCTTTCCTGAATCCCTTTTCTTACCTGCTTGCTGCAGTACACCTTCTTTTCTCCTGTAATGCATCATTAAAAAGAAGTTTCATTTTTGTTGTTGGCTTTAGGTCACTGGTAAGAATTTATAGGTGCACGTGAAGGAGGAGAGGTTGGCTTCGGCCTCCCACCTATTTCTCCCTCTGAGTTCTCCTCTCTCTGGCTTATACTGCCCTTTGGTGCCTTCTGAAAAGGCTTTGCTTAAGAGAAGTCAGCTTGTGGGGTTGGGGGTGGGAATGCTGGGGAGGGAGCAGAGGGAATATGAACCATTAAACTTCATGTGTGTACTTAAAATTGTTTTTTTTCCCCCTACCTCTGTTGTCTGTGTCTAAAATGCAAATCCTTTGGAGGGACTCATTCAGATTTCAGAGTATTGGAACAATTCTAGATTGTTGTAGTATAATCCTTAAGTTTTCCAAGGAAATCCATGAATGTGAAGGAGCCTTTAGATACGAATCTAGTTTTCTCCAAGGAAAGTAATGAAATACACATTTTAAACTGGAAGAAATATCTTTCTTCTGAAAACAAAAACAAAAACAAACAACCATGCTTTTTCTTCAGTTGCATAAGTAACTAATAAGGAAGAATGGGGGTGATTGGGTTTAGGAAGGTGAGGTTTGTGTTCATGTATTTGTTCCATGCAAACTTGAGAAACATGCGAACTTTGCAGCTGACACTGGAGTTTCATTAGCCTGGCATTACCTGTCCCTCTTTGGTATGTGAAAGCCGTTGCCTTATTAATTGACATCTTCTCACTAAAGGGGTTTTCTGTCCGCACTGTGTATTATACAGTGCTTTCCCATTCAAGCTTAACTTTGGAGAAACATAGTCAATGTAGTCACTGTCAGATCCTTAGGGTGCCAGTTTTGTGACTGATTTGTATCATTTGTCTAGGCCTTATGTTCAACACTTATTGAATATCTTCTGAGAGCTGGGCACTGTTAGCATAGCACTTAACTCTGGGAAAGCTCACAAAGGTAGCACTGGAGCCAGGCTTCGAAGCATGACTGGGTGGGGATGCTTTCAAGCTACTGTGTCATCTGTGTTTAGTGGTTTATGAATGAAATGGTATTGCTGTTGATGGTAGAACCTAACTCAGGATCACTGAGGATCAAATGAGATGATACATACAAAATGCCACATAGCCTGTGCTCAGTAAATGTTAGATCGTAGAACTAGTTGTCTAGAGCTTAGGATGTGAAAGAAAATTCTGCATGCTATGCTAAGGAATCTTTTACTGTGGCCATTGGGGAGCTCTTAGAAGTTATTGAGGTGGGTTCCCCCCACTTTTTATTTTGAGATAACTATAGATCCACATGCAGTTGCAAAAAGTAATACAAAGAGATTCCATATACACTTTATCCAGCTTTTCCCTATGGCAACTTCTTGCATCACTGTAGTATGGTATTTCAACATTGATACAATCATCTACCTTATTAAGACTTAACTGGTTTTGGGCGCCTGGGTGGCTCAGTCGGTTAAGCGTCTGCCTTCAGCTCAGGTCATGATTCCGGGGTCCTGCGATCAAATCTTGCATCAGGCTCCCTGCTCGGCGGGGAGTCTGCTTCTCCCTCTGCCCCTCCCCACCCCTACCCCCCACTTGTGCTCGCTCTCCCTCTCTCAAAAATAAATAAATAAAATCTTAAAAAAAAAAAAAAAAAGACAACCAGCTTTACAGTTTTGTGGGTACTAGTTTGTGTGTGTATATTCTATGCAGTTTTTTCCACATGTGTAGATTTGTGTGACCACCACCATGGTCAGAACACACAACAGTACCCTCCCAGGGGTCTCTCATGCTACCCTCACCTTCCTGACAGCCATAGCCACCTCCCTTCCCCTCTCCCCCAGGCTCAGGCAACCTCTAATCTGTTCTCCACCTCGGTAATTTTGTCATTTTAAGAATGCTATATAAATGGAATCACATAGTATGTAACTTTTGAGATTGGCTTTTTTCACTGTGCGTAATTCCCTTGAGATCCATCTACTTTGTTATGTGTATCAGAACTTTCTTTTTGTGTGTAGCAGTCCATATTACAGATAGTACTTTCCTTTTAACTGGGAGTACTATTCCATGTTACAGAGGAACCATAATCTGTTTAACCATTCATTTGTTGAAGGACATTCTGGGTTCTTTCTAGTGTGTAGTTGTTACAAATAAAGCTGCCTTGAACATTTGCTTATAGGATTTTGTGTGAATAAGCTTTCATTTGTCTGGATAAATGCCCAGGAGTGCAGTTGGCGGGTCATATGGTTTTTTAAGTGCATGTTTAGTTGTATAAGAAACTTCAATACTCTTTTCTGGAGTGGCTATCTACACTTTTACATTCCCACCAACAATATATGAGTGATCCTGTTTCTCAGCATTCCTGCCAGTATTTGGTGTTATCACTGTGCTCTTTTAGCCATTCTGATAGGTATGTCTGATATCTCATTGTAGTTTTCATTTGTGTTACCCGATGGCTAATGATACTGAGCTGAGAGGGATTTTTAAGACTTGATTTTTATCTTAGGAAGACTAGTTTTGAGACAGTGTGGAAAAAACCCATATAGGAGGAAGAGACAAAATACAAGGAGCAGTCAGGAGGCTCCTATGCCAGTCCACATGAGAGAGGCCAGGGGTCTGTGTCCAAGCGTAATAGGGAGGAGAGAGGAGAGAGGCGATACTTAGGGGCATCTCTGGAAGGAGAAGGAAGTACTGGGGGCTATGGGATTGGTGGTAAGAATTTAAAACTATGAATCCCCAAACCAACGTATGGGAAGAGAAGAAGATTCAGGGGGTGAGAATAAGTTTGCTTTGAACATGTTGAATTTGAGCACATCCAGATAAAATGATCAGTAGGTAGGTAGAGCACAGGCAAAAAGTGGAGTCGGGAGAAAAAAATTTGAAGTCATTAGTGCATCCATGTAGATGAAGCCTTGGAGTGAGCAAGCTTGCCCAAGGATGGCTGATAGAGCAGAAGGAGGTGGAACGTGGGAAGCTATTTTGTGGTCTGGTGAAATTTCTGGGGCCAGGGTCCCTGTTCAGGTGGTTAGAGTAGAATTGACATTAGGATGTGCGGTGGCAGCCCAGCTTTTCCTCTGCAGTGGAGAAGAACTGGAAATAGAGACACTGTTGTGCCTTTTGTCCCCTAAATTATTAAGTCAGCTGCCAGAGAGCAAGTTTCCTTCATGTGATCAAGTCTTATCTTGAAACAGGAAGGCTAACACCACTTTGATAAAATTTCAGGAGTCCACATGAATTTCATTTTCATTATCCTTTCATGTTTCCCAGACTTTTCAATTTGAGTGCTGTTTTCATGATTTTTATCTTATCCTTGTACCCTCTGAACTTTTTTTAGTGAAAGTATTTCTTTTAATCTACTGGGTTTCTTTTTGCTCAGCCTTGACCAAAGCAATAAAATCACAGGTTTATGCAGCCAGGTTTTCATATACATTCAAATGAATGTATAACATCAAATGTTTTTAAACGTTCACATACCACCTAGAATTTTCTTGAGTATTACCTGTCAAAACCCCAAATTTCTTAGGCACGTTTATCTTGAACTTGTCTCATATGTTAGCAGTTTGCTGACAGAACCAGCAAGATGATAAAAAGTTTCTGGTTGGGAAGCAGAATGGCTGTATAAACATTTATTTTTTTTAAAAAATGTAAGCAGCTAACTGGTTAGATTACAATTTCATGTCATATGATTGTAACCATCATTTCTGTATTAGTTGTTAAGGAGGAAATCTGGGACAGGACCTCTCAGATGCCCAGGTATTCATCAGAAATAAAAAACAGCACCTCCAACTAACAAAAGATAAGGATACATCTGTGGCTCTTAATTGGCAAACAAGGTTTTATTCACCCCCATTAGCCTTTCGTGGGTTCAGTTGACATGGAAACGTGAAACTGTGTCAAACCATAAGTCAGAAGCAAAGCACCCAGAAACAAATTCTGATTTTGAACAGGTCGGTGATTTTTTTTTTCCTCAAGCTGTAAGCAAAGTTACAGAGTACACAGTTTGCCTATTTCTTTGTATTGTGACCAAATCTTTCTTTTGGAATACGCTTTGGGAAAATTGCTCTCATCAGTGACATCTTCAAATAGTTGTGTCCCGTCAGCTTAGAGATAATGAAGGTAAAAATCAGTCATCTTCACACTTACCCTTTGTTTAGGACTGTTAAGTTAATGCTTGTGGCCAAGCACTATCTGATGCTTAGCAGACATCCTTGAATCCTGAGGTGTGTATTGCAGTGCCTTCTGCTGCTGTTAGTTTTTTTGAGACTAAGGACTAAGCTTGGCATTAGGCTGGCATTATTTGAACCCACATGAAGATTCATGTCTAGACTACTCCTTAACACTGACTGTGTCTGAAGCATGATTCTCCTGGCTCCTTTTCTTCCAGTTGCACATGTAGATCACTAACTCCACAAGCCCTGGTTTTAAGATGTGATGTTTATTCATCTTTGTATTCAGCAGTCTCCAAGCTGCACACACAACCCTGAACAAAGTGGGCTGGTGTGGATGAAGAGAAACTGATGAGGGGCCTGCCTGTCCTGCTGTAGAACCTGAAACTCCTAGGCATGTACATAGATGACTGTAATTTAGGTGCTGTGGAAATTAATAAGAAGGAAAGAATGCCTCAGTCTTTGAGATCAGGGAAGATGTCAGGAGGAGGTAGCATTGACTGGAGACTTGAGGAATAGGTAGAATGTGGAGAAGTAAAGAACTGGCAGAGGAAATTGCTGTGGATAGGAGGAGTAGGCACTGTTGGCTGCATGCATGAAGTGTGGAGTCACAGATGTAGAGGGATGGGTCAGCGAGTTTCAGATGATGTGTGTTCTTGAATAATGGGCCGAAGAGTTTGGATTTTAGTTGCTTTACGTTAAAATTTAAGCAGAAGCAAGACAAAGCTGTTTGATACTTCTATAAGCTTTTTTATTGTGGTGGTAGTTTTTGCCTGCTGCTCTTAGGCCAAAGCCAAGGGTGACTTGTTTTTCACAAGCATGTCTAATCCAGGAAAAGAGGAAGAATGGAAATAAGCAGAAGTTAACTCACATGCCATTATGACCGCTCACTCTTTTTTTCCCTTCTCTCAAAAAAAATGGTGAAATTTTCTTTCTACCAAGTTAGAATATTCTGCCTGTAGAAAAGGTAACAAAGCAAGTACTCATAAAGTCCAGTGACCTTCACTTGTGTTTCCTTTAGTTCCGTGTTAGACTGACCCTCTAGCCTTGGTTGGAGTTTTCATAATTAATGATTTGAAGTATTTTGGTGCGCTGAAGTTACATCCCAGGGATCAAGGACGTGAGTCTAATCTCTTTCCAAGAAATATGATTCTAAGACATATTATTATGAAAGAATTATGGTCTCAATATAGAAACTGTGCAACTTGTAGAAAACATAGATTACCCTTAATCCCTCTACCTCGCAACAGCTGCTGTTATAAAATGGTTTTGTCTAGTACATTACACTTTCAAAGATTTGAACTCCGAAAGCTTTTCTGTATAGACTAAGGGTATGTGAATTTGCCCTTGTGTTTTCAGAGTCAAGAATATTACCTGGGAGTCCACTTGCTGTTAGGAAGGAGAGCAGGATGAAGGAGATTAGTATTTGCAGTCTCTGCATTATTTTTCTCTTGATTGGTACTCAGTGACTCAGCAGATTTTCTGGACAGTCAGTGATAGGATGAGTAAGAACACCTGCTCTTTTTTTTTCCTTTTCCCTGTATGCATCTGTAAAGCTTGATAAAGCTCAGTACGGGTGTGATACGGTTATCTGGCGTGGTGCCGGGCGTTGGTTTCCAGTAGCAGCCCAGAGTCCTCTGGCAGAGATGACAACAGCTCTGTTACTGGTGCGGAGCCCAAGTGGCTTTCCTGCGTGGTGAAATGAAGCCACAGTGACGTGGGTCTCCTGAGGCTGGCGTGCTGCCGGGATCAGGAGCTCTGCTGGGCTGGCTGCAGTAGGGTTACTGCTGCTTTCCTAGGAAATGCTGCTTAAGGGAAATAGAGCCTGTTGGCCTGAGTTAAAGGAGCTTTCTGTCAAAAGGGAAGAGAAGTATTGGAACAGCTTCCTGTATTTTATTTTTTTTATTTTTTTATTATTTTTTAAAAAGATTTTATTTATTTGACAGAGAGAGAGAGAGAGCAGAAGTAGGCAGAGCGGCAGGCAGAGGGAGAGGGAGAAGCAGGCTCCCCGAAAAGCAGGGAGCCCTATGCGGGGCTCGATCGCAGCACCCTGGGATCATGACCCGAGCCGAAGGCAGATGCCCAACTGACTGAGCCACCCAGGTGCCTCAGCTTCCTGTATTTTAAGCAGCTTTAAATACCTGAGTCTTTCTTTTGTTAGGATATATAATTGGGATGTTACAAATGGTTAATGAAAACTTGTTCAGTGAAATCTTGGTTCTGCTTTTAGGTAGCCTTCTGCTAATGCTTTCTTTAATGTCTCACCATTTTTTCCCCTCTTAATCAAAAATAAAAAGGTCAATGCCAGGAACAGGAAACAGGGCCTCCAGAAGTCTTTGCAATGATCAAACCTGTCAATATCACAATGACAGATTAATGTGAAGTTAATTTGGCGCACTGAAATTCACTAATTAGCAGAATTAAGCTTGTCTATCCCTTCCCTTCTTATCCTCTTTTTAGGGAGTTGGCCTATTTAGGTAATTAGATCTTTATATATGTTTTAATGATTTAAGGTTATTTTGTAAATTAGCTGTGCAAGGAATCAACTTAACTCTTATTAGATACTCAGATGAGAACTTCTGTTTACCAGAGCAGATAAGGTGTTGAGCAGCCACTTGGTTTTCTTAAATGTATTCTAACAGTAGAACAATGGCCAAGCTGCCCAAATCTTCACTTTTGTGTTTGCTTCTCACCCTGGTCGGTGGTTGCAGCCTGCTCTGCAGTATGGGGTCACGTGACAGAACCTCTAAGGTCTTATACTAAGCATCTCATGTGGGCATGTGCATGGTGCTAGGCACTGAAGGAAGTTTTACGTACAAATTATACTTTGGATTTTTTTTTAAAGCTAAAGCCTGACAGTCTTGAAGAGATTTTGTCAAATGCAGAAGGGCAAAATTCTACTATCTAAATCTCAGTCTAGGCTTCATATTAAAATCACTTGAAGAACATTTAAAACAATGCCAGTGCAGGGCCATATCCCAGACCAATTAAACCAGTCTCTGGAGTAGCACTCAGGCATCCGTGTTGTTTTAAAGCTGTGCTTGTGATCCTAATGTGTAGCCAGCACAGAGAACCTCTGCTGTAGATCTCATGGAATAAAGTTTCTTCTTATCCCCTCAACCAGTGGGGCTCCAAGTGTTTCCTGTAAGTCTTTTTTTCTCCTCTGGTTCAATTTCAGTTTAATCCTTTGAGACCTTATCATTGTTAATAACAATGTTAATCTCACACCCCAGCATAATAGGAACTTTGAACTTTGAATAAATTCCTTGGAATTTAGCTTATGAAACAACTAAAAGCCGTCAAATTCCTGCCAATTACTGGAAGATGCTAGATTATGAACTGCAGAAAAATACCTGATTACCATGATGTTGGTGTTAAGTTCTATCCATTGGTCTTATGGATGAACTCTTGAAGGTTGCCTTCTAGAATTTTGCTATTCACCTGGACTGAAGTGGCCACTAATTTGGAAGTTCTTAAGGGAAGAGCCTGAGATAGTCAAGATCATGTTCCTAACCCACTGGAGTAAGGATGGGATGAGAACTGGGAGAGGAAATGTCCCTTGTAGTTCTCTTTGCCTTGTTGGTGGTAGGGAGGATGGGAATGCCTGAAGTCAGCTGGTCTTGGGAGAGTATCACCTTTTTAATTTCTTTTCTAATTTAAAAGAAAATTTTAATTTCTTTTTAATTTAATTTTTAATATTTTGAGTCTCTTGATGATATAAGAGTTCCCCTTAATAAGTTTGTCTGTCTAGATGTTTGTCCTAAAGGCAGCTATAGGGCAGGGACACCTACAGAAAAGCTTTTACTTGGGCCAGAAAGGTTTATAAGAGGCTGCCCATTCTGAGTCTGTGTTAAGATCTTGACTTAAGGAGAGGAGAGGGAAAATGTGCTGTAGGATCTGAGGCCGGTCCATTCAGATGGTGTCCCAAATACTGATTTTTTGTGGAGTGTGCCAGACAAGAGTGTTGCAGCCTTTAATCCCCTTGGAAGCCGAGAGGCGCCTCTCCACTGCCAGTTGATTCCTGCCCTCCCTGCATTCAGGAACAACTTGGATGAATCCTCAGCCCCTGGGCTTAGGAAGGCTGCCCCGCTGTTGTCCTGCTGTCAGGAAGGGATTGTGCAGCCTGGGGAATGATTTCTGGCCCCTGGTACCTTGTCCCAGGGGCCTCCATGCAGGGAAAAGCCCGCGGTTGCCCTGTCAGCAGACATTCCGCTCTGGCAGCCTGTTCAAATGACATGGGGCCAACTAGTTAAGCGGCCGCCATGCTGCGTCATAGGTGCGCCAATTATCACAGCCATGGGGACAGTGCTAGGGTGCACTGTGGAGGGGAAGTCTCTTATGCAAGATCTCTGTTTGCTTATGGGTCAAAGAGTCCTTGTTTCCCTCACCAGATAGACAGGAATATGACCATGTGTTTCCCTGACCTTTATTTGAACCGTAGCAGAACGTGGATTTCGGGCCCCTTAGCTCCCCAGTCCCCCATCCCCCCTCCACTGTGCCCCGTCAGCATCACCTTAGTAGGACAAAAAATGCTCAGCATCTCCTAGCTACACAATCCTCAGGAAGATATAAGTGGCAGTAGTTTCCTTGTTTCATGTTTTCTCAGTCCCTGGATCAAGCAGTATTTTTCCCTTTGGAACGTATCAACTGCTGCAGATGCCTTTCTCTGGCCGAGTCACCCGGCTGCGGAGAGCCTTTCAGCCTGCAGTGCCGTGTTCAGGGAAATAAAGAGAAATGGGTGCCCTTATCCCATCTCAGGAGAAGCTTTACAAAGTTACTTATAAGAAGGATTTAAAATACTGTAACATAACAAGTAGGCCTCGTAAAATACATCCCCCTAGATCAGCATACATGCAACCCTAACTGTGTAAGCTCGTTAGCCATCTAGGGCTACCCCTAGCACTACTGACACGTTGGGGCCAGAGAATTCTTTGTTGTGGGGGGTTGTTCTGTGCATCGTAGGATGTTCAGCAGCATCCGTGGCCTCTATCCACTGGGTGCACAGTTGTGACAACCAGAAATGTCTCCGAACATTGCTAAATGCCCCTGGGACAAGCAAAATCACCCTCCGTTGAGAACCAAGGGTCTATGTACACTGTCCTACTGTAGCCACATGTTGCTGAACATGTGCATTCTGAGTTGAGATGTGCTAGAGATAGAAAATGCACACTGGGTTTCAAAGACTTGGTACAAAAAGAGTGTAAGACATCTCATTAATAATTTTCATTATTACATTTTTGCATTAAATAACGTACTATTTATTACATATATTACATTAAAATGTAAGTAATTTTACATTATTACAATTTCATTGATTACATATTTAAAAGATAAAATTTGTATCTATTGGATTAAATAGAATATTTTATTAAAATTAATCTCACCTTTTTAAAAATATGGCTACTAGGAAAACTTAAATTACATTTATTGCTTGCATTATATTTCTATTGGACAGCACTGAGCTGATATACTTGATCTAATGTAGTTTCGCCATTAATTTTGTATTAGGTATTTCGTTCCTAATAAACCGTTGGATTTAAATTATTTTTCTCTTTGGAAAATTTTCCTTCATACATTACTATTATAAAGACAAAGAGCATGTAGAGTGCTCTCCTGAGTACCTGCCTGTGGCATATTAAGTATCGGTTCAATGTTCAGATGATGTGTGTTTGTCTTAGCATTTCCCTCCTTGTATTGGAGGTATATAGAGTTGTATCTTAAAATTTAGATTTTTCAATTGGTGACATTGAATTTAGAGGCTGAGAGATAGAAGCTTTTGAACGAATTTAGTAGATTATTCTGGATTTGGGCCTTTTATAAATACTAGAATGTAATGTGCATGAAGGTAGTGATATAGAGGTGTGAGGTCTGTCTGTTCACTCCTGCATCTCCGGCACCTAGAGCAGTGCCTGGCACATAGTAGGCCTTTCAGTAAGTACTTGTTGAATGAATGGATTAAAAAAATCATACATTTTTCTTTTTTTTTTTTTTTAAGATTTTATTTATTCATTTGAGACACAGAGATGCAGAGAGAGAGAGAGAGCATGAGCAGGGGGGAGACAGAGGGAGAGGGAGAAGCAGGCTCCCTACTGAGCAGAAAGCCCGATGCAGGGCTCGATCCCAGGACCCTGGAATCATGACCTGAGCCGAAGGCAGACGCCTAACCATCTGAGCCACCCAGGCGCCCCCAAAAAATCATACATTTTTCAATAAAAGCTGGCTGTTCAAATATATTAGTGAGCGGGTCATTTCTGTAGCTTTATTCCCCTTCCCCTTAATGTTAATTTCATTATGCAAAAGTTTTCCTTTTTATATTTAAAACCATCCATCTTGCCTTTGGTAAGTTTCTGGCTTTGGGGGAAAATGGAGACTCTCCTTCCCATAGCTCAGCTTTTAAATAAGCTGTTTAGTTCTCTTCTATTTATTTCATCTTTTTAATGTAACTTTTTGGGGTCACTCCCAGATAGATTTATGTATGGTGTGTCTTTTAGATGTTGGTGTTCCCGGTGTCCAACGTGGGGGTCATCTCCTACACACAACACCAAGCAATTCTTGGACACCAGCAGGATGTCTGAGAGTTCAGGTCAATTCTGACACTATCCTGAGACAGCATCAGATTCTACAGGTTAAGGGCTCGGTCCTACAAGACTGCGCTCCACTCCATAACCTCAGACGCCAGTCATAAGCCCCAGGTTATTTGTTACCTATACTTCTGACCGACTGGCTACAGATGGGAGGTTCCAACAACCTCCTACTTAAAGTTCTTTTAATTTGCTAGAGCAGCTCACAGAAATCAGGGAGACACTTACTTACATTTATCAGTTTGTTAAAGGATGTGATAAAAGATATGAACAGCCAGATGAAGAGAAACACAGGGCAAGATGGGGGGAAAGGGCATGGACCTCCAGGTGCACCAGTCTCTCCAAATCTCCATGTGTTCATCATCCTGGAAGCTCTCCAAACCTAGTCTTTTTGAGTTTTTATGGAGATTTCATTACGTAGTCATTATTGACTAAGTTATTGGCCATTGGCTGATTCAACCTGCAACCCCATGGTGGGGGGCAAGATTGAAAGTTTCAACCCTTTAATCATGTGGTTGGTTCTTCCAGCAATCAGCCCCCAACCTTGGATGGGGTCCAAAAGTCACTTTCATTAAGACAATAAAAGACACCTTTATCACTCTCAGCACTTATGAAATTCTAAGGGGTTTTGGAGTAGTAGGGGTTTTGATCCAGTAGCTGTTGATGAAGACCAAATATATATGAAAATATATTTTGGTTATCTGAATCACCAAATATATATTTCTTATAAATCACAGTATCACAGAGTGAGACCTCGATCTCAATTAATTCATCTTTAATCTGTTACTTGTTTGTCCCAGCAATATTCACTGAATCATGTTTCTCTACCCTGTTATATTATTTATGCTTTCGTATAGTAAGCCCTTATGGTTTGAATATATTAAGTCTTTTCTCTTGGTTCATTTCCATTTTTAATCCATCCAACCTTAGAATGTTGATAACTCACTTTACAGAATGTTAATACGGTAGGATCTGTTTATTTTTACCTTTGAACAGACATACTTTTTTTTCCCTGGCATTCTTGGCCAGGTAAGCTTTTTTAGGAAGCCTAGAGAGAAGAAGTTAGGCCAGTAGAATAGTTAGAAGGATGAGACATCTGTGCAGTTACTGGCAGGGTGGTATAAAAGTAATTTTATTTTATGTTTCAGTACAAGTCTATAATGTATCTATCTTTTAACATCTGTTTACCTGTGGTTTAAAAATAATCAGGAAGTACATTTTTGCAATTGAGTAAAAGTTTATTTACATTCTAGTGTTCTGATCATGTCCTTGTGACTTTGACTTTGGAAACTACTATTTGCTTATCATGAGGTTAGTTGAGAGAGTCAGAGTTAGAGAGTCAGAGTTTATTTTAATCCGATACTCATCCTAGGGAAAAGAGGAGTGCTGTCTAGAAAGGAACATTTGAGGTCATCTTGTACAGTGACTGTTTATTTGCTTGTTTTTTTCTTTGAGAGGAAGGTAGCATGGTGATTAAGAGCCTTGGCTCTGGAGCCTGCATTCAAATCCCTGCTGCTACTTAACATCTAAGTGTCTCCCTTTCCTCAGCTATAAAATAGGAGAAATAATAGTACCTACTCCTAGAGTTGTTATGAGGATTTAAATGAGTTAGTATCTATAAAATACTTGAAACAATGCTTGGCTGAGATCTGGCTACAAATAAGGAAGATTGCCCTCGCTTCCTCTATTTCTCGCTAAAGCCCCAGGGACGGTGGGATAGAGGCAGCTTCAGGTCAACAAAATAAAACAAAATACTAAAGCTAACAGTCACTGGAGGAGGGTCATCAAGAGGATGCAACTACCAACTGATCTGTGAGCTGGACCCTTACAATGGGAAGCTCCTTATCTCTGACCCCTGTCCTTGGAATGTGGCTGCCACTTGCCTTCCGCTCTCCCAGAAGCTGCCCCAGGGACACAGCCTTGAGATAACCATGTGTTGTTGAGACCACCTGGACTGTATACATGACTGAACCTGGTTACTGCTTCTATATAAACTTTTAAGATTCTGGCAGGTGGGAGTGGAGATGTACTCATCTTGTGGCCACTAAAGAAAAGTCTTGCATGTAAGTTCCCTTGTTTATTAAACCTGCCACCTACCAGTCTGGAATGGTTTGCCTCTTTCTTTGATATCTCCTTGTGTGTATGGGGACCAGTTTACAAACCAGCAATTGGCAAGCCAGCCAGGAGACCAAAGAAATGGCCACTGGAAAGAGGCATCCTCCTTGAGGGAAATCCCTGGTTGGCTATCAACCTTGATGTGGGGAGTCGTGGCCTATATGTTAGACGCTTGTGGACTACCACGCGAGTACTGGGACACCCTAAAAATGCCAGTGGGTTTGATGTGCTTTTGAGAAACTACACATAGCACACTGCGGCAAAGGAGGGAAAGGAATGGCTGCCACAGTGAGCTGTTCTCTACTGTGGGCAGCTCTGCAGGCCACTGATGCCCAGCTAGAGGCTGAAACTTGCGTTAGAAAGGGCTGAAGTTAGAGAACGATGTGCGCCTGTTCACTACCCTACTAGCTCTGGGAATGGCAGACAAGGTGGGAGAGCAGGATAATAAGTTAGAGATCCTAGTGTGCCATTGTGCAAAGTTAGGAGGGTGCAGGCTGCTGTGGATTGAGGTCTGAGCACGTGTGACAAAGCCTGATTAGGATTCTAAGAGGGGGATTGCTAAAAAGTGAAGAGAATAGAATGAAAGGGATGATATTGTGGTGATTGACAGTGAAACAGACAGAGCCAGTGCTGCCCAACCCCCTACTACAGAGGAAAGTTCTAAATAGCAATTACTCAAAAAACTCCTAGGAGAAAACTTGCACTCTTTCTGTTCCCCCTTGAAGTTGTAAATTTTATCATGTCTTTGAAATGTAAACACCCCAGGAGATAACCAAAACACTGCCCACAGAGGCTAAATTTATAAATGGGGAAAAAAGAGGCTTTTCAAAATACAGACTGTTATAGAAGTTCCCTTGCCCCAGAAAGCTTTAGCCATGTGAGTGGTATCTGATTCATGGCTAGAGTTTTGGAATGAAAGCTCTGGGATCTCTGTTTGTGTCTATCTGCATGTTACCTATGTCTGTGGATATATATTATATATGTGATGTTTTTCTATTTCCAGAGGGCATTGTCAAAATTATTATGTAAAAGAACTCTATTTAATTGGCTTAAAGGAAAAGAGTTTTAAGGTTTTTTTTAATGTACTTTATTTTTTTATTTAAATTCAGTTAGCCACCATATAATACGTCATTAGTTTTTGATGTAAAGTTCAATGATTCATTAGTTGTGTATAACACCCAGTGCTCATCACATCACAGTTTTAAGTTTTAATATCAATAATGTACTCATGTAAAACTGAAACAATTTTACTTCATCTGCTAAAAGGACAAAGTTTTCTTGGATTATTGGTCTATTCTTGATGAGATTGTGAACGGTTTTTCTTTACCTTTCAAGTAATCTGCCTAGAAAACAAAGATTCTGTTTTATGGAAATAATCTCCTGTGCCTCATGTTATCTTTATCAGGTCTTTGATATTAAAAGAGCTAAGTTTTTTACAGTTCTGTAACTTTCTGTATTAGCTTTTGAAGTCTTTAACTGTCATTTTGGCAAAATGAATAACTAAGTATTGTTTCACAGCAGCCTATAATCTAATCAAGTGTTTTAAGCCTTTTGATTTTTTTTTATTCTTATGTTAATCCCCATACATTACATCATTAGTTTTAGATGAAGTGTTCCATGATTCATTGTTTGTGCATAACACCCAGTGCTCCATGCAGAATGTGCCCTCCTCAATACCCACCACCAGGCTAACCCATCCTCTCACCCCCCTCCCCTCTAGAACCCTCAGTTTGTTTTTCAGAGTCCATCGTCTCTCATGGTTCGTCTACCCCTCCGATTTCCCCCGCTTCATTCTTCCCCTCCTGCTA
>NC_138369.1:118380688-118474709 GCF_054177405.1 Leptonychotes weddellii | reverse complement strand
GACTTATTTCACTCAACATAATACCCTCCAGTTCCATCCACGTCGTTGCAAATGGCAAGATCTCATTCCTTTTGATGGCTGCATAATATTCCATTGTATATATATATACCACATCTTCTTTATCCATTCATCTGTCGACGGACATCTTGTAAGCCTTTTGATATTTTTGACAAACTTCCCATAAATCAAATTCTAAAGAAGTCTTGTTGACTTTGAACTAACTTTGGGATTTTTCACAGAGTCCCTGGAACATCTCAAAAGATGTGTTCTCTGTCCTTGTGAAAGGAAGACATTGAACTAATTAGACTTATTTGGCATGGTAAATTTCATGGGAAGCATTGTCAAATAAGAAGTGATGCTAAACTTTCTTACATTGTTCCAGAAATTACACAAAATTCCTAAAAATCTGATATGTCCTGGTATAATGTTTAGTCATGATTCTAGTTATTATTTTATAAAGAATGTCACAGAAATAACCAAATTTCTTTGTCCATCATGTTATAATGAACTCTCATCAGATCTTTAACCCTGGCCATTTTTAAGTCTTTTGTCATTTACAGACATTTATTGTTTTATTCTGATGCTTTTGCAAAAGTGTTCCTGCAAAAGTGCTTCATCTTCAAAGAGATTCATGGAAAAGACTCTGACAAGTACAGGGTTCTGATAACTAAGATCGGTTTGCCTTCATGTGAGAGGGGCAGTGATGGACCTTTCATGTGCTTCCCCAAGGCTACACACACAGCTCCACATTGTGTCATGGGATGGTAGCCTGAGACCTGTCCCTGTTCTCCTTCTCCACATCAGTAAAATGGGCCCGTTGCATTGATGATATAATGTTACCGTGTGGAGACTTGCCTCTCCTGCAGGACCCACTCTGCAGATTTTGCTGGAACACCTGTGAGGGAGAGGATAGGAGTGTACCCATAGAACATTTAAGGCCCAGGCACTGCTGTGGAGTTTTTGGGAGTCAAGATGGGCATTATCCCAGAAACTGTACTAATAAGGTGCAAGCCTGTCCATCCCCTAAGAACGTGAAAGAGCTACAAGCCTTTGTAGAGGTTTGGGAGTTTGGGAAGACTTTTATTCGACACCTGACACGGTGCCTCCACCCCCTTATGCCACCTGGTAAAGAAAGGGCATGTGTGGGACTGGGGATCAGAGCAGCTCACCTTCTTTGAGAAGACAAAAATCTAGTGAAGTAGATTAAAGCTCTGGGCATCTCCCAAGCAGGACTGCCATTTAAGTTAGATGTGTCTGTGCCTCTGGAAGATATGGGTCAGGCGCTGTGGCAGAGACAACAGAAGGAGAGAGTGCCCCTAGGATTTCCATCCCAGCTGTGCGAGGAGCAGAAACCCCATACACCAGTAGTTTCTAGCAGTGGATAGAGCACTCCTCCAGGTAGAGCCTCTCAGGCAGCCGCCAGTATAACGGCCAGTGGGCCGAACTCAGAGTGGTTTGGCTGGTGATCTTTCATGAGTCCTAGCTGTTAACCCTTTGCACCAACTCTTGGGCTGTTCTAAAGGAATTAACCCTGTGGTTTGGACGATGGGAAGCTGAGAAGTGGATTATTATCAATGGGCCTTTATGTGGTCAGGATGTGTGTGTGGGGGGGACATTTGGGTTCACCTGCAAGAGCCTGAGGCAGTCCTCAACGTCTTCCAGCTTATAAGGTACTGACGCCCCCTGACAGTTAAGAGGCTGATGCCCTAACTCAGGTACGAGTCCTTCAGTAGATAGATACGGCTGACTGAATGCATAGGGAGAGCAGCCGCCCGTTGTGGCCAGGTGGGATGGTATATTGCTGGGGATGCCGGATTGCCCTTGAAATACAGTGATGTGGTTAATGTAGGAACAGCATGTTCTCTGTGTTCCAGACAATACCCAAGGCAACTGCCAAAGGAATCTGGGGCCATCCGCTGCAGTTCCCAGCTCGTGAGAGATTGGCAAATTGATTATATTGGCCCCCTCTGTCAGAGTGAGGGTTCTCAATATGCCTTGGTTTGTGTGAACACAAGCTTTGCCCTGTTGCCATGCAAACTGGGCTGCCACCATGAGGGAATTAGAGAAGCTGAGTACCATGTGCAGATACCCTCAATCAACTAGACAGTGATCAGGGGTCACTTGCCAAAGGTCATGATGTTGAAGACTGGGCAAAAGAACATGACATTGAATGGAGGTTCCATTGCCCCTATAACCTGCAAGTAGTAGGGTTGGTAGAAAGGAGAAATGGAATCTCAAACAGCAGATTTAATTACTAATAGATAAAACCACCTTGGCCAGGTGGATTCAAGTACTGTCCCATACAATACATTTGTGTGATCAACCAGTAAGGCCTCTTGTCCCATATGCCAGACTGGGGACCCCTGCTGAGGCACCCAACAGGGTGTATTATAAGGGTATGGACGGCGTGGTAAATAGCCATTGTCCCAACTTTCACCATGGATCAACGTGCTATGCTGCTGAGAACACCAAGCCCCATCACGCCTGGAAAGGTGTCATCTACTGGAATTTGCAATGAGAGGTCCCACCTGGATTGGCGATTTAGTTCACATCCCTGGAACTGTTCAGTCTCCACTGGGATCCTGTTGTTGAAACCCACTATGCCTGGAATGGAACATGTGTCGTTGAAAGAGGGGAAGAGGTGGGCATCCTGGTCTGGCCTGTCCCACCCCCGGTCCATCCCCTCATGCCTAACAGTGCTGCCTCCCTAGCAGTGTGTACGGGGTGTACAACCAGGTCAAGTTCCCAAAGCTGACAGCCTCCCTCTCCTCAAGGCTGGGTGGGTATATTCTGTTTTCCACTGATATAATCATTTGGCCGCCTTCTTTGTTCCCTCCATTGGCCTGGAGGACATTACAGAAACGACAGCCCACAATGCCCGTCCTTACTGAACACTGAATGTCTCTAATGAGAAAAGCTGTCCTCCAAAATAGAATGGCCTTGGACATCGTTACTGCCTCACAGTGGCCATCTGTCCCATTCTCCAAGCAGAATGCTGTGTGTTCATACCTGATGAGTCTCTAACGTATCATTTTTATTAAATCACACGAGGGCACAAGTAAATGACCTAAGTGATCTGACCCCCAGCCTAGGAGATTTAATAAATCAGGGGCTCAGAACGTGGGGCTCTTGGTGGAAAAGTTAGCACTGATTTGGGGAATCATTATCTTTCTTTTTTTTTTTTTTTTTTTTAAGATTTTATTTATTTGACAGAGAGAGCACAAGCAGAGGGAGAGAGAGGGAGAAGCAGGTTCCCTGCTGAGCAAGGAGCCCGATGTGGGACTCGATCCCAGGACCCTGGGATCATGACCTGGGCCGAAGGCAGCCGCATAACCGACTGAGCCACCCAGGCGTCCCTGGGGAATCATTATCTTAATGTGTGTTTTCTCTTTTGGTTGTGGCATCCGCCTCCAGTGCAGCCGGGTAGCCGCCCGAGGGGCTACCTCCATGCGAGGGAAACTCCTTGCTGACTACTCAGGGCATGTTGTGGAAGGGGGGGGCATGTGAGATTTTAAGAGCTGGTTGTGAAGGCTGGAGTGTTAGGGAAGGTCGTCAGGAGGATACGATTGCCAGCTGACCTGTGAGCTCCACCTAGGCAATCACAGGCTCCTGACCTCCCCTGTCGTTGGAATGTAGCTTCTGCTCGCCTTCCCCACTCCAAAGAACTGTCCCCAGGACACAGCTGTGAGGTAGTAGTGTGGTGTTGAGACCATTAGATGGTTTATGTGACTAAACCCAGTTAAGGCCTCTGCATAAACTCTTGAGATTTGGTGGGCAGGCACAGAGGTCTACTCGTCCTGTGGCTGCCTAAGATAAGCCTCATGTAAATTCCCTTGCTTATTAAACTTGCCACCTACCAGTCTGGAGTGATCTGCCTCTTTCTTCAGGCTCTCCTTGCCCTGCATGCATGTACAGGGACCAGTTTGCAAAGCAACAGTTCTCTTTTGCAATAATACTGGAATACAGATTGTATAATAAGGTTAATTGAGCAAACTGGATAGATGGCTAATTGCTAGGAGCTACACTCTGTAATCCTGTAATCCCCATTATTTAGGAATTTATCCTAAGTAATCCAGAAAGAAAAAAATAAATTAATTATTTATCATACTATTAATAATAAGCAAAACAGTGGAGAATCTAAACAGAAATAGAATGGTTAAGAAGATTCCTCAGTGGTATATCACAGAGTATTAAATGATAATAATGCAGATTGTGAGCCAACATGAAGGTATTTTAATTGGCTTTTTTTTTAGAGAGAGAGAGAATGTGTGCAAGTGAGTTAGCATGTGGGGGGAGGGGCAGAGGGAGAAGGAGAGAGAGAATCTTAAGCAGGCTCCGCACTTAGCTTGGAGCCCCATACAGGGCTTGATTTTACAATGCTGAGATCCTGACTTGAGCCAAAATCAAGAGTTGGATGCTTAAATGACTGAGTCACCCAGGTGCCCCTTAATTGACATTTGAAAAATAGGTCCCAAGCTGTATACCGTGTCAGAGGCCAGGGATACAAACAAGAGTAATGTCTTACTTCACTGGAGCCTACACTCCAGGAGCTCTTACCAGAAGCAACCCATTGTAGTGGTCAGGTGTAGGGAAGACATAGGAGGGAGGAAATAAATTTTCTGATCCTAAAAGAGTCAGGAGATTATGACTGAATTCCTCTAAGTGAGAATCTGGCTCAGGTAAAGGATCAACAGCACCACTGGGCCTTGGTTGGACTGGGGTAGCTGGTTTCCCACCATCCCTGCAGGGGGGCCACCCCAACCGCTTGGGTTCTGGGACTGGCCCATGGAGACTGCCCCTCTGCAGGGGGAACAGGGCGGGGTCAGAAAGGGGGCTGGCCCCCTCACCCATCACACACGTTGGTGGGGAACCTGGTGCTAAACCATTCTTAGACAAGCTGCTTCTGAGTCTGGGTTTGTATCCAGCAGAGCACCTCCCCTGCTGGCATCTATAAAGAGTTAGCACTTGACACAAGGGTTTGTAAAAAGAAGAATAACAACTGCAAAAATAAATAAATAAAAGAGTCAGGGAAAGCTAAAGGAAAGAGGAAATGGTTGAGGTAGGCTGTAAGATTTATCAGATGAATAATTGGGTAACATAGTTAATACATACAAAATGTTTATTATATGCCCATACTTAGCTAAGTACTTTTCATTATCCCATTAGTTCCTCTCAACACTGTGATGGGTGCATGCACCATTGTAAAAATGAGTAAATAGAGCTTAAGGTGGCTAGGTAACATGCTGAAGGTTGGTGGCAGAATCAGCACATGAACCCATGTTGCCTGTCTTCTAAAATCCATATTCAAAATCACTGTACTTCACAGTGGCCTCCAATTGTGAGAAAAGTCTATCTATGGAGGTATTAGTATTTTAAGACCGAAGAGAAAATAGTTTTATTGGAGAAAGAGGATTTTCTCTTGATTTTTTAACATTCGAGAATCCTTGCCAACAGCTAAAACATCTGTTGCTTATTATTTTGAGAGACCTATCTCTGAAGGAGCTAGGAGCAGATACGCATAGATCCTCTCATCTGTCAGATATTTCCCTATCCTCAGCTAGGCAGTAAGATATGACAACAAGGTAGACGGTATAGGAAGCAGAAGGAAAAATGGGCTGTGACTTGGAAAGTGGGTCACTTAGAGTGGCAACCTTTGATTCTCTTAGGTCAACAATGTAGACTTCTTTGTATCTCTATTGTGGGAATTCCTACTCCATGTTTTATTATTTTGTGAAAATTTGAGGATTGTGCAATTTCAACCACTTTTATGGGGCTTTATCTTTGTCAGGATAAAATTATACTGAGTGCCTTGTTCTAAAATTAAAAGTAGTACAAGTGCCCTCAGTCTCTGTTATGTTGCAGGCATTTGGTAATGCTGGTATAGTACTCATGGTATGTCTGGGGTAATGAAACCTTGCCTGCCAACTCTCATCTGAGTCTTTTTATTTTTATTTTTATTATTTGGTGGGGGAAAGGAGGGAGGGAGGGAGGAGGGGCAGAGGAAGAGGGAGAGAATCTTGAGCAGCTCCATGCTCTGTGCGGAGCCCGACATGGGCCTCGATCTCACGAGATCATGATCCGAGCCAAAACCAAGAGTCGGACACCTAACCAACTGAGCCACCCAGGCACCCCATCACCTGAGTCTTTTTTTTTTTTTAAAGATTTTATTTATTTATTTGAGAGAGAGAGAATGAGAGAGAGCACATGAGAGTGAGGAGGGTCAGAGGGAGAAGCAGGCTCCCTGCTGAGCAGGGAGCCCGATGTGGGACTCGATCCCAGGACTCCAGGATCATGACCTGGGCCGAAGGCAGTCGCTTAACCGACTGAGCCACCCAGGCGCCCCAACACCTGAGTCTTTTTAAAGAACATCTGAATTTGGCATTCTCCAACACAGGAAGTCACTTATGACCCAGGAGATGATGGAACATGACATCATTATATATAGCCAAAGGAACAGAACTCATGCAATAGGAGGATTTTGTTGTTAAGTCCATTCGCTTTTCTGTTCATAGGTTTTGTTGAAAGCTGTGAGTTGGCATTTTAGAGATGAACAAAAATTAGTGTACTATACACGTAGCAATTGGCATATTCTTATTCCCATCTGGAACAGTCTTGCACGTAGGTGCTCAGTAAGCCATTTCTTGAAAGAATGCATAAAAGAAGATGTGAAGATTTTTGTTTCTTCTTAATGCTACTAGGCCATTCTTGTGTGAGAATATTAAGAGATGGCATGCCAAGTTTTCCTTTTCTGATGCTGCAATGTCAAAAGATTTTATAAAACTCTCTTAACTCTTGAACTTGGTTCTCCTAGGCAAAAGAACTAAGATAGCTAAACCAGTTATGAAAAGGAAGAATAAAGTTAGAGATATCACACGACCCTATTTTAAGACTTAATGTATAGCTACAGTAATCAAGTTAGTGGTATCAGTGGAGGGATAGACAAATAGGTCAATGGCATAGAGCCCAGAAATCAAACCACACAAGTATGGCCAACTGATTTTTACATAGGTACAAAAGCAATTTAAGGAAGAGATGATAGTCTTCTACATATGATGCTGGAATAATTGGACATTTATAGGCAAAAAAAAAAAATTCTTCATCTAAGTCTTACACTTTATACAAAAATTAACTCAAGGTGAAAGATGGATTTAAATGTAAAAACTGTAAAATTTTTAGAAGAAAGCATAGGAGAAAAATATTCATGACCTAGGGTTAAATGAAGAGTTTGTAGACATGACAATCCGTAAAACAAAATAATCAACAAATGAAGCTTGATCAAAATTTAAAACTTGTGCTCTGTAAATGGCCCTATTAAGAGAGAAAATACATTTGAATCATATGACAAAAGACTTGAGTCCATAGTAGATAAAAAATTCTCTAAACTCAACACTAAGAAAACAATCCACTTAGACAATGGGCAAAAAATGAACAGATACTTCACCAAAAAAGAAATATAGGTGGCAGATAAGCACAGGAAAAGATGTTCCACATCATTAACCATTAGGGTAGTACAAATCAAAATGACAAGACCTAACCATGTGATGTCATTCTTTGCTTTAAGGTTTGCCTTAAGGCCCAGTATATAGTCCATTTTGGCAGATATCCAATGTGTATTTGAAGTGGTATTATTTTGATTTTTGTCTTCTTCTGAAGCTTTGGATATCTAAATAAGGCTGGTCCTTACAACATTCTGTACCTACTCTGTCCATAGTCCCAGTTTCTACTTCCTTATAGTAGGTATGTTTGTATTTTTAGTGTATCTTTCTCCTTTCTTAGCCCATTGGTTTTCTTCTCCTTGTGGTTATAGGCAGCTTATAGGTTCAAAAACCAAACAAAAACAAAAAGCCTACCTCTGTTGTGTACTTGACTCTCAGCAGCCTTTAGTTCATTGTTAGGTACCACAGTCCCTAACCAGGAAATAAGTGTTCACCTTATACCTAAGGACTTTATGTAAGAGTTAATTCTTGGTATTGACTCGTTTGTCATGTTGTGTTCTTATTCTCTTGAAACTGCTCTACCTTGCCTTTGTCAAAAGAACAAAGATGTGTTTCCCAGTTGCCAAGGCTGTGTACTTTCCTGATATTAAGCAGTACCTTATCTTATCTGAAGATGCGTAACTGTGTTGTGAACTAAAGCTATTGTATTTGAGGAGAGAGCTGCCTAGACATCCAGGTACCTCCATATACGAATTCATTTCTGCTAATATTTGAGTGGCCACTGTTCTCTCGGAAATGAGGTGGTGCATAAAAACCGAGACTCTGCCTTGTGCAAGACACAGTGTGGTAGGTGCTGCACCACTTAACTTTTTCTTGATTTGGGGATCTATTCTTTCTTGCTCTTTCACAGTCATGGCTGGAAACCTTTGTGATAACGTGAGAAAAGGATGACGTACTCATTATCCTTGTCTGAGGAAAACAATGCCTCTGTTTCCACAACAGGAGGGGGTAAACTTTGAGTTACTTGTAGGGTAAACAAGGGGAGAGGTGTTCAGATTCTTGGCTCATCTTCTTCTGCCTCAGTGAGACTTTGAGTGATATGCCTTTTTGTTAATGTGATTAATTGGAATTTATAAGCTTAGTGGTAAATATGGTTAACTCTGTACTTCAACTCATGAGACCTTGTGCTTCATGCTGCATACATCTGGGTATTGGAGCTCTTTAGCTGTGCACAGGGTGAGAACCCCTGTTGTGCTGTCCCTGTTGCTGATAAAGGAGAGAGAGGGGAGACTTGTGTACATACTGGCTTTTCTGTGTGACAGAGCTGTTTAATTGGGGATGATTGTGAAGTTTTTGTCATAGCAAACGGACAGGAGAATTTGCAGTTAGTAGTACAATGATTGATTCTCAGTCCACATTGGGAAATGAAAGAGAGAACATTTTGGTGATAGAAACGTAAGTTTTCGAATGTACAACACAAAGAGTGAACTGTGTATTTTATGTAATGTAAACTGTGGATTTTAGTCAATAGTAACATATCAATATTGGTTCATCAGTTGTAACAAATGTCCCACCCTAATGCAAGATGTCGCTAATGGGGGAAACAGATGGGGAAGAGACAGGGAGATGAGGAGGTATATGGGAACTCTCTGTGCTTTTTGTTCAGTTTTTCTGAACCTAAAAGTGCTCAAGAGTTGAGAAGTTTTAAGTAACTGGTTGAATGTTCCTTAAGCAAGTTCTTAGCATACAAGTTCGTGTTTAACCCTGACCCTTGGGATTTCTCAGGTAAGACCAATCTGGTTTGCAGTTTGAGCTGTTACGTCAGGTAGATTTGCCCCTCTGCTTTTCTGATGTTCATTAACTGTGCTTTTGCCTCTTCTTTGTCTCTGTTGAAACAGTTGGAATGCCAAGATGCCTTGGAAACAGCAGCCCGAGCTGAGGGCCTTTCCCTGGATGCCTCCATGCATTCTCAGATCAGAATCCTGGATGAGGAACATCCCAAGGGAAAGTACCATCATAGCTTAAGTGCTCTGAAGCCCATCCGGACCACTTCCAAGTAAGAGGCTCTACCAGCTAATGACTTGTCTGTGAAGCACCAAAAGCGTTTTTGAAAATTCGGGCTAAGATTAGACCATTTGGGAAGACCCGTTGTTAGTCAGGAGCTCTGTTTACGAAACAGTGTCTCATAAATGCTGGCTAGCCTCTCTGTATGCATTGACAATTTTGTGTTTTGGGTTTTCTCTCCTTAGACACCAGCACCCAGTGGACAATGCTGGGCTCTTCTCCTGCATGACTTTTTCTTGGCTTTCTCCTCTGGCCCGCATGGCCCACAGGAAGGGGGAGCTCTCAATGGAGGACGTGTGGTCTTTGTCCAAGTACGAGTCTTCCGATGTGAACTGCAGAAGGTAGGCTTCTCTGGTCCGCCCTTGTCTCCCGTATAGTGGGTGCATAGGGCCTGAGCTAGGAGGGGGGGTCCGGCAGTGTGATGCCCTCGGCTCTGTGTTCTTTTAGGATCTGAGCTGTCCTGCGGAGGGAGGGTAGCCTGGGGATGACTTTCTCTTTGCTCTTCTGCTTTATCTCCTATTTCACCTTTAATCCTGTTTTAACCACGGGCTTTCTCTCTCTCTCTCAGCCCCGCTTCTCTTCCTGAGTCTACAGGGAAATTATGTTGCTGCCTTGTGACAGAATACATTTTTGTGGTAGCTGATTATCATGACTAAAATCTAGTTTGCAACTTTACATTTGACCACAGGATCCTTCAGAAAGGGTTGGGGGCCCTTGAGAAAGGAAGTTCTTAGCCAGAAACGAATTCTATTCAGGGATAATTTTTCTGGGTGGGAAGGAAGGACTTCGGTTCTCATCATTTTCCATATCCCGAGAGGCTCCCTCCCTATACAGGGTAAATATGTAGTTGCCCAGAAAGGGTGTGTTTTTCCCTGAAGGTGAGGTCCATGTACATAGTTTAAAGAAGAGGCTCGTGTGAGTGGTGTCAAAGCCTGGAGACAGAAAGCAATGGCAGGAGGGAATCTAGGGTCTCTGTTCACCTGGGCAGACGTGTAACGGAGGACATGTGCCCTTGTTAAGACTAGAGAGACTGTGGCAAGAAGAGCTGAACGAAGTTGGGCCAGACGCTGCTTCCCTCCGAAGGGTTGTGTGGATCTTCTGCCGCACCAGGCTCATCCTCTCCATCGTGTGCCTGATGATCACGCAGCTGGCTGGCTTCAGTGGACCAGTAAGTTCTAACCATCCTTTCTGACAGTCTCCAGGGGCCCGGCCACGGCCAGCTCTAACACTCTTGTTCTGTTGCAGGGGTTGTGCTCACCGGTGGGCTAGTTAGCAGCCTTAGTGATGCCTCTAGGTCTGTTGAAAGGGAACGGTTGATTTTGGAGTGAATGGTGGCTGGTCCACAGCCGGAAGGATGAGGGGCCGTGTTGCCAGAGAAGAGCCGGAAGCGGCTCGCTTTCCTGGGGCGGGTGAAGACACGAACGATTCCGGCTCTGAGCAGGATGGTGCTGCTTTGTTGCGTGTTGCCATGAAATGACAGTCTTGGTTTGGGGCGAGGTGTCTGGCGGTGCTGAGAGTGGGCGAGAGCAGTGTGGTGTGGCGTAGGCGGCTGGGCTCGTGCTGGTGACGCACCGCACGCCTGGGGGCAGAGCTGTCACGTGCTTGGCGGTTCCACGGCCAGTGAGCCTGAAGAAACCCGAGGAGCCTTGAGGCTTTTTTTTAGAGTCCAACCTGGAGTCTATTTTAAGTGTTGGTTTAGAGTGTAAATCGCGTGGCAGGTGTCGGGGTGGCAGCCGTGGTTTTTCCTAGTGCGTGCTGAAGCAGAGTAGGTGAGAGAGTGACGTTCACACTGTTTCCTGGACACCTGTTTCTTACACCTGCTGTGCTGCCTGACACTTGAGACTTTGATTAAATCTATTCTCTGCATATTTGCCTTGAGGCATCGGAGCAGTAGTTCTCCTTATACTGTGCGTTTTCCGTGTGTGGGTAAGCTGGAGGTTCATGGTTCTGGTAAGTATGTGCCTAAGATGCATGGTGATTAGGTAAAACTAATTTGCAGTTTTTCTGTTTTATTTTTGTTGTTGTTGTCGTTTGTTTGTTTGTTTGTTTGTTTTTAAATGTTTGATGCCTTTTTAAAAGTTCTGATCTCTTTTCTGAAGCAGAGAACACTACTTTTCTGGTATTAGGTTTCTATATTAATTGAGCAACTAACACACTTTTGTATAAGTTTTAAGTAAGAGAGACCATGTAAGTGAATATTATGTTACTGACCAAAATGGCAAACATTTTCATAGGACCAGCTTCCCCCAAGAAGAGCTTCTGTCATTGTTTCACTACAGGGCTGGTGGCTGCTCTGGATCTTCTGTAGAATTCTTTGAGCTGGGTAGCACAGTATATAGGCTTTCTTGATTCCATTTGGCCAGTGCAAGAAGTTGATTGGCTCCCCCCATCCAAAAAAAAGAAAAAGAAAAACCAACAAAAAACAAAACAAACAAAAAAAAAGGTGGGGGGGGAAGAAATACCATAGATTGTTGAGATTTTAATTTTTTATTTGGGAAAAAAAGCTACCTATGCATGTTCAGTTTGGGGGCCTACAGTCACTCCCTTGAGCATCTGCATATTCTTTTATCTCTCTCTTAAGGTACGGCATACTGGAATGCTAACTCTAGTAAAGTCTTCTAGGTACCAGGGAACACCGAGAACCTTCCTTTAACAGGAAAACAGCATGCACACTTTTCCTTCTCTCTACCCTCTTGCATAAGAGCAACTTAAGGCCTGTGTTATTTCATAAGATCCCATCCTAGAACAATTGAGAAAGCAATGGTCCCATCCATAGTCTCTCTAAATGATAAAAAGATTTAAAACTACAAGCAAAGCAAACTTCTTTTTTTGGAGTACCAATTCAAATAAATTTCTTTTTAAATTGGAAATTGAAGAATCAGCCTGGTTTTGAGATTAGTGCTAGCAATGAGCATACCTTCTGTTCTGTGGATTTAAATCCTTTCAAGGAACACCCATTTTAGATTTTTGCACATTTTCTAATATGGCACAACTTTCAAACTGGCTTAGTCTGTTCTTACAGAAATCTGTGTAAGAACCGACTCCCCAGATAGGGGGATATTTCTTTTCTCCCCTCAGGCATCGCTGAACCTTGGTAGCCATATGCAGAATATACGAATAAACGACCAAGTTCGTGTGTATGTATGTTTTTTTAACTGGCCGGACGATCCAAGGTTTCAGTGATGCCAGTGGACCAACGCTCTGTGCAGAGTGTCCAGAGGTCACAATAGTGTTAATGGAGTACCAGAAAGCTTAAGGGTATGGTCCTGACCTAAGATGAGTGGCCAGACTTGCTAAAGTTAGAGATGATATGTGGCCTTCTTGGATATGAACAGTTTAAAAAGACCAGGCCTGACCTATGATTTTTGTGTAAAGAATTAGCGTCCACCCTGTAGATCTGCAAGAGAAGGCTACCTCCTGCAGTGCTGTATCTTGGTGAATGCTAACTCTGCTCAAGGGCCTTTTGGGGGAAAGGGCAGTGAATAGCCTCTAGAGAGGTAAGTTTCCCACCCTCCCAACCTCTCCCCAGCTGCAGCTTGCTTGATGCTGTCAGGATCTGGATTTGGGGGGAGTCTCTCTGTAGTGGAACCAGTGACAGAAGCTGTTCTTTAGAATTTTCAGGATGGCTGTATTCTGCGGTCAGAATGAGAGAGTCAAGCTGGGCAGAATCTCTCGCCAAGAGTTCAGGTAAGGTAATGTTTATTCACTGGGAATGCTTTCCACAGCCAGACAGCTATGCTGACAATCTCTCGAGTTTTTCTCCCAGTTTGTTTACGTTTAAATGATAAGTTTGTAACTTTTTTAAAACTAAATTTTGGTTGGATTTTTTTCATGAAAACCTTTTTTTCTTTATCCCATACATACAAAATGGTTTGAAATGTAATTGTTTTTTTAAAGAACCCTATGTGTTGGAAATTCTTTAATCTGCTGTTTCCTCTTTTCCCCCCCCTCCGAAAATTTTACATAATGTAAGCTTCATTATGTCTTTTACCTTCCCCCGGCTCCCCACCTCCGGGAGGTACTAATGCTCTTACCCAGTGCTGAAAAATGGCACTGTAAAGGTATGGGAAGGAAGGAACCCCAAACTACAACCTGCTGTCCTTTCACGCCTTCCTCTGGAGACTGTTCCATCAGTGCTGAGGTGTGTGAGAAAAATGCTTTACGGCACCGCCATCTTACTGAGTTGCTTCACGTGAGGAAAAATGGGGTTTTGACCCTGCCACTCAGTGACTCAGTTCCACATTTTGGATTGCATACTGGAAAAGAAGCCAATCTTCTTGCTAGTAAACCAACAACCCAGCTGTATGCAGTGGTGACCCAAACAATGGATATAAACCTAAAAATCCGAGGGAGGGGAGACGTGGAATACAATAGTTCTCGGGATCTGAAATCTCCTATTTATTTGATCAGGTTATTTACTGACGCTTGACAGAAATCTGATTGGTGGGGATCTCTTAGGATCTGGCGGACATCTGGTATTAATTTCCTTCCAGGAAAAATGAGAAATGCCAGTTAACCCAGAGAGCATCTGGGTTCTGGAATTCAGCATTAGCCGCCTCAGGACAATTGTGTCTGGCTTCCATTTTTGTCTGTCGTTCAGAGCTCGCTTCCACCTACAAGTACCCTGTGCTATAAGGATCCGGGGTAGTTGGGTGGATGGGGTTTCTTGTTCTTTTTTTTTTTTTTTTCCCCTTCCTTCAGGGTAGGGGATTGGTTTGGCTTTCTTTTGTTGTGGTTTGTTTTCTCTCATTTTCGGCAAGATCAATTTTAGCTGCAAGGACTTGAAAAAAAGACTCTGAAGGATGCCGCCCCATTTTTCCTTGAGGCCTAGATTTTTGTATTCTGTCCTGAACAGAAGTCATCCGTCACAGCCTGCTGAACCAGTAGCGCCCAGGGATTTTTTTTTTTTTTTTTTAAGCAGAGTTCCCTCTTTGGGGGGAGTTTTTAGTTTAGTTTTGTTTTTTTTTTTAATTCTCTTTCCTTAGCAGCAAGGTCTTATTCTCGGAGAATCTACCCCATTGCAGACTCACTGCAACTTCAGGAGCCTTAATCGATTAAGTGCCGTCAGCTCGATGTACTACTCCGGACTCTGGCAACAGCTATGGGTTCTATTCTGTATTTCCACTGTGTGTAGCGAAAACAACAGTCGGAGGCCAGATGACGTGTTAGATGGCCAGCCTTGTAAAAACTCGACTCTGTATGTTCCCATGTATGTTACCGCAATGCTCCTTCTGTTGTACAGTCTGTGAGATACTCTTTGAAGATGGTACTTTTATTTTATATTTTGTTTCATTTTCAATAAAAGTACATTACCTCCCACTTGCTGGTATTGAATCCTGTCGCTGAATGTGCCTTGTGTGAGTGTGTGCTCCGGCGTTGCAGGACCTCAGAGCTGGAGGTGGCACTCGGTGGTTCTTGGGGGCTGGCTGCCTTCCCTCCCCGCGGGTGGTGGTAGACATATGCTACCTGAGGTAACACGTTTTTGTTTTTGAGAGGGAGTGGGGAGTGGGGAGGGCCCACGGGAGGGTTTCTGGATTTTGGAATAGTCTGCTTTGTTTGCTCTCTTCTGTACTATTAAACTGCCGATGTTTATTTTCAGGAATGTTTTGCAAATGCACTTCTCACTCTTCCCCAGTCCAACTGTAGGTACACTGTTCCTTTTTATCAAATAAGCACGTTTGAAACGATCCAAAAAAAAAAAAAAAGGGTCTTAATTTCATTTAAAGACATGTATCAATGTGTGGAGAGACTGGAGTAAGGTCAAATATATACTTTTTAATGACCGTGTGTTTAGAATTAATTTCAGCTTATGGACAGGTTTATGTTACATTAGAAAGAGGAACGGTTTTGGTGGTGTCCTTAAGGAAGAAAACAATCCAGATGAGGCCGACCTCCCGCGAAACGCCTTGAGTAAATATCCGCGGGCGAGTCGTCAGTCATATTTGGTCCTTCAAGGTCTTCCTCTGCTTCTGTATGTAGCGCTGTCACAGTGGAGCTGCTTCCTCTTTCTAACTTAACATAAAACTGCGGCATGGTGTGTGGGTGCCGTGGAGATGTTGACAGTGGTGTGTGTTTCTCCCTGTAGGCCTTCGTGGTGAAACACCTCTTGGAATACACCCAGGTCACAGATTCTAACCTCAAGTACAGCTTGCTGTTAGTCCTGGGCCTCCTCCTGACGGAAGTCGTGCGCTCGTGGTCACTCGCGCTGACTTGGGCATTGAATTATCGAACTGGTGTCCGCCTGCGGGGGGCCATCCTAACCATGGCATTTAAGAAGATCCTTAAGCTAAAGAACATTAAAGAGAAGTCTGTGGGTGAGGTGAGTGAGGGGTGTTTGCTTCAGGGCAGAGAGAAAGCTCCCGGCTTGAGCTCTTTCTTTCATTTGGATCTCTGCTTTGCCCTTCATCTTCCTCCTGAGACAAGTGACTGGGGTCCTTGCGGGGTCCTCTCATTGCTCTTTGTGTCTCGTAGCTCATCAACCTGTGCTCCAATGACGGGCAGAGGATGTTCGAAGCAGCCGCTGTGGGCAGCTTGTTGGCTGGAGGACCCATTGTTGCCATCTTAGGCATGATTTATAACGTAATTATTCTAGGACCAACAGGCTTCCTAGGATCAGCTGTTTTTATCCTCTTTTATCCAGCAATGGTGAGTAAGCCTCCTTGCTGTATCGTAGCAGCTTCTCCTTAAATGAGCTTCTCCTTAAACTTCTCCACTAGGTTTTATATAGTAGGCGTCGCTGAGATGTCACATCTCTGATTGGAAATTTCCTCAGAGCAGGTACCTGGTTTGGAAAAGTCTGGAAAGAGCTAGGCAGTGTTCAGTCCCTAGGCAGAATTTTGTCTTGAGAGGAAGTAAGATGTCCTGTGAATAAAGGCCATGACTCTTAAGGAGATTTTAAAAAGAGAGTCTGAGTGAAGGAGGAGGCCAGCAGCTGAACTCTGCCCTTAAGAACACGGTAGTGTCTGAGTCCCTTCGTCTCAATTTGCTGCTAACTGATAGGACTCTTCTGCTTCCCTTTGGTAGCACTCAATAACCATAATGAGAACAAATACTTTACTTGTCTTAACTTCCTTACAAAAGGATAAGAATTAAATAATATTTTATTATAATTTAAAAGACCACTTTTATTAAAAGGCAGTGCAACTACATGATGCTCATTTTATTTATAATAATCTTAAACAGATTTATTTCCCAGAAAGACTAGACAGTTCTTAAATTTGAATAAGCCCTGACTTGGCATGACATCGCTTTTCCTTTCAGATGTTTGTATCACGGATCACTGCGTATTTCAGGAGAAAATGTGTGACCACCACAGATGAACGTGTCCAGAAGATGAATGAAGTCCTCACTTACATTAAATTTATTAAAATGTATGCCTGGGTCAAAGCATTTTCTCAAATTGTTCAAAGTGAGTTTACAGATTTCATATGTGCATGTGGTATAAGGTCCTTGCTTCCTGAGCACATTAGCTGCTAGGAACCCTAATGTCATAGGATCATAATATCTTCTTATAATATCTTATGATCTTTATATTGAAAGGGATTTTAGAGACTTGAACTCATAATCTTATCTCGCATAGGAGGAAATTAAGACCAGAAAATTGTGATTTTTTTTTCCCCCAAGATAACTAAGCTAGTTATAAGCAGTTCATTCAGTTGCAAACCCCCCTATCTATACTGTCATCCTACCTGTAATTTTGTGGCCTGGCTATGAAGACATCACAGAAAACATTATCAAGTTGTCTTCTGAGAGCTCCCCCCTTCCCTACCTGCCAAAGGTGCGTGTGCATCGCAGGTGTGAGATGTGTGAGGTGTAAGATCCTGGGGGAGGGGGAGAAGGGCCGTGCTGGGGGTCAGGACAGCTGGACTCTGGGCCTGCCTCAGCTACTCGGTCATCGGGTTTTTGGTTGTTTTATTCTTATCTTTTCAAACAATTGACTTATGTTGAGTCACAAGGCCCCATCCTGGTCCTATCCTGCTTCTCCTGATCAGTAAATTCAATGCACACATAAACATGTCTAATATGTGAATGCCACAACGCTTAGAGGAATAATTGGCATTAGACTGGACATTCAAAAAGGTCTCAACAGAAGTTGGAAAAATGGGCCTTAAAAAAGGTGGCATTTCAGAAGGGTACATTTAAAGGCACTTTAGAGTTGAAAAAAGAAGGCATGTTTCCATTTAAACTTACTTCATAAAAGATGTGGGCTGTTCATTGACCATCACCTCACAGTGAGCTAACTTGAATACATTGCAGTTACAAAAGTTAATGCAGTTTTAGGTTGAATAGAAATCCAGTGTTCAGATCAAGGAAGCTGTTTTATTTTAACTGTTTGATTTATCAATTAAACCTTCAGGAACATTGTGTCCAGTTCATAAACTTTATTTATCAGTGGTCATCAGGAGGAGGTGGCCGCTCAGAGGTGTCCAGCAGTGGGTTAGGCAACTTTCATTGCCAGTGGAATGGAACCGATGGATGCTAATTGGATATCTGCCAAGCATGTTGCAAGCAGGGTGACTGCTGATGGTCCTTTCTGCCTCTCTCATTCTGTGGTTTTATAATTTTCTTTCTGAGAGGCCACTCATCCTTCAGCCCCTGACTTTGGTATCTTTACCTCTGTATATTGGTTTGAAGAGTGTTCTTTCTCATTATGGACTTAGGCAAGGTATATGTTAAATGTGAAAGCAATGGGTTAGATTTTTTAAAATATGACATATGAGCTAGCTCTGAAGATAGTTCCCAATGTCTTGAGCAGTGGTAATACTCTAAGGTCAGTACAAAGCTTCTCAGAAGAATTGCTTTTATGTTTAAAAACTTTTAAAAACACACACACATACACATACACAAAACTTGCCACTTTATTGTCATACCTCCTACTCCATGGTCTTTAGTACTCTAGGGTTGCTCTGTTAATAAGGGTCTCTGTTTTGCAAATATTTAAGAAAAATCATTCTGCCTACAAAATTGTATTTCACTCACCTTCTGTCAATCATCTCACTGCTTTTTGTGTGAAAGCCTCTACCCAGCACTGACATACGGTAGGCACTGTAATAAATCTGCGTTCTTTTTAAATTCTCCATTACCATGGTGTAGTCTTCCCTGTTGTTTGCTGGAAATAAACAACAACCAGGTAGGCAAACAAAACTGCCATTTGCAGATACAATTACTGTGTTCATCCCTTCTAGATGTAAGATGTTTGCAAGAAAAACCAGACTGAAGGCAGAAGATGTTCATTGCACTGATATGTAGGGACTGCTTTCTGTTAGATTCATTCTGTGACTTGATTCCATTTCAAACCTCAGGCTTATGTACCAGCATTAATAGTGATAACTCTTAGTCATGTTGACCTAGGTTTTGCATCATGGGTGTTAAGGAGTTGTTTTAAAACCTATGTGGCTGAAGACTTACCAAGTCTTCTTTGGTGACAGAGGACCAATATCCCACGGTTTCTTTTGACTTGCTTTAAAATTGGCTTGCTTTTCATCAGTTGGCTTGCTTTTTATTCTTAGAAATCCGAGAGGAGGAACGTCGGATCTTGGAAAAAGCTGGGTACTTTCAGAGCATCACTGTTGGAGTGGCTCCCATTGTGATGGTGATTGCCAGTGTGGTGACCTTCTCTGTTCACATGACCCTTGGCTTTGATCTCACCGCAGCACAGGTCAGTGAACCCTCAGGGCTTGGGGAGATTTTAGAAATACCACATATAGAGATGTTCTGGTGCTCTTGTTTCTGGATTTTGAGGTGCCCCCAGTAATCAGAAGGTATTTTTTCTTTCATGTGATTAAGCCAGGAAGAGTGGCGATTAAGCCCTAAGCACGAATAACATGTGGATTGTTTTAAATCAACCCAATTTTGGATTTAATTCTGAAAATACAGATCATCCTTTGGTTCAGATTTACTGAGAATTTTAATTGCAGGTCTCATAAAAACTCTACCTTTAAAAAAAAGCATACATGGGGCACCTGGGTGGCTCAGTCGGTTAAGCATCCGACTCTTGATTTCGGCTCAGGTCATGATCTCAGGGTCGTGAGATCAAGCCCTATGTTGGGCTCCACGCCCAGGGGGACGTCTGCTTGGGATTCTGTCTCCCTCCTTTTCAGCCCCTCCCCCCCACTCACATGCACATGCTCGCTCTCTCCAATAAATAAATGAATCTTAAAAAAAAAAAGCATACGTGACTCATACCAATTTGACAGTCAGGTTGCTGCCTTCCTTAAATCGATGTCTCGTTATTTTTGTTGTAGATTCTCATCAAGCTCAGTTTCTTTTCTTTTCCTATTTCCAGGCTTTCACAGTGGTGACTGTCTTCAATTCCATGACTTTTGCTTTGAAAGTAACACCATTCTCCGTAAAATCCCTCTCGGAAGCATCGGTTGCCGTTGACAGATTTAAGGTGAGAGGCTCCCTTCCCTTCCTCTATGTCAGGAGCCGTCCTGGCAAAGCCACAGCTGCCTTTATTCCAATGGGCCACACAAGGCTGGCCATACTTGGCTTTTGTTCACCTCTAGCTCTTTGTCCAGCTGGTAAGAAAGGGGGCAGTAGAGGAGAGTGAATTAAGGGATGGGAATAGTTACCTTTTCAAGTGAATGTGAAATTTTACTTTTTGTTGACAGCCCATCTAGTTTTGGGCTCCCAGGATTTTGTTCTCCTTCAGAGCGAGGCCCTTCTTCCTTGGCCTGACTTGGGTGTATGTCCTAAAAAACTCCTGGGCCTCTTTCGGTGATTCAAACCGGAAGATCCGAACTGTTAGGTGACTGTCAGCTTTTCCTCACCTCCATCTACCGTTGCGTCGACCTCTACCAAAATGCTATTGTCATTTTAATTGGTCGATATGCTACGCCCTTTTCCATACTTTCTTTTTCCTGCCCTGTAGTCACCACTCCTGATGCAGGGAATGCAGTGACATGGGAATAGTCGTACAATGAGATCATGTTGCAAAGTGCAGCTAAGGAAATAATCAGGTTTTTTTGGAGGTGGTTAGTTGATCATGCTTTAACTGTGTTCTTTATGCCTTCAGAGTAATACAAATAGATGATACAAGAGGTCGATAGATTCGGGAGGGTGAGGGGAAGGAGCAGCACCTGTGTGGGCTGGAATTCCTTGACAGTGCCCCTGCAGGCAGTAGCTCCTATATTCCTGCCAAGCCTTCGTGTCTAGTGCAGAACAATGAAAAAACGATGCTGGTTGCTTGAAGGTTTGGGGGGAACAAATTGAGACTCATGGAGAATATGAAGAATGGAGAAGAGCTTTCCAAGATTTATTTATATTCTACTTGTTTACAGTTAACAAGGTGAATTTTGTTTGGGCAAGAATGCCAGTCCTCAGGAATGCATCCCCAGCTCTGTGCCCTCCCTCCCTCCAGCCTGGCTGCTAGAAGGCGAAGAGCCAGAGCCATAAAAAAGAAATAGTCTAATTGTAATCAGAGCTTTATTTTGCTGCCTCTGCAATACCTAGTCATGGAAGAAAGCATATGTTTTGACCATAAGATTGTCCTCCTGTCATTGCTAGTTGATAATATAGGTTTGTTCACCCTATGTTTCTCAAGGGCTTTCTTTTCTTCCATTTACCAGTGGGGATTTGCATTTGCAGGTGGCTTTTCACACCACAGCTCCCTCCTCTATCCAGGGAACTTCAGAGTTAATAATAGAAGCAAAATCACCCACAGCTGTATTATATGCCCCTTGAGATTTCAGTTCCATTCTGTCTTATTCTTCTTGGCAGGCTCCTCCTGCCCCTCCTGTCCCTCCTCCTTCCCCCCACCCTCCCCTTCCCCTACCTTCTCCACCTGCTAGGAGGATGATAACAGGTAGAAAGGGGTAAGAAGCCACCTTGTGACTTTTCTAAGATTGTTGTCAGTAGAGGGTTGCCAGTTTTAGCAAATAAAGAGACAGGACCCCCAGTTAGTTAATAACCACATGGGATATACCTATACTACCAAATTATTCATTGTTTATCTAGAATCAAAATCTAACTAGATGTTCTGTATTTTATCTGGCAACCTCTGTCCCCTCTTCTGCTCAACAGATGTACTCTGAGTGCATGAGGGTTCTGTTTTGATAGTTGGTGTCCTATGGTAAAGTTGAGGTTTATGGTTTATGTACCTCTAAGATTCTGTTGTCCTGGCAGGTGCCAGTCCAAGTAGATATAAATTCAAGTGTTGTGAGTCCCTCGTGTGCCTCCGCATGTCTCAAGAGGAGGACAGGCTGCAGGGAGCCCATGGGAAGGAAATGGGGAAGGAGCTGTGCAAACTGGAGCACTGGCTTATTTTTTTAATAGTCCATGAGGCCTGAAAGATCCCTTTAATAACTCCTTAGAGGAGAGAAATGATGGGAATTCTGTCAGCGTATGGTTTTACTCTGAACGTGGCCAAAATATTTGGCATGTTACTCTTAGCTCAGTCAATCCAGAAGGCTCTGAACAAATGAAACCAACAGCTGTTTTTGGAAAATTAAACCTAAGGTTGATGAAGAGTAATGGTTATTAGGGTATTTAGAACCACGACACTTCTGGGAAGATTGGAGTTTAGGAACTGATAGGAGATGTGGCAATCAAAGCTTGGAGTTTAGGATCTAGGAGCAAGGACTTGCTCTAGGGGTGGGAGATTATATGTTACATTTACTAACACCGGCAAACTTTAAAACAGTTGGGGGTTCTCAGTAAATAAGCAGAGTCCTGACTCTGAAAGGCACCTTTTATCTTAAGTCTTTCTAATGTTTCAAAAAAAAGTTGTTTTTTTTTTTTATCATATTGGGAATCCAGCTGGGATTCTGTGGAGATCTGCAGTTTAAGAGAGTTGTCAGAAGTGGGTTCAAGATCATGGGCACTTATAATAAGGTTTATTATGGTCAGTGTTTCAAATCTCATTTCAGAAATACTTAGCTTTTCAATCATTGCACTTTTCTTCCCTAACATAATTCAGAGGGACTGTGGGAATGAGTGGGAGGAAAGTCTTGTTGTCTTCCCAAGTGTATTTCTGAGAGAGATTCCCTTCACTTCTTCCCAAGTCCATTCCTTTGGTTGTTTGAATCCTCACAAGTTTCAAGGCAGAACTTTGAAGACATGAGAGCTTGGCAAGAAGAGGCACTCTGCCGATGATAAACCCAAGCAAGCTAGGCATGGTCACCATCTCGGCTCGCCTCTCCCCACACACATGTGCCATGTGGTTGCTGAGGGGAGCGCACAGGCTTTGCGGCTCCGCAGGAGTGTTCTGGAAGGGAAACACAGTGATGGGGATCCATCTAGGAGAGCAGCATGCCCTTTGGTTTTTCTGCTTGCATTTTACTGCTTGCTCTTCAGCAAGTCATGGGTGAGAACAAAGGGCTGCATACGGGTTAGTTAAATGCACTTTGGCCATACTAGATTGGCAGAAAGGAAAAGGTAGGTTAGGATGTGATTGGCAGTGTAGAGCGTTGGGCCGTTGAGAAGGCCCCTGTCCCTCCTGAGGGTGTCCCCACACCCCCGTGACCTCTCGCTGGGCCTGAGGCTGGGCTACACTAATGAGCTACCTTTTGCCCTTCAGCTTCCTTCCACTGTATAGCCTGATGTGTTTTGCCGCGTGAGTGTGCGCCCTAGGCTTGTCCCCCTGGTCTTGGTCCAGTGTCTCATCTTTGCACCTCTCTCACAACTCCTATCAGAGTTTGTTTCTGATGGAAGAGGTTCACATGATAAAGAAAAAACCAGCCAGCCCTCACATCAAGATAGAGGTGAAAAATGCCACCTTGGCATGGGACTCCTCCCACTCCAGTATCCAGAACTCACCCAAGCTGACCCCCAAAACGAAAAAAGACAAGAGGGCTGCCAGGGGCAAGAAAGAGAAGGTGAGACCGCTGCAGCGCGCTGAGCAGCAGGCCGTCCTGGCAGAGCAGAAGGGCCACCTCCTCCTGGACAGTGATGAGCGGCCCAGTCCCGAGGAGGACGAGGGCAAGCACATCCACCTGGGGAGCCTCCGCCTGCAGAGGACACTGTACAGCATCGACTTGGAAGTCGAGGAGGTAAGCCCGGTGCCTCCCCACTCCCCACCTGCACCCCGTCTGTCCGCAGGTGTCTGCGGGCATCTCCTCCGGCACGAGCGGGCAGCCGCCTTCCTTACACCAGAGTACCTGGTGGCTGGGATTGGTTGGAACTAACGAGCGAATCCGGCCACTCCAGCTCCACAAAGGAGTCTTCAGGCATCTAACAGTAGACCTTAATACCAGCTGATCTCATGAGATGCTCATTTGACAAGCAAGGAAATGAAGAGTTCAGGTGGATTTTCCAAGACTTTGCCCTGAATAGATTCTAATTGTTACAGTTGTATGTGAGCTGTAATAATTATTTCTGGTTATCATAACTCTGGGCGAGCTTCTCGTTACCAGTAGGCTGTGCAGAGCACAGACCCTGGTCCATATAAGAGCCCTCAGGGCTGCTCTTATTGACAAATCTCTTGTAATTATCTATCTACTTATTTATCTATTTTTATTGCAGCATAATAGCCAGTGTTCTTTTAGTTTCAGGTGTACAACATACTGATTCTGTAATTGTTGATTTTTCATGTAAACGAAGGATCGTTATGATGTGTGATGTCACAGCCTGGATAGCACAGGACTAGAATCTCTCCGAGGGGCTCCTGGGCAGAGTGGCTGGAAGAGAGTCCAGTTCAGGGCTTTGCAGACACAGTCTGTGACCGTTCAGAGGGGCACAGATGTGTATGTACATCTGTCGTCGGCTGTTTTCTGAGTGCCAGCTTTATGCCAGGCACCGTTCGTTGTGGGGCTGGGCTGCAGCCGCTGGAAACCAAACGGACAAAAACCTCTGTGCTCCTGTAGCGTAGGTTTTAGTGGGCAAAGACAGATAGTAAACGAGTAGAGTATATGGTATGTCAGATGGTGATAAGGGCCCTGAGGACGAGAGGGAGTGGTGGGCCGGAGCAGGTGTGGTTGCAATTTAAATAGGCTGCCTGAGGGAAAGCCTCATTTAAAAAGTGGTATCTGAGCAAAGGCTGGAAGGAGGCGAAGGCGTGAGCCATATGGGTATCTGGAGGAAGAACATTCCAGGCAGAAGGAACAGAAGCGCAGAGGCCCCGAGTGCGCAGTGTATGTATTCCCCAGCAGAGTGAGCACGGGAGAGAAGGGCAGATGCCGGGGGCAGAGAGGCGGCTGGGGTGCCGAGCCTCCTCTGGTGACTTTGCCTTTACTCCGAGTGGGAAGAGAAGCCTTGTGAGGGTTTGGAGAAGAATGATATGATCTGACTTCTGTATGAAGAGAAATATCCTAGCTTCTGGATTCAGAAGAGTATGGAGGCAAACAAGGAAGGAGAGCAGTTAACCCCGGAGAAGTGTATCTTGGACCGAGGAGGGTGATGAGCCATGTTTATCGGCATAACTGGAGCTAGGGGGTAGTGGGTTTTCATGCAGTGTACATCAGTATCAGCAGCTGACTAAGGCATGTTACGTGGATCCAGAGCCAAACTGAAGAGAGAAAAGCTCCCAGCTCTTGAAAGCTGCCACCAAGAGCAGATGGTCCTTCGTGACCACACCTGAAACCACTAGTGTAGTTCATCATTGGCCACCACGCACGTCCGTTTTTGACTTCCGTTAACTCTTCACCACAGGCTTCTTATTTAATAGTGATTTTCTTGATTATTGAGGCAGCTCCATTACATTTCTCATCAGCCCTATTAGAGGATTATTCCTCATTCAGCTGAAATGTACTCTTCTGCTTTCTGTCTTTTGATCCTCATCCAACCCTTTAGAGCCCACATTCACATGACACACCTTTAGCTATTTGGAGAGGGGTACCTTAATTCTTCCAGTGCACCCCTCTCCCCTTCAGGGCGGGGAAGGGAAGTTAATGTTTGCCTGAGATCCTCTGTGCCCGGGGCATTCCACTATTGGTATCTCTGTTAGTCACCATGGAGTCATGAGAACAGAGTTTTCTCTATGTAAACCTAACTGACTTGCGCAGAGATCGAACCTTTGACTTGGTCTCCTCATTACCATCAGGCTGTAATCTTTCAAACTCTGAAACCATGTCAGAAACTTTATCCAACATACTTTGTCTAAGACACTGTACTTGGTTCTACAAAGATCACTCCTTCCCTCAAGTTGCTCAAAGCCCAGTGAGAGACGGACAGTGGAAGTAACCAGACCACGAGCACACAGTTGGCAGGTGCTAGTGGAGCTGAGGTTCCATTCACGACCTGGCTGCCTCCAGAATCCATGCTCTTCTGCACACCAACTCTCCCTTTACTGAGGGATTTGAGCCAATGCAGGGTTGCTAAACAGTGGCCCTTTTGAAATCACCCGCCCGTCCTTGAAAACTCGGAACACCACCTGCTGAGAGCTCATTATTTTGCCTGGAGATATTCAGTTAATCACAGGCTTTCCTCCTCCCCACCCCCACCCCCCCCTTTTAAGTGGGATTGATGATATCAATAGTCTTCAGATTCTTGGAAATGTTTTGTAGAAAAATGGAAACAGTGCACATAGTTTTTATTGAAAATAATTTATAGACCCTAGAGGAAAACATCATATAAAATGAAATGAAAACCAACAAAATAATTTCCAAGAGTCCTGCCCTCATTTCCAAAAAGAACAAAAATAAACAAATAATCACAAAACATGGGTTGCCAAAAAAGTAAGAAAGAGGCTGGGCTTTTCTAAAAGTAACGTGGGATACCTTCATGTGTGTGCTTATTTACGTTTTCTAAAAGGCTTACACATCCATTACCTCCCACATACGCCCACAGAAGCCCTCTGAAGTAGGTGGCTGACAGGGAGCAAACAGGGAAGTGAACTTGCAGGGTCACCAGGATGATCGTCTTCCTATTACTGATGGGCTGTCATTGTGTTTTTCCTCGAAGAAGTCAGCAGCCCCTAGAGACGAGTGGTCCATGGCCCTTTAATGACCTTCCTTTCTCTGTGTGCTTTGTCCAGGGTAAACTGGTTGGAATCTGCGGCAGTGTGGGAAGTGGAAAAACCTCTCTCATTTCAGCCATTTTAGGCCAGGTAATATTTTGTTTTGTCTTTGGCCTTTTCTGCCTCTTTCCCTGGAATCTGCCTCACAAGAGTCTTGGGAAGAATGGACTAACTTCCCAAAGAGAGTCAGGAAAGGTAGAAACAAAATGAACCCTTGGTCTGTGTTCTGCCCCCTGCCCCCGCCCCCACATTCCCACCCCTTATCAGCGTTGTATCTGGGAGTGGGCTCAGTGGATACCCGAGGAGTGACTGAGTGATACCTAGCTGGAGCCATCCATTTCTCCTGCCTTCTTTTATTCAGCATGTATTTATTGAGTCCCATATGTATGCCAGACAGTGTGTTGGGAAATGTCAGCGATAAGACGTGAACAAACTGCAGACTGCCGACAGAGTGAAGAAGCCGGGCCAGCCAGCATTACCAGCCTCCCCGTCAGAGAGATCTCTGTCAGGATTTGATCTAGAAGCAAAGCCCTGCTCTGATTACAACCTAACCATTGAAAGAATTACGCCCTTGGGAGCTGATGGCCTAGCTGGGGAGTTACGCCTTCGAGACACACAAACATAGCACAAGGCAGAGAGTGAATGGTTCACAGAGGGCCCAGCAGAGGGCTGTCAGCGTTCACATGGGGGCAGGGTCAAGGATCATCCAGCTAAGGCAAATTGTCTTTTCCTGTGTTTTAAAACCAAATAGGGAAAATCAACAAGGTACTTCCACCTGCTTTTAATCTTGAATCAAACTAGCTTGACTTCGATGGTCGGGATGAGGATAAACTGAAGCTCATTCTTACCTACCTGTGGAGAAAGACCAATGAGTCATTTCTCCATACTGAGGAAATTAAACACATGCAAGAAGGAGTTGGGGAAGGGTGTTTTGTAGTGTCCCGGTTATGGAATATTTTGTCTTATTCAGTGTCACTGTCACAGTTGATAGAGTGGTACTCTCCTCGGGAGCAGTGGGACCCGGCGTGGTCTGAGGAAGGTTGCATCCAAATCATCTGGAGCTACAGCGCCCCCACCCCACTGCTTTGTGGGACTCCTCATTGGTTGGGCTCAGCCCTTGATCTTTGTAAACAGCCAAAACCTCCGAGGGGTTCTGATCATTTCGGGGTCAGATTAAGGGTCAATGATGAGAGACACGAGAGATGAAGGGGGAGGTGGTATTGAATGGGGGATGGCTAGGGTAAAAACGGAGTGGGGCTTTGCTTCTAGGTCACATCCTGACAGCAATCTCTGTGCCCGGGAGGCTGGTAATGCTGGCCGGCCTGGCTTCTTGGGAGTTGTGTTGGCAGCCTGCAGTGTGCGTGTTTGTCCCGTAGCAGCTGGAAGAGTTGAGTTTCCGCAGTAGACCCTCCGTGGGTTTCTGAACACTGAGTGCAGAGCAGGGGGCTTTCCAGTTTTGGGGCGGTTGGTACCGCTGTAATGGTGTGTGCTGGGTGCACCTGTGTACGTCCACTGTGTGTTAATGGTGTTTGAGAGGACAAGCTTGGATGTGCAGGATGGGTGACAAAACTTTGTTCAAGCTGTAACATCCCTAACCCAAGACAGATGTCTACTGTCAGTCCCAAAAGGAACCCCGAAAGAGGACAAAATGGATAAATCATATCAATCACTGTGGCTGAAAACACAATTCGAAGCACGTGGCTCATCACGCAGTCTCTTCAGTGTTGAACAAGAGGGTCCATCCTCATTAAATGGATACTCTGTAATACTAGTTGATGTCTAACGATTTTTTTTCCCTCCTTTGGTCCTCATTTTACAGAAGCAGCTGCTTTAGCCAACAGCCTGGATTAATTAATTCTATAGATGAATTGAGGCAGGAACTAGCTCTATATCCTTGCAGCATCCTCCCCGGGGGACTTCTGAAAGAGCCTTCTGCTCTAGTCCTTCCTTTAGTTAAAAGAGTTTGCAATTAGGAAGAAAGGATCTGGAGTAGCTTATGGGCTGCTGAATGAAGTGTTTGTTCACTCAAGTCCTAGATTACGCGGGGTTCCCGTCACACCTAAGCAAAGAGAACTTTTATTTTCTTTGCTGCTGTAGCTCTCTATGGAACGAAGGCGAGGTCTGGATTCGGGTCCAAAAAGCATCCAAGGAAATTGCCCAAACTTGGAACTCCGTTGCGGAATTGTGGGGGGTTCTGTTGGCGTAGGGTGGTGGTTTTGCTTCATGATGCCATTGGATGGTGTCTGTCTCCCTAGATGACACTTCTAGAGGGCAGCATTGCAGTCAGTGGAACCTTCGCTTATGTGGCCCAGCAGGCCTGGATCCTCAATGCCACTCTGAGAGACAACATCCTCTTTGGGAAGGAATTTGATGAAGAAAGGCAAGGAATGTTTGGTTTCTGTCATGCTTTCCGTCTTGGCCGTGTGAGACGCAAGGCAGCCCACGTCAACAGGCTCTGCTCCAACCATGTCCCTGATGCTAAGTGTCTTTATGTCCTTCAGATACAACTCTGTGCTGAACAGCTGCTGCCTGAGGCCTGACCTGGCCATTCTTCCCAACAGTGACCTGACTGAGGTACCGACCTTCTGCCCCTAATGGGGCAGTGCGTTGAGCAGAGAGGATTCTGGAAGATGGGTGGCAGGGCCGTGCCAGAGCCACCTCCTAGTAATGTATCTTAAATGTGGGAGCACCTACATGGGGAGTTTTGCTTTCATTGGGACTTTATGTTCGGAAAGCATTTGTTCCTTAGGGCAGGGTTATCAACACTACTTGTTTTCAGCATATAAATATTTCATGTCACGTGGATTTTTTTTTTTTTGGTGAGAGTGCATGAGCGCATGTGCACACGGCGGGGGTAGGGGATGGAGGGAAAGGGAGAGAGAGCATTTTTTTTTTTTTAAAGATTTTATTTATTTATTTGAGAGAGAGAGAGTGAGAGAGAGCAAGCACATGAGAGGGGGGAGGGTCAGAGGGAGAAGCAGACTCCCCGCCGAGCAGGGAGCCCGATGCGGGACTCGATCCCGGAACTCCGGGATCATGACCTGAGCCGAAGGCAGTCGCCCAACCAACTGAGCCACCCAGGCGCCCGAGAGAGAGCATTTTAAGCAGGCTCCACGCTCAGTGAAGAGTCCGACTCCGGGCTTGATCTCACGACCCTGAGGTCATGACCTGAGCCGAAATCAAGAGTCAGACACTTAACCGACTGAGCCACCTTGGCGCCTTGTATGTCATGTGGATTTTAAACAAAATCCCATTGTTGGTTCAGAGTTAATGTTTTCTACGCTGAATATTCATTTGAAAACCGTAAGTCAAGCATGTGCTTGTTGAGGTTCTTCTCTGAACTTTATTCTGCCAACCAACCTCCTTATTCATACACAGTCTGTGGAGAGCCCTCTTCAATTAGAAAGAGAGAGGCCTTAGCACAAACCCTTCTCTCTTTGGCTCTCTGCCCTGGAGCAGTTTGCAGAGGCGTTTCTTTGGAACTGGCTTGTGTTCTTTGGTGTTGACTCTTGTTTCCCATGACCTGCCCCGAAGGTCTCTGGAGCTAGCATTTTATTCAGCTGACTTCAGTTAAATCCTTCCAACCAGATTTGGTGAATGGTTTCATTAGTTCACTGGTTCTCAAATCTTAGTCCCCAGACCCATAGTGGATCAGCAGCAACAGTATTATTGGGAACTGGTTAGCAATGCAGATTCTTAGGCCTCACCCCACACCTACTGAATCAGAAACTCTAGGGGCAGGGCCCAACCATCCGTTTCAACAAGCCCTACAGGTAATTCTGATACATGCTCAGATTTGAAATCTCTGAATTCAGTGTTTTTTTAAGGACAAGTTCTTTGTTTTTTTTAAATTACAGAGCCAGTTACCATTTGACATTGATTTATTCATGTGTTCATTTAGTAACATTTATCAGAGGCTTGTCATGTGCCAGCTCCTTATGCAGAAACTGCGGGGCACTAGGAATATAAAGGACTAGGATAATGATCTGTGCCCTCAAAAAGCTTACAATTGAGAGGATGGGATACCCGAACAAATAACTATAAAATAAGCTGATAAAAGCTCTCAAAACTTTAAGAAAAAAAATTAAAAAATAAAAAAGTCCCCTTTCTTTTGGGCAGTAGTAGAGACGAAGGGTGGGGGGAGGTTTCACAGAGGAGAGGGTGCTGGAACTGAGCAGATACAGTATAGAAAAGGCATGACAGTGGTGTGAGGGTTCATAATGGACACACAATTTAAAATGGCTTAGATGCCAGGGAGTGGAAGAGAGGTTGGTTGGCAGTGGAGACTGAGAGCTGCCGTGGAGCCAGGTGGCAAAGAGCTTGCTTTCTATGACATGTTGGCTTAGATTTTATTCTTTAGGACTCTTGAAAGACAGTTTTCAGCAAGGGTGGGACATGGTCAACTTTGTGCTTTGGAAAGATCTTTCTGCCCACAGAGAATGGATTGGAGTGGTATGTCAAGGCGGAGATCTGGGGAAGGCAGAGTTGTCTTCTCTGGGCTGGCTCCCGCAATTCCAGTGTGGGCCCTGGAGGATCAGAGTGGCACTTCCTCCAGGTGGGGAATTCAGTAGAAGGAGCGGGTTTGTGGAGCAGAGGAGCAGTGACTGGGGGTGATCGCTGAGCTTGGTGTTGGACTTGAGCTGGAGGCTTCACTGTGCTTTCTGGACTCTTGTAGATTGGTGAGCGAGGAGCGAACCTGAGTGGTGGGCAGCGCCAAAGGATCAGCCTGGCCCGGGCCTTGTATAGTGACCGGGACATCTACATCCTGGATGACCCCCTCAGTGCCTTAGATGCCCACGTGGGCAACCACATCTTCAGCAGTGCTATCCAGAAGCACCTCAAGTCCAAGACAGTTCTGTTTGTTACCCACCAGTTACAGGTATGGGGCATTCTTGCCCAGGCTGCCCACCTTGGCTTGGGAAATCAGAAACAGGGAGGTGGGCTTGGTCCAGGTCCCTCCATGGAACTCCTTAGAGCTTCCTGGAATCAATGTTTATTTTCTCAGCAAATAGCCCTCAGCCCATTGTACCAATAAAGCTCATCGTACTGATGTACCAGATGGCCATCTGAATTAGAAATCCTCAGAGCTTGTTAGCTTTTGCATATAAATCAGTAAGTAAAAGGGCTGAGAGGAGTAGGCTGCAACTGGAGTTTGCGTATGAGATCGTTTGGAAAGCATCTTGTTAATATCTATATGCAAGTGGGAACTGTTTAAGGAAAACAAGCTCTTCTCCCTCTGTCATGCCAAGACAAGCAGCCACTTTGGAGAGTAGCTCCAGGATGTTGCCATCTGCTTTGCATATGTTGTCAGGTTTAGGGGGCTCATCCCCCATTCTGCCACAGAAAGTCTGTAACCGTGTGCTTCTGGGTACAGCGAAGGGGTGTGAAGTTTAATGCAAGGCTCATTTGACTCCATCAACAGATCTGTGTCAAAAACTAGAGGTGATGCTCTTTGAACCGCATCACAAGGCACAGTAAACTAAAACCGGTTCTCTCACTCTTGGCACTATTGACATTTTGGGCCAGATTGCTCTTTGTTGGGGGTGGGGGGAAGGCTGTCCTGTGCAGCCCTGGCCTCTATCCGCTGGATGACAGCGGTACCCATCCCCAGTTGTAGCACCCAAAAAGGGCTCTAGAGAGTGCCAGATGTCCCCTGGGAGGCTCAGTTGCCTCCAGATGAGAACCTCTGAAGGAAGGTGTGGGTATTGAATGTATTTGCACAAATGTCAGCAACACTGTATTGTCCCTGCCTTTTTGTCTCCAGTACCTGGCCGATTGTGATGACGTGATCTTCATGAAAGAAGGCTGTATTACAGAAAGAGGCACCCACGAGGAACTGATGAATTTAAATGGTGACTATGCTACCATCTTTAATAACCTGTTGCTGGGAGAGACACCCCCAGTTGAGGTAAGATTTGCATGGCGTTTGTGGGCATCTCCTCCTTTCTAGCAAGGGAGACTTGACTGTAGCGAGTGATGGAGAGATCCCAGCTGAACTCAGTGTCTGTGTCTTGTTGGCAGGGGCCCTATTTTCTGGTGACCAGACTCCTTTGCTTTAGTTCACATACTGGTGCTGCTCTATGAGAGCAGGATTATGGGGCTGGTGGGCCGATGTCTTCTGCCACTGAGAACACATTAATGAGGCAATGACAGGGAGAAAGTTATGGGCTCAGCACATGCTGTTGTTCAGTTGTAACTGAGCTTCCTAAACTCTGTCATTCCTGACTGAAGGATTATGAAGCTCCTTTTTAAATAAACAAGTGAAGAAGGAATGAGGGAAGAGAAATTAAATATTGCATACATTTGACAATGATCCCTGGTGCCTTGGCTGCTAATTTGGCACTCATTAACTGACATCTGTGTCCCAGTTCCTGGGTTAGACACGTCATAGATGTCATCCCATGTAGTCATTTTAACAGAGCTCTGTGGCAAAGTAGGATTATCCCCCACTTTTATAGCTGAGGGAATGGAAGATCAGAAACCTTAAGAGCTCGAGAACAAAGGTGGTTTGATGTCACCGTGCTCCTTCTGCCTCGCTACCCTGCTTCCTGTGGCAACACAGAATGGCAGTTTTCCATGGCTTTCCCCTGGGCTCCGAGTTAGGCCCAAACAGGGGTATTTAGTTAGAGCTCGCCAAAGAGGTTGTTTTTCCTTCTTGCCACCCTGCTCTCATTTTGAACTCCTTACTTATTCTGTGGTCACCCTGGATTCTAGGGGTGCACTCATGCACTCAGGCTGGGCTAAAAGGTACTTCTTAGCTACCAGGTCATTTGATGTCTGCACAGGATAAAAGCAGAGTTACTGGGACCTTTTCTGGGAGCCCTGTTTCAGTCCTTGGGTGTCATCCTGTTTGATTTCACGAACAGTATAATTAACTGTTCGTGACCGATGCGTTTTAGGCCTCTAGGAATAACAGGCGTTCCAGAGTGTCACCAGGAACTTCAGTTGAGACACCTGAATCCAGATATGGATTTTATGATCTCTCCCTCTGGCTCTCAGGGTACTTTGGACTCTTCAGAAGTTTTCCTCCTCACTGTAGACGTGGAGGGGGGAAATGAGAGGGGAAGAAATTAAAATAGGAAACATCCAAGAAGCGAAAGAATATCGAGAATCGGTGTATTGCAGCAGAGAGAACATACCTTAGGAATGTCACTTAACTTTCCTGAGCTTTGGTTTCCTCATCTTAAAAATGGGGATGACACCTGCCTCTTAGAGTTGTTGCATCAATTAAATGAAATAATATGTAATCTTACTAGTAAGTGGTCAGCAAATGATAATTTTCTCTTTAGTGCATTTATTCATACACAGTAGTAAATATAAAATTAGAGCCCCATCTTGTGTTCTGTCATGGCTTTAAATTTTATATTTTCTGGTTTTTTTCACTGTCCGTTTAAAAAGTCTAGTTGGAGAGCAAACTGGGGTCATGAGGCTGACAATGACATAGAATTAAATGTAGTAAGCTCAGGGCGCCTGGCTGGCTTAGTCAGTAGAGCATGGGACTGTTGATCTCGAGGTTGTAGGCTTGTTTTGTTTTGTTTTTTAAAGATTTATTTATTTATTTATTTGAGAGAGAGAGAGAGCACAGAGGGAAAGGGAGAGAGAATACCAAGCAGACTCCCCACTGAGTGCAGAGCTCAACTTGGGGCTCAATCCCATGACCCTGAGATCATGACCTAAGTGGAAACCAAGAGTCAGATGCTCAATCAACTGTGCCACGCAGGCACCTCGGGGTTATAGCTTTGAGCCCCATGTTGGGCATAGAGATTACTTAAAAGTAAAATCTTTTAAGAAGTAAATGTAGTAAACTAAATTAAGGGAATTTTCTATATAAAGATAATAAGAGGAACTTCAAAAGGGGAGCATTAAGTAGCCTCTGTTATCTCAGGTACAATCTGATGCATGTTTATTAAGTCACTTTGTGTCCTATTATGGGCAGTGCTTGGTGCTAGGTCTGGTACAGGTTACCACCGTGAGTCAGGCATCATCTCATCCTCGAGGGACTCGCAGTCTGCTAAGCAAGACCGATGCTCTGATGCTCTTATAGGGAACTGTAACACCAGGTCACATTTGCTGCAACATGCTATCATGAAGTACTAACCGAGTGCCTGGGAGAACAGGGGAGGGGTGAGCTCTATCCTAGAGGAGTCTAAGTTGCCTCAGGGAGGATTTAAGATTTGAATCCCTCTGAATGGGGATAACTGTAACTGAGTTGGGGTGAGGGGAGGGGCATTCCAAGTGAAGAACCAGTGTGGACAAAGGTCCAGAAGTGGGGAATGGCAGGATGGTGTGAGGAATGGTGTGAAATCCAGTGTGGCTGGAGAGTAGAAGTCACAGGAATGGGAGAAGAACATACAGAGTCGGGCTAGGGCCAGAATGTGGAGGTTTTGCAAAACCAGGCTGAATTTGAGTATATCCTGTGGTAGCAGTGGGAAATGGTCAGATCTATGATTGGATTTAGTAATGTGGAGATCAGAGATGAAGGAATGGGAATGCCCCAGCCCTAATACTTTGGGCAAGTTGGAGTGGATGAGAACATTGGGGAAAGCAATGTCTATGGAATAACAGGATAGGAACCCAGATACCGAAGACTGAAGGAGGTGAGGAAGCACAAGAAAGTGGCCCTTTTAAGAGGTTTGATGTATCTCTTCTCAAGAATAGCAGCAGCTTGAAGATGATTCTCCAGTGTGCCTGTGGACATTTGTCTGAATGGCCGTATTGTAACGAGAGACACTTTTTTTTAATATTAGATTAATTCAAAAAAAGAAACCAGCGGTTCACAGAAGAAATCACAAGACAAAGGTCCTAAAACAGGATCAGTAAAGAAGGAGAAAGCAGTGAAGCCAGAGGAAGGTAATGACCTTTTTTGAGATTTTAGATTTGTCATTAAAGTTTATCGGAAAGTATGCCAAGTGGTAATTCATAATGTTTGACAGCATTGTGTGTTGTAGAGTCCTCTGGCCTTATATTTCTGGAATAACAAATTCTTGTATAATATTGGGGGACTATGAGGTGCCTTCTGTTTGCTTAAACAGACCAAAACAGTAAGAATGACCTTTAATCCTCTGCCTTCGCTACATACTGTGGGTCAGGTGTCTGTAATCATAGCTGAGTCATCTTGAGTAAGGAGAAATGGAATGATGAGTAGAGGTATACCCTTCTTCCTGTGATTCACCTTTGTTTTTTTTTTTTTGAAGATTTTATTTCAGAGAGAGAGAGCAAGCATGGGTAGGGGAGGGCAGAGGGCACCCCTCACCTCTGCTCTTTAAAAGTCAGTGCCAATCTGCCTTCAGCTCAGGTCATGATCCCGGAGTCCTGGGATCAAGCCCCGCATCCCCGCTGAGCAGGGAGCCCGCTTCTCCCTCTGCCTCTGCCCTTCCCCCCTTTGCTCATGCTCGCTCTCTCGCTCTCTGTCTCTCAAATAAATAAATAAAATCTTAAAAAACAAACAAAAGTCAGTGCCAGTCTGTGGCTGACTCAGCAGAGCTTGCAACTCTTGATCTTAGAGTTGTGAGTTCTGAGCCCCACTTCGGGTGTAGAGATTACTTAAAAATAAAAATCTTAAAAATAAAAGTCAGTGCCAGTCCAGGAAGAGATGTTTCAGCACGAGCAGTGTCTACATCTTCAGTAGCTCCCTCATTAGAATGTTACCCTCCTGGCTTTTTTTTTTTTAAGATTTTTTATTTATTTATTTGAGAGAGAGAATGAGACAGAGAGCATGAGAGAGGGGAGGGTCAGAGGGAGAAGCAGACTCCCCGCCGAGCAGGGAGCCCGATGCGGGACTCGATCCTGGGACTCTGGGATCATGACCTGAGCTGAAGGCAGTCGCTTAACCGGCTGAGCCACCCAGGCGCCTCCTCCTGGCTTTTTCTGATGAGGCTACAACAGGGCCAGGCTGAAGAGTTACAGCGCAGGTTTTTCCTGCCTGACTTTCCCCGGCCAGAGTCCTGGCTCTGGTTTCTTAAATCCTTTATCTTATCAACTAAAGCAAATATTGAGAGTTAGGAAAACTATTTGTAATGCCTCCGGCATTTTCACCTTTGTGAATCTTAAGCTGCACCAGTTTACCCGAGATACAGAACAAAGAGCGCAGCCCTGTTTTAAAGCTCTCTTTTGTTGTCACCGAGTCACCTCACGTTATGAATCCAGGACTTTGGCCCTGGGCCTGTTTTCACTTCCTTGTTCGTAAAACTGCACAGTTGTTTGGTGTTAGGAGTTGACCATCCTGACTTAGCACAGCCTGCCGCTTTTCTTTCTTTCCGTAAACCAGGCATGAGACTTTGCATTGGGTGTGATTTAAGATAACCTGTACCCACACAAAACAAACACAGCACAGAAGGCTGAGTCATCTCTCTGTTCCTGGCACAGGCAGTATCAAAAACCCCAGAGAACCCTGAGGGAATGTTTGTTCTCATCTACAGAGCCCCTGACCTGGATACTCACAACTCTTCAAGTACTCCAGGCACGTGAGGCTTGTTCCAAGATAATTAGACGTTGCCCGTGATATAGAGGCACTGGCTTTTTGGAGGGCTGTTTCTCTGTATTAGGGCATCAGCATCAGTCACCTGACCGTCCCAGGGAGCCTCCAGGAGGTACCCTTGAGCCTTTCTCTCCTCCTCAGCCGATCACCATGGTCTAATGAATTTACCTCCCGAACCTCCAACCCCATTGCCACGACCCTGGTTCTAGCCCCATCATCGTGCACCTAGAGTGTTACAGCTGCTTCCTTTTAAATCTGTCCCCCATGCAGACAGCTGAGAGGTCTAGTTAAAAATGGGGGACCAGGGGCACCTGGGTGGCTCAGTCGGTTAACCGTCTGCCTTCAGCTCAGGTCATGATCTCAGGGTCCTGGGATGGAGCCCCGCGTCGGGCTCCCTGCTCAGCGGGGAGTCTCCTTCTCCCTCTGCCTCTCCCCCTGCATGTGCTCTCGCTCTCTCTGCCTCTCTCAAATAAATAAAATCTTTAAAAAAAAAAATGGGTGACCAACCAACTCACTTTCCCTCAGGAAGTCTTTCAGTGGCCTCCCATTTCAAAGCAGTGTTTTCTCATCTTGGTCCTGATAGGGCACACATAGAAAATGCCATCATTTGTACGGGACACTAGGATGCATGGACGAGGCTGCTCGCTGCCAGAGGCGGCTGATCTGGCCATCCACAGATCCATAGCCTGGGAGTCAAATCTCCACGCATGTGTAGCCCATTCTCTTAAGCTTCCGTAATCGACCTTACCTCCTGCCGCTTGTTAGGTGCACTTAATGGTCCATCCTTGCTGAATTGGCTGGCTGTTTTCCTACCTCTGTGCTGATGCCCACCTTTTCCCCACCTGGTGTACCTTTTGAGACCATACAGAAAGCAGAAAGTCTTCCCTGAAACCGCTCCCCCAAGGAGGTTAGGTACACCTGGATGTTCCCGTGCTGCCCTGCATATATCTCTAGCATTGCATTCAGCATATTTTATTATAATTCTGTGTTCATTTTGTCTGTCCTACCAGGCTGTGGAAAGACCCTCTGCCAGATCTCAAGGACAGGGACGTGGGCTTAATTGCTCCAGGGCCTCATCGTGGGCCCGGTTCATAGTGGTGTTTAGTAAATGTTCAATGGAAGAATATTCTAGCCAGGATAAAAGAATTCTAATCTAGAGCCATGTGAAACTATAGGTTTTCTTTGAGTCTGCTCTCCTATAAGTGACTTAGTTTTGGAAAAGTAGCTTTTTCCTGCTGAGTTCATGTGTTTTTGTTTTGTTTTTTTTCTTACCTAGGGCAGCTGGTGCAACTGGAAGAAAAGGGGCAGGGTTCAGTGCCCTGGTCAGTATACGGTGTCTACATCCAGGCCGCGGGAGGCCCCTTGGCTTTCCTGGTCATTATATCCCTTTTCATGCTGAATGTGGGTAGCACCGCCTTCAGCAATTGGTGGTTGAGTTACTGGATCAAGCAAGGAAGTGGGGTAAGTTTCCTCACTAATGGGAAAAGTGTATTGTCTCAGAATGTCGCTGTTTCTTTGTATTCTCTGGCTGTCCTTGGGGAAACTGCTCTAGTTTTCGATGGAAAGAACTAGTGAACAAGGATTACCCAGGGTGCAAAAGATGAGCCCCTAACGTGGCCTCACAGGATAGTTGCTCCCTGACCAGCTATGTAGCAGCAGGACCCCTGGAGGCTGTCTGCCCTCCTCCACTAGAAAAGAGAGAAGGGGACGGGCAAAGCTTGCCTTGTGTTTGCCGCAACCAGGCCCCACAGTCATTATCCTGCCCCTTCCTTTGAGCTGAGAATGGCCCCAAGTAGGAGTTCCTGGCTGTCCTTAGGAGTCTTCCCTCACAGAGCCTTGCCTCCAAACAGAACGCCACAGTGACGCAAGGGAACAAGACCTCTCTGAGCAGCAGCATGAAGGACAATCCTCTCATGCAGTACTATGCCAGCATCTACGCCCTCTCCATGGCAGTCATGCTGATCCTGAAAGCCATTCGAGGAGTTGTCTTTGTCAAGGTATGCAGCGGGTGGCTTCTGCGTCTCCTCTCCCTAGTGACTGTGTGGTCAGCCTCTCTCGGGTTCATTCTGAGCAGGGGAGCTCCTCGGAAGCAGGATTTAGCTGAAATGACCTGTATCCCATTAGCCTCAGCCTTTTCCGAGTACCCACCTCTTTCTTCTGTGACCATTTGCCCTTCTCCAGCTTTGCGAGTGGATGTCTTCTGGAGCTGGGACCTGGGTAAATACGAACTGAGTCTGCCTGAGTCCTTGGGTCTCTGGGCCCTGATCACTTTGTCCTCTGCTCCTTAGGGCACACTGCGAGCCTCCTCCCGGCTCCATGACGAGCTTTTCCGAAGGATCCTCCGAAGCCCTATGAAGTTCTTTGACACCACCCCCACAGGGAGGATTCTCAACAGGTTTTCCAAAGACATGGATGAAGGTATTTCTCACTGCTTCTTTTATGCTCTGGAGCATAAGCTGCAGCTCCCCGTGCTCTGCAGCCTTCTAAATAACCCGCCAGGCGTGCTCATCTATCCATCCGTATGTTCTGAGAGTGCAGCGGCTGCTGGGGTCCACACCAGGAACAGTTTAGTTTTGGACTTTTCTCCAGGTTGCAATTTGTACTTAGGCTAAGGACCCATCTGGTTTTTTCACCTGTCATCTAAGTTCTCACCTGAGCTCATTTAACCTGAAAACAAGTTCAGAGAATCGAGTTGGCCTAAATACTTTGGACGGGAGCGTCTGAGATTCCAGAACATGTTTACTTTGAGGGTAGTGCATTGGTTCCTGGACATTTAAACCTCTGGCAGGTTTTCTGGATGCTGTGTGGGCTGTGCGAGCACCAGAACTTAACTCCTTCTCATAGCTCAGTATAATAGTAATAGCACCTGACGTTTATTGAGGGCTTCCTGTGTAACCAGCAGTGTGCTAGATACATTATCCTCATCCTCACAGGAGCCCTATGGGATGGGTATTGATTCACCCACTGAATGCATGGGAAAGCTGATGTCTAGAAAGGTTAAATAACTTGCCCAAGATTACATAGCTATTAGATAACAAAACTGGGAATCGAGCCCAGATCTTTTTAGCCTCGAGCTAATGCTTTTAACTGTCACCCTGTGCCGCCTCCACAGGAGTTTGTTTCAGATGTTGATAAAGCCAATGTAAAGCCATGGCCAGAGATAACAAGGGATCAGAACCATCACTGATACACAGAACTGATGCGTACACACACACACAAATGGAGGAAAGGTGGAAAGGAAAAAATCAGTGATATCAACATGTCTGGGATTTTTATGAAAATACTCCAGCCAAAAAAAAAAAAGTGGGAGGAGGAGATAGCCCTTCTAGAGAAGATGAAAAAAATACTGATAACTTTTGAAGGTTCTACATTCTTTTGATTTTTGTGTATGTTTAAATTTTTCCATAATGAAAAATTTCTCAAATGTTAGCAGCAGTTTATTGTTACGGGTAAGACTAAAGATTATGTTTCCTTCTTGCCTATTTATTTTCCAAATATTTTACAACAGAAGTATATGACTTTTAAAGGGAAAATTGTTTAAAGGGGTTGGGTAGCCTCATAAACCCAGGAGAGGGCCTGGGGGAGAAAGACCACTTAGATTTCCTTGGGACAAGAAAAATGAGATCAAGCAGGTTTCTAGATTTTTCTTTGATTTAAAAGACAACACACACATTTGAGATAGAGAATTTGTGGAACCTCTTTGTGTTTTTTAAAAATTTTTGGTCTCACTCTCCCTGTTTGTGGGTCCCAGCAGTCTGATCCTTGCTCCCTTGTGGTTTCCCCAGTCGATGTGCGCCTGCCATTCCAGGCCGAGATGTTCATCCAAAATGTCATCCTGGTGTTCTTCTGTGTTGGTATGATCGCCGGAGTTTTCCCGTGGTTCCTGGTGGCGGTGGGGCCCCTCTTCATCCTCTTTTCAGTTCTGCACATTGTCTCCAGGTAAACAAGAAGTGTTCACATCTCCCAGCGATGAAGCCAGGGTTGTTTGTCTACTGCTGTGACACAGAATTCATTCTCTCTCTAGGGTCCTGATTCGAGAGCTGAAGCGTCTGGACAACATCACACAGTCCCCTTTCCTCTCCCACATCACATCCAGCATACAGGGCCTTGCCACCATCCACGCCTACAACAAAGGGCAGGAATTTCTGCACAGGTCAGTGTTGATGGCGGCCGGAGGGCTCAAAGGGGAGTCAACATACCAGCATTTAATAAGTCTAAGAGGCCCTTCAAGGCCAGAGCTGGGGATTATAAAGCTCATTACCAAGTGATGTAATGGTCTCTGATTAAAATTTACTCACTTGCTGGAACTCCTTTCTAAGCAAATGAGAAGACAAAACTACAGGTTTGGAGTCTATTGGCTTTGGACTCTAAATGGCTATATTTGAAGGAGTTTTTCTTTTTTCTTTTCTTTCCTTTTGGAACAGTGATGGTCATTGACATTAAACCGACATTTTATGTTATCTGCTGAACATTGTTTAGATGACAAATTTATGTACATAGACAGTCATTGAGATTTGTATTAACAAGAGATTGGAACTAATTTAAATGTTCTTCAAGAGAGAGCTGGTTAAATAAGAATAGTATGTGGCCCTTAAAAAGAATGAGATGGGCGCCTTGATGACTCAGTTGATTAAGCATCTGACTCTTGATTTCGGCTCAAGTCATAATCTCAGGGTCGTGAGATCGAGCCCTGCATCGGGCTCTGTGCTCAACAGGGTGTCTGCTGGAGATTCTTTCTCCCTTTCCCACTGCCCCTCCCCACCACACGCTCTCTCTCACTCTCCCTCTCAAATAAATAAATAAATAAATAAATAAATAAATCTTAAAAGAAAATGAGACAGTTCTATAGGTACTGATATGGAATGATCTCTACAATCCATTAGTGAAAGAGCAAGGTACAGATGTGGGTGTATGATATGCTCCCTTTTAGGTATGTGTTTGTACATATAACATTTAGAAAATCTCTGAAAGGATACACAAGGAAGTACTAGTTTCCACTGGAAAGGGGAACTGAGTAGCTGGTGGATGGGCAGGAGAAAAACTGACTTCTCATGGTAAAACTTTTTATGCTGTCTAAATATTCTATCCTGTATGTAAATTGTCTATTCCAAAAACTAATGTCTGTTCCAAAAATTAAGTAATTAATTTTAAAAAGAAAATCTAAATAGAAAGTTTAGTTTAGGGGCACTTGGGTGGCTCAGTTGGTTGAGTATCTGACTCTTAATTTTGGCTCAGGTCATGATCTTGAGACCAAGCCCCATGTCTGGCTCTGAGTTGGGCCTAGAGCCTGCTTGGGATTCTCTCTCTCCCTCTCCCTCCGCCCCCCACCCCCACTAGCTCTCTCTCTCTCCATCTCAAAAAAAAAGGCCTCAAAAAGTTGAAAATAGAGCTACCCTATGACCCAGCAATTGCATTACTGGGTATTTACCCCAAAGATACAAATGTAGTGATCTGAAGGGGCACATGCACGACCCCAATGTTTATAGCAGCAATTTCCACAATAGCCAAACTATGGAAAGAACCCAGATGTCCATCGACAGATGAATGGATAAAGAAGATGTGGCATATATATATATATATATATATATATATATATATATATATATATATAATGGAATACTACTCAGCCATCAAAAAGAATGAAATCTTGCCATTTGCAATGATGTGGCTGGAACTAGAGGGTATTATGCTAAGCAAAATAAGTCAACCAGAGAAAGACAATTATAGGATCTCACTCATATGTGGAATTTAAGAAACAAAACAGATGTATATAAGGGAAGAGAGGAAAAAATAAAATAAGACGAAATCAGAGAGGGAGACAAACCACAAGAGACTCTTAACCATAGGTAAAAAACTGTGGGTTGCTGGAGGGGAGAGGGGTGGGGGCGATGGGAAAACTGGGTGATGGACATCAAGGAGGGCACGTGATACAATGAGTACTGGGTGTTATATGCAACTGATGAATCACTGAACTCTACCTCAGAAACTAATGCATTATATGTTAATGATTAAATTTAAATAAAGAAGAAAGTTTAGGTTAAATGACCCAGAAAAATAATCATCACTTTAAGAGAAGAACAGTAAAATACGCTCCATGCATGTGTATGTACATACATACATACATACCTACATTTAACTATATTGGAAAAAATGCTGGAAGAAGATCCAGCAGACTATTAACCCTGGTTTTAACTGAGTGGTGAGAACACTGCATTTTCTTCTTTACTGCATTTCCTAATTTTTCTCCAAATATCTTACATAAAGAGGAAAAGTGATTTTTTTTTTTTTAAAGCAAAGCACATTTGCTTGGCAAGACTTCCTGCTCAGGCGTTCTAATTGTATGTGTATGTGACACCTGAGCCTTTGGATGGGGTCTGATCTCTCTAGGACCCCTGGGGACAGTAATGTCTCGCTCCTTAAATGGCAGAGGTTGTCCAGGTCTTTTTTGCTGTGGTTTACTTCCTGCTTCTGTGCTCCACGGCCTTGGAAACAAGTACCATTTTGCCCAACAGCAGTGTGTCAGCAGACATTTTCCACTTTCCCACTTTAAGTCTGCGAGTTTATCTTTCCAGGTCTTAGTGCATTTCTGCAGTTTGCCTATGTAGCCTGTCTCTTTGAGGAAGGGACCCCTGACCTAAGACATTTTTCTGGAGCTTAACCAGCCTCTTTATTTGGTCTCCTTTCCCTGTGCATTTGTTCTGTCATTAACATACGTATTTTTCCCTAATGTCTTGAACATGTTTCTTTGAAAGAATAAAACTAGAAAACCCCAAGTTGTCCTATGTGCAGAGCCTGGAATACTCTGCAGCCCTTAGATTTCCATATCCTTCTCCTAGGGACAAACAGGAAGTACTTAAAAGTTAGTCCTCCCCATAATTCACCAGAGCTCTGACATCACCCGCTCTCAGGATGGTGTGGTACTTTGTTTGCCTATTAGGTGTTCTGTCGCCCTCTCGCCCTCACAGGTACCAGGAGCTCCTGGATAACAACCAAGGTCCTTTCTTCTTGTTCACATGTGCAATGCGGTGGCTGGCTGTGCGGCTGGACCTGATCAGCATTGCCCTGATCACCACCACTGGGCTGATGATTGTTCTCATGCACGGGCAGATTCCCCCCGCCTACTCGGGTCTTGCCATCTCCTATGCCGTCCAGGTCAGTCTCAGGGATGGAGCATTACCTTTGCTCACGTGAGTTCTGTGTTGGCCTAGGAGAGGCATGGTAGGGGGCTCTCCCTCAGCCTTTGAGACTCCTAGAGCTTCTGCCCACCTACTTTCTTAGTAACAGCCTGGACTTGGCTGGGGTGGAGAGGATGGGAGAGAGGTACGTGTGTTATATAGGAACAAAGGGATTTAAGTCTGTTGCACATGTTGAAGAAATAGGTGCCATTTATTTATAAAAAAACACGATTTTGAAAATGGTTTCTTAATTACAGGTTTCTACGTTCACCACCCTCTCGTTTCTGGCGTCTTCCTGGTCTTCTAAGAAATACTGTGTCCTCAATATGCTTCTTACATGCATTTTATTTTCAGGCCCCTGATTTTCCCAAAACTGTTACATATGTAGACCCGGCCCCTAGGGATGGTTTAAGGTCTTTAAATAGCTCAGAGAACAGTTGGGAACTTGAGCACTAAGTATTTGTAGATGTTAAGGAATTATTACTAATTTTTTAGATGTCATCATGGTGTTGGACAATGGTATTGTGTTTTTAAAGAGTCTTTATGTGTTAGATACAAGCTAAATTATTTAAGAATGAACGGATAGGATGTCTGGGATTTGCTTTCACATAATGCAGATGGGTGGTGTGGTATGGATGAAACAATGTTATCTATAAGTTGGCAGGTTTTTAAGGACATGGGAGTTCATTATACTGCCCTTTCTACTCTTGTATATGTTTGACATTTTTTCCATGTCAGAAAGGTCAAAACAAATAAGTAGGGAAACAAAACCAAGAAGAGCTAATGTATCTTCACAGATTCTCAAAGATGCCTGTCCATGTTATACGGACTTACTTGATCATCAGGGGGAGAATAGGTGTTCTAAGTACTGTGGTTCAGGATCCTCAGTGTGAGGTGCCCAGGGGGCTCTGCATTCTCACCAGCGGCTCACAGGGTGATATAGATCTCCATTTGTTGTGACTGCCAGAGCAGGTGCAGGCTGCTCGGCAGGAAGCCCGGAAGTTACTCAGCTGAGGATGTGTGTGCTGGAAATGTGAAAATGGATGGAAAGCCTTTGGCTGCAGGGAAGTCAGCGCCAGCCGTCCCACAATGCCACCTGCCTTTGTTGAGAATTGCAATGGACTGGGGGATAGTAGGCATCATGTTAAACATTTAGAGAATGACTCGGTCCGTAAAACCAGCTGCTGCCGGTGCCCGGTTCGTTGGTATATTGAACTGTAATCCCCTAGCTGGGAGACGTTTTCTGGCGTTGGCCTGACATGTATTCATAATGAATTCCTTCTTGGATTTTGCCTTCCATTATCAGTTAACCGGCCTGTTCCAGTTTACCGTCAGACTGGCATCCGAGACAGAAGCCCGCTTCACCTCAGTGGAGAGGATCAACCACTACATCCAGGTCAGGACGCGAAAGCCTTTCTTCATGACCCTTTTACCCTTTTGCTGCCTCGGGTGGTGGTGCAAGGAGGATGCTTGTTTCTCACAGGCGAGGACCAGCAGTCTCTTCAGTCTGTGTGGAGTGGAGAAGAGATTATCCTAAGAGGTTCTAAATGTTTTTGTGAATTGTGTCTGATTAAGAATGTAGGTCATTTTCCTTACAGTGTTTAAAACCATGGAGTGTTTTAAATCTTATTCTAGTTTACTTGTTTTTTTTTTTTTTTAAGATTTTATTTATTTATTTGGCAAAGAGAGACACAGCGAGAGAGGGAACACAAGCAGGGGGAGCGGGAGAGGGAGAAGCAGGCTTCCCGCTGAGCAGGGAGCCCAATGCGGGGTTCGATCCCAGGACCCTGGAACCATGACCTGAGCCAAAGGCAGACGCTTAACGACTGAGCCACCCAGGCGACCCTAGTTCACTTGTTCTTAACCAGGGATGGCCGTTGGTATCCCTGCTGAGCTTTAGGCAGAGACAGACGCAGGCCTCATCTCTGGAGATTCTGATACAGTCGATCTGGGGTGAGCCCCAGGCTTCTGACATTTTAGAAGCTCCGTGGCTAATTCTAAACTGCATTCCTAGTTTAGAAACCAGTTTAATTTTGTTGATACTGAGATGAACTGACTCTTCCTGCCTTCCCTCAGTAACCCTTCAGTGCTACCTCAGGGCAGCGTCTTGCGGCCGGAGCATGTCCCAGCTGGGACGCTGAAAGCAGTTTTCTATAGAGAGAAGCAGAGTCACAAGTAGTTAAGACTCTCAAATTTAACTCAGTTCAGAGAAGTTACCTATTTTGGGAACTGCCCAGAGACTTTATCAGCATTTATATCATGGTTTATGTGGGAAGAATATATCTCAATTTCCAGATAATTGACTTAAAACATAATTTTGAAAAACTACCCTTTCAGTTGAGAACTAGCATATTATGTAAATTGCATTTTCCAGCAGACATGCTTTCCTGAACTGTTTTAACAATGAACCTCATTAAGTGTAGGATATTTCTTAAACTTATACATTATTATTCTCAGAAAGAATGGCAGATAGCTATCTATGGCAGATAAATATCTGCTAATAGCTGTTCCTTTCATTTATCCATTGGGTTCTTTGCCCAGTGCTCATGTCTGGGGACAGTATCTGGGTGTGTAGTGTTTGATTTAAAATTGCTGTTGGTGGGGCGCCTGGGTGGCTCAGTTGGTTAAGCGACTGCCTTCGGCTCAGGTCATGATCCTGGAGTCCCAAGATCGAGTCCCACATAGGGCTCCCCACTCAGCGGGGAGTCTGCTTCTCCCTCTGACCCTCTTCCCTCTCATGCTCTCTCTCAAATAAATAAATAAAAATCTTTAAAAAAAAAAAAATTGCTGTTGGTGAGAGTCTCTTGCTAAAAAGGTCACGGTGATGGTCAGTCATGGTAGAGTGGACCCTGCACAAACCAGTCACATTTCTGAGGACTGGCTCCCACTGCCAGTGCCCAACCTGGATGCCTCTGCCAACACGGAGCCCTTCCAGCTTGGAGTTCAAGATGTCAGTCTCCACCTGCCCTCCCAGCCCCACCCCCATCCCTGCCCAGAGCTCCACAGCTGTTGGCTTTCACTTCCCTAGGAGGCCGTAAAGTCCCGTGACTAGTTGCCAGAGAATTTTCAAACATTGCAAGGTGGGACTGTTGGTAACAAAAATTACCCAAGCAGTTACACAGCATTTTTAAAGCTGAATGGATTTCCACGATTCTCTCATCCAGTCCCCACGACTTGCAGATGAGAAACTAAGACCTAGAGTGAAGAAGTGATATATCCAGGTCACATCACGATTGGGGGCAGATTGAGCTTCGAGCCCATGTCTCCTGGGGTGACTGATACGTCCGAATGCCAGGATCTGATGAAATGTTCAGGAAATGGTAGTTGCCTTCCTTTGGGTTTGGGCGATTGGCTTTCAAATGGTGGAATCTTGTTTCAAGTAGAATATTGTGAAAGAATTCCAATAAAAAGGGCTGTGTTTGAAGAGCCGTGGAAGGCCTCATGCCCCACCCTTGGCCTCCAAGGCAGTTTTGTGGAGAAGTTCCCTAAGACAAAAAACAGTTGGAAGGCCACTGCCCCCCGCCCCCCCCCCCATGCTGCTTCGTGGCCGTTGTAAATGGCTAAGTGTGAAGTTAGTCACCATCGCACTCTGTCTGGTTTAGTGGTAATAAGCATGTGCTGCCAAGGGCATCTTCCATGGGAAGGGAAGAGGGAGCAGCTGCTTCTGTATGACTGCTGTGGTTGTCTGGCGTTTACTTCTCTTTGAAAGCCTCGCAGCTCCCACAGAAGCTGGTCAGTCTGACCCAGCCACTCCTGTCTCCCCAGACTCTCTCTTTGGAAGCACCTGCCAGAATTAAGAACAAGGCTCCCTCCCCTGACTGGCCCCAGGAAGGAGAGGTGACCTTTGAGAATGCAGAGATGAGGTACCAAGAAAATCTGCCTCTGGTTCTGAAGAAGGTGTCCTTCACCATCAAACCCAAGGAGAAGATTGGCATCGTGGGGCGGACTGGATCAGGTAAGAGCGAGCCAAGGCCTCTGGAGAAACATTTGAATCTATCGGAGTTAAAAGTGTGGGGCCCATGGGGGCGCCTGGGTGGCTCAGTCGGTTAAGCGACTGCCTTCGGCTCAGGTCATGATCCTGGAGTCCCGGGATCGAGTCCCGCATCAGGCTCTCTGCTCGGCAGGGAGTCTGCTTCTCCCTCTGACCCTCCTCCATCTCAAGCTCTCTGTCTATCATTCTCTCTCTCAAATAAATAAATAAAATCTTTAAAAAAAAAAAAAAAAAAAGTGTGGGGCCCATGATTTGCTGTTTATTGACTATCACTCTCATCCCTTCAAACCAGCTCCATATTAATGAGTGATGAGTAAGGTCTCTCTGAAGCCAATTTTCTCAGTGTATTCTCAACCCTGCTTTTTTAACACTTAGTGCTTTTTCTGATCATAAAAGTATACATTCTCAATGCAGAACACTTGGAGTATATACGAAGTACAAACTCCACTATCTAGAGATAATTACTGTTAATATTTTAGTAGGTATCTTGTCAGGCTTTTTTTTTAAGATTTTATTTATTTATTTATTTGAGAGAGAGAGAGCGAGAGAGCACGCGTGCATGCAGAAGTGGGGGGAGGGGCAGAGGGCGAGGGAGAAGCAGACTCTGTGCTGAGCAGGGAACCCAACGTGGGACTCTATCCCAGGATCCTGAGATCATGACCCAAGCCAAAGGCAGACACCCAACCGACTAAACCACCGAGGTGCCCCTTGTCAGGCTTTTTCTATCAGCAAATATGTTTATGAAAATGGGGTCATTTTACACACACCGTCTCATGGCCTGCCTTTAAATCTACCAAATATTTTTCCATGTCAATTAATAGCTTGTGACATGAATTCTGTTCAGCAGGATATAAAATTCCATTTTATGGATGTATCATAATTTATATTTAACCAGTCTCTAATTGTAGGGCATTGAGGTTGTTGTCGATTTTTCACTATTATGAATAGTACTGCAGTGAATATCCTTATTTCCGTGAGGTCAAAACACACAAAACATTTAAGTCATCTGTGACATAATGCCAGTGTTGCCTTGTATTTATCAGATGCTAACGTAGCTCTAAATAAGAAACCTGTGTTCTTTGAAGACAGAAATTATTTTCTTGATCTGACATCAGTTGCAAAGAAATAGAGAATTGGCTCTCATTTAGGCATTTTACTTCACACTTAGAATCATATTACTTCTTTAGATTTCTAGGGTCAAGACTTGAGTAATTCATTTCTTTCCCTCTTTCCTTCCCCAGTAACATTTCAAAGATTGAGGCTTGTTTTCATTTACTAACTGGTTTACCTGGTATAAGAAGTCTCTCTGGTTCACTTCTCATCAGCTCTGGGGGCTCCATGCTTCCTTGGCGTCAAAACTCTTCTCGCTTTGTTTCTTTCCATTAAAAACAAAACAAAACAAAACCTTGTGTCTTTTCTGGCCAATTTACTTGAAAGAACCTGCTAAGAAGAGAAGAAAAAGCCATTTCCTGCTTCCTATTTGAAGGAATTATTTCATGTCAGAATAGTACACTGTCTGTAGGTTTTTTACGCTGCAAGGAGAATGTTCAGCCAAGGAGGGTGGCTGTCCCCAAAGCTCTTCCTTTGCTTTCTCCCTCAAATTCCCTCTGCTACATGGGCTCCAGGGGTACACTGGGAGCTCTGACTGATGTCCTGAAGGCTCTGACTGATGTCCCCTCCTGTGATTCTCCTTAATCCTTAATACAGGTGGGACAGACTGAACTATTCATTAAGACTTTATTAAACCAGGGACGCCTGGGTGGCTCAGTCAGTTGAGCGTCCGACTCTTGGTTTCGGCTCAGGCCATGATCTCAGGGTCGTGGGATTGAGCGCTGCGTCCACACTCAGTGTGGAGTCTGCTTGTCCCTCTGTCTCTGCTCCTTCCCCCTCTCATGCTCTCTCTCAAATAAATAAATAAATAAAATCTTAAAAAAAAAAAAAGACTTAAACCATAAGTAGTGACAGGAAAAAAATAAGAAAAAATAAAGTAATTATAAATAGCCTGACTTACAAAGTCTAAACTAATCCGAACAAGCTTCTTCAGCGACTCGTAGACCCTGACTCTGCCATGGCCCTAGTCAAGGACATCACTGCGAGGACTTCATGGCCTCTTTTAGTAGCACATCCCGTCAGTGCGAAGGTAGTCTAGATCCAGAGAACTATAAAATCTTCTAGTCCAGGTAGCATCTTTTGTTAAAGTGGAACAACTTGATCTATTTTTTTTTTTTAACAGTATGGTGATTCCTTTTTTTTTTTTTTTTAAGATTTTATTTATTTATTTGAGAGAGAAAGAGAGCATGGGGGAGAGGCAGAGGGAGAAACAGGCTTCCCACTGAGCAGGGAGCTGGATGCGGGGTTCGATCCCAGGACCCTAGGATCACCACCTGAGCTGAAGGCAGGTGCTCAACCGACTGAGCCACCCAGGTGCCCCTCAGACCTGCTCTTCTGTCACAGTTCCTTATCATGGTAGAGTCATCTGCAGCCACTTATTTACTCCTTCCCTGTGTGTTTACCCCAGGATGGTGGGGGGTCTTGTCTTGTTTCTCTCTCACCTACGATAAGGGGACAGAAGAGAGAGAAAACATCTTGTCCTCTGGTTTGCCACTAGCCCCTTGCTGTAAGAACTCTGTTCTCCTCACTTTGCCTGAGATGCGTGAAAGCCCGTGTACCCACTCCTAAGGTGAAACGCAGGCATTTTTCTAATTTATTCTCATGAAAATAAGAGTACCTGGTAGTACCTCAAACTCCTTCTCAGGCTGAAGCTGTGTGATTTAAATGTATATACTTGTAGCTCAGGAAAGTGCATTTTTTTCTGTTTCTGGCTATCACTTTCTACATTATCTTAATCAGATGAAATAATAATTGAAGAGAACTAGAAAAATAGATGATTTTGCCCAGAGGTTGGGGGGATTAAACCAGTTTTTGTCTTCATGAAATTTGCTAATTGAGCTGCTTTTCTGCATGTCTTTTGACTCCTCAGGGAAGTCCTCTCTGGGGATGGCCCTCTTCCGTCTGGTGGAGTTATCTGGAGGCTGCATCAAGATCGACGGAGTGAGAATCAGTGATATTGGCCTTGCTGACCTCCGAAGCAAGCTGTCCATTATTCCTCAAGAGCCAGTGTTATTCAGTGGCACCGTGAGGTGAGGATCCGAGTGCCCGTGTGCTCTGTGCTGCCTTTTGAGGCCAGATGGGCACGTTAGAGCCTCCATGTGGGACTGGGATCGAGTGACCTCAAGCCTAGTGCTTTTCCCACCACTTCTTACTGCAGAAGTAAGGGGCAGCTCCACAAAACAGGGGCTGAGGGCCCTGAAGCATGTGGTGAAGAAGTCAGAGAGATCTGGGCTCAGATCTCTGCCCTGTGACTTCAGGCAAGTTACCTGCCCACGTCTAAGCTCATTACCTCACCTGTAAGGTGGGGATATTATTAAGGGCTGTCATTGTGGAGATTGGTTAAGTTGATACAAATTACACACGCACCGAGCCTGGCACATAGTGAGCAGTGAACAGTAGCAGCCCGTCAGCCTCATCCCATCTTCCTTCTTCCTCCCACTCCGTATTGTCATCTGTCCTATGTGTGCTTCAATTTACCGTTCTCATGGTGGTTTTCAGACCTTGTTATCACTCAGGTGTTTTCATTTTCCAGTATCTTCGCCCACCTTTGATTCTGACTCTGGAATGGTGCCTCTCTCTCTCTGAAATCTGCCGGGATGCCTAAGATAAATTTCCTCCTTTTTTCTTTTTTTTTTTGAAAACTTATTTATTTGTGAGAGAGAGATCACAAGCCGGTGGGGAGGGGCAGAGGGAGAGGGAGAAACTGACTCCCCGCTGAGCAGGGAGCCCGATGTGGGGCTCTATCCCAGGACCCTGGGGATCATGACCTGAGCAGATGCCTAACCTACTGAGCCACCCAGGTGCCCCTAAAATTCCTCCTCTTGACCTGTTAAAATAGTAACTAAGAGGGGCGCCTGGGTGGCTCAGATGGTTAAGCATCTGCCTTCGGCTCAGGTCATGATCCCAGGGTTCTGGGATCGAGTCCCGCATCGGACTCCCTGCTGGGCGGGGAGCCTGCTTCTCCCTCTGCCTCTGCCTCTCTCTCTCTCTCTGACTTTCATGAATAAATAAATAAAACATTTAAAAAAAAAAGAAAGAAAGAAAGAAAAGGAAGAGACGGCAGAGATCTCTCTCTCTCTTTCTTTAAAAAAAAAAAAAAATAGTAACTAAGAAGGAAATATATTTAATCCCATTGACTTTCCCTATACCTTATCCTACCGTCACCCTTAGCATTTGCCTTAAGCATTTGCCTCCTTGGAACAATGGGTTTCTGTAATTCCTGTCCACGTCTGTTCAAGTTGCTTCTTCTTTGAACTAAAAATAGCTTTAACTATACAGCTGACCTAGATTGGACTTTTTTTAATGAAATGAAATTCTTTAATTTTTAGCAGTCTTCAAAAAAATTGGTACCAACTTAATTTCAAATAACCATGGACTTGTCTTTAAAATTAGGTCCCCTCCCTTTCTTTGGAAATGGCACCTGAACTCACTGATGCAAGGAGGTTTGGTAGGTAGAATGAATTCTCACCTACCCGCACTCTTGGGTGTATTTATTTTGGCATTTTCTCTAAACACTAATGAATTTGGGCAGCATAGATTGGATCTGTCGATGCTGCTCCATCATTCTCTTTGGGTCCTGAGATAATAAGGTCAAACAAATGTCAGAAGAGAATTAGAATTTATCGAAGACTCAGGTCTAAAATTAAGAAATCAAGAGGTGTTGCCAGATCTGCTCTTCCCTCCCATAAATCCCTATTTTTAGATGCCACAAGAATGCCTTTGAGAATATAATTGGCCTTGTAATTTTTAGCTCAGGACAAAAGAACCATTTTCTCATCATCATTTGGAAAAGAATTAAGAAACAGGGTGTGTTAAACTTGGCTGTGTTAAATACATTGCCACCAGGAATCCTCACTCTTCATTTGTAAATTTTACAGCACTTCGTTTGTGGCTGTGAATCAGGGGCTTCTAGAGTGAGTGGTTAAGGGCTTGTTTGGGCAGCACATGTACTAGAATTAAGGGTTAAGAATTGACCTGCTGGCCTGTGCAGCTGCTGTTTGTAGAACCTCATGGAAATGCTGGGAGTTGGGGCCATTTGTTACCAGCTCTAGTGACATGGTGCTGCTTGACAGACAAGCTTGTAATTGGTGTTCTGCTGCCCTGAGTTTTTCGTTATTGAGCTAAGAGTGCTGTTTGGGCGGTCAGCTGTACAAATTTAGGAAATCATATAAGTTTCATGTTCTGCCAACAGTAATTTTGGCTTTTTAAGTCAGGAGTAGAGCCTGAGGACAAATTAAATCCCAGACCTACTGTCTTCTTCCTTTTGTCCTCTCAGGTCTCATACAAATCCCAAAGAACATTCAGCTTTGGGTGTTCTTTTGCTTTTCTTAGAAAATTAGAAAGCCTATAATGAGTTTCCCAAGGCAAGGGCAGGATAGATCGGCTGTTTCCCAGCGGTCTCCTGGAGACCCTGAACATGGAAACTATCTTTACTACCGTTAGCCAGCAGTGAGGGTGGACACATCTTCTTGAGATACCAACATGCAGTTAAAACATAAGGAACTCTCAGGGCACCTGGGTGGCATAGTCAGTTGAGTGTCTGACTCTTGGTTTCTGCTCAGGGTGTGATCTCAGGGTCATGGGATGGAGCCCCACATCAGGCTCCATACTCAGCGCAGAGTCTGCTTGGAATTCTCTCTCCCTCTGCCCCTCCCACTCGTTCTCTCTCTCTCTCTAATAAATAAATAAATCTTTAAAAAAAAAATCATAAGGAACTCTCAGAGTGAAAGCAAGGTAAAACCAAATTCAAGTAAAACTTAAGGTGATGAGATAAAAATGTCTGAATTGTTCTCATACAAATATAACCTAAATCACAGACCAGATCATTTGGGGCCATATCGCTCCCTAGATTAGTCAGACTCTCTGTCCATTCCAATAGCTGCAGCCAGCCCTCCCTTATCTGGCGGTAGGGCCTGTGTTTCTGCGACCAGCCCCTTTCCTGTGCCTTTTGTCCTGAGAGCTGGCTCTAAGATAAGAGGTTTCTTCTCATCCCGACCCTAAACATTTTTGCCGACCTTCCCTCTTTCATGGCCTTGGTAGTACCTTCCTTTCCTTTCCACAGAGGACCCTGTGCCTCCTGAGATCCCTCCCCTCTGCCCTAACCAGCCCTTGCTGGAGTGCATTCCATCCTTGGGGACAGTCTACAGCTCAGCTTGGCTGGTGGCTAACTGGCCTCTCAGACTAGTTGTCCTCAGCTGTCACTCTATAGTCTGTCTGTGAGTCTCAGTCTGCTTATGGGGACTGGGCATCTTCTCATCCCCTGGAGCATCTCTGCTTGGTGGCCATTCATCAGCAAGAGGCAGTGTTCTCCTTTCTTCCTATTCACATCCCCTCACTCCCTTTCAGTCTGCCCATTACATTTTTTTACTTTTGAGGAATATTTCTGGTCCCCAACTCAAAATCACGGCAAAAATGACTAAGCACAACTGACCCATTCTGCTTTGGTTTAGTCAGACAGGAGCAGTTAGCCCTCTAGAGTGAATGGAAGCTGTTCTAACTTTGAAGCAGCTTCTTTCTTAGAATCTCAAGGTCTTATTGTTGTCTCTGAATTATTCTGTTGCTGAAGGGGGACCCCTTTCCTCTTTCTTTCTTCTCTCTCTCTTACTTTCTCTCTCTCTTTCTTGCTTTCTTTCTTTCTTTTTTTTTTTTGATAGTCTTTGCTTCTGTGGAACTTGGAATTTCCCAAAAGCTTCTTATTTTCAATATCAGAAAGTAATGTGAGTCTAGAATAACTACATCAAGAACACTAGGTGTTATCCAACATTTGCTAAGTCATTCTGGGCAAGATAGATGGGAAATCTCTACTTTCCTCTCAGTTTTGCTGTGAACCTAAACTGGCTCTTAAAAAAATTATCTTTAGGGGCGCCTGGGTGGCTCAGACGGTTAAGCGACTGCCTTCGGCTCAGGTCATGATCCCAGGGTCCGGGGATCGAGTCCCGGCATCGGGCTCCCTGCTCAGTGGGGAGCCTGCTTCTCCCTCTCCCTCTGCCTGCCACTCCCCCTGCTTGTGCTCTCTGTCAAATAAAAAATAAAAAATCTTTAAAAAAAAATTATCTTTAAAAAAATGGGAAAAGGTCATTCTGTGCCAGACACTGCTGCTCTAAAGAACAACGATAATGGAAGTCACTAAGCTTATTGAGAACTTACTATGTGGCAGATGTTGTCCTAAGCATTTTAACTGTATTAATTCGTCAGATTCTCAAAACCCCAGGAAGTAGGAACGGTTATTGTGCCGATTTTATAGATGAAGAAACAGAAACCCAGAGAGGTAGATAATTTGCCCAAAGATAGGCGTTTGAACCTGGCTGTGGGAGCTCTTACACGCCACACTCACTCTGTCACCTCCTGGAATTCTCACGATACCCACTCTCCACCGCGACCTTGGGAGGCATTCCGCCTTTCCAGCCGCCAGAGTTAAGCCTGCTCCTCCGGGGGTCTTGGCTTTTAGTTACCTTTCTTTTTCCAGCAGCTTCACAATCTCCTCATCTGCTTCCAGATTTGCACAGGCCTCCCTCATCTTGGAAAAAAAAAAAGTCACACACACTCTGCTGCTCTCTGGAGTCTTTCTCAGTTACTTTGCTTTCCCCGTGTCCCTTTTCCCACCTCTAGCCTTTTTTCTACCTGATTTGATGCTTAGCAACTAAAGGCCAAAACCAGTCCATATCTCTGAATAACTATTTAGCACTGTCCTCTAGCTCCCAGCTCGCAGGAGGTCTGTGCTCCCAGGTCTCCTGCCCCGAGGCCGCGCGGGAGGCGCCCATGGCCATGGCGGGACAGTGTGATGCAGCAGTGTCTTCTTACGGGCCAGGGAGGCACTCCTGTATGTTCTCACGCTCTCGCAGAGATTCTCGGCCTCTTTTAGCCATGGCCAGGAGGCCAACTTAGAATACTGCCAAAAATAAATACAAAGGACCAAAGATGAAAATGCACTTCTGGCAACATTAGGACCCCAGGAGTTCTGACTACTAAAAATAGGTGCCTTCCTGTTCCGACGCCGCCTTTCTCTATCCATCCACCCAGCCAAAACTTCTGATGTTAGGGATGCATAACTTTGCTTTCACTTCTGTTTGTGGATCAGACTCAGGGCCATCTGGCTTCTCTAATGAGGGTGTATTTTCTTCTATTCCTGATTGAGCTCCCTGTTGAGATCAGTCTGGTGTGCCTTAATGTGTATGTACACCACCTCCTGGTGTATGTAAATATTCCTTATATATCTGGAAGCCATTGTCTAGTTTTTGGAGGCTCGTTCAGCTGGTGGGAAGGCCTAGGGTCAAGCCTGCCCATGTGTCTGCTGAGTCTTCACCCACAGAGAATCTGATGGGGCAGCCTCCTCCGTGAGCAGGCAGCTGCACGCCTACGTGCATACTCTGCGTCTGATAAGGGGTCTGTGAGGGGCTGCCTAGGTCTATTCGTCCCCTAGGGAGGTCACAACGAAGTGCCACAAAATGAGTGGCTTAAAACAACAGGAACTTTTCCCACAGCTCTGGGCGCTAGAAGTCTGAAATCAAGGTGTCAGCAGGATCAGGCTCCCTCTGAGACCTAGAGGGGAGGATCCTTCCCTTGCCTCTTCTACCTTCTAGTGGTTTGCCAGCGATCTTTGGTGCTCCTCGGCTTATAGGTGCATCATTCCAATCTCTGCCTCCAACGTCACACGGTCTCCCTTTATTTCTCTGCCTTCACGTGACCCTCTCTTATAAGGACACCAGTCATATTGGATTAAGGGCCCACTGTATTCCACTACTCCGAATGACCTCATTTCAACTAATTACACCTGCAATGACCCTATTTCCAAATAGGATTACGTTCTTGGATACCAGGGGCTAGGATTTCAACATATCTTTTTGGAGAGGACACACTTCAACCCATAACAGTAGGCATCACTGTATAGTTTTAAAGAACATTTCCTAGACTAAGTCTAGGAGAATGGTCCACATGTTCCTAGCCTGGAAACCAGCATTATAGAGTCCTTCAGTCTGGAGCATATATTTATTGAAGTCTTCCTCTGTGCAAAGGACTCAATGCAGCAGAGGTAGGAGGAATCTGAATGAGTGGTAAAATCCAGAACCTACAATTAAACAGTCCTGCCAGGAAGAGGTAAAGAAGGGGCAGATTGAAGCAGTAGGCGATGGGCTAAACTAGAAATCCAGAAAGCGAAATGTCAACCCATACGTGGCAATTTATCAAGTTACTGGGACTGGAAATTCCAGCCTTCGGTAACATGGATTTTCCACAGGCAAATATACCTCAGCAGTGGAGAATGAGCAGCATTCAGAGACCAAAGAAGACAGATGTTTATAACCAGGGAGCTCAGGGGTAGAACCAGGGCAAGGTGGGGCCCCAAACCTTGGGAGCCTGAGCAGGCTGTCAAGATGGGAACTCGGGTACATGGAAGCACAACAGGAATTGAATTACTGGAACTGGATTGCCAGGAGGCAATTCAAGCTCAAGAAGAGGGACCAGAAGCTCTAAATGGGAACTATAGTCAGAGGAGAATGCGGATCTAGAGCAGCCCAGCACTGAAGCACATATTGCTTCTGACTGCAGTTCTTACAGCCTAAGGTCAGAGTTGATTCCCCCTAAAGGGCAAAGGTGATTCTTCAGCGTGGAGTCTTGTGGCTTGGCTGCAGATAGACCATGGTGGGGGTTACGAGCAGGAAACCAGGCAAAGTAGAACATGACCCCTATTTGTAACCAGTCGCGATTGCCCATGTATGGAGTGCCCTTCTTTCTAGGTTTGATAAGGACTTCCAAAAGGCTCTTGTAAAGAGCTCTGAGGAACTTGTTAAAAACAAAAAAAAAGATAAAATAATAATAATGGTTAGTTAATAAAGTGATTTTTTAGAAGAGTGCTGAAGTTTACGGTTCAAAAGCCTCGAAAATTCTGCTATAAAACATGAGAAGGTCCATATGAGACCACACAAGTAGGAGAGAATATTGTGAAAACTTGCATTGCCACCTAGATAAAGTCCTATCTGTGCAAAGTCTGGATGGGGAGGATTGTCTTGTGAACTTTGCCCCATGGGAATTCCCAGCAGTCGGTCATTGTTGAACCAGGCAAGAGTGTGATTAATCTCTTATTCTTCAGACTGGGGATAATGAACGTGGGTTTCAGTTGGTCCCTAACCTGGTGGTGTGTAAGTGTAGAAGATTCTCCTAAGAGACAGCAAAAAAACCCCAGAACAATAGGGGCTCCTGGCTGGCTCGGTCAGTTAAGCGTCTGCCTTCGGCTCAGGTCATGATCCCAGAGTCCTGGGATTGAGCCCTGCATTGGGCTCCCTACTCAGCGGTGTGTCTCCTTCTCCCTCCCCATCTGACCCTCCCACCTCCCCCCCACTCGTACTTTCTCTCTCACTCTCTCTCACACTCAAATAAGTAAAATCTTTAAAAAAGGAGCACCTGGGTGGCTCAGTCATTAAGCATCTGCCTTCGGCTCAGGTCATGATCCCAGGGTCCTGGGATCAAGCCCCGCATCGGGCTCCCTGCTCCGTGGGAAGCCTGCTTCTCCCTCTCGCACTCCCCTGCTTATGTTCCCTCTCTCACTTGTGTCTCTCTCTGTCAAATAAATAAGTAAAATCTTAAAAAAAAAAAAAAAAAAAAACCCGACAGAACAATAAATGGTAATCTCGTCAACCCAGATATGTGTGCAGACTCTGGAGTGTTAGATAGGGAGGGTCAGGGCCTTCCAGTGTGACTAGAAACACGTACACTTCTCCTTAGACTTAGCCCGTGGTCTGCCATTTCACAGTTTAGATTATCAGCAAATTGGACCACCTTCTTGTTTAAGAGATAGGACTATAGAGATATGAGATATTAGATGGTATGCCTATAGAAGATCGGTCTTCCCCGTCCAGACTTTGCACAGATAGGACTTTATCAGAACTCTTTCTGAGCCTGGTATTCAGGATCCCGGGATTATTGTGTCCACTTGGAAAGTGCAATGAATATAAATCGGAAAACCACCAAGCACTGGAACCAGGCAGCTAACGTGTCCACACGTATCTTGGGAATTTAACAGTTGCCACTAAGTAAATGTTTGCTCTGTTCCAGGCACTGTATGTACTGTCTCTAATGTTTACAGCAACCTACTGAGTCATGTCACTATATCCCCATTTTACAGAGGAGGAGACGGAGGAGTGGTTTGCCCAAGGTCATGCAGACGATAAGAAGCAGAGTGGGGATTTGAACCCAGTCTGCCTGGAACTACGTGTGCACGTGCTCCCTCCAACACACTGTTCTTTGCCTCTGTCATGACAGAAAATGCTTAAATTGTCACATACTGATGCCTTTTCTCAGGAAGTCAAGCAAGGCTATATGTTCTTTTATTCTTACAACAAATATTAGACAGTATACATGGGATTCAACAGTGAAGAAGATCCAGACAAGGATCCTGATCCAATGGGGGCAGAGACAAATGAACAGAGTGACAAGTGCCAGAAAGAGGGTGAGCATGAGGACACCTAAGTCAGGCTTGAAGGGTCAGGAGACGCTTTCTGCATCTAAGTTGTGACCTGAAGGACAGGAAGGAATCCTAGTCAAGGAGTAACAGCAGTGACAATAAGGACATCATCATAATCGTAGCCCCTGCCTGCACAGGGCTAACCATGCAGTGGGGGCTGCTCTAAATACTTTCTACACGTGAAATGCAGCCGTCACAACCTCTTGAGGAGGTGCTTTTTGACCCCTGTCTTACACATGAGGGCACTGAGGCATAGAGAAGTTAGGCTAACTTGGTCAGGGTCACACAGTTGTAATAGATAGAAGCTGTGTAGGAATCAGCAAGTCTGACCCCAGAGCCCTTTTGCCAGTGTCTCTCAAGCCAAAGGATGGGGAGGGGTGCACATATTCCATGTGCAAAGAGCAAGAGGCACAAGAAAGCAGAGCCAGTTAGAATCTCCCTGGAGAGTCCAGAGGTGGCCCAAAGGGATGAGCGAGGCAGGTACCAGCCTGTGCTTGGTGGAGTTCTGGGATAATGTCCTGCGTGCATTTGCATGCCTGGAGTTAGTAACCCCAAACATGGAGACAAATGAGACATAGAGCTAAAGTTCTCCCAAAGACTTCCTGTTTCCCATATATGAAGTATAAGTTTATGAGCAAAGTTACACCTCATACCTTTCATGTTACTAGACCTGTAAATGTCATGTTTAGATGGAGACAAGACACCCCAAAATTAATGTAACCTCCCAATTTCCACCAGTTGTCCATTCTACCACCACCTCTCCACCTTTATCCTCCATGACAAAGAGCTGTTTCCCCTGTCTTTAACATTTCCGGAAATGTCTAGTTCTTTTGGTGTCCTCCTTGATGTTCTTGAGACAGCTGCTATTGGTACAGTAAGCAAGAAGAGTCCCCAAACTGGTTTTCTGTACCAGTAAATTCCTTCCTCTTGAGATGCTCTTCACGCTCTCCTTTCTGCTCCGCTGAGCCAGCCACCCTCGGGTCCCTGCTCACTGACAGGCTCTCACCCTAGTGCGTCAGGAAGAAAGAGGCTGTTTTTCTAAGATTGTACACACAGAGAGATGTGTTGTGACATGTATATGCCAAAATGCTCGCAGTGTTTGCTTCTGAGGGTCTGATTAGAGGTGATTAAAACATCATCGGTTTGGTTTTATGTTTCACATATCTGTATTTGTTAATTTTTCTGTAACCTGTATTTACATAATAAAAATAATAGACATTATAATAAATAAAGTGTTATAAAGAAGATGGAGAGGCCCAGCCTGTTCTCAGATACATTCCTGTGATGGGCAGGCACCAGCATTTCTAACTGCTACCTAAGGCTGGTTGGGGAGCGAGGCATCTGTGACCTTGAGGAGTTTGATCCCTCCTTTTCCCATGCCTGTTTAAACGTTTACCACAGACAGCCTTTGCAATATAGTCACTTACATGTTGGCTCACTGAGAAAGTCCTCCTGTGCCTCTCTCTAGGTCAAATTTGGATCCCTTCAACCAGTACACTGAAGACCAGATCTGGGATGCCCTAGAAAGGACACACATGAAAGAATGTGTAAGTAAAGCCCTGAGGGAGGGCTTTGCTGGAATTTCAAGAGTGGAAACGTAATGATGCTGTGGTCACTCCCCAGCCTGCTCTGGCTGCCTCTGTCCAGCCTGGTCTGTCCATTTACTTCCAGGATATCTGTGTAGGATCACTTTAGATAAGGCTTCCCAGGCATTTCAGAAAGGGCATAAAAGTTGATATCCCTCAACCATGGTCATACTGCCCTTCTGCTGTCCATTGATTAAGCAAGATGTTAATGACAAACACTCAGAATTCTGGAATGCTTTTAAATGAATTTCTACTTTATTCATCATACTGGTATAACATGCTTTTGCAGCATCTGGATATGAATCGAGTCTGCAGAAAGCACGCAGCATGCACATGGGGTCCTTGATCTCTTAGGGTAACTCAGCACGCACCCTCCCGAGGCCACGGTCAACAGACTGATACCTCTGCCCAGGAGTAGGATCTCTCATGCCCCTGAGCCGAATTAAGCTCAGGATCCCCTGCCCTGATTCAGCTAGGTCAGCTCCGCCTTTATCACTTTGATATTGGGCTTCCTCAAACCATTTCATTTGAAGGATAGGCTCCTAGCTTATTATAAAGGCAAGTTTGACAACCGTGTATCTATAGCCTTGGAAATCAGAAAGTGTGATCTCACTTTCCCCATCTCCTATGGCGTGACCATATTTTCAGAACCAAAAATTAGGGCCACAGTCTGACAGGATTTGGGGATATGAAAATACTGGAATTTCTAAGACCTTTTAATGGTATGAGGCTAACAGAATAGTATATTTGAAATATGGAATGTCTTAGAAAATGAGGGTCCTAGTACACATGATCATCACCTCTGTACCTTCTTTCTAGATGAGCCAGATTCTTGGCTAGTAATTGTTGCATCTGTTTCAGAATAGCTTATTTTTGCCACTGGATTTTGGATAAAATTTAGTTCAGTTTTTTTTTTCTTCAAAATTTACTTTTTGACTCTTCTAGTCTCTACTTCCTTTCTCTCTAGATTGCTCAGCTACCTCTGAAACTTGAATCTGAAGTGATGGAGAATGGGGATAACTTCTCGGTGGGGGAACGGCAGCTCCTGTGCATAGCAAGAGCCTTGCTCCGTCACTGTAAGGTAAGGTGGCTTGTGGAGTGGCAGGGAAGGGGTTACAGCCTTTCCCAGCATGAGGTGCAAAGGCATTCCTGGCTCCAAGCCCACCGAAGCTTTTTAGGAGCATGCGCACAGATGTTTCTAAATTCACCTTGACACCATCTGGGTATCCAGGTGTTTTTGAGCCTTCAGACTTCCTGAGCCTTTAATTTCCAAGGGTGACTTTTGTTTCTGGCTAGTGAGTGGTTGTAGTACTGTTGGAAACCATAGACTTAGAGACCTCCAGGCCATCAAATCCAGTCCCCTTATTTTGTAACTGGAAATAGAAGATCCAGAAAGATGACTATTCATGCTCAGGGTCACAGGGCAAGTAGGAGCAAGTGTTTTGTTACATCAATATTACATGCATGTCCTTTTGTGTGTGGAAATGAAGGCAAACACATGGGTTTGAAGTTGTATCTGTTCTAAGCAAAATGGTCCTTTTACATAGGTGTGTACCTACTTAGGAAAAACAGATTATGGTGTAAAATTTAAATAATGAAATACATTTTAGCGAAACCTAGATTAAGGAAAAGGCTTAGGGAAATGGTTGGATCTCTCTTTCTCCTCTCTCGTGGCAGATTTTGATTCTAGATGAAGCCACAGCTGCCATGGACACGGAGACAGACCTGCTAATCCAGGAGACCATCCGAGAAGCATTTGCTGACTGCACCATGTTGACGATTGCCCATCGCCTACATACAGTCCTAGGCTCTGATAGGATTATGGTGCTGGCCCAGGGACAGGTACTGAGCCCCTGAGGGACCATGGCTTGGCATGTGGCCTCGTCTGGGCGGAAAACTGGCCCCTGGCAGGATTGGGCTGATTGCCATCTTAGTGAGATTCTTAGCTTTCAGATAAGCCGCCTTAGCAACTCTAATCTGGCTGCGGCTGGGAGGGACGTAGCCCTCCCAAGCCAGAGATTGAGTAGGGGCACTCTTACTGGTTCTCATTTTGCTTTAGTACCTGCTTTTTTGTTGCCTGTAAAAATGACACTTTGAGGGGTGCCTGGGTGGCTCAGTTGGTTAAGCAACTGCCTTCGGCTCAGGTCATGATCCCAGGGTCCTGGGATCGAGCCCCGCATTGGGCTCCTTGCTCAACGGGGAGCCTGCTTCTCCCTGTCCTTCTTCCTGCTACTCCACCTGCTTGTGCGCTCTCTCTCTCTCTCTCAAATAAATAAATAGAATCTTTAAAAAAAAAAAAAAATGACACTTTGACTTAGGTCAGAGAGCTCATGTACTTACTAATTAACTCATGCACACAGGAATTGCCCAAGGTGTGTGGAGACCAGCCACCTCAAGTCTGCTTTTTGCAATCACGTAGTGGTGCCAGACTTCTTATACTGCTGTTCCAAGCTCTCCCACAATCTGGCCCAGCCCGGCCGCCTTCATTTCCCACTTGTTCTTGCAGGTGCCAGTGGCTACAAACAATCTTGCATCCCCTAAACTGGTTCTCCTCTATGTCTTTCCTCACTCAGTGCCATGTACCTCTAATGCCTTTTCCTTTCGTTCCCTCTGCCACATCCCCACGTCTGCTTCCTGCAGCCTCCTGTTCCTCTTTCAGAGGCCTAATGGCCTCTGCCGCCTGAAACTTTATGTGTACCTCTCGTGTGGCTCTTCTGCCTCCTGTCATGGTAACTGGCTAATGCCCTCTCTCCCCTATTAGACTGTAAACTCTCTAAGGGCAGGGGTCATGCCTTACTCATCTTTGGGTCCCTGGCAGGGCTCCATGCTACAGTCTTTGCCCATGGTAGATGTTAAGTATGTCACTTAAGATGTTAAGTAAATTTATGTTGGACAGATAGCTCCTTTGTGTGCGCCTGGGATGGCAGGAAATTAGTGGTTTGGCAGAAATAACAAGCCAGTTGCAATGTGGAACTTGTGTGATTAATAATAATGGCCCCCATAATAGCCTCTTCCGTTGAATGCTTACTGTACGTCAGGCACCGCGCTAAGGGCTTTACATACAGTCCCCCAACATGTAATTAGTCATCACAACCACCGAGAAAGATACAGACAGATGTGTTAAGCCTGCCTTCCAGAAGAGAAGATGGGCTCAGGGAACTTACACTATCTCCAGTCCACAGGAAGGGAGAGTCGGAGCTGAGCTGGGCCAGCGACGCCAAAGCCGGCACTTTACGCAGCCAGACTGCCCCGTCCCTCTCTCTCTGTGGAGAAGTCTTGAGGAAAACATTTACTGCAACAGATGTAGGCTGCGCTCTACAGAGCTGACCTTGAGAGAATATAGGAGTTAATGATTTTTCTCCTCATCTTGAGATTATGTTAACATTAGTGGTTTTTGTTACTGTCTTGGTTTGCATTATCCTAAATGTTTAGTGAGATTCTATTACACGTTTCGATATACAGAGCTACTACTCTGTACACAGGTATTAAGTAGAATATAATAAAATAAAGCGGGGGGGGACCAAGAACACCTTCTGGGAAATTCTTCCTTAAAGACACATCTAGACCACTTTATTTCTATGAGTGGCTTCGTGTTTTGGAATGGGGATCCATTGGCTCTTTTTGAGGAACTCTGTCCTTCCCTTCCCTTCATTTTTGTTTCTTGCGAATGAAAATTTCCTTGCAATTTTAGGAAATCCTGAAAAACATGAAAAAAGCATAAAGGCAAAAATAAGATGAGTCATTTACCTCCCCAGGGATAAGCATCATTAATACATTCATTTGCCCCCTGCCAGCATTTTTCATGCATCCGTACACACAGACTCTAGTGGATAGGACGTGCTGTGCTGCGGACACACACTATCAGAAGGAAAGAGGCTTGGCCAGTAGGATTCTCTTAGCCCCCAGCAGGAGGCCAGAGGGTTGGTTCTTCAGCAGCTCAGCGATGTCAGGATCTGCGTCAGCGTCCAGCCAGTACCCCCCTTCCTTCCCCCTCCTGGTGAAGGATGTCTGTGCTAGCACCCACCGTCTCAGCCCCACACGGGCAGGCCCGGGGAAGCGTACTTCGCCTATATCTTCCGGGCAGAACAGCCTGCCCTAGAAGCACCTCAGAGGCTTCTCCTCGGTCAAGGCTGTGCCCCATGCCTTGGTCCTGTAGCAAGAAAGGCTGGGAAAGTGCGTAGGCGACAATTTGCTGCCTCTCTCATGGAAGGCAGGTTCTGCCAGCATTTCGTTCCGTTTTTTACTACAATAGGATTTTCAGTGGCTGCATAGAAGTCCATCATAGGAGTGGATAATTGAATGAATCCCTTACTTTTTTATTCTGCCAACTGGGTACTTTGAGCTGTTCTCTTTCCAGTTTGTCCAACAAGATGACATTTGCCTACTATGCCCTTGACTTGAGCTGCAACTTTTCCCCCCCTGAGATTTATGTGAAGGAGGTCTGGATGTCTTTGTCCCTAACCTTTCCCTTATACCCGAGTTAGTAAAAACAAAAAACCCAAAGTGGAACCCACTGGGGCATGGCAGGACTCATGGAATTGTCACTGCGATTCCACCCCCAGGGGGCTTTGGGGTTTGCCCCCTTCTTGGCAGTGGTCCTCCGAGTGACCCCGAGTGACGTGTCTCCTTCCTTTGCAGGTGGTGGAGTTCGACACCCCATCAGTCCTTCTGTCCAATGACAGCTCCCGGTTCTATGCCATGTTTGCCGCAGTGGAGAACAAGGTCGCTGTCAAGGGCTAACTCCTCCCCGCTGCTGGCTCTTTTCCTTGGAGCATTGCCATTCCCTGCCTAGGGCGGGCCCCTCATCGCGTCCTCCTGCCGAAACCTTGCCTTTCCCAGTTTGATCTTTCGCACAGCAGTTCAGGATTGGCTTGTGTGTTTCAATTTTAGGGAGAGTCCTATTTTGATTATTGTATTTATTCCATATTCATGTAAACAAAATTTAGTTTTTGTTCTTAATTGCACTCTAAAAGGTTCAGGGAACCGTTATTATAAATGTATCAGAGGCCTATAATGAAGCTTTATACGTGTAGCTATATCTATATATAATTCTGTACATAGCCTATATTTACAGTGAAAATGTAAGCTGTTTATTTTATATTAAAATAAGCACTGTCCTGATAACAGTGCGAATTCCTTTCTATCATTTTTGTACAGTTTGCTGTACTAGAGATCTGATTTTGCTATTAGATTGTAGGAAGGGTAGCATACTGGTGGTTTCACGGTGCCGGGTTCTCTGGGCGTCCAAAAGGAAGACGTGTGGCAATAGCGGGCCGTCCGGGGGGGCCCCCTCTGCACCTCCTCACAGCCACACCCGGGCGACGGGGAGCGGAGGGGGCTGCCGGAGGCCGTGCAGAGCGCCGTGAATTCTCAGGGCTCCTGCTTTCTGTCCTCTTGTCATTCACTGTTTCTGCCAGGAGAGCAGCGGGGTACAGCCCCGGCCCCCTTTTCACTCCCTCCGTCAGGAATGAGAGTCACAGAAGAACGTTCCTCGGACAGGGGGAGTCCCTTTCCTGCCTCCCTCTTTTTGCTGTTGTTTCTTAACCAGAATCCCGTCCGTTCACAGACTGCTTCTGCCCCGGGTTTCCAGACGCGGGCCGCTGCACAGAGCTCTCCAGCCCTACACCTGCCGGCTCCGAGCCCCGGAGCAGCCGCTGCTCTCGTCAGTGGCACTTTGTCATTTGCCTGGTCCCACGCCTCCACAGTTCAGTGACAGGGTTCCGGAGTTTGTGGGTCTGTTCTCTCCCGCTGCAGTTGTCACACAGTCTGTCTCTCTCCAAAGTCTGCGACTTTAAGCAGCTCTTGCTAATCAGTGTCTCACACTGGTGTAGAAGTTTTTTGTACTGTAAAGAGACCTACCTCAGGTTGCTGATTGCTGTGTGGTTCCGTGTGTTCCCGCAAACCCCCTTTGTGCTGTGGGACCAGTAGCTCGGGTGGGCGTGGTCGCTGCTGTCATCCACCGAACGGTCAGCGTTGCATGTCGTGACCAACTAGACATTCTGTCACCTTAGCATGTTTGCTGAACACCTCGTGGAAGCAAAAATCTGAAAAAGTGAATAAAATTATTTTGGATTTTGTAAAACTCTTGGTGTATAAAATTGTTCTCTGGGAATGGCTTTGGGGTATAAGAACCTTGGCTCTGAATATCCAATGATGGGGTTACGTGCTGGAAGGACCAGTGACAGAGCCGGTTGGTTGCAAGGGGTGTGGGGCCCAGCGTGCCTGGAGTCCTGGGCGTGGGCTCTGGTCCCTTCAGCCTGTGTTCCTGGGCACGGTCCCCAGGCAAAGCTCCCACGCTGCTCACAAGAGGTGGAGTGGGGAGGGTGAATGGTTGTGGTGAAATAGAGTTCAAATGAGCAGTCTGTTGAGGACTCTCAGCAGTTCAAACAGTGCAGTTGCCCTTTCAGCCAGTTCATTCAGATGAACTCATTGAGAATTAAGGACCATTCCAAAGGCACTCATTCTAAAGTGTCTCAATATATTGTGTCGAATGCAGCCAAGAAAGCTTTTAAGCTATTCGTATTGGTTCTGCTGACCATCGGCAGAAATCGTATCTTAAACCTAGCTATTTTTGTAAACTACTGTGTTAAAAATTCAGGGGGCTGGCTCTAAAGTTAAAATTGAGTTCCTCCTCGTCACATGCCAAGGGCTCGGTAGGTGCATGTGACCCGTGGCTACCGTCATGGATGGTGCAGGAATGGAACATTCTCATCATCGCAGGTGGTTCTGTTGGACACTAAGGTAAACAGCCCCTTTTTTTGATTCCCTGGGTTTACCTTCCAGGAAGGTAACAGGGTCTTATCTCTCGGTCTCCTTCACCTTTCACACCCTGCTTTGCCCCTTAAACAGAGGCATTTCCTGCCTTCTGCCCCCGGCGTTTGCTCTCCCCGGTGGATCTTTCACTACAGGCACAATGACAAACCAGCAGCGGGCTTGGCCTATCTCCTTAGTGCCGAGCGCCCCCACCGGCATCTTCCAGGTTCCTCAGACAGCTTCTCGAAAGTCTAACAGTGCTCCTTGCCTTAGTGAGCAGTCCCGTGGCCTCCTTAGCCTTCCAGGCTAGAAGCCTTGAATTATTTCAGCTCTCCTGTCCCTTCCAGATAAATTCCATCACGCCAGGTCCTAAACATCACCACCACCACCGCCTTCTCTCTCTCCCTCTGCCCTAATTAAGGCCCACCTCCCTTTTTTTTTTCCATATCGTAGCTACAGCTCATAACCAGTCTCTCCACCTCAGTGTCTTTCTCCAGACCATTGTATATACTCCTGTCGAAATGCTGACCCAAAATGCAAGCTGGTCAAATGCTTTCCACCAAAACTCCTCAGGGGACGTGTTTTTCCCACTATATAGTGGCCCATGTTCTTTAGCTTGCCATTCATTATCTGGCTCCAACCCTCCATTTCTACTCAGTATTCCTAAAAACAGGCCACTATTTTCACACCTTTAAGTCTTTGCTATTAGCCTGTAATCCCTTGATCCTCTCTTGGTTGGTTGTTTGAGGGCAGGGGAGGGGCAGAATCTTAAGCAGGCATGAAACAGAGCTTGATGCAGGGCTTACTCTCAGAACCTTGAGATCATGACCTAGGCTGAAAATAAGAGACGCCTAACCGACTGTACCACCCAGGTGCCCCAATCCTCTCTTGTTTAAAAAAGCCATGTTTTGGGGCACCTGGCTGGCTCAGTCAGTGGAGTGTGAGACTCGACCTCAGGGTCGTGAGTTCAAGCCCCACACTGAGCACAGAGCGTACTTAAAGTAAAATAAATAAGCCATGTTTTCTTAAACTCAGGTCAACTATTATCTCCTCTACAGGCCTTTCTCTTCAGACTCCTCTAGGTTCCTACAACCCTTTGCTGACTATTTTTTTTTATTATTTTTTCTTTTTTTCTATTTTTATTTCCTTTTTCTTTGCATATTGTAACTGATTATTTTCTTGTATTTCTGCCCATGAATATAAACTTCTTAAAGGCATTAAATCATCTTATTTTTGTATACCTACTCATTCCTGGCTTAAATATTATGTTTTACATATAGTAGGTGCTTAACAAGTATCATGCTACTCAGCTGAGTCTTGAATAGTGCTGCCCCTCCCCCCCTTCAAAGCGGAGGTTGAAAGAAAGCAGCTCCCTGTGGGAACCCCACTGAACACTCAGCAGAATTCTAGATGCCAAGTTCATTGCAAACCGTCAGATGTCACATCATCATTTCCCCTTCGACAAAGCCTGGAGACCAGAGTCAGCAACTGTAGAGTAGAGCAGTGTACGGGGAGCAGTCAAACTGGGATACTCGCAAGAGTGAAAGAAAGCACGGCTTGTAATAAAATGTGCAAACGGTGCCGTGTCCTCTACCACTGGCCCTTGCCCCGGTTGCCTGGATATGGTGTCTGAGTCTATAAGCCCTCTCTTGGTTAGGGATTCCTGGCTCTCCCAACCCTCCCTAGTAAGAGCTACAGTCCCTTGGGACTGGACCTAAGCGTCTGAGGCCGTCAGGCCACCTGTATTTGTTTCTAGTCACTCCCAGGAGGCACTGGGCACATGGCGCAAGTTAAATGCAGAAAAGCCCCTCTTTGTTCAGGTGTGTGGAGATAAGTTTTGGGACCTCTCCTGCCTCACCTCTCATTTCTTCCGTCTCTAGTGGCTTCTGTATCTCCGGGTATTTGTCTCCTCTCCCGTTCATGCTGGATGGAGATGTAGGGGGTGGGATGGAACATCCTTCAGGCACTGAGCTTGGATTTGGCACTGGATTTGGGTAGATCTGGAGGTGGGAAAAACCACCTGAGCCCTGTCTACTGGGGGGAGATGAGAGATCTACAGTGGGGGGCAGTGTGTTACGGGAAATGGCTCCTGCCTGGGGCACAGCCCCCTGGGCCGAGGCTGTGATATGCAGTCCTTATGCACTGTTTCTCCCAGGGCCACAGAAGGGGGTCTGGAGGGGGCCCTGTGGGCAGAGAAGGGAGGCGGAGAGGAAAGGGCATTTCAGCTCTGAAGAAGGGGTTTCTGGGTGCAGCATCAGGCTGGATGCAAAGGTACTCCTGGGGCCAGGCAAGGCCTTGCACAGGAGGCTTCTACAGCTTCATCAGAATCTCTGGAAGCATGACTAACTGTGAGTGTCTCACACCTGTTTTCTCTTAGCCTTTAGCAAACTTCTTTTTCAGTATGTGCTGGCCTGTCCCAGCTGGGAGGCAGCTGTGGAATGAGAAAACTGAATGTGGAGACAGAAGACCTGGATTATTAAACAAATCAGCTCACCCTTCTGAGCCTCTCCTTCTTCATCTGTAAGGTGGAAGCAATTTTCTTCACAGTATGGTAGAGAGGCCTGGTTTAGAAATTTGATGTGCAAATACCTCATGCAAGGAAGGTACTTAGCCAAGACATCTTACTGATTTGAGTTGTTCCTAGAGGACCAGGAGAGAGGGGTCTGAGTTTTGTCCATACTTGCCCTAGAATTTGAAAGAGAACACAGGGAGCCCCATGGCTTGGGTGATGATGATGGCTAGACTCACGGAGACTGCCTATGAAGGTGCCCCTTGAAGGGTGGGCTGCCTGCCACAGGGTCAGACATACTCTGCATGGGGGCTTCCCTTTAAGTGGGAACCTTGTGGCCCACCTCCACCATCTCATTCAGGAGCCCACACCTCACAACCTGACACCAAGGGCCTTGGCCAAGCAATAAAGAAGGGGTTAGTACCCTGCTGGGGCCTCCATTCCAGATCTGTGTCCCTGGGTCTGCCATCCCTGGAATCCAGTGGCCGTCTGGCCCTGTGTGCTGGATGTGTCTGGCTTAGGAGCCGCATCCCATCCTCAGCAGCCAGACAGTGTGACCTTGGGCAGGAGCGGGAGGAGGGCAAGTTCAAAGCTCAACACACTGGGGAGCGTTGAGCAGGCAAGTCTCCCACTAGGGCAATATATTTCTGCAACTTAAAGAAAAGGCCTCAGATGCCATAGCTGCTTTTGAGGAGGCTCTGGACAACATTCCTGGCCAAGAAACTGAGACAACAGCTGAAGCCAAAAGGAATGTGATCAGTGAGGACACAAGGCAGACGACAGACCCCTCTTTCTATGCTACCCCCAACTCCAAAAGCAGAGTCACCATCACAACCACTGCCCAACTACCTTCATCTCTGCTAAAGCCTCTATCAAAACCTTCACGACCACCAGCACCCCCAAAACTACCATCCACATGTACCCAAACTGCCAAACCATCTGAATTAACTTGAAGGCTAGAACGGTATTCTAGGTTACATATTTCAGGTGAGAATGGTCACTGGCCTCGAGTAGCTCACACTGCAGTGGGAAGAGGAAATGGTCAAAGAGTCTGGGCATATCAAAAGGAGCCCAATGGGCCACTGGTGTGCTCACACAGAGGAAGGTTGGGCACAGTGGGATTGGATCCTGGGGGCCACCAAGTCCTTCTGTCGGTGAGCCCACATCCCTCAATGGCAACTCAGGACTCCGAGCAGCTGGAGACACCGGAAGAAAGGGAGGCCTGGTGCCCGCCTTTAGGAGCTTGCCCTACTGTGGAAAAGATGGCGTAGACATAAAAAGTAGACAACAGAGCCAAGGAATCAACCCAGAACAAGGCAACGACCCCTGTGGGAGATGGCTGGCACATTGGGAAGAAAAGTGGTGAGGGATGGGTGGGGTTGACTGGGGAAGCTCTCAGATGGGTGAAGTTTCTGAAACAACGTTATGAGGAAGAAGGAAGTGATTTGTTGGAGAGGGGAAAGCAACTTCTAACAAACAGGAAGCAGTGTTGTGGGAATGGTAGCAGTAACAAATATTGTTACAAGCATGGATCATTACCTGCAGCACTTGCTTGGAATGTCCTCTAATCCCCCCATTTTCCTCAGTCCTAGGCAACCGCTGATTGAATTTCTGCCTCCATAGATTGGCCTATGCTGGACATTTCATATGAATGGAATCCTGCAATATGTTCTTTGTGTTTGGCTTCTTCACTTAGCATGATGTTTTCAGGTTCGTCCGTATTATAGCATGTATCAGTACTTCCTTCTTTTTTGTTGCCAAATAACATTCCACTGTATGATTACACCACATTTTATTTATCCATTCATCAGTTGATAAGACACTTGGGTTGTTTCCACTTTTTGGACATTATGAATAATGCTGCTATAAGCCAATGTGTACATATTCTCATGTCTTTTCCGTGTCTACCTAGCAGTGGAATTGCTGGGCCATATGTTAACTCTATAATTAATCATTTGAGGAACTCTTCCAAAGGAGCTGCACCATTTTACATCCCCTATGGGATCTCTTACCCTCCAGCTGCTAATTGGATTTGACCAGTGCGAAAGCACCGACAGAGATCAGAGTGAAGGAGACAGAGGATGGGATATTTATCCCTGCAGAATTGCCATCAACCAGCTGTATCCCGCTACCAAAGGCCAGAGCTCTTGCCCGTGACCCTCTCCACCCAGCTAGGGGCTCCAAGTTCTTAAAACATCCCTGCCCTTTAACTTTTTAAAAACATGTAGTAAAATATACACAACACAAAATTGACCACTTTATTTTTATGGGTACAGTTCAAGTGGCATTAAGTGCATTCACATTGTTGTGCAACCATCTCCAGAACTTTCCCAACTGCCCAAACTGAAACTCTGTACGCGTTAAACAATGTTCCTTGACTCTTTAAGCCTCGAGTGGAAGAGGCTCCCCACCGTGGCTAGCCTTGAGCACGGCACTATGCTTTGCGGCTCCCCTAATCACTGCCCACACATCTTTGTAAACTCTCTCTTTATTACACTATCCTCCATTTACTCAACTTGAGTGCACCATCTACCTCCTGCCGGCCCTGGTATGGGTATAGAGTTCTGTGGGGCAGGTGGCTTCCTCAGTTGTCCAAATGAGAAAAACCGAGGCAACTGGAGGCTGAATGACTTGCCTGGGGTCACTCACCTAGTAAGAGAAGCGCTAGGATCTAGACCCAGCAGTCTGGCTCTAGGACAACTGAAACAAAAGAAAAGGCTACAGAACTTGACTACGGACAAACATGGGGACCCCAGGCAAGTGAGGAGTCCGAGCCTGACCCGAGCTTGGAGGTGGGTGGAGGACGGTGACTGGGTTGCTGATGAGGCCTCCGGGGAGGCTGCTTAGTGCCTGGGCAGAGGAGAGCAGGAAGCATGAGCCCGGGTTTCATCATCCTGAGCAGGAGTAGCGTATCCTGAGGGGAGGCCCCACCACTGCAGGGGCTGTCCCCCATCCCTTGTTGAGCTGACCCATGTAGTCCTCTGAGGCTCCCAGGCAGAGGCTGAAAGGAGCCTGATGAGGCCAGAGGTGAGGCTGCTGGGGGAGTGAAGGTATCCCAACCTGTCCCAGGCTGAGCAGCAGGGCCTGGGTGTGACTGGCATGGCCAAATGGATTTACTCCATTGGGAAAGACTCCTGGAACTTGTGTCCCTCCATGACGCTGCCTGAGAGCGCTGGGTGCATGAGGAGAGTGGCCAGAGGGGGCTAAGGAGAAGGCTGGATTGCACTGGGAGCCCTGGGACCAGCAAGTAGAGGGGCATGGGGAGGTGCAGGCCCAACATGTAGCCTCTGCTCAGCAGGCTGGCTTTACTCACATTGCCTTCCTGCTCTGGAAACTTGGCACCTCCTCCTGGAAAAGGCACTTCCTCCTGGCTCCTTCGGTTCCCATCCAAGGAAATCTGTGGCAGCTAAGCTTTCAGCTGCCCCCCGAGACACTGCTCTAGGTGGGAATTCTGTCCTCAATTGGAGGCCCTGATGGGGTAGGCAGATGAGCCTCCCTCTCAGTCCAGGGACACCAGAAGGAAGGAAGTGGGGTCAGACACTGGGGTGAATCCTGGTCCTGCCACTCACTAGCTCTGTGGCCTTGAGCTTTAGTTTTGCTACCTGTCAAATGCAGGATTCTTGGGGGCATTGCAAAAATTGAAGGGAAAGACTGTGCAGAGCCTACCTCTGCCCAGAGGAGGATTCTGAGGCAGTAGAAGCCTGCTGCCCGTGAATGTGACACCACAAGGAAAACTAACAGAACCCTGCCGGGGGGGAGCACTCTGTGCGAATGGAAGGAATTCTCTAAAAAGCCATTTGGGATGGGAGATGGGGAGAATGGGCAGACTCAAGGAACAACTGCTACATTAAGCCACCTTCTAGGGCCAGCGGATCTCATCAGTTGGAGGGCTTCTGTTGTATTGAGTGGGGTTTGAGATCCGAGCCAGAGATGAATGGCTGCTGAGAATTCTGGAGGGCAGGAGACACTTCCCTTCCCCATGACAACAGTCAGCTCTCAATCAATGTTGACTAAATATTTTTTTAAGTTTTGGTTGAGGATACTAGCTGACTAATCCTCAGGCTCCTCATGCAGTGAGAAGAACACTGTATTGGGAGTCGGCAAACCTAGCCTTTCAGCCCTTGTCTTCTGCTTTCTTTTTTGGCCTCTGTTTCCTCCTCCTCCTCCTTCTTCCTCTTCTTCTCCTCCTCCTTCTCCACCTTCTCCTCCTCCTCTTCCTCCCCCCCCTCCTCCTCCTTCTTCTTTTTTAAGATTTATTTACTTATTTGAGTGGGGCGGGGCAGAGGGAGAGAGAGAATCCTACGCAGACTCCCCACTGAGTGCAGAGCTCCATGTGGGGTTCCATCCCAGGACCCTGAGATCATGACCTGAGCCAAAACCAAGAGTCGGACTCTTAACTGCCTGAGCCACCCAGGCGCCCTCACACATTTCTTCTTCTTAGCAATGCTATCCTTTAGAAGTTGTTGTTACTGTTACTCTTGTTTCACAGACAGGGAAACCAGGTTAGAGAGCTCAAGTAAGTGCCCCAAACACACAGTAACTGACCCGAGTTTCAAATTCATGTCCCTCTGATTCCAAAGTTTTTGCTCTTTCCACCACATTCCCTGTCATTCCTACTGCTCCAAAAATGCCTAAGGAAGTAAATGAGCTGACGTGTTGAATAGAGATGTTTTGCATTGTCATTGGTCTGCCAGAGTGGCTGATACTGAACTGTCCTTGGCAGTAACTGACCAGCAAGTTCAGCAAGTTTGGCAAATGTCTACTAGAATGTGAGTACAAGACCATAGACCATGTCATCAGCTCCTCTTGCTGTTGGCATGGCAGGGGGCCCTGAGCCCTGATGGTCTAAAAGCTGTGTCTAATAGGTCAAGTTAAAAAGGAGGGAATCTGAGGCACCTGGGTGGCTCGGTTGGTTGAGCGTCCGACTGTTGATTTTGGCTCAGGTCATGATCTCAGGGTCCTGGGATCAAGCCCTGCATCAGCCTCCTTGTTCAGCGGGGAGTCTGCTTGAGGATTCTCTCTCTCTCCCTCTACCTCTCCCCCTACCCTCTCTCTCTCTCTCAAATAAATAAATCTGGGGCACCTGGGTGGCTCAGTCGTTAAGCGGCTGCCTTCAGCTCAGGTCATGATCCCAGGGTCCTGGGATCAAGCCCCACATCAGGCTCCCTATTCTGGGGGAAGCCTGCTTCTCCCTCTCCCTCTGCCTGCCACTCTGCCTACTTATGTGCTTCTCTATCTCTCTGTCAAATAAATAAATAAAATCTTTAAAAAAAATAAACAAAATAAAATAAATCTTAAAAAAAAAGGAGGGAATCAGAGTTCAGTTCTGTCTCATGCCATTTGGGATCAGAAAATTTCCTTATTAAGAGTGCATTTCTGGGCGCCTGGGTGGCTCAGTTGGTTAAGCGACTGCCTTCGGCTCAGGTCATGATCCTAGAGTCCCAGGATTGAGTCCCGCATCGGGCTCCCTGCTCAGCAGGGAGTCTGCTTCTCCCTCTGACCCTCCCCCATCTCGTTCTCTCTCTTCCATTCTCTCTCTCAAATAAATAAATAAAATCTTAAAAAAAAAAAAAGTGCATTTCTGCCAATTTGTTGCTAGGGATTGTTCTGTGATAAAAGCTCCAGGGGGCCATTAATAGCCTGGAATCAATGCTGAGCTACTGCAACTTGGGTGGGAGATGTTTCCTGAAAGAGGAAATGTTACAGGTATCCCTAAACTGTCCCTAACCATCCCATCAGTTGAGTGAGAGCAATAACAGCAACGATCCCTAACACAGCTACGGTACTTCAAGCCAGTCTTCTCATTCGATTTCATTGTGAACTCCAAACTGCCATTTCCTGGGAAGAAGCTGGCAGAGAGTCCCCAAGGGGCACCCAGCAGGCAGATGGCTCTGTAATTTGGGGGAGAGGGAGGGTTGCCCTTTTTGTGTACTGGATAGGCTATCCTCTCAGGCTGTTCCACGCACTAAGATCAGTCAGTCACTTTGCAAGGAATCCGGAATGTCACTCAGAACAAGAAGTAAAGAATTCTGGAGGGTAAAGAGCATCTTGCTCAAGGCCCTCTGCATCTGAAGATGATTATTAATAGATGTTGTAATGCAGAGGCTCCTTCATCCCAGGTAGGGAAAACAAGGGGAAACTCCCAGGACTATAATTAGGGAATCTATAGCTTACTCAGGCAGCAGCAAGAACATGTGCCTCCCAAACCCTCGGCTGAAAGCCATGGAGTAACCAGCTCCGGGTGACTGTCGGCCCGGATGGCTAGGATCGGGCCCCTCCTTAAGCCCACAGTAGTGCAACTAAAAAAAAGGAAAGAAGGGGCACCCGGCTGGCTCAGTTGGTAGAACATGGGATTCTTGATCTCAGGGTTGTAAGTTTGAGCCCCACATGGATTACTTAAAAAAATAAAACTTGAAAAAAAAAAAGGAAGAAAGAAAAGGAAGTGCCTTCTGAAAGTATTTACATCGGCTGAATTTCTGCATTCTTTATTTGCTTCTGTTTAGGATGCAGGCTTCAAACTCTGCCAAGTGTTTTGTTTTTGTTTTCAAGTTCAAGATACCTTTCTCAAAACCAAGAACCCTGTTGCCAGTCCTCTCATCCCCACAGGAGTGGCTGATTTAATTCTGTGGTGTTTATTAAATGAGCTGCAAGGTATAAAGCCTTCCTCAGAACCCCTGGAGCTGAGTGTCCCAGGTCCTGGGTCCATAACCAACCCCATCCTGGCTCCACTTTGACCTTCCTTTTAGCCCAAGACCACGTGGTAAGGAGCCCCCGCACTGTAGGGGCCTTTGGCTTCTTTCTGCTCCCACCTAATCAGGCTGATTCTCTTTCTAATCTCTGACTTCTTCTTTGAGGTTAGAATGAGGGGTAGGGCTGGGGTTCAAGTTTTCCTCTCCCAGTCCTAAAGAGGGTTAGGGTTGGGGCTAGGGCTGGTTAGGGTTCATGTTCTCCTCCCCCCAGTCCTAAAGAGGGAAGCTTTTTGTCTTCTCCCCTTCTCTCTGCCTCACCACTCAGTCTTTCTTTCTCTGTCTGTCATTCCATTTCTCCCCACCTTACCACCCCAACCCCCATATTTGTTGCCCTGTGCAGAACCTGGTCCTCTTCAGTCATGCCTAGCAGCTGCCGGCCTTCTCCATAAGTGGCCGCAGCTGTGTCTCCCTGGGCTGCGAGTCTTCAGGATAAAGGTGGGTGGCCCTTAGCCAGGAAAATATAATGCTCAGCAACTTTGCTGATGTGAGCCCGGACGAAAGGAACCCAGGGAGAGCCGCCTGCCCCTGGGCCCCTGTCACCAGCACACTGGGTGTTCTCAGGACTCACGTCAGCCCACTGTCAGGGCTAGGTGCTGGGTCAGCTGAGGCTCCTGGAGCCATACTAGCTTCGCTTTGCAGGGCACCATCATCTTGCCCAATCTGGCTTCTGTGCTCCTCGATCCTGAGCGTTGGGAGACCCCCCAGCAGTTCAACCCAGGCCACTTCTTGGACAAGGATGGAAACTTCCTGGTCAATGAGGCTTTCCTGCCATTCTCTGCAGATACCGGGCAAAGCATTGGGTTATGGGTGGTAGGTAGGGGGTGTGATGAGACAGGCACAGAGTCAGCTGCCACCATCTAACCTTTCCCTCTGCTTCCAGGGCATCGAGTGAGCGCAGGGGACCAGCTGGTTTGGATGGGCTCTTCCTGATGTTTGCTACCCACCTTGGGACCTTTTGGTTCCAGCTGCCAGAGGAGAGCCTAGGGCTCAGGCTACAACATATTTGGGGCACTTTGCAGCCCCAGCCCCAGAAGATCTGTGCAGTGCCCCATCTGAGTTGCTCCAGCCTCGGTCCTGGGGAAGGGAGGGTCTGGAGACCTGTTCCCCACAAAGTCCTTCCTCAGTCTCTCAGCTCCAGCAAAGTTGTAGAAGAAGAACAAGGTTTTCCCGTGCTCAGCTGCTCACGGGTCCCCCTAATACAGGCTCTGTGCAGTGGCGTTAGGGAGAAGACTTAATAAGGATTTTTTTTTTTTAAAGATTTTATTTATTTATTTGACAGAGAGAGACACAGCGAGAGAGGGAACACAAGCAAGGGGAGTGGGAGAGGTTGAGAAGCAGGCTCCCCGCAGAGCGGGGAGCCCAATGTGGGACTCGATCCCATGACCCTGGGATCATGACCTGAGCCGAAGGCAGCCGCCCAACCGACTGAGCCACCCAGGCGCCCCTTAATAAAGATTCTATAACAGTAGCTCAGTTTCAGTAGCTCAGTTCTTAGGTTAGTTATGCTCTGGCAGGAAAGGATTTGATAAGGTTACTTAAGGTTTTTTCACAAGATTAACTTGGGGAGTCAAGCCTCATACTGTAGCAACTAAATAGATTCAGAGGGAAAGACGTTTGAGAAAAACTGTCAATATAATACTGCATGTGAGTAATATTGATGCTGGCACCTAATAAGGCCCAAACTGGGTGGTTTATTTTCTGCCCTCTCCTGCCCTCTCCTGACCAAAGGGGAGACGTGCAGGCCGCTGCTGACGGCGTGGGAAAGATTTCCCCAGTCTGTTATCAAGCAAAACCAGCAGCCAATGAACTATCCTCAACAAATTATCTACCAAGCATTCCCTTTACTCCTTCTCCCAGCCCCTGCCAAGATCCCCAAGTTTTGAAACATTATGTCCAGACAAGGCTTGTTTATTTAAAAAAGACTGACTTATATTAAGTCAAAATCAAAATGAGATACAACTGCACATCTTTTAGAATTGCTAAAAACAAAACCCTGACAATCCCAAGTACTAGAAAGGTGCAGAGCAACTGAAACCTTCATACTCTGCTGGCGGGAATGAATGGTCCAACCACACCGGAAAAGAGTTTGGCGATCTCTTACACAATTAAATATTACGCCATACAACCCAGCCATCCCACTCCTGGGTATTTACCCAACAGAAATGAAAATATATGTTAACACCAAGACATACTATATGATTCTATTTCTATGGTATTCTTGAAAAGGCAAAACTACAGGGACATAAAGCAGATAAGTGGTTGCTAGGGTCTGGAAGTAGGGTTATGGATTGACTATAAAGGGACATGAAGGAACTTTATGGGATGATGGAAATCATCTCTCCCTCTCTCTCTCTCTCTGTCTCTTATGAATAAATAAATAAAATCTTAAAAAAAATAGATTTTATTTATTTATTTGACCGAGAGAGGGAACACAGGCAGGGGGAGCGGGAGAGGGAGAAGCAGGCTTCCCGCTGAGCAGGGAGCCCGATGTGGGACTTGATCCCAGGACCCTGGGATCATGACCTGAGCCGAAGGCAGACGCTTAATGACTGAGCCACCCACGTGCCCCTAGAATGGGAATTCTTAATGGATTAATTCGCCTCTGGCCTTTTTGCAGGCAAGCTTACCAGTTCCTTTAGACTTTATGAAATCTTGAAGCTCTCTCACAGACAACTCATTTTCTGTGTAGAACCATACCTATGCCCTGGAGAGTCCAGACTGGGACCCGCTGAGCAAGTTGGATCCCAGAAAGCCCCAGAAAGACTGGGGTTTTCTTGCCCGGGAGATTCTCCCTCACCCGCTCTCTAAGGTTCACCTGTTTGTGGCCCAGGCAGGCTATAGGGTGGAGAAAACACAGCAACCCTAATCCAACCGCTTTTTGTCTCCCTCTCCTAAGCGTCTGTCAGTTCTCGCCCTGTTAGAGTCCCTCTGGTATAATAAGAAATATACTTGGGTTTTGTTCCTGGCAAAAAACTCCTCAAACCCTTGGAATCTCCTGAGTGACAAGAGTGTCTTTTGTCGTGCATAAGAAGCCCTTTTGAGTTTATTCTAATGAGATGATTTGGGGGGCTCTAGACAGTGTCAGGATGGGGCTGGTCACCAGAAAGACCAAGAGATCAGAGGGTTGGAATTTTCAGCCTTACTCACCAGGCCTCTGGGAAGGGAGTGGGGGGTGGAGGAGGCTGCAGATTGGCTCTATAAAAACTCGAACTATGAGATTTGGTGAGTTTCCAGGTTAGTGAATACATCCACTTGCTGGGAGGGTGGCACATCCCAGTTCCATGAGAACAGAAATTCCTATGCAGGGGACCCTTCCAGACCTCACCCTGCACACCTCTCTATCTGGCTTTCCGTCTGTATCATTTATACTATCTTTTATAATAAACTGGTAAACGTAAGTAAATGTTTCTCTAAAAGTTCTGGGAGCCACTCTAGCAAATTAATTGAACTCAAGTAGAGAGTTGTGGACATCTCTGATCTATAGCCAATTGGTCAGAAGCACAGGTGATGACCTGACCTTGTGACTGACATCTGAAGTGGGGCGTGGGGCAGTCTTGTGGGACTGAGCTCTTGACCTGTGGAATCTGACGATATCTCCAGGTAGAAAGTTTCAGAATCGTGTTGATTGCCTGATGGTGCTGAAAAATACACCTCGGAGCCTCTCTCTGGAGCTTGCAACACCCTCCAATGCCCAGCCCTACCATCATCCAGCCTCCTGTCTGTCTTTCATCCTGCCTGGCTTCCTGCTCATTACTCCATTCAAAGGCCAACTCCTCTAGGAAGCTTTCTCTCACATGGGCTTGGACCTTGGCCAAAATCCCAGTATTGCTCTTAATAACCCAACTTTTGTGTGCCTTGGTTTCCTCATCTGTCAAATGGGATGCCAATAGGAATTTTTCTCTTAGGATTGTTGTGTGCAATGCTCAGCACAGAGCCTGGCATATGATAAGTACTCAGTACATGTTGGCGGGAATCTCTTTCTCCCATACATGCATATAAGCACTTTGTACCTTTGTTTATGGTCATAAAATAAAAATGACAAGAGGGAAGACTTCTCCTGCGGTTGGGCTTCTATGTCAGTTTCTAATTATTACCTCATAATGATACGATGATAGCTACTATGCATTATCAACCATGAGCAAGTGAGTCCTTGACATATACAAAGTCATTTATTCCTCAAAGTGACAAGGTAGGTGTTATTATCTGAATTTACAGGAACCAGAGTCAAAGTGTCAGAGCATCACTGAGCCTCCATCTGGCCCATGGCATTGCCCCAGTGGGAGCTGGAGAAAAAGGGGGAACCCTTGCAAACAATGCTCATGCTGCTTGTTTGTGCTGTGGGTAATAGTCTTTTGTCTCCGACTCAGAAGTCTCCTGTTTTCTGCCAGCAATCAAACTCATTAGCTTGTCGATGAAATCCCAGACTTGACACCTATGACATAACCAAAGTGAATTTATTTTAGTTTCCCAAACAAGTCATGCCCTGAAAGACATCACAAATACTATTCTCTCTGCCTAGATCATTTCAGCCCTTCTCTTCTTTTGGTCACCTCCATCAGTTTCTCTGGGAAACCTTCTCCCCTGCCTCCCGTTCCCCAACCCTCAACTGTGGTATTTCCCCCTCTTCTAAGCTCCCACAGAGCCTTCAGTTTCTTGGCTCATAGCACTTCTCACAATGTGTTGTAATTGCCTGTTTATTTACTTGCTCCCTTCTCCCCCAGTAGAGCAGTATTTCTGTGAGGTCGGAGATAGTGTTATCCAAAATACATCCTAGCACATTGCCTGGCATACTAAAGGTGCTTCATAAATATTTATGGGATGAATACAGTACTATTACAGTGATAAGCATAAAGCAGTATAAAAGCGTAAATGGAGATCATCTAAATCAGACTGGAGGTCTCGAAAGGCCTTAAAGGAAACTAAAATATGTCACCCCAAAATATGCCTCTTTGACATAAAAATTATTTTGAGCTGAAGGCAATTAAGAAGCAGTAAATCCTAAAGGCAGGGAATATCTCCTTTCCTAGAAACACTCTCAACAGCTCAAAGACCAGAAACCAGGCACCAGAGGAATCTGCAAACAAACCTTGTTAAATTAACCCAGATCTTTCTCATTAAGGAAGATAAGGACTACCTAGCCCTAGTTGGACTAACCCTAACCTGAACCTCACTGTCAATTCTTCACAAATTGTTGTTTCTTTATCTAAGATATAAAACCTTCCTGCTCTGGTCTCTTCTTCAGATCTTGGTTCTCTTGTGAAGACTCCCATGTATATGTAAAAATAAAATAAAATTTGTATGCTTTTTAGGGACGCCTGGGTGGTTCAGTCGGTTCAGTGTTTGACTCTCGATTTTGGCTCAGGTGATGATCTCAGGGTTGCAAGATGGAGCCCCAGATCAGGCTCCACACTCAGTGGGGAGCCTGCTTGAGATTCTTCTCTCCCTCTGCCCCTCCCTGCTCGCATGCACTCTCTCTCCTAAATAAATAAATAAATAAATATCTTTTTAAAAACATCTCTATGCTTTTTCTCCTGTTAATCCTTGTCAGTATAATTCTCAGACCTGGCTAGGGATCCCCAAGACAGTTGAGGAAAACTTTTTCCTCCCCTACAGCCTCCTAGGAAAGGACAATTGAGGTTGGTCTGAAGGACAAGTTGGTTAGGTAGGTTGAGTAGGGAGGTAAGAGAGGGTGTTTCAGACGGTGAGAATGGTCTATGAACTCGGAAAAGCAGGTGCCTTTAAGAAACTGCTAATCATACAGTCTAGCTGCAGCTAGGGTTGGAGGGTGGGTTGGAGTGGCAGGAAATAAGGCTGCCTGGCAGGTAGGCAAGGGCTGAATCATGAAGTTTGTATTCCATCTAGAATACAGATTTTGATTTCAGGTTTGGACTTTAATGTTAAAGATCAGAGGCACATTCTCTTAAGTGTGTCATAACATGAAATGGTGAGGGGCACCTGGGTGGGGCTCAGTCCGTTAAGCACGGCACTCTTGATTTTGGTTCAAGTCATGACCTCAGGGTCCTGAAACCCAGCCCTGGGAAAGGGCTCTGCCCTGGGCCTGGAGCTGGCTTGGGATTCTCTCTCCCTCCCCCACCACCCCCAGCGCTTTCTCTCTCTAAAAAAATAAAATAATAACAACAACATAAAATGGTCAGATGCAGAAGAAAAAGAAATAATATAAATACAATGATGCAATGGTTCCTCCACTCACTCCTCTCTGAGCCTCTGTGAACAGTGGTGATTCTATCTGCCTCAGGTGTTTGGTGAGGATTAAATGCAATAACTTAGGTAAAGTGCTTGATACGTGGCAACACGAAATAAATGCTAGTTTTCCCTTCTCTTTTTCCTCTGGACCTCCTCCGCAAACTGGGTGGAGGCCGGGGCGCTCTTCTGCGCCCGCCCCAGGCCCGGGCTCCGCGGGGCAAGAAGAACGCCCTCCCGGCCGCCGGGTGTGTAGAGACGCGGCTCAGCCGGGCGTGGGGGCGCTCTAGGCTGCACCTCGGCGCTCTATGGTTTTTCTTTTCTTTTTTTTCTTTTTTTTTTTTTCCTTCGCCCCGGAAGTAGTTCCGCGGCAGGGGTTGGTAAGGTCGGGCCATGGTGGGGCAGAGGTTGGGAAGATGGCGTGGCGCGGCTGGGCACACAGAGGATGGGGCTGTGGCCAGGCGTGGGCTCAGCCGGCGGGCGGCCGCAGCTGCGAGGAGCTCACTGCGGCCCTGGCCCCGCCGCGACTGCTTGGACGCAGGTAATGACCACCGCTTCGGGCTGCTTTTCCTTCGGACCCTCAGCTCCGGCAGAGCATCCTCGGGGGCGCAGGCCGTGCGGGCCTGTGGGACTGCCTTCTCTCACCCCTGTCCTGACCCGTCTCTTCCTCTCTCCGTCCCGCTTTCCCCTCTCGCCTTGCCAGTCCTCGCTTCTCGCCGTGCCACCGTGCCCCGAACAGGGTGCCCAGTGACCGACCCCGGCGCAGCTTTCCGTGAGCCCGCGCTGTCTGCCCCTTTCCCCTCGGGATGGACGTGAGGGGAAGGGAAACTAGTCTCTGAGGGCTCATTGCGTGCCACGCCTCATTAATCCCGCGAAGAAGGTATTGGGCCGATTTTTTAAGTGAAGCAGTTACACAGATGATAGAATGGCAGAACTGATTCTCTGTTTTTATAAACCTGTGTTCTACTACAAGTTATCTTCTTTCGCGTTTAGAGAACGAAGGGAAGACGGAGTCACAGGGCTTTTGCCTTCTTCAAAGTCGTAGGAGAGCTTTTCTGTTGAAGAAAGGAGACTGTGGAATATTTAGTTTCCGGATGATTTGGGAAGAAAACTATAGTACTGGTTTTCCCAAGTAGAAGCTGTATGAAGAGTATGTTCTATCAGTATTTGCTGCTTTTGTTAATTCAATTCTAAAGAGAAGAGAAAAATCCCTCAGCTGTCCAAGATTTTGATGTGTATTTGACTTGAAATTTGTTCCTATTCTTTAATCCAGAGTTTCAACCTTCCCGGTTTCTGAGTTGGGTTCAGATGCCTGAAATCCCATCTGATTGATGATAGCAAGTTAAGGTAGAGTGTTCAACAGAGGGGCTAGCCAGTGGCAAATAATTGAGGCTCCAGTATGGTGGAGCCATTGCTTAATTTTAAGAATCACCCGGAGCGTTTATAGAATATATTTCCCAGACTCCACCCTAGTTCTGTCAACTCAGAAGTTGTGGGGCGGTGGGAGTGGAAGAACCTGTAGTTCTTGCAAGCATTCCAAGTGAATTGGATTAGGGATTTGTGAAAACTTGCATACATTATAGCATCACTTCAGGATACACCTTAACTTGGAGCTTCAGGAACTATTCTTAAACTCCTGGGGAGATGGAGAATGAGGTCAGGTGGAGGTAGTGATAGATTTCAGCGGTCCAGATTCCATAATTTATTCCAAATCCCAGTCAAAATTGCATGGTTTGAGGGGGAGGAAAAATGAATATGGCTATCAGGAAGCAACAGGTGTGATAATATTAAAAATATGTGTTAGGAAGGGAAAGCAAATGAAAAATAACTTGATTAATGAAGAGCCTCCAGTAAAAAGTGGAGACCATTTGAAAGAAAACAAATGATGGTGTGATATTGATGATTAGCACCTATTTTTTTTTTAAGTTTGCTGTTTGCAGAGTTTGAAAATGACATTTTTATGGTTGCATAGAAAAATGTGCATTAAAAGAGAATGTAGGTAAGTAAGCCTGAAAAGCATATGCCTGCTCACCTCTGGAAATAAGCACTTAAAGTTAATAGGAAGAATGAGTTACCTTGTATGTAACTTTATTTGGTCTGCTTTGACTTCTTGTGGTTCTAAGATTAGTGTACAGAAGAATGAAGTTAGAGATAAGGTTAAAAAGCAGAGTTCTGGGCCCAATCCTTTTGATTCTGATGTGATAGGCCTGAAGCATGGCTGAGAATTTGCCATACAGGTAATGATACAAGAGTTCTGTAAACTATGGCAGGCCTGACGCAGCCCACCAGCTAAAAATGGTTTCTACGTTTTTAAAGGGTTGTAAAGCAAAACAGTATGTGACATATGCGTTCTTCAAAGAAACTAAAATATTTACTATCTGTCCCTTTACAGAAAAAGGAAAAAATCTCAGTCTCTTCAGAAGCTTTACCATTATCAAATTTCTGGCGGCACTTCAAAGAAATGGTTTAGGCTTAAAAGAAGCCTGCATAATTTCAGTTGTATGGAGCTATCTAAGAGAGTAGTTGGTAGTTCAACTATTTTCCTTGTTTAAATTACCATCTATTAACTCCAGATGGGTTTTAAGAAAATTTTGTCATGCAAGTGTTTATGTAGAATTCCCCTCTCCCCTAAATACGTTTATTTTCTTTTCAAGTGGAATGAATCTGTTGTGTGTATGCTTGGACACATGTTGTCTCCATTTGAACATTAGGCCATTTCTACTTAATTTATTCATGAAAATCTTTAGAAACATAGACATTAGTGCTGACTTGTATGTATATCTTAAGTTGCACTGTTAAATTCACAGGACTATGTTTTCACTCACCATTAAGCCAACTAATAGATATGAGTTTTTCTATTTAAAAGTTATGGGATCATGTTAAAAAACTGAACTATAACAATTGTATGGCCAGTAGTAACTCAGGTTACTTTGAGCACATTGAGCACATTAGACTGCTTTCACAAATGACTGGTATTGGCGAAAGGACCAAAGCAGGCAGGCCTGTCTTCATGAGTTGGTATATACCTCTAATGACCCTCTCCTCCCATTCCACTCTCTGCTGGCACCATCCGTTTTATCATGTTGTTTCTCTTTGTTTTCTGAACTTATTTCAGGTAAGTGATTTATTGTCTTTTTTCTTTTTTAGATTTTTATGTATTTATTTGAGAGAGAGAGCAGGGTAAGGGGCAGAGGGAGAGACAGACTGCCTGCCAAGCAGGGAGCCCTCTGTGGGCTTGATCCTAGGACTCCAGGATCATGACCTAAGCTGAAGGCAGACACTTAACCATCTGAGCCACCCAGGCACCCCTGAATCATTTATTTTTCCATCTTTTGCACCGATATGAATGAGTAAAGCTAAAGAACCTAAGCTTGTAAATATGACCTCAAACATTTGCAGTTAGAAAGGTTTATCATGCTTTTCCTTATTTTTGCATTTTAAGAAATGTAAAACAAAAGCTCCATAAGGGCAGAATGTACCTTGTCATATAATGTTTGATGAAGTACTTCATCTAAAAGCATTTTTGTAGTAACAAAAAACCCAACTCTAACCAACCCTAAGCAATTAGGAAAATTTATTGGTTTATGCAGTTAAAAAGTCCAACAGTAGGACTGGCTTCTAATGAGGCAAGATTCGGTGTTTCAGATTGTCACCAGGATTCCATTTTTCTCCATGGCTTGGCTCTGCTTCCTAAATGTTGGCTTTATTCTCTCAGTGTGCTCTCCTTGTCGTAAGATGGCTGTCAGTAGCTCTTGGGGCTATATACTTCTAGGTTCACATCCAGCAGAAGTTGTTTCCCAGTATTACAAACAAAATATTGAAATTCACTGGACCAGACTGGCCTGATTTGGGATATGTTGCCATCCTTGAATCCCTTGAAGTTGTCAGGGAGTGGGATCTGTAGGTTGGTTAAAGCCAGTCAGGAGCTTGGTGTGCTTTCCCCAACCAAATGGCTGGAAATTCCAGTGTACTGTTAGGAGAGGGGAAAATGGACGTGGATGCTGGGAGTCGGTGAGAAACTCTCAATATTGTCAGCCCTAATGAAACTTTTGTGTTTGAATTCTTTGTTACAAATCCGAATTCTTGTTAGTCCTAGTCAGGTAGGATTACACTCTAGATAACCATTCTGATTTAAGTAGAAATTTTGTTAGGGATTCGGTTCTGGCTCCTTGCTATTGAAAATGGTTTGTGAACTAGCAGTTTAGGCATCATCTACGACAGGAGTGGCGAATTTATTTTGTGAAAGGCCAGGTAGAAAATGACAGGGCCACATATGGTCTCTGTCACATACTCATTTCTTTTACTTTAAATAACTCTTCAAAAATTCAAAAACCATTCTTAGCTGGCAGGCCAGATCCACCCTGCAGGCAGAAATTTGTCAATTTCTGAGCCTGTTTAGAAATGCAGAATCTCTCCCACCCCAGACTTAATGATTTAGAATCTGATATTAACAAGATCCCCAGGTGATTTGTATGTATACTAAAGTTTTTCCCAAACCTGTGGTAGATCAACCCTGGCTGAATATGAAAATCACCTGGGTAGCTCTTTAAAAAATAGTGATGCCTTCGTCCCACCTCTGGAGACTCTAATTAGTATGAAGTGGAGCCATAGTACAGAATTTTTAAGAGCTCAGTAGGCACTTCCAATGTGTAGTAGAGGGAAAGAAAAGCTGTTTTCCCTCTACCAATCTTAGGTTCGTTGGCTGGGGCCCTATAAATTAAACTGAGAAAAGATGAATTAGCAAGAGAAAAAGAAGCTTATGAACATGTGCATTGCACATACACATGGCAGTACTCAGGTGAATAACACAAAGGATGGTTAGAATTTGGGCTTATGTTGCATTTTAACAAAAGAACAGCAAAGTTTTAGAGAAATGACGAGAAAGGAAAAGGACTTTGTTTCTAGAGCAGCAAACTGGGGAGGCAGTATATGAGGGAGCTAATGGATATAAGGGCTAGTTAGATTTTTCTGGTGCCTTCTCTGAGAACATAATGGTCTAGAGTTGTCTCATGATTCTGTTTTTCCTGGTAGAGGATGGTAGGTATACCTTCACAAATTTATATCCTGCTTTTAGGCAAATGGGAGCAGGGCAGAGAGTTTTAATTATATCTGCTTTTCATTTGCCCTCAGCCCAAGACAGTCCTTATCGCAAAGTGGCATGTTTGGGGGTGTCATGTTCTGCTACTCTTCAGAAACCAGGAATGAGAATTACTGTTCTAAGACTAAGCTTTCATGGTCATAACAGTCTTTGCTGCAACTGGTATGGTAGATTAAAATACATGGCCACAATAATTCGCAGCTCCTCTCATCCAGAGTTGTTATTGATTTCCCTGAGCTGGGTTGGTCTTGTGATTTGCTTTCATCAGTAGCATGTGGCAGAAATAATGTACAAGGTCCAGAGTCTGAGTCTTGAGAGGCTTTGCAGCTTTTACCTTTTTCCCCTCTTGGAATACTACTACTCCCACTGCCATGATGGAAGCCCCTGCTAGTCTGTTGATTACTGAGACCATTCGGTAGGAGATAGCCAGGCTCCCGGTATGGGAGTGAAGCCAGCTTCGACTGCCCAGCTCCAGTTGAGCGCTCAAATGACTGGCTGCGTGAGTGACCCTAGGTGAGACCAGAAGGACTGCCCAGTTGAGGGTGGCTAACTTAGGAAGTCTTGAGAAATAATTATGGTCTCAGAACAGTTAAGTTTTGGGGTGGTTTGTTACGCAATAATAAATGAGACAACTGGGGAAGCTTCTGCCAAATCAGGATCTGCTGACCAAAGTAAGAACTATGCTGCCTTCACCATTATTTTCACTTGCAAATTGATGCATTATGTCTTGCCTTCTTACTAAACTTAGTTCTGACTTCCGGTATTGAACCATTGTAGCACTGACCGAAAGGATACCTAGGAAATGCAGTTTTTAGCTTTTCAGCCCCTGCAGCATATGAATGTGTGCTAGGTAATAGGAATAGGTGTTCAGTGAACCAATACATTGTGCTTAGTTCTATCGAAAAGTTGTGTGTCCAACTGTAATTCCCAATACGTATATATATTCTTTTTTTATATGTATATATTCTTAATGTATGTATTCTGCATCTGACCTTAACCCTGGGGCCAACTTGTGTAATATATTCTCAGTGTCCTTGGCCCCACATTTCTTTCTAAGGTAAATATTTTAGGCAAAAGGTCTGGCTTTGCTTCAGGTTTAGATTCCCGAACTGCTGGTGTGTTTATGTTCCTTTTCAAACATTGCACTTCAGAATTTTAAATGAGTTGATGAACTGTAGAAGTAATATTTCATTAGAACTGATTGAATACTTGTCTTCTATTATTACACTGTTGGCAGTATAGTCTCATCCTTCACATTTCTTGGTCTAATAAGAAAAAAAAAGCCAGAAAACAACACTTAGTTACAAACTTGGTCTTTAAAGGGAACATTCAGGACACCTTGGTGGCTCAGTTGGTTAAACATCTGCCTTCGGCTCAGGTCATGATCCCAGGGTCCTGCTCAGTGGGGAGTCTGCTTCTGCTGCTCTCCCTGCTTGTGTGCTCATGCTCTGTGTCTCTCACTCTCTCTCTCTCTGACAAATGAATAAAATCTTAAAAAAAATAAAGGGAACATATTCATGTTACTTTATGTCACACCTTTGTTTTTTGGCCCAAAGTGGTGGTGGTACTTTATTTACTAACCTACCTCTATGTTACTTTGAATTGTTTAATAAAAATTAAATCCCCCCCAAATAAAAATTAAATCCAGTTGCAAAGGATTAACATTTACCACTTTAAAGGTGTTACCAGTTAGTAATACATTTGGCTGTAAGTAAATTTACTGTTTAAATGAGGGGGGATAGTTAGCATAAGATGGTGGAGGTAAGTAGCTACTGTCTTTGCTCAGTAGCTCAAAAATATCAAGGTTAGTATTTGAATCCCTTGGCCTTTCTCTTGGCATTCAGGATGACTGCCTGAAATCTAGGCATTACATTCCTTATTCAAGGCAAAAAAAAGAGGGGGTATGACATTGCTGATATGTCCATTTTTATAGATAAGCAAATCTTTCCGAGAGGTACATAAAAATCCTTAAGTCTCTCATTTTGTCAGAACTCTGTAATATGGCCACCCTGTGCTATAAAGGAGGCTGGAAAAGTAAAGATACTTACCTTTTCTAGCCTCTGCAGAAAAAGGCAAGAGAAAAAGAAATAGATACAGATTTGGGATTAGCTGTTTAAGTGTATTTGCTAAAGGATATTCATAATACTGGTAACAGGGCTGTGAAGGAAGTTCAGTCATTCAAAGGAACATTGGCTTTGTTTGAATAAGTGCATCACTTTTCAAAATAGATTTCCTTGAAAGGAATAGCACTTATTTGGAAGTATGAATTATGGATTATTAAAGTTTCAAGGCAAATTACTTTATCGCCATCACCCATCCTCACCATGTGACTTCTGAGAGTTGAACTGTGGAGTGGACTTAGTGTTGAAGAAAGAGCATACTAGGCAAGTAATAGTAATAGTCACTATGCCATTTTTCTGAGTTTCAGTTTTTTTCCAGATGCCTACTAGACACCACCTGGGTATCCTACAAATGCTAACAATACTTTATTTTGTGTAAGTATTAAGTGTATAGCCATGGATTCTGATGAATGTATGCACCTGTGGAACCACCACCTAAAGATAAACATTGTTTTGCTCAGCAGTGTTTTTGAGCTTCATCCATGATGTATGATCAGTAGTTTTTTTGCTGAGTAGTACTCCATTGTGTGAATATACCACAGTTTGTCTTTTCCCCTTTCGACAGGAATTGAAGTTCTGGTTTTTAGCTATTAAAATAGAGCTGCCATGACCACAAGCATTTCAAACACTGCCCAAGATGGAATTCTTCATGTCTTATCTTCTAATTTCCTGTTTTGGTGCCTCTGATTTCCCTTGTCCTGGTGAATAGTACTGCCTTCCTTTCAGTTATTCAGAATAGAACTAACAATCATTCTTGACCCCCTTCTTTTTTCTAACAGATAATTATTGACCTTTTCTTTATTAGGGGCTGGGCTTGGTGATAGAGATACAGTGAATACTAAAGTAATTGTCCAGTTGTGGTACAGGCAATAACTTACATAAGTAGAAAAGTCTATGCAGGATGCTTTGGGACTCTAGGAGTACAAAGGAGGCACCCACCCTGGTTAATGAAGGCTTCCTGGAGGAGGAGAGAAATGAATTCTCAGGGGTCACAAGAGTGTTAACAAAGGGGTGTACCAGAACAAAGGAGTAGCACTGCTGAGTTGATGGGAGGATGAAAAATTATTGTGGGGTTTAAAGCAGGGGAATGATACTTCATTTGTGTTTAATAAAATGTGGAGGATGAATTGAAGTGGGGGCAATACTGGAAGCAATGAGGTATGTTAGGAAAAAGTAGAGTATTCCAGATCAGAAGGGATGAGCTGAGTTGTATGGGAATTTGGGAGAGATTTTTGGCCCTCTGAGAAGGCATTTGAGGAACTATTGAATGTTTGAGGAAAACTGATCTAAGAACAACATGCAACATGTTAAAATGTTTGGAGTTATGTAAGCTGTGATCCAGGCATGAAGTGAGGGACAGGAATGAAAAAAAATTTTATTTGACAGAGTTGGTTTTTAATTGGATGGTAAGAGTAAAGGAGAGAACACCCAAATGAAATCTAGATTTTTAACCTCAGTGATTAAGTGTGGTCCCTCTGAAAGACTGAGGAAGTCAGGAAATGGAGCTGTTTGTAGAGGAGGAGTTTCCTTTTGAATATATTGGTTTTAAAGTATTTGAGAGCATATCCAAATGGAAATATTCAGTATATAGTTGGAAATACAAGACCAGAAGATTGAGGTTAGGACTAAAGAAATATATTTGAATCATTTACTTAGAAGTCATACAGGCCACAGAAATACAGTTATTCTTTTATTCAGCCCAAGTGTTGGAGGGCCTGTCTGATTTCTGCTTCTAAGGAGCTTTGAGTTTAGGAGGATGTTATGTTTAGAATATGATGCGAACAAACAGGAAAGGGCCTCTACTTTGTCAGTTTAGGGGAAATTTTACAAAAGAAAATTCATGAATTTATATGGGTTGAGTTTGAATGGAGAGCATGTAAAGGAACTGTTAGAGCCTTTGAGCATATCTGTCACTAAGGGATAGGTGAAAGGAGAAGCCATCAGGAAAGTGAATTTGAAGACTAGGGAATGCAATCTTACAGGAACTAGGTAGGGCTGGTAAGTGTGATCAGTAGTGTCGAATGTTTTAAGGTCCAGCTATGAGGGCTCAAAGCAACAAAACCCTTTACAAAACATGTGGTGGGTGTCCCCAGAACTGAGTGAAATAAATAGGGGGAGAAGTAGGAAAAATCCATCAACTTAGAATGGCAGTACTTCTATAAAAGAAAGCAATTTGAATTTGGAGCGACTTTGAGGATAATACATTTAAATGTTTGATAATACTTACATTTAAATGTTTGTTCTGGAAATGGACCAAACTTCAAACAAAATAACAAAGCCAGTCTGTGCAAATTCAAACTGACAACTTAAAGTTCTCCAGCTTTTTACCAGACTACACACTGTGTGTGGAGGAGGGATACAGATGATTTTGCTGATTGATACACAGTTAACAGCCCAAACAAGGTCCCTTTAAAGTTGCCATAGTTTGTGTGTCCCTGTCCCCTTTTCTAGAAGGGCACAGTTCAGTGTTTTGACTTAGAATCCTAGCTGGGAGTAGGCATGTTGGCTTCTTTGGGGCTATAGGGTGAGAAACTGAGATGGTGATGGTGCAGGCCAAAGAGTGAGGCTCGTGGAGGTTGATGTTTGCAAGATGCAGCTGTTGCTAATCTCTTATTTTCCCCTTAAAGGTTTAACTTTTTTATTCAGCAAAAATGTGGATTCAGAAAAGCACCCAGGAAGGTTGAACCTCGAAGATCAGACACAGGAACAAGTGGTGAAGCATACAAGAGAAGTGCTTTGATTCCTCCTGTAGAAGAAACAGTCTTTTATCCTTCTCCCTATCCTGTAAAGACCCTTGTAAAGCCCTTGTTTTTTACTGTTGGGGTAAGTGCTTATGTCACTAGGAGTTACCTACCTTGCTGCTGTAGTGGTGAAATATTGTCTTATGAATTTGAGAACATGAATTTAATAATTGCTATTATTGTTACTATTTTTTAGAGTGCAAATGCACTTGCACGAGGTGGGGAGGGGTGGAGGGAGAGAATCTTTTTTTTTCATTATTGATACTGTTTTCTATTTTTTTATTGTTATGTTAATCCCATACATTACATCATTAGATTTAGATGTAGTGTTCCATGATTCACTGTTTGTGCATAACACCCAGTGCTCCATGCAGAACGTGCCCTCCTCAATACCCATCACCAGGCCAACCCAACCTCCCACCCCCCTCCCCTCTAGAACCCTCAGTCCGTTTTTCAGCACAAGTCAGGAAATGACAGATGTTGGCGGGGATGCGGAGAAAGGGGAACCCTCCTACACTGTTGGTGGGAATGCAAGCTGGTGCAGCCACTCTGGAAAACAGTATGGAGATTCCTCAAAAAGTTGAAAATAGAGCTACCATATGACCCAGCAATTGCACTACTGGGTATTTACCCCAAAGATACAAATGTAGTGGTCCGAAGG